>NC_140227.1:24765566-25380358 GCF_951802725.1 Rutilus rutilus | reverse complement strand
AAATTGTGAAAGAATGGTTGGGAGGGAGCATGAAGAATCATTTTCACACATGAATCGGCACCTCTGAATCCAGACCATAAATTCATTGTAATTTTTTTTGTGATGTGCTGGAGGAGACTTTACAGAGTGCTGGACTCTTGCATTGTCAATACAAGATCTTGAACAAAAATGTATGCAACTCTTGATGGAAAAAATGCCACCTGTTGCATATCCTCCTGATGAAAAATAACATTTATATGGCCATGATATTTCTTCCTACATAGTTGTTTCAGAAATGAAAAGCTACACACTCCATCAATTAGGGTTAGAAGAACTGTGGTAAACAGCAAATTATTTTTTTTTTATGAAAAAAAAAAAAGTGGAAAACCGCCAAAGCGTGCCGTACCGAACCGTGCCATACCGTACCATGCAGTGGAAAAGCGCCATTAGATTAAAGGTGAACTAAGTAACTTTTTTACCTTAACTGAACAGCTTCGGAGTCATTGGAATGGTTATATTACTTATTTCGGGTTGAATGGTGGTCGTTTCGCACCCCCCTGGTGCCCGTGAGCGGAAAATCCGCACTTGCAACTTTGAGCCGCCGGCCCGCCGGCCGCCGCGTCAGGAAGTATCGCGTGATATCAGGTCTTGCGATGTACACAACTGCTTTACGGCCAAAAGAAATCTGCTAAAATGCTGTCATTATTGCGCTCCCTCACGCTGTTCGAACCCGAATGAAGAAGACGTTTTAAAGAATGTCCCATCTGCTTTGATGTCGTTGATCTGCTAGCCTCTGGTGTCTGAGAATCGCCAACGAGTTTTTACAACAGTGTTGTCAAATATCTATTCCGAAGCTGTGGGGGGAGCTCTAGAGAGAAACCTGCGAGCAAAAAGCGAGAATACAGCGAAGAAATCCCGAAGTTACTGAGCCCCGCTTTAAGCCAGGATTAGGCCTTAGTTCAATTAAGACATTTAAGTGGCTTTTATATACGTGCCTTAGAAAAATATATTACTGGTGTGCATATAATATATATTATACAGAAACAAAACAATGGTACTGACATATTTTAAGATATGTCCGTGCAGGTTGCTTTCAGTTAAAACGGCTCAAACATCCATTTTAGTCTGGGACTAGTTTAAGCCCTGTCTGTGAAACCAGCCATGCATGTTCTTGTAGTGCCAAACAGCATTGTTATGATGTCATGTTCTTATGCAGAGTCAAGTGATATTTTTACAGCTCAGGCGATTGGCTCAAAAATGCTCTTCTGGACCATGTTATGATGGACGTGTCAGAAATGTGTTAGAAGTATTTTTATTGGTTCATCAATACTAATAAATGTAACTTTTGATACTGCCTCCATCTCCAGGCACTTAACACTCTCTGTGAAGTGAGGCGGCACGATTGATCTGTTTTTGTAGTGTGATGCATTTGGGCTTGATTTGATCCATTATTTAAACAGGTTAAATCATTTGTGTTGCAGTTTAAACATGTAGTTGTTGGAGTAATGCAGAAAAACATGTTGTAGTGGCATGAACACACACATTAGGATCTGTGCTTTCATGAATACTTTAGAGCTGAAGTTTGATGGTTGTGCTTGTTTGGCTGCTTTGGGAATCTTTCAGTACATCTGTTTCTTTGTGGGTTTTGAGTTTTTGTTGATCAATATCAAACAGAGCTGTATCAATGACAAATGCAGGGAGACCGACCACAAAACTTTGACAAAAAACTGAAACAAAAGATGATAAAAAAATGAAAGACCAAAGGGGAATTGGAGAAATACAGAGAGTTGAGGCCCGTTCAAACCAAGGTTAATAGGAGGTTGATAAAGGAAAAGATATATCATTCTAAATCTGAAAGAATAGAAGTTTACTCACCACAACTGTGGCGTTAATGGCACAGAGAAACAATATTGATGAAATCCCTTTCAGAATGATATCGTGTGTTGGTGTGGACGGCCGCTAATAGATAGTTATCATTATATAGTTATCTTTGTAGTTGTTGTTCTTGCTGTGAACGGGCCTTTATAATGGAATTTTGTTCGAAAACTGTTATGTGATGTTGATGATAACTTTAAATGAAGTTCCTAAACGCAAGTTAGGGAGGAGTGAGCCCATCTAATCTTTCAATCAACAGCCTGAGTATATAAGCAGCCGCTTACCTCTCTCTTGCATCAGCTGTTCCAGTATCCCTCCACCTCCCCAAACTCCACCTTCATCCCAGGTACCTTGCCCTTCAATTATCATATCCTACTTTTAGCCACTGGGGGGGTATATCAAAGCTCGAGTTGAAGCTGCTTCATCGAGCCCCTCTTCAGTGGACAGCAAGCCAAATAAGTTTAACCTAATATCTTAAAGATTTTATGGGCAAACAAACTCGTTAATTGTTGTCAGTGTGAATCACACACAGTCTTGACACATACATATGTCAGTATTTCAGTATTTGGCATCTATCTGTTTGTCTATCTATCTATCCATCCGTCCGTCTGTCTGTCTGTCCATCTAAGTTTATCCGTCCGTCTGTCTAAGTTCGTCCATCCACCCTTTTCCATCCATCCGTCCAGGTTCGTCCGTCCACTCTTTTCTTCCCGTCCGTCCATCTATCTATTTAAGTTTGTCCGTCCACCCTTTTCTATCCATCCGTCCTGATGTATATCTAAGTTTGTCCGAAAAGCCTTTTCTTCCACAGGAAACTAAAGCGCACATTTTGTGTGGAACAGACAGAAGATCATTGTTCACTGATAATCATTCTGCAACTTGACAGTCTCTGATCGCTAGGAGCAGAGGGGAAAACACATATTTTTCAAATTCAAATGATGAGAGAAATTTCATTTTTGAGTGAACAGTTCCTTTATTGGAGATATTAAAGCTAAATTTGTATACAATAGCTCCAGTAGGTTTGTTTGTTTGTTTGATTCAGGGAGTGAAACAGAACAATCTAATACCACAAAAATGTAAATTGTAACCATGGTTACAACAGCAAGGACAACGGTTGAGAATCTTTGAGCCTAATCAGACCGTAGTGAGATGTTTGTGAGAGTGTCTCCATAAAAAGAAGAGTTTTCAGGGAACTACTTCTCGTATCTGAAAGTGGGTATGTGTGCTAGATAGCGATGGGTCGTATAACAAGTTAGGGGTGCCTTTGATAGTGGAGTGAGCTTCACATACCTTCCCGCAGAGATAAAAACCCCATTAGTTCCTAAGGGAGGACGCTTTTCCTCACTAATCTGATCTGAGAACAAATGTCAGACGAGAAGCCAATACCGCGGTGGTCGACCACAACTGACTGGGGATCAGCTTTCATACAAACACAGATCTAGGTTTCGGCAAGAGAAACACAGGTGTAACCTTGATATTCAGGCTGACCAGAATGCTGATCTACAACATGTTTTATGCCCATGAATGGCTTACATTTGGTCTCAATGCTGATAAACGTGATTTTTTTTTTTTTTCACTCAAATTTCTCTTCTTCCTCTTTTGTAAATCAAGCATCTCGCTAAACCAGCATCTATAAACCATTACTTTATTTTGTTCAGCATTTGATCAACGTAAAGGTTTAAGGTTGCACATTTTTGCCACATCTCCACTGACGCACCGACCGGTGCAAGAGAGAATCAAAGAGAATAACTTCACATCTATGCTCTTGCAAGACAAATTACCCATCTGTCTGTCTGAGCTTTCAGCACAGGAACAAACCTTGTCCTCACAGACATCCTTCTCCCTTTGTTTGTCAGGAAGCACCTGTTTGCTCTTCAAACAGGTGAAAACAGCTTGAAAAGAAGGTTATTAAACCTGAAGGACAAACCAGAATATAAAATCAAAAAAATTAATTACCTCTTGCGATCTTCATGCGTAACATAATGAAGGTTAAGAAGTGTAATGAAAACACCTGTCATGTTAAGTGCTTTTTAAAGGGAGGAAAAGTTCTGAGATATGAAACATTATTAACAACAATTCAGGATCCATCTTAGTTACTTTGACGTTTTAGGACTTTATTTGGATGGAAATGATCCAATATATAGAAGTGAAAATTCAATTTGCTCCAAACCAATCAGACTCAAAATGAAGGGTGGAGACAAATATACATTTTCTGTCATCTTATTGAAATCTATTTATCGATATTAATCTAGAAATGATGGTTTGAAGTTCTCGTAAATGGGGTTTTCAAAGTCCACCAACAGTTTCAGATATCTCAGATGAGATTTACAGATAAGAACGACGCTGAGAAGAAGCGCCATCAGAGAGGAAGAAAGAAAAACCGAATGATCGACAGCCAGCGATAGCAGGATAAAGTGATCGAGGGTGTGGGGGATGTGATGAAAGGTGGGAAAAAGAGCTGAGTGGTTTTGAGAGATGGTTTGAATAATTTGAATTATAGCTGAACACACCTCTTCCTGCAAAGCCCTGGTAAGCTCCGATAAATGGTTCGCTGATGTTCACACACAGCTGGGCTCATTAGCACGGTGTCTAGAGAGATGAGCCGGGCAGAGAACAGAGCGAGCGAGTGAGAAAAAGACTGAAAAACACAGACAGATATGCATACCTGAAGCGATCAAGGACAGAAAGCTGAAAAAAAAGAGACATCAAAGCGGAGTGCAAGAGAAAAGGCAGGCTTTTGGGCAGTCATGCACGTCATTGAAGTTGAACTAAGGGCTCAAGACCTTTCACATACCCCTGCTGTCTCGTGCATGATACACTACGGCAGACACATGCTCTGCTATGCATCTCTGATGGTGTTCTGCAGGTCAGGAAGTGCACTTGGGAACCTCAGGACGAAATCCCCTTGAGATTTTACAGCAAGGTGAGATTCACTTTTGAAAGTCCAGTGCCATGCCATAATCCTTATTTGGCCTTGAGCGATTCACTTAGCCACTATATGCCTCCAGGAAATCCAGGAGGCAAATAATAAGATATAATGTCTCTTGTAGCGTTTATTCACATGGCTGTCTGTGTTGTGGGTGTGATGGAGGACAGGAGAAAGCATTGAATTAATCTTTGAATATTTCAACATTGCTTGGCAGCCACATTGCAATTCAGGGTCACGATTCCAGGAATGATCAGAGAGCCTCATGATATCACAGTATGTCATGCATTCAAGACCTCTGAAGCCATACGCTTTGACTGAACTTTTGCAGAAAATCTTCCATATACTTTCAGATATGCTACATGAAGACACATTTGAATGATTAACGTCAATGATTATCAGTTCTGAGACATAAGAACCAATGACATTTGACTTTCACGAGTCAGTTGCGTTTGCGGACATCCAAATATGGCGTGATGCATTCAGCATGCACGGGTGCATTAAATAGATCAAAAGTGACATTAAAGACATTTAAAATGCTGTTCTTTTGAACTTTCTGTTTATCAAAGAATCCTGAAAAGCGACGTCTCCTCAAAAATATTAAGCAGTTAAACTCTTTTCAACATCAGTAATAAGAATAGCACTATTCTTGAGCACCAAATCAGCATATTAGAATGATTTCTGATCACGTGACACTGAAGACACAGACAATTTAGCTTTGCCATTTCTGGAATAAATTACATTTTAAAATAAAATAGAAAATTATTTTTGCTGTATCAAATCAATAAAAATTCAAATAGATGCACATAAGCAACTTCTTTCAAAAACATTAAATGTTTTTACTGATCCCGAACTTTTGAATTGTTGTGTATGTAAGGGGAAAAAATTATAAATTGAGAGTCCTCACACAAAGCTTTCTTATGGCTTTCAAATATTTTGAATATAGAATATGGTACTTTTTCTCATCCCTTTTTTGTCACATTTAGTTGGATATGGAGCCAAAAATGATCTTTTATGTTTTATATATTAAGAAATACAAATTACATTTTTGGGTGAAATTTTCCTTGAAGAATTCATAGGGAAGATCTTGTGACACTCCATATTGACTAGATGGTCCAGCGTGACAATGTTTGCACCATGTATGACACGGGCACATCTTTTCGGCAACTTCTGGTACATCAAAATATCCGCACCCAATTCATAATGCTTATTTAATGCAATTCCACCCACACGTGATTAAACAGCACTAATTGCTGGGATCAGCATTTCCAGATTGTCTCTTTAAGCCTCAGCGATTGATAGAGGGTTTTTAAACACCTACTTCCTACTGAAACGCAGAGTTCCTCATTATTTCCGCTACACTCTCCTCTGTTAGATCGCTTCCCAAGGGGTTCGGTGGGGGATGGAGAAGCATTATTTACATTATGTTACAGCATCTTCCTGGAATGGCTTATGAATAATGAAGTCTCTAAACTCCCTGATCATTTGTCATACTCGCTGTATGCTGATATGCATTTAATAGGCAGTCAATACAAGAGCATGCGTTCCTTTAATACTGCTTAATCAATGGAGCCTGGGCCTGTTCGACAAAACCCGATGAGGTTCTGTGTCTTTGACATGGCTTCCTAACAAGTGATTCATCAATAACTTGATCGATCACTGTTTTACTTGATATTTTAATCAATTAATTTCCCAGGCATCCTCAATTTCTTCAGTTTTATTAAGAATGATCCTTTAGCTTCATTGTTCACTTTACTTATAAGTTTGAATCACAAGACCTGGAGTCAGTGTGGCATGCATTTTGCTGACTCATCATTTGAAAATAGACTGAACTTCTGGGAAGTCCCCATTTTGTTTGTCATTTTATAAAACCATTTGATACACAATATCGGCTTTTAACTGTAAAAGCAGAACCAAAACCAATAATGAGGGTCATTCTGGGTTGCCAGAGCCAAATCATTCGATCAAATTGTTTAGCCCATGAACATCTGTAAGCAGAATCTTCTCTTTTCCTGTTTAGTAGAATCTTCTGTACTGCTCTTGCCGCCCTGCTAGATTTGTGTGTGATGATAAAACAGAATTAGTAGGAAGAAAAAAAAGTCAGATCATGAGCTGCCTCAGGCTTTGCTTTGAGTTAAGTTTTTTTTCTTTTCTTTTGGAGCTGCAGAGACTACACAATATTGTTTATTCTTCCATTTGTTCTTTTTCAAGAACATTTCCTGCTCATTACTCATTTTCTCTGACAATACTTCATTTCATGCACCACCATCTTTTCTCTACTAAAAAATGTTATCATTTCTACTAAATGGTGACCATGTTTTGTGGCCTGTTCAAGGTTCAATCGAGACTGTTTGTTGCTTTTACTTTAAATTAAAATGAGCCAAAGCCACATACTTTTTTTCTTTTTTCTTTTTGGGAAATTTGTAAAACAGAAGGTAACGTGACCATTTTGTTGACTTGCATCGACATGACTTACACTTGCTACTGGAAATAGAGAGTACATGTTGAAATTATTATTTTATGTGTTTTTGACTAAACTGAAAGACTTGGTGTTGAATGTTAAGTTTTGTTGGATATTTAGAAGACTTTTTGATGTTGGTTTTGTGGTTACCATTGTTGGAACAGCTGTACATGGCAGTAGCTGTGCTAATCAGTGCAGTGACAAGACTTTCTCATCCCATAAATAAAAAAGTTATATTTAGCGTGCTAACATGCGCCACTGCAGTCTAGTGGTATAGCTGAAAAATGAAAATTTGAGTTACTTTGATAAGTCTAATTTTAAGGCGTCATATACTGACGCTTTTGACATTTCGTCTACATCGAACGCACATGGCACCCTTTAGCGTCAATATGAGACGCCGATAGATATGGGCCAGAAGGCGCCTCCTAGTGGTCTAACCCTAACCCTACCCCAGACCTAAACCTACCCATAACCGAACAAAGCTCTGTGCGTGTCATATTGACGCTAAAGGGTGCCATGTGCGTTCGATGTAGACGAAATGTCAAAAGCGTCAGTATATGACGCCATAGGATGAGAACGCGTTGGGTTTACTTAAGGGGGTCATTCCACCCAAAATGAGAATTGTCATCATTTACTCACCCTTGTCGTTACAAACCTGTATGCAACTTTAATTTTTTGACAATAAACATGCCAGAATGAGAACATGAAAACACAAATGAAATCAACTACCCACTTTGTACCGAGTTCACCCGAGCTGTGGATATTTCTAACATTATAATGTCCCGAAGTTGAATCAACCACTTGAATATATCCAGGTTATGTGGTGGGAGCCAGTGTTGAGCTATCAGGTTTTTTTTGCAGACGTTAAACCAGCCAGCCAGACAATTTTTTGCAGTTTAGAGAAATCAAACTGAGAATCATCATTCAGTAATAATACAGAGGGGATTACCGGTATCGGATATTCAATGATTTTTGATAAGATAGCACATACCTCAATCCAAAAATGTTTTATCTTTTCACATTCCCATATCATTTGGAAAAAGGATCCAAGTTGTTGGTCAGGACATTTTTCACAAAAGGGACTAAAGGAGGAGTCAATACGATGTCTTTTGAGTGGGGTCCAATAAGTTCTGTGACAGAAGTTATAATGAATTAGTTGGTGATTATGATTTCTAGATGTACAGAAGTAAAAATGTTCTGCCATACTCTTCCCCAGTCCGTGACATCCTCCTCTTGTTCACAGTCTCTTTCCCATGCGTGCTGTATAACTAGGCGATTTGCTGTAGCCTCTAAGGCCTTCCCATACATCCATTAAGTGAAGTGACTAGAAGAGGACAACTCAAACCAAGCAATGATCGGGTGTGTGGGAAATGTTTCCCCCCTGGGCACCCCATAGGCCTTCATGGCCAACCTTAGGCGCAAATATAAAAACAGAAAAGAGGGTTCTGTTCCATACCATTTACACAGTTCTTGAAAGCTTAACACGCGTTTAGGACCAGCAATATCTTTCAATGTATAAATGCCCTTCTGCATGCAGTCTCTAGAGAAAAATGGTGTACCTCCCGAACGTATATTATTATCATACCAAATGGGTGTGCCAAATATGCGAATAATGAATACATTTTTCCATAAGTTTAAAATTGACTACTGTGTTGGCCATGATTGGACCAAAAGCTTGCATACATTGCTTTTTGTTTAGCCCAGAGAACATTATATCTTGTAACCTGTGTTTGCCTGCTATAAGCTCTCCTCTATCTCTCTCCAAGGGACCCTAGAGAGCGGGTCGAGCCAATCCTTAATGAATTTTATTTGAGAGGCCCTATGATACAATTTGAAATTCGGAAGCGTTAATCCTCCATTATGTTTTGCACGCTGCAGTGTTTCAAATTTCAATCTGGGTTGCTTGCCATTCCAGATGATTTTACGGATTTTAGAATTGAGTCTGTGCCAAAAAAATGTAGGTGCAGGTAACGGAACCATGGAACTGAGAAAATTGATTCGTGGAAAAACATTCATTTTAACACTCACTATTCTGGCATGTAATGTTAGTGGTAACGAGGTCCATTTTTGGAGATCTTGTTCAACCCTAGTTAGAATTTGTAGATAGTTGGCATCAGGTATACCATGGAGGGAAGAATGAACAACAATGCCTAAGTAACTTATTGAAGTTTGTATGGAAATATTGCATGGTAGTCTAATTTTGCAATATTTAGACTATTTATATTTTGCAATATTAGAAGTTTTCAAATACCTTCAGTATCTGGGGAAATAAAACTTGAAGATCTGAAATAAACAGTAAAATATCATCTGCATAGAGTGATATATGTTGTTTGTAAGAGTTAACTGAAATTGAACAATCATTTTCCTCTCTTATCAGTTGGGCTAGGGGCTCGAGTGACATTGCAAATTGCATTGGGGAGAAAGGGCACCCTTGTCTTGTGCCTCGTTGTAAATTAAAGGGTAGAGAATGTACTCCATTAGTCATAACAGAGGCCGTGGGGTTTCTATATAAAACTCTTATCATGTTTACGAAGCCTTTGCTAAGGCCATACACATACAAAACAGACCAGAGGTAGTCCCACTCCACCGTCAAACACCTTCTCTGCGTCCAACAAAAGAATCTCAGCTGGAGTGGGACAACCCTGGGATTTGTGAATGATGTGCAGTAGTCTCCGAATGTTATCCACCGCTAATCTATTTGGCATAAAGCCAGACTGGTCAGGGTGGACTAATGAATTCAGATACCGCTGTTGTCACAAGGCCAGAATTCTAACATACATTTTTATATCGGTGTTTAGCAAACTAATGGGTCTGTAGTTTGCACAATCTGAATAATCTTTCCCTTTTTTGGATATCAGCGATATAAGTGCTGGGTGAAAGGCCCCAACCTCTACTGCCACGTGGATGGCTGTCAGGAAGACAGGGCCGAGTAGATCAAAATATTTAAGAAATAATTCTGCCGGGATCCCGTCTAAGCCTGGCGCTTTGCCTTTCTTAGCACCTTGTAACGCCCCTTTAAGTTCCTCCAAAGTAACTGGCTGTCCTAAAAATTCAGCTTCCTCATGACTAAGTCGAGGTAGAGTAAGAGACTGCAAAAAGGCAGTACAACTTGGACTTGTGGGATTAAGTTAATTTCTTTGCTATTCCTAACCAGTCCTTTAGAAGGGTGCTTAATTTTTTCAATGTAGGCTTTCGCCTGGCTTTGCATCAATCTTAAGGCAAAAAGTTTGCTAGGTCTGGCACCACTGAAGTAATAGGACTGTCTGGTTCTGTGAATCACAAATTCTGCTTTCCTTCTCAAAAGATCGTTCACTTCAGCTTTAAGGGTCTGAAGCATCTTAAAATGTGAATGAAGATTTTAGTGACAATTCAAGTGATTGACATTCTTTTTCTAAATGGTCAATTTGACACACACACCCAGAGCAGTGGGCAGCCATTCACTGTGGCACCCATGGAGCGATTGGGGGTTAGGTATCTTGCTCAAGGGCACTTCAGTCGATTCCTGCCGGTATTGAGAATCGAACCCTCGACCCTTCGGGTTACAAGTCCGACTCTCTAACCATTAGGCCAAAACTGCCCCCGGTCTGCTATCGATATCCCTACGATAACAGGCCGGCGTGCATCTAATAAATTATTCATTTGTTAAAGAACTCGACGCACTGCAATGGACCATTAAAGAATGCGACAACACATGTCTCCCGTAAATCTGGGATGATGACTTCGAAACTCCCAAAGTGTTTCCTATTTTGTGTGCCTTATGCATCAGACATTCAGCCAACGTTCCGTGGGTGTGACTTTCATTGCATGGGCAAAAACAACTAATAGTTTCTTTTGGTTTCCTCAGAAGAAAGATTGTTTGGATCAACATGAGGTTTGGAAGTTTGGATCAACATTAGGGTGAGTAAACTTCAGTTTTGTTAAACAAAACATTTGTTGGAATGGACTTAATTGAACTTTAATTGTCTAGAATAGAATAGAATAGACTGTTAAAATGACTTGTAAATTAAGTTGTAAATAAAGATTATTGGAGCACATTTTACAAGTAAATAGTATTTCCTTCCTTCTACTTCAAAATGCAGTGTTTAATTAAATGTGTGGCTTGCTATTATTTGTGAAATTACTTGCTATTTCTGAATGAAAATTGTTTTAAAGTAAAAAAAGATTATGTATAGAAAGAACAGAATATAATCGTTAATACCACCTGACTGTGTTGTGGTAATGTGGAGTAGTCTTACTGTCAACTTCATGTATTTAGGCATAGGGCTATATTTATATGACCCCATGTCGTGAAGGTTAAGCACTCATTAGAAGAAAATAGCAGACTGTTTTGTTTCTATCATGCTGCCCTTTGCTCCATGGGCAAGCAGCCACCACAAGGACTTACCTGTCAGTCAGGACCAGACAGGCAGAGCTGCATTGCCTCTAGAGGGAGAATGTAAATGAGACTCCTATAAACAGCCTGACCTGTCAAGGCAGTATGACATACACCCCCCTCCCACCCCCCCATACCACCACAACATACACCACAAACCCAAAACACCAGGCGGTCAGATTCAGAGCATGAGTGTCTAGCTTTAATCAGTGCCTTAGGCCTATGTGTGATCTTGACAGACATGAGAGGCATGTGATTCATTTCCTGCCGGGCATGTTCAAGAGACATGCACAATGATGTGAGAGATTTTGATCACAAATAAAAATAAATAAAAACCGCTGGGCAGGCATGTGGTTTAACTATCAAAGCTCAATCTGACAACATGTGCATCTTTTGATAAAAGACATTTTCTGTCAGTTTGTATTAACTGAGAATGATGGTAGTATTTTCATTTTCTAAAACCTAGAGGGTTGCACTCCTGCTTTCTACATAGGTCCTGCCTTATAAAACTCCACCCTAATTGAAATTCTGGAATGAAATGAAACACTCCACTGAAACTCTCTGCACAACTGTTCAAAAGTAAGATTTAAGATCAAGGTCAGTAAGATTTCTTTTTTAAAGAAGGATATTTATTTATTTAGCAATTAAGTGACAGTAAAGACATTTATAATGTTACAAAATATTTCTATTTCAAATACATTTTGTTCTTTTTAACTTTAAGCAAAGAGTCTTGAAAAAAAATGTATCATGGTTTTCACAAAAATATTCTATATGCTATAATGCTATATATATATATATATATAAACTATAAACTGCAATTTTGCGGAATATTATCACAATGTAGAATACTATATATATATATATATATATATATATAGCATTATGCATCATAGTCTTTGTAAATGCAGCTATCTACATCCTAACCATAATCTTTACTCTTCAGCACAGTGGTAACCATAAAAACTTCAACATAACTCTTTCAAATGTCAAACATAACTGTTTTAAGTCTTTCCCTTCATGCACTGTATTTATGATTAGGACTCATAATGAAGATTTACGGTTTTTCTTCATCTGCCGTTAGATAGGCTGTATATGCGTCAGTTTCACTAAAAGGCTCAACGCGCTCGCTGGTGCGGACATTTAAGAAGGGATGGATATGTGCTTCAAGTGATAGGCTTGTTGAGTGAAATTATATTTGTATTATCTTTCTGTATGTATAATTTTCTTTAGATTTTCTGTCTAAAAGTGACCAGAAAGACATTTAACTCCAGTTCATCATCAGTGTCGCCAAACTGCTCCATCTCCAAAAAGTTTGTACGCATGGGTCAGAATTTGCGTGCAGGTGCGCAAATTTTCCCGTCAACTTTGTTTTTATAAATCACAACTTGTGCATCGGAAGTGGTGCATCCCTCTTTCAGGGCCTGTTTTGTGCGTACGCAATGGTTATAAATGAGGCCCCTGATCCAGCTATATGCAAAGCATGCTGGGAACAAAACTCCCTGCCCGGTTTCAGTTAACGCAACAAAAATTATTCATGGTAATTTTTGGGATTTTTAACCAATCATTGGCAATTGATTGTTTTTGTTTTTTCCCTTTTCTTTTACCATTCAAAATTTACATTAATATTAGTTGTGTGTCTGTCAGTTTGAATCTGGCCAGTGAAAATTATTATTAAAAAACTTCTATTTTACAAAAAGTGTGTACCTTATTCACTTTACTCATGTCTTCCCATGGTACCTTTAACGTACATATTTGCATTCTCTTGTCCTCATATTTTTTTATCCTGCATTACAGACACATTTCTCACTTTCTTACGTCTCTCCATCACTGCCATCTCTTTGGAGGAGATTCTCATCAAAGCTCTCCCTCATTCCAGCACGTTTTATATGGCACTGGCGAGAAGCACTTACCCTGAAGGACTCCAGCCCTCGGAATTTAGATGGAGAATTTTCCCTCCCCTCTATTCACCTTTTTTTACACAAATGGAGCATGCAGACAGGGTATTATTAAAGGGGATTTTTTTTTTTTTTTCATTGCACACTGGTATGCTCTCAAGATAAGTTTAAAAAAAAGGCCAGCTCCCGCTCTTAAGATCAGGTAATTCCAGTCTGAGTAATCCCTTTGGGGAATTTGGTGGGGGAAATGATGCAACAACGTGTACATAAGTATAAAACTACAACGTATTTTGAATGCTTGAGTTTCTGTGTGGGCCTGATGGAGTGGAGGGAAAGAGAAATTGAAATTGTGAGAGGAGGTTTATATTTTATAATTTGAAGTATTCATTTGGACAAGTAGGTGTCCAACTGTGCGATTCATGTATTAAACATAGCTCCCTGCTGCTTTACCTGAATAGCGGTCACACACATACTTATCTGCCTCTTTTGTCTGTAGAAATGTGGGTGGAATGAAATAATTTGTACCAAGGGTCACGGTTATTTCAATTTTATTTAATCTCCAAAATAATATCAGACCATGTAAGCACAGATTTGATGCAAAGGCATTGGCATAAATGTATAGTATAGTATAGTATAGTATAGTATAGTATAGTATAGTATAGTATAGTATAGTATAGTATAGTATAGTATAGTATTAGTGATTTATTGTTATTGTAAAAATTTTTTTTAGGAATGATTTCCTTTTTTACACTAAATTGTGTAACATGTAATTGTAAAAGGTTTCAAAACCTAGTGAGCTGCTGTACCTTACTGTACTATTTTTGCCCAAATTTAGGCAGTATGCATATACTTTTCACAGGCAGTTTCAAAATACAATTTGCTGAGCTAAGTGCAAGAATTCACCAGAGCGGTGGACAAAATCAAGCTATATGTCAGATCAGGCCGGTCTTAGGAATCAGCTATTGCTCAGCTAGTTGTTAACGTTACACAATTGTTACAGCTGTTAACCTGATAACTAAGTCTATCCTTTATCTGAATTTCTAGCAAACTGATATCAACCTTATTTTATCACATCTTCTCCTGCTTCACCTCTTGTCCTCATTAACATGTGTCTTGTTAAATTGTACACCTTGGGACTGGTAAGTTCATGTTTTTGCAAACTCATGTTAATTTTTTAAGTTGAAGGCTGAAATTCTTAAGAAGTAAAAGCTTTATTGCGTTTTAATTAGCTTTATATATATAGCTTAATTTTAGCTAATTAAAACGCGATAAAGTTTTTACTTCTTAAGAATTTCAGCCTTCAACTTAAAAAAATGTATTTGAAGAAGTTAATGAAGTTATATATATATTATTAATCTTACAGAAAGTTTTGTCTGCAAGTCAAAGTCAGTGGTGAAACCAACATTACGTTTATTCATTTAGCAGACACTTTCATCCATAGTGCCAATTGCTGTCACGTGACAAGTTCTGAATACAGAATGGCATACTACCATACTACATCTATTCTGCCATCATTGACCAGATGCATTGACAGGATGACACACAAGCATTGGATTCGGACATGCCTTGTTGTCTTTCCTCCGGACGCTGTTTGCGAAGGCTAGTATATTTTACTTTTGGACACTGCTGTATTTAAAGGCCAGTGTGTATTTTAAATATATTGAACTTTTGGCAAAGTTATTAATCAGTGTGGGGTGGAACCCAATGGACTAATGAACTCTGGGGTGGATCAGTTGAGGCGAGAAAAAAATCCAACCCAATGGACCAACGTGTTATCAAATGTGTTATATAAAAAGCTGCAGTGTCTGATTCTATGAGTGAGCACATTAGATTTGTTTACATGCATGTCATGTGAACATTAACAAACATTAGAGAACCATGAATATGTGAATGTGTTGTTAAAATATTGAAATATTAACTTAAAGGACAAGTTCGGTATTTTACACTTAAAGCCCTGTTTACAGATCGTTTCTGATGAAATAGAACGGTTAAGATTAAAATTTGGACAAATGCTGCTGTCCCGAGAATTTTAGGTTTATTTCGCTTTCCCCAAAACCCCCCACCAGTAGACTGGTTGTATAGGTGCACTGGAACAGTCCTTCCTAAAACGCATTAAACTTTCGTTTACAAAGACGTGAAACTCACCGAGTAGTCAGGGGTGTTCACTGGTATGCTCACACAAAAATCGCTGCAAAAGATGCTTTCCAACAAGTTTTATCATAGTTTTTGTCCAACTCCATTGACTTGCATTGGATGTGCTGTGAGGTACGGTATTACTCCGCCGCCGGAAACTAAAGTGGGGTTGTTTTCTTCTTCTTCTTCGTGTTTTTTTTTTTTTTTTACGGCGGATCGCAAACAATGAAAGTGTGCCAGTGGTTTGCTTGCAAAGGTGCATTATCGCCACCAACTGGGCTGGAGTGTCTATTATTCAAGCTCTCAACGGAAGAATGTACGGGTGTGAGACGTTTGGAAAAATAGGTCCACAGTTTTACAACGAATGGTAAAACACCTGTTGGAAAGCATCTTTTGCAGCGATTTTTGTGTGAGCATATCAGTGAACACCCCTGACCACTCGGTGAGTTTCACGTCTTTGTAAACGAAAGTTTAATGTGTTTTAGGAAGGACTGTTCCAGTGCACCTATACAACCAGTCTACTGGTGGGGGGGGGGGGGAGCGAAAGAAACCTAAAATTCTCGGGACAGCAGCATTTGTCCAAAATTTAATCTTAACCGTTCTATTTCATCAGAAATGATCTGTAAACAGGACTTTAAGTGTAAAATACCAAACTTGTCCTTTAAAGTCACCATGAAAAAAACTATATTGACAAATCTCATTTTTACACATCCATGCACATAATTATAATTTTTTTTCTTTTATTCATGTGCCCTCGTAATCCTTTATCAAAATACCATCCCCTCCCTCTTGGAGTGACATCTCTGTTTACTGGTGCGAGGGCGGGACCATCCAATCAACCCAGTCAATTCCAATTCCTGATTCGTTCAAGAAGTCGTTTTACTCTGATATATGTTACAATAGGGAAGAAAAGTTCCATTTCATGCTGACTTTAAAATCTTAGGGGGACCTATTTCAGGTTCTGCTGACATAAAAATCTTTGCAATCCCTACTCTAGTGTATTTAAAGGGCCCCTATTATGCTATTTTAAAGTTTCCTAATGTTGTTGTGGAGTCTCCTACAACATGTTTACATGCATCAAAGGCATTTTCAATGATTCTCAAACGACTCGTGAGATGAATCAATCTCTCTAAATCCCTCCTTTCCGCTAGTCTGCTCTGATTGGCCAGACAGCTCAGTCTGTTGTGATTGGCCTACTGTGGGTAGGATTGGATACGCCCATTGCCATAACAACGTCAGCTGTCCTGAGGCTTCCTACACTGTAAACTAAACACAGTAACGAACAAGGACGTCGATTTGACCAAATCAATGCGAGCGCGAGAATGACAGACAATCTGCATTAATAGACACAGTTATAGGTAGTGGTCCACAACTGATTAGCAGAAGTATTTCAGTAAGACAGTGATAACGTGAGTTAGCCAGTTAGCAGACCTACACAAACTAAGTTTTTTGAACACCATCTTTCAAGAGTAAAAAAATGTTTGCGAATCCTGCACTGAACTCCGAGATTTGAGAAGCAGTCGTCAGTAAAATAAAGGGAACACAGCAAAAGTTTAGGATTATACTGCTGTGATATCGTGGTAAAGATGAATTTTAACCACTAATTCTTCACATGCTCGTCCTTGGGCAGTGAAAAAACAAACAAACTGGCACATTGTAGAGCATAGCGCCGTCTTCTCGAACATGATGCTGTTCAGTATCCACAGGAATCAGCTGTTGGTTTGAGGTTCAAGTTTTCCCTGGTGTCTGCGTGCAATAAGTGGGTGGGAAATATACTAATGTTTCGTCTTGGCGTCACAACGAAACGGCTTATGACTCGTTTGAAAAATTATTCATTTAACTGACTCGGAGTCGACTCTTACTTTTGAAAAAGACAATAACTTTATATACGGTGCAGGATGTTTTCAGTCACTTAGAGCTATGTTACACACTACATGAAAGGTCATTTTCAAAAATCCATAATAGGGGCCCTTTAAAGTAAAAGTAAAATATCTGATTCAGTGATATTTGATTATTCATGGCGAGTGTTCGAAATCGTTAAAAAAATCATGAGTTGCCATTTAAGTTACAATTGGATGCTATCTACAGTCCGTAGGCCGTAGGCACAAGGCTGCTCACTGGGTTTCATAACAGACCCTTAGTGATGTATTATCACTGTTGCAGCACAGATAATTCCAGTTTCATTGAGCTTCGGAAAAGTCGAAATGTGTAAGTCTGTGTGAGTTTGCAGGCCTGAGTGATGAATGTGAGACTTGAAGTCTTTGGTCTTTCGAACTTTCCATTCTATCGACTGTCATCCATTTGTGTGTGCGTGTGAGAGTGAGAGAGAGAGGGAGATTAATAACAATGTGTGCTCACTGGACTGAGAAGAGACCGATGGCTTGGGCGTCTAACCAATAACATTTACTGGAACACTCCGAGTCATTAGCACAATTCCTCTGTCGCTACGGCGACTCTCAGGCTACAAGGTCCGGCTGCTCGGAAGCCAAATTTTACAGCGCGTATCAAGTTAACGGCCAATTTGTCTCCAAGCTCAAAGCGCTCTTTAATTTCTCTGTCTGTCTCATGACTGCCTTCCCTCACTCAGAATCACGACCTAACCCCTCACGACACACAGAAAATCCTCCAGTTAATTGCAAACCCAAATTTCTCCTCTTTTTTAACAATTGTATGCAGCAGATTGTCATTCGGCTTTCAAAAAGCATGACTCAACTCTCTCTTGTACTTTATCACAATATTCCTCCCATGCATATTTCAGAGCCAAAACTCTCCTCTTTTTAAGCAACGACGACAGGTGTCTGTGGGTGGGCTATGATTGTTTCGGTTCAGAATAGATGGTGATGATGATGATATGGAAACAACAAAGTGTGACCATTTGCGTCTTGTCATGGCGCTCCCAAATTCCCTAATCATCCGATAGCCCATCCATTACTTAGATACTTGAGTTTCACAGCTGTCTCTGAGTTGTGTTATTGTGGTTAATTTACTCTTATGCGTTTTATTGCCTGTGGATGTGATCCAAGAGTTTGGTTTTGGCATCTGTCATCTGAAATATACTACACTGACTGGCCATTTTGTAGAGAATGAATCGCAAACACACATTTAATTGGACAAAAAAGAAGCTCAGTTGTGGTTTATGTCTTCTGCTTGGTCACAATAGAGTTTAAAATGCATTCGTTGTCCAAATCCAACAGATGTGCGGCCACATCATCCCATGCAACCGTGCAACACTCTCTTTAAAACTTCAGACTTTTATGAGGGTCATAAGTATCAAGCCACTGCAGCAAAATTACTGATTAATGCATTTTATAGTGCAGACAGTGGGGGAAAAATTTGTCCTCCATTTTCTTTCATTAGTCTTATTATGTTTAAGACATCAGATTTTAATCAAGCTCTCTGATGAGGATGACAACCATTCTGTGAGTGTCCATTATATTTTGTTCTCATTTTTAATTACTACCAGACATTAAAGCCCAATTAAGAATCCTCTCATTCGCGCTTTTGATAGGGATCGACCATATGGAGAGAGCTGTGTGCCAAGGAAATGAAAATTAAAGATGAAAGAACAAGGGTTTTGGGAGGAGATGTTCAAATTACGGGTAGCCGCTCTGTGCAGGACACCCACTTACATGGTGATCTGTGAGATCAATTAGAGTTATTCTCTGAAGGCACATGCTGAAAACACATTGTGACGTCTTATTCTGGAGATGGCAAATGTACAAAGCTCTCCCACATGAACGACTCTTTTACTACACGTTCGTTGTCGTCCATTACAGCATGTTTGTACATTGCCGTGATACTGAAGTGGCTCTCCTCAACTACATTATAGTTAGTCTCAAAGCGACTCGAAACATTTAATGAAGCAGGTGTCCAGCTATTTGGCTCAAAAGAACATATCAGCTCAATGTGGTTACATTTCATCTCACCATATCAGTTGTTCTCAGTTCTCAGTATGTCGATATGGAGCACATTCGTTGTAACTCGACTCCATACTTTATATTTCCAAACTTTTCTTTCATTCTGTGTCAGAAATGTAATGGTTTTATTTAATTTTCATTTAGTATTTAATTTCCATTTATTGACTGTTCACAGTTCAAGCGCCAAAAAGGACCCCACAAAAATATAGCAGTCTAAAAGACTTGTGCTATATTCCAAGACTTCTGAAGCAAGGTTTGTGTGAGGAATAGACCAAGATCATCCCCATTGTCATAGCTCTCAAATTTAATTTACACAGATCTTAGATTTAGATTTAAAGTAACTAGTGCAAAAGTGGCATTGGTTTTAATGTGTGTCTTAACATGTGATGCACCAGATGGAAAAAGAGATTTACTGTATCCGCAGCGGAGTGAAATTTTTTATTACATTTATATTTTATACACAAACAAAATGAAAGACAACACCTTAGTACACAAACCAAGCACAGGAAAAAAGCAAGTCAATGATAAATATAAATAAAGAAAATGATAGCAAATGCAAAGAAAGATAATTATATGTATGTAGATATTACTTTCCATCCATCCATCCATGTGTATTGATATGTATAAAAATTCAATATGTTTAATATTTTTATGTTTAAAGGAGAACTCCGGTCAATTTTAACATTGAGCTCATTTTTTTGTACATTTGGAGTGCTGTCAGTACAGAGAACAACGACAAAAGTCGGTGTTGCCTACAACGTGTTATCCTCTTTTTAAAATGCACCCTGTTGACTTCAATGGGGCAAGTTTTAAACCTGCTTTTAGCCTCTTAACATCCTTGATGTGTCATTACAAGTGCACAGGTCATGTGAGTGATTCCTTCGGAGTGAACGCGGGTGAATCTGACTGCAGTAGATGTGAAAGATATGAATAAAAATGATGTTTATTCAGCCAGCGCACATACCTGTATTTACATCCTGTTTTCAGTCGAAGTCCACAGTAGTCGATTGTCGAGTTCACGCGCGTGATCATAGGTACTAAACCTATGCGCGTGAACTCGACAATCGATTTTTTATATATTTCTTTCACATCTACTGCAGTCAGATTCACCCGCGTTCACTCCGAAGGAATCACTCACATGACCTGTGTACTTGTAATGACACATTAAGGATGTTAAGAGCCTAAAAGCAGGTTTAAAACTTGCCCCATTGAAGTCAACAGGGTGCAAATTTTAAAAAGAGGATAACACAGTGTAGGCAACACCGATTTTTGTCGTTGTTCTCTGTACTGACAGCACTCCAAATGTACAAAAAAATTAGCTCAGTGTTAAAATTGACCGGAGTTCTCCTTTAATATCAATATGTTTGAGAATATACAAGGAAATTAAGAGTGCATACAATTTGTAGACAATCCTTTATTTACTAGCCTTCCCAATTTCCTCACAAAGTTACCAAATGGCTTTAGGAAAATCTTAATAGTCATGTGGTCTACTTTTATAGTTTTTTTAATGGTGTTTTGTGGTCCTTTTAGTAGCTGTGAGCTGAAGTTATATGGAAAAGAGATGCATGAAGATTGTTCTGAAAAAAGAATCAATCTCCATTTGTGTTGCATGGTAAAAATAACAGCATGGTGAGTTGGAAACAACATGGTTTTGTTTTTGTCTGAACTATTTCTTTAACAAGACACTGGAAAGCAGTGGTCACTGAGGAACAACAACCACACATACATACCCACAGATAAACCCACACACACAGTCTGTCTGTCGGTCTCTCTTTTGATGGTGACACTCTAAGGATCTCTGGCAGGCTCTCTTCTTTTGCACCTCCCAACCTCCAGAGAGGAGCTGTGTTCAGGGTGTTTGTGTGTGAGTGTGCTTTCAGCGGCCATGAATAATGATCAGAGCAGTAGGGCGGGTAAGTACCAAGTCCTCAACCCATAATGCAAAGAGGAATTACCACAGAGAAACCTGGCGTACTTCACAGCACACAATTTCCATTATCTTTAAATGGCACCAAGGACATTTAAGAAAAGCTGTTGTTCTCCTTTACTTTGCTTTAGACCACAGGCTGCTGTAAAGCAAATAAATGGAGACTGTCCTTTAAGAACGAATAGATGTTTGGTTTGCACTCAGCTGCAAAAGCCTGTGCTCACATTTCACATGTACTTTTTTGTCTGAAAACTATTGGCTCATCTAGTTTGTAAGAATTGATAATGTGAACGAGGTGAAGACAAAATATACAAAAATATGAAGTAGCACAACATTCATAAAAAGAAATGTTTCCACCCTTCTGAAACGTCAGGATTTGAAATCGCCCCATTCCTGACATCAAGATTTCCTTTTACACGCCCCTAAACATGCATATGCAAATCAAAGAGGTGTGCTCTTAACAACTCATGTCTGTACTTCAATCACAAGAGTCGATTAAGACCATCCCACTTGTTCTGTCCCTGAATGTTGCAAGGAATGAAGAAATTAAGCATTTGCAGTATATAGTACTTTCAATGACAGACTGCTCATTTCACAACTCTTTTCTTAATTATTCGGGGCCAATTTGCATAATTATAGAACCGCGTATACTAAAGGAGGCAAGGGTGTAGTTACATTCAAGCTATTTTAAGGCATGACGATATGTCATTTTTAAATATGTCATTTTGGTGATCAAAGATGAGTTTTAAGGGATAAAATTGTTGACTACAGGGTGACTTTAACAATAAAAGCAGCACAAAAACAAGAGGCACAGTTGACAACATGAAGTGGAAACAAATGCAGTTCTACTGGTACACAAATTAAACTTTAATGAGACAAATTCTGGCATATTTTCATTAGACGCTGAGAAAGGAAGTCACAGTGTTCCAAAGAGAGGACTTACATTGTCAGTGTGCATATGTGATGACCTGATAAAGGGCTGGAACGATATACGGAGTGTTGTGGGTTGAAAAAGTTAAGCTTATTATCGACAAGATTTATGGCATTGTCAATTGCCACAGAAAATGAATACGACTTGTCTCTTGTTTTTCTTTTTCTTAAAAAAAAAATATAAAAAAAAATAAAAATACAGGCACTTAAAATTGAAATACACAAGGCCAGGCAATGAGGCCAAAGCTAAAATACACTCTTTTAGGTAAAACACTTGGATGAGAATCGCTTGTCTAAGGTTTTATGCTTTATATTTCAACTTCAATGTCATGGTTGTTCACATAGTACTGTATTAACGTTTGCATGATTTTTTTGGAAACATTTACGATTCTTTGCATCCACATAGTGGATCCTTCACTGGAAACTGAAAGTAACTCACTCCCACTAAATGTTTACTCTTTCAATTCTTGCACCTGGGAACAATGCAAGTCTACACCATTATGACTAAAAGTTTGCTAGGGAGTATTTCCTACTAAAGCAAATCGGTAATTTACTCTGGTCAAGCGTTTCCATAGCTGGCTGGTGGGAGTGGCCTTGGATGGCAACATGCCCAGTGCATTGTGGGTGTTGGAATATTTTTCAACTTAAAAAAAAAAAAAGCAGCTGAAGACGTACCTCTTCCGCAAGCACTTAATGACCTCACACTCTTAAACCAATGCGCACACACACACACACACACACACAAACTGATGAATGCTTTGTTCTTTTGTAAGTCGCTTTGGATAAAAGCGTCTGCTAAATGCATAAATGTAAATTAATTATATTTATATTGCACAAGGATATCAGAAATGGGCTATTAAAAAATAAATAAAAATAAATGTAAATGTGAATACAATTCACTGTAACTCATCAGTAACGCTAAATCAAAAGTTCAGTTTAAGGATTCTCACTTCAAAAAGGACAATTTAAACTTCATTACAACATCAAATATAAATTAGTTTTACTAAATAATTTAAATGCATCATGTACAAGAATACTGGACCTTTCAGAACGCTAGGTTTATTTGTGGAACTGTTGTAGGCTACTGAGGGATGAGCCAATTATTTTCTGTGGTAATCAATGTTATGCTACAATAGCTGTGTGAATAGCTTCCATTGAACCCTATACAGTCTTTTCAGTAGAATTATCCATATCTGGCTAGTTTTAACCAATTATAAAAAAAAATAATTTTTTTTAAAAAAAAACTGAAGCAGCATAATAAATATTTCATATTAATATATTTTCGTAAAGTCATGAAAGCAGCTTGTGGTTGATGAATGAATCCGGCACCCTGTGTTATTATGCATTTGGTTAAAAGGGACATCAAAAACAATATTTATCTAATGAAGGACATCAAACTAGATTCATAATGTTCCATTTCTGTATCCACTTGTTTTGCTGAACACAAGTCATAAATAAATCACCATTAATGATTTGAAAGATCATTCAGTTGATCTTTTGGATCAAAGTCTGCTGACAGAATAGAAGTGAAGTCAATTAAGAATTCGAAAACCACATCTCAGTCATTTACATGTATGATTAGTGCTTGCAGTAAGCAGCTCATATGATAATTTCAGTTACTTTGGCTTTTACTAAATGCCCGTTGAACAATGCTGCACTTTATAGAGGCCATGCATCTCCTGTGGACAACATTGAAAAGAATGATTCAGTGCATTATTTTACTCACAGTCCACTTTAAGCTGATTCTCAACCCACAGCATTGTGAATGGCAGAAAAGTGATTGCATTTAAAAGACTGAAGCACTATACACTCTTAAAAATAAAGGTTCCAAGGTCTGATTATCTGGTTCAGGTGTGTTTAATTGGGGTTGGAGCTAAACTCTGCAGGACAGTGGCCCTCCAGGACTGAGTTTGGACACCCCTGCCATAGAAGAACAAATTATGGTTTCCCAAAGAGCCTTTCAATGAACCGTTCTTAAAAGAACCATTTATTTCTTAGTGTGAACCTTTTTTCCACTATAAGAACCTTTTGTGGAATGAAAAGGTTCCATGAATGTTAAAGTTTGTCAACAAGAGTTGATTCAGGCATTCATTGTAGTTCTGAACCGGTGCATTTGGTACTTTTGACTGTGAGACAGGGAAGAGAGACAGACTGAGAGAGAGAGAGAGAGCTCTGACCATGAAATCGATTGCAGTTTCGCTGCGTCATCGGCCCATTATTGAAAATGAAAATAAAGACGTGTGTTCTGGTTTTACTTTCCGCAGCCACAAGTCCATAGTTCCATTAAATTGAGTTATGGATTCAGTGACCCAGCCCTCCCCATTCCCCTGCCTTTCCTCTGCCTGTCCCTCTATTCTCATAAAGGTTTCAATTACATTGTCCTGCCCCAGCAGGGGAAAAGGCAAAGTGGCGTTTCATATGTGCAATACATTATTACACAAATGCACACACACATTCTCAGTTATATGCCTGATGTATGAATTCATCTGTGTGTAAAATCATTACAGTCGGCCGATTGCATTAAACGTGTCGTTTTTCATGTTTGAAAAAACCCCAAAATGAAATATCTTCTGCTGAAAGAAAAAATTACATAAAAACGGTATTATATTTGTCCTTTCACTAATTGACAGCTCATACTATTTATAGACAGCCTTAACAGCTAAGATTTGTTTCTAATTAAGACTCCTGCTATTTAATTAGGAATAACCAGCATGGATATGATATATGTAAAAAAATAAAAATAATTTTAAATGCAGATGATGCTTTAAAAGAAAAAAATTGTTTTGTCTTAGAAATTCATAATCACTTCTTGAAATTAGTATTCAGTTCTGTTGAAACCCAAACCACTGCTCAGTATCTCATTACTCACCCTCATCCTCAGATCAAAAAGCAAACAGGTGTTTGCCCATGAGGGCGGTTGTTGGCATTATCATAACAGACCTTGACCCAGGTGCTCTGCCAAATCTGTCAGAGATGCTCTTAGGGCTCCATTGGTGTTTTTCATGTTTGTTTTTTTCATGTTTTTTTTTTTTTTTTCTTCTTTTTTACTCGGTCCAGTAGATTGACATTTGTGATGTGCAATTTCAAAGATGCAGATGGACTTCAAAGCTTTTTGTCAAAAGCAAAGCCCATTTTTGTGTCTCTCTAGCAATTGTCATGTAAAAAACCCTTGACTGACTTTAACCCTGACTTTAAAGCCAGACCAAGCTATCTTTTATCCAGTATGTCCTCTACTCACATCTAGTAATAATCAGCTAATGTAGGAAGAGCTATAGGGTAGAGTGGGGGAAAACGCCCCCCACCTGTTTTTCCCAAAATGATCACTAAAAGTAGTCGAGATACATTTTTACTGTTGCTATGCACTACGTTGATAACGGGGATATACAAATCTCTATGGAGAAGCTGACACCAGCGACATATTTTAAGAGAAGAGGATTACAGGGTAAATGCTATAATTTTCAGATATTAGTAAACAAGTGTTTAATACAATATTGTTCTGCAGGATATCGCAGTGATGTATGATAGATGAATAGTGAAGTCTGTAGTTTGAGATCATATGGTATTTATAAGGAATATAATTATATTTAAGTCATAGCTTGTGGGGTAAAACACCCCCTACGCTGAGGGGTAAAACGCCCCCCTGGGAGCATAGTTTCTCTCTATCATAATTACTATAATAAAATATTTATGTCTATCAAATCCTTTGTTTTACACTTAATGCAGTATAACTAGGTGGTAAAATCTAAATATTTGAACAAAACATGAAAAAATTACCTCAAGTGAGCATTAACTAGCTAGCTTGCTAGCAAAGTTAGCTCACTGATGGAAGGTAGTTAAATTTGGCTATTTTGGACATTGCTGAAATAAATATTAATATATATACATGTTGATACATTACTTGCCTTTTACTTTTAGAGATTAAAAACTATTGTCTGTTAATTTTGCTGTTGATCTATGAAGCAAACTGGTTGGTAAGAAAGGGGGCATTTTACCCCACCTTGGGGGGCGTTTTACCCCACCGCTGGGGCAAAATGCCCCCTTTGTACAAAAATATTTTCAGTGAAAATACTAATTAATTATGAAGGCTGAGCAATTTTAATATTTGGTGAATAACTCGTGCCATAGTCACTCAAAACCGGGATGGCAATTCTAGTCACATTTATGTTTTGTTTCACTGTAACGTCACACTTTCCTTAAGGGGGGCGGTTTCCCCCACTCTACCCTATCTTACTATGAAAATTGTCATTATTTTTTCATCCTCATGTTGTTCCAACTTGTGCTGTTATTTTTGTATGCAGTACTGAACATGTTTTTTAATGCTAGGTTTACTGTGTTCAGAAATAATTTGATAGTGGTGTGCAACATTTAACCTGAAATTTAGAGTCTTTAAAGGGGTCATATAATGCCATTTTTGTACAAGCTAATATGATTCTTTAGGGTCTAAATTCAAAGTTTGTAATATACTTTAATTAAAAATTCTCATTAGTATTGTAAGAAAACACTAATTTTACCTGGTCAAAAACAGCTCTGTTTTCAGCACGCCGTTTCAGTGCATGTGTCTTTAAATGATAATGAGCTTTGCTCACCCCGCCCCTCTGTTCTGTGGGTACACCGTATTAGACATTCTCTGACCGTATCTAACACAATAACCAAGTGTTATTCGTTATAAACGTGGGATTATGAATTATATTGAGAACGTCGTACATAGAAAACATGCCGTAATGTACCCTGAGTGTAAACCTTAGAGCATTCATCGTGAAGCCTGCAGCAAGGTTTGCAAATTTCGCAAAGATTAATATAAATACTAATATAAAGGTTAATAAAACATTACACTCACATCTTCTGGAGGTTCAGCAGGAACACGTTGGTACCGATCCGTTTTTTCTCGTTTGTGAAGCTGTCTGGTGTGAAATGATTCGCGCAAACATGAAAGCACAGACGATCGTGGGGAATCCCCGTGAGGGAATCCCCGCGTAAATCCTTTGGGCATATCCTTCAAAAACAAAACTCAGCCACTGCTTCTTCAACGGCTCGGATTTAGGAACATCCAAATGACTGCTGTGTTCCTTATTACATCTAAGAACAGAACACCACAATCGCTTAGACGCCCTTCTACTCCAGCATATCAACAATGGCGGACTACTATGACGACGGCTGTCACAGCTTGCTCAGGGTGGGTCTTGTGTTGAAACACGGCTGTCAATCACAATAGCGGGAGGGGCGTACGATCTTATGACGTCACAATATCGAACGGCTTGATTTCAGAGATGGTCAAACATATAAGGAGATTAAAACAAAACCACTGGATGGATTTTTATCATGATAGGATGGTTGTGTACAGGCACTGCCAACAGACATTTCAGTGCAATCAACTTGTAAAAGTGCATGTACCATTATATGACCCCTTTAACTTCTTTTATTTTTTATACAAAGAATCATAGTTAACCATGAACACTATGCATGTTTCTCTTTTCCTTAGTCATTGTCGAAACACTCGCCGTGTCTTTGCCAGGTGTGATTAATAGAACAGGATGTAGCTTCAAGAGCTTGTGTTTGCTGAGATGAAGGAGGCTATATTTCTTTAAGAGGAATGAGAGTGGGATTCGGTTGGGTTTGTGTTGTTTTGTGTTTCTGCACTCTAGCTTCTCTCCGTTGGAGTCTGACGCTCTGAGCTGGCAGGAAAGCCATTCTGCCTGAGTGAGACGAGACATGGTTGCGTTTCTTTCTTTTTCTTTTTCACTTTCTTCTTTACATGTTGTGATAGTTGTAAATTGAGCTACTTCGATATTTTAGTCAAAAGCATATTTTTATTGCCTGGTTCTTTGCAATGGACAACGAAAACATGTCCAAAAAGACAAAAGCAAGACTCTTTCAGGTGGAGCAATCTGCCATGCCAATGTTAGCACTGATCATAATAAGATCATTATACCTCATTAAAATATATCCCCTATATTCCAATGCTGCAAATGAAGCCATCTGCTCGAGACGAGGAAAAGCTGTGGGGGGAAATTGAAGACTTTTCTTTTCCAAGAGTTCTAAACATAGTCACCCCTACATCTGCATTCAGAAAAGCAGCCAATTAAAACAGAAAAACGTATAGAAAATGTCATATTCACACATATGCATGTTTCCAGCTGCTAGTGAGGTTAAAGACCCTTTCGTGTCGCTCAAGGTCTGTAGCTTATCTGATCACCTTCATTGTTAAGGATGTATTTTAGTTGGGAACTGAAATAGAGTGCTGCACATGTTCATTGGCCTTAAAGTTGAAACAAGAAATTCACTTTTAAAAGCAATGCATTTCTATGCATTAAAAAATATATATATATATACAAAAAATTCACGAAATACAAGCAGAACGAATTTCTCTGTAAATCATTTGTAAAAACCTTTCTTGCGTAAACTGTCACATTCAACTCAACTGGACCATTTACACAAGAATGGATTAATGGACAATTCACGCAGAAATTCGTTCTGTTCGTGTTTCATGAATATGCACCAAGATTTTTACTTTTTCCTAAGATAATGTGTGTGGTGCTCGCTTTGAAGAAAGAACCCAATCCATGCGACCAGCAAGTGGACCCACCGGGAACACTCTAGCAAGTTAGTCCAAATACTTCTAATTTGTACACATCCCACCAAAAACCCTCACAGTTTCTATAGTCTATAATTCTATAGACCTTATGCACCAGAGAAACAAGTGTGCAGCCTAATTAGGATTTTTATGCTAAAGACGCATGGGATGGGATAAAAACCTCATATTGTGACAACATGCTCAATGAACTGGATCTGTGGGCAATAATAGTCCAAAAATTGAATTTGCCTATACAGAAATTGAGTTTCAAAAACCCACCCTGAGAAATCTTCTCTGCGGTGACTACTATCCCCAGTCTTCTATATTTTTTTCAGAACTGTGATTGCTTTCTGCACAATTAGCTTCCTTACTGAATTTAGTTCATTGTTTCCCAATGCCAATCCTTCATTTCATTCAGCCTTGAGGGTTGCTGTGCATCTCTATCTCTGTCCCTCCACTCCCTGTCCTTGGTAATTTGAGCAATGTGCAACTCCATATAGCAGTGGCGCTGAAGACAGACAGCACTGTGAATGACAGCACCAGTCAAAACAGCACGAGTGTGTCATTCACACAATGGATCTCTTTCTCAGGACTCAGCTGTAAGTAAAGGAGAGAAAGAAGAGAGTGAGACACACAGGAAGTAATATGTCGCCCTAATGGCCCTTTGGTGTAAAGAGTTTGCCGTCAGATCAATATGCATTCACTCCCCCAGAGAGAAACGTGACAGGTTGTTGTAAAAGCATGTGTGTGTGATTCAGATCATATCCCACTGATGGAATAAATAGATCGTACTGTCTAAGGTAAGGGAGAACAAGCGCAACGCCCATAACAGTAGATTGAATTGAAATTAGTTGGTTCCATGCGGCTCATTCTGGAGCTGCGCTCAACATTACTGTCAGGACCAAATGGCTCACAGAGCCACAGTAAATTGAAGTTGCAATCTGGTCGGAGCACCACTGAAACCAAGACCGAAAAGAAGCCGCGTGTGAGTCTGACAGGGACGTCAAAATGAAGGTAAGTGAAATTACTGCGGGGATGACTTTAGGGATGAATGAAGGCGAATCTGCACACGGCCTTGTAAGTCACACAACCGTTACATACTGAAACTGCCAATCAAGCGCTCTTGGTACTAGTTGACTTTGTGTGGTCTCGCTGGGAGGTCTGACCCTCGGCTGCGCCTGCAGAAAAAGGGTTGAGGAGGGGCCAAAACTCTGGCGACGTTAGGAAAGTCTGCTTACTGGGGAGTCTAGCGTTCGTCTCCCTCAATAATTCATTCAAAATCATTAAAAAAAACTTTATTGAGCTCTACTGAATTATTAACTGCCTGTCGACTTCTGGCATGTTGCCACAGCCTCTTCACGGCCGTTATGCTTATTAGCACTTGGATAGAACAAAGTGATTGCGGTTTTTGCTGCGTACCCTTTCGGTCCAGCTCGACAGCCTTCAGACGCTAACCAAGAGTTCACCTCCGTGCAGAGCTGCAAAGTTGTGTGCGAGCTAAATGGCAAAACCGTGTTTACAAACAGGATCAAGGGATAATTTCCAGCATCTTTTCATTTCCTCATCTCCCCCTTTTCTTTTTTTTTCTTCCCGCTGATGCATTTTTCATGTCCCCCAGAGCCCTCACGATGGGAGCTGACCCACAATATAACTCTTCCTGCTGGGATGAAAAGCAGAAAGTGGCTTCTTGTAAGCGTCTCCCTCTGCTGCGGGCGACGGGACGTGCTCGGAGGAGATGGGATCATGCAGGTAATTAAATAAATAATCAAAAGTCTTTTGACTGCAGCGCTCACCTGGAATGGATCGTCTCTGATGACCAATCTCAAACTGACACTGTTTTTTATTTATTCATATGTGCATTATTACTTATTCAGAGCCTTTCAGCGACGACTCCTGGTGGGCAATGGCGCCTATTAACACAAACAGCGCACTGCGTGTAGAGCTCTGGGACCACTTAAAAAGGCAATCATATGTGCTGTAAACGCATACTGAAGTCCTCTTACACGACAATGCGAACCATCAATTCAAATTGACTTTACAGTGCAAAGACCCCTTTATTGCCACCGTGCTAGCAAAGTCTCCAAGAGCTGACATCATTATTTGGTAATAACCTTAACCATGAGACTAAACATGCAGTCCACTTAGGACTGGTTGGTATTGCGGCATGAAGGATGCTACTAGTATTATGTTACCATTGACACTGCAGTGTATCTATTGTGCAATTTCTTTTCCCCCAACACCAAACTATACTTGTTCTTGGGCGTTCAGATTAGACGCCTTTGTTGATTATATTAGAGGTAATTTCAAAATGTTTTTTGTTCTTGGTTTCCAAGCTATGATGCAACAAGCTATGGCGCATTACTATAAAGTGAAAGTGACATGTGAATGCCAAGTATGGTAACCCATACTCGGAATTTGTCCTCTGCATTTAACCCATCCGAGTTAGTGCACACACATTAGAAGCAGTAGTGAGTAGTGAACACACACACACTGCAAACAGTGATACACATCTGGATCAGTGGTCAGTCATTATGCTGTGGCGATTGGGGGATAGGTGCCTTGATCAAGAATCAAACTAGCAACCTTTGTGTTACCATTCGGACTCGCTAACCATAAGGCCACGACTGCCCCGATAAAGATACCTGTATGACTTTCTTTCTTCTGCTGAACACAAAAGAAGTTATTTTGAAGAATGCTGGTAATCAAACAGTTGACGGTAGCCATTGACATCCATAGTTGGAAAACAAATACTATGGAAGTCAATGGCTACCGGTGTCAACTGGTTACTAACATTCTTTAGAAATTCTGCTTTTGTGTTCAACAGAAGAAAGAAACTCATACAGGTTTGGAACAACATGAGGGTGAGTAAATTATGACAAAAATTGGGTGAACTATCCATTTAAGTGATATGTGGTTGCACAGTCAGTCACGTGCGCAAGTTTACATATATCTGCAATTTTAAATTTGCTCTAAGCATATTCATATTGGTAACATGTAACTGTTTTGTTCGTTTTATTGAGTATTGTGTCTTAACATGTTACATAATGTGAAGCTGGTTTTGCATGGATGCCAAAATGTATATACACCCTTACTGCCATTTCAAATTTTGGTGTGTTTTTTGAAAGAAGTCACTATGCTCATATTAAAGCTGCATTTATTTGATCAAAAATAAAGTAGAAACATAACATTGTAAAATATCATTGTGACATTTTAAAATAATTGTTTTCTATTTTAATTAATTTTTTTAATGTAATTTATTCCATATATATGATATGTAGACTATTTAAGGGTTGAATTACGGAAATAATAACTGTTTCATGATTTATACATCAGATTTTTTGAGATTTTGGTCATACTGTGTTCAGTACATGTGTGGGTTCTTTGTGACTCTTATTTAGAAGAGAAAGCATTCCTCGTGTGGGATATTTCTGTCTCGGGAGTCACAAGGTGACTTTTTTTTTCTTTTTTTTTTTTAGTACATCAGGCTGTGGCTTAATGTCCTGGGACATCGAGTAACCGCAGGCTAATGAGATGGCCGAACCCCAGACGCTTGACACTGAATTCAATTAGCCTGTGCTCTCCCTACCTGTTACAGAGGTAGGAACTGCCGTGAGAAAAGTCCTGTGGGAAAAGCATGTTTGTCCGAGTGAAGAAGAGAAATATTTTGTGCAATAATTCTCAGCCAAAGTCTGGTCTATTTCACTGTGCTGTAAACTGACACGAAGATAGATGAATACTGCAGTCAGTTCATCCTTAAATTTCTTACCTGGCAAATGCATCCACTGCGATGTTGTCCTGTCTATGCTGGAGTTCATGTTAATGGCAGTGACATAACCTTATATGCTATCTACAGGCCTCTCTTTGTCAGCATGTCACTCATGACAAAGCACTGGACTTCTGGGTAAAGTGGGTTTGTGTAGCATCAGCAGTCTCAGAGATATGGTTGGCATTTGGTACAGTTTGCATCAGCGTCTTACCGCAACACGGGGAAACACAATGAAAATGGAGACAGATGAATACAGATGGCCGCATCTCAGAGGCTCCCGTAAAACGACTCTGTGGTGAAGGTGCTGCAGCAAACAGCTCAACCTTAGCTTTTCCTCAGCGTCAGCAGGGTTGGGCTAGAGGAGAGATGGCTCATGTGGTTGTTGATGATTTATCTTGTCAAGAATCTCCGGTTCTTTCTCTCTCGCTCGCTTTTACACAAGCACGCATACACAACGTGCTCTTGTCTATTCTGTGTCAATCATGCACACTGGGCTTAGAATAGATCATAAATAAGTAAGATGTGTTTTGATTGTGCTGTAAAAACACTGGATAATGTCATTTTCTTGACTTTTAATTTGAATTGCACAAGTAGGCCATGTTCTTTGATGCTTTGTTGTTTTTGAAGTAGTCTCATGCAGCCATATTTTCCGATGAATATCAGGTTATTCTGGCCAAGAATTGCCCACTTAGATTGGAAGAAACTGGCATACAGTAAAGCGACCAACCACAGCTTGTTCTTTTTTACATACATGGATTTATCCAAAACAGGTTAGATTTTATCACTATTATAGACCACTAATTGTATAAATCCACTAATCAGACTATTGGCTATAATTTCATTATAGTATAAATATATAAATCATACATTGTTACATTATTCATATATAGTTTTTTTTTCACAAAGACAGCTTGTCATTCTTGCGATTTTGTGAAGTTATGTTAGCCACTAATTTATTTATTTTTGTATAATAATTTGTGAATTGTGTTTACTATTATACATTTTTCACATAATTTATTATAAATATTAATGTTTTCTTTTCTTTCTTTTTTTTTTTTACTTTAATGTGCAAATACATTACCAAACATACAGTATAAACGCATCTTTATTCACCTATGTTTCTGTGAGCAAATAATAACTAGGCTAATTAAGTGCATACATGCCCTTAAAACTCATGTTAGTTTTTCAAGAGTACTGTCTTTTTCTCCGTGCGATGGTGCGCTTGATTAATTCATTACCAGAGGTGGAAAGAGTACTGAAAATTTGTACTCAAGTACAAGTACCGTTACATTACTGAAATAATACTCAATTACAAGTAAAAGTACTGGTGTCAAAAAAGTAATTAAGTAAAAGTACAAATTACTCTTCTCAAAAACTACTCAGAGTACTAGTTACTAATTACTTTTTAGCTGGCGATAGTTAATGCATTACCAATAAAAATATTCAACAAAATCATAGATTTATGTAGAAAATAGCTACTTTTAACACGTTTTTACCTTATTGTCAAAGGACATTAATTAGTGGATACTGGAATTTCTAACTTCAATATGACACCTTGAAATATGTCAATATTCAGTAGGCCTAGCCTATAATTTTTAATACCATCGGGAAAACTACTACATACTAAATATTTTAATATCTACATTTTTGTCCATCCATTTTGTCAAGGCAATCATTATTTTCAAGCATTGAAAAGCACAACACTCATTGTAACAGTAATCTATTTGAATGGAAAAGTTTAATTCAAGTCTTCTAAAGAGACACGTCCACTTTATAAGGTGAGATTTTAATTTAGGCTTTTGTTTACATATTTAAACATTGATCAATAACCATTACAATAATCTAATATTTACTCACTCAGTGTATTTGTCTTTACAATAGGATAACGTGAACTGTTGCAATAGCTCACACACAGCACAAGGAAGCTTGATTTCAATTCAAACTGAATTTAATTTGCAAAAAGACTAGATTTTTCATAACTTTTGACAGCGTTTAATTCAAGAGCATGGAGAGATTGGAGCTGGACGTCATTTGAGTCTGCAGTGAGAACCACTTGGAGAGATTCGCGATTGCACATGATATGACACACAGTCCGAGAGCGCACACTCAATATCCGAGTCCAGTTCGTTCGTATATTTGAGAGCTCGCGTCCAGTTTTCTGCGATTACATGAATGTGCCCTCGCGTTATAATATTGTTCGTGACATTTGCCATTAAAATATGCCATAGAAACTTGCAGGTATTAATAAAATTATGCGTAATAGGCCTACCTGCAATCCCGCGCTGAGAGGAGGCGGGTGTGTCAAACTCGCTGTCGTTGAGATGAGAGAATGAGAACGCGCAGCTGGTAAAATATAGATATTTTGACAATACTACTATGTAGTTTGTTGTTCCAAACTTTCAGTCCAGCCATTAATCACTCTGCTCCTCGCCTCCTTCATGATCAGCTCTTCAAAACCTGCTGCGACTTCGGCGGCTTTCATTCAGTCCAAATATCAGGGGTTTTATTGGTCCGTTTACGATCGAATATTTTTATTGGCTACCGAAATGCCATTTAAAGATTTGAATATCAATTCAAATTGTACTCAGTAACGAAATGTGATTTTACAAGTAGCGAAGTAGATTACTTAGCTTAATATGTACTTGAGTACAAGTAAAATTACAGATTAAAAAATATACTCAAAAAAGTACAAGTACCCAAAAAAACTACTTAATTACAGTAACGTGAGTAGTTGTAATTCGTTACTTCCACCTCTGTTCATTACACAAAAGTTATTTGTGTCTCACAAAGAGAAACACACGGGCTCCAAATACATTACAAACCAAACAAAAATGCATATTCTCTCCATGAGTGTTGTCGCAAGTCATTCTCTTCCTGATGATTCTTGATGATCTATACCTGATGATTTTGGAGTTAATTACTTAACCACCAATCAGAGAGTTTCCCGAATCTCAATTGTTTTTTTTTTTTTGAGTCTATCTCGTGTTTTTTCATGGGTGCTTGAACCGATCAGTGCCGATGTCTATATTTCAAAGATTTGATACCTAGGAAACTTTAGCAAAAAAGCATCTGAGGTTATGGGCCAGATTTACTCAACAGCAAATTAGCGTGAGAGCACAATTCCAAAAAAGTGCCGATGAGAGTGGAAAGTTCTGCGCCTGATCTACTGACGACGGGCAAATTAAAGAACACAGACGCAGCCGGACCATTGCAGCGCAAATTAGCGTCTGGTTTATGACATGCTTTTCTTTGGGCTCTAAATAATTGCTCAAATACCAGTAAATTGACTAGCGCAAGCCTTAGTAAATCACCTTGCATGATTCATTTAAATAATCTCCTCCCATATTGTGTCTGAAAGGGAAACTCCTACAAATGCATATGCAATAAGGTCAGCTGTCCATGTCTTTTCAGCGTTAATTTTTCATGGCGTGTCTTTAGTAAATCCTGACAGTAGTCTTTTTAACACCATTTTTTACTAAAAACTAATTGCGCTGAGATTTAAAATTTGCCTAAGCAACTATGTTTTGTTTGTCGATTGGGTTTGATTGGTCCCTAAAGGGACATGGCGATGGAAAAAATATGAGATGGGTGGAAAAATGAATTTCAATGCTTTTGTGTTCTCTCGCAAAAGTTTTGCATTCACCCGAGAAACGCTGTGTTTCTCCCTGCAAGAAGTTTTGCGTTCCCCTGAGAAACTTTTTATTTTGCTCACAAAACCTTTGCGTACCCTCACAAAACTTTATCGTTCCCCTCAGAAATGGTGGGCCCTCAAAGTACTCCAACGTTTTCAGAGCGAACGCAAAGTTTCTCGGGGGAACGCAAAATATATGAGAACGCAAAAGCATTGACGTATAGTTTTTCCTCCCATCTCATATTTTTTTCCCATCACCATGTCCCTTTAGGGGCTCCGTATTGGTAGCCACACAAATTACATTTGACAAATTTCTTGTCAATCATGGAACTGTTAATAATGTGATTGTTAATCGAGAACAACACTTTGATCTACCAAAGGTTGTTGATGCAGTAACAACCTACTTGTATAAATCACCTTGTGCGTTCTATGAATGAGAAAGACATAAGTGACTGAAGTAAATGGCTTTTATTCAGATGCTTTCAGCATGTAAAGTTCATGTCAGATCTAGTCCGTCAGGATTTCAAATATACAAAACAAACTGGCACAGCCTCTCTAGATGCCTGACAGAATTCTGAAGTACAACAGAAGTAGAGAGCAGGAAAAAAGGAACATGACAACTTTCTGCTCTCAGAAATTAGTTCCACGTGAGTGACGAAAAAGCTTCTGCTCGAGTTTGAGAACAACACGGGCCTGTGAGGATGGAAGTTAGCACGTCACCGAGAATGCATTAAGACCATGCTTCCAATCTAGCTGTAATACACCTTCAATGCTGCATTCCTGGAAAACTCCAACATTCATGAACAAAACAACATCTTAGATAAGAGAATGAGTAGAAAAGTGGGCCATTTCTTTCAAAAATAGCTGCGGAGAGAAGAGAGATTCTGCATTTACTACAGAACACACTAACTGATGATCTAACCCACCACTGTTTTCTCTGCTCCCATTGACCCAACAGATGGGACGACTTCAAGACACACAAAAACCTTCACCATCAGGCTCCATTAAGGGATTTAGAAAGGTACTTGACAGTTTTTTTTCTGTCAGGCTGTCCCATGACAATCCGATGCCACCCTTGACATATGATGTAGTGAGCTGGTATTTTGAAGCCCCAGGGCGCACGCATGATGTGTGTTACTGTTTTTACACAACCAGCCACACGGCTTTTCTCTAGAGAGAAGTTGCCGGTGGGACAATTCGTCTTTCTGGCCACGCTTTCAATTACAGAGTGGTGGCCTCCAAAACAATCCTTCAGCAGCAAGCATGACAGACAGAGCGGGGAGTTTTGTGAGACTTCGGATAAAACCACAAAGGGTAATCGATAAGTCATCAGGGACAGGGGGAGGAAGAGAAAGTGAAGAGGAGTGGGAGAGAAGTAGAGAGAAAGGCAAGGAGAGGAGACATTTGAGAAAAAACCCTAATGCCAATATTTTTTTTATTTTTTTTTTTATCTTTTTGCCGTGGTATTGTTTGAAGTGGCATGTAAATAACATGGTATATGTACATGGTTGCTGTGATAATTTTAGTGTTGTTTTTGTGACATTACTACCTTAATTACCTAAAGTCAAAGCATCTGATAGTAGTATAGTTGCATGATATATCAGTACCGATAATCATGGTTATTGGCCAATATTGTGTCAGTCAAAATTAGCCATTTAATTTTGCATGCTCATTTCCCCTATCTTTGGGGTGTCATCTAATGCTCAAATTTTTATATTTATCATATCTCAAAATGAATATCCATTTTTCATAATGTACATTATACATGCACTACTTTTTATTCATCAAGAAAGTCTGAAAAATAATAGTGTCACAGTTGCTGAACTGCTTTGATTTATTGAGCATCAAATCAGTATATTAGAATGATTTCTGAAGGATCATGTGACACTGAAGACTGGAGTAATGATGTTGAAAAGTCAGCTTTGCCATCACAGAAATAAATGGCATTGGCAATTATATTAAAACAGTTATTGTACATTGTAATAATATTTCATATTTTACAGTTTTTACTGTATCTTAAATCAAGTAAATGTGAGCATAAGAGTCTTCTTTCAAATACATTAAAACATCTTACTTAATCTTCCAAACTTATAGATAGTATATGTTGCGATTCTTAAATTCATTCATATAATTAAAAACAAGTAATTAACCAGTAGATGGTTAAGATTAGTAGAATAAGTACTTGCAAAGTTACTTATAGTCTATAGAATATCTGTTAAGTGTATCCTTATAGCAATCATTAAGTAAAGTGGTCTAAATATATATTCATATAAATATATATCTTCTGTGTAAGGCGTAGGACAATAAAATGTTCGTCCAATCATTGCATTCGGTCCGATTGCAATGATATGATATCCTACCTGCTTGTCAACATATGTATTTGCATACCTTGCGCACCTGCTCGCGCAGACATCACACGTCATCAGTTTCATGCTATGCAGAGCTGTAGACTGAGACAGCCACCGAGTACCACAAACAAACTGCAGCTGCCTTTAACAGTTCCTCCTGACCCAAAACTACAAGTTTATGTTGCCTTCACGCCATAACTACTGTAAATTAAGAGATGGCATCCAGTGACCTTCTATTCTGAGCGGTTTGTCAATGGCAGTACTATCAACGCCGAAACAGGTCAGCGCTCTTTAAGTTTTTTAACGTTCATTAATGTTGTTGACGTTATGTGCTTTGAGACATGAGGTAGTTTAATGCCATCTCTCATTAAGCTTTGTAGACTCTGCTCTGGCTGTGTGTGTGTGTTGCGTTCATGTGTTTTGGAGGAGGCGTGGCTTTGGAGACGCTCTGAAGAGAGGGCGGGATCTTATGCTTTCAAAGCTAGCTCGCTATTGCAAAAACAACTGTGAACTGTAAAAAAATATAGGATCAATCAATTAAGTCATGACAACATCATGATCAATCAATCAAGTCATGACAACACATTTTTACATTCCTTTAACTCATCAAAATAAGTTAAGCAATTTATTCAAGCAAGTCAGTTTCATGAAATTTAAGTTGAAATTACTTAAACATCCAAGTTGATTGTACTTAAAAATTGAAGGCAGCACATTTTTTACAGTGTTCATACCTCGTTATGACTCTACGCTGTCCTGTTTTGCATTGATGCTGCCAAAAACTGTATATTGGGAAGTGTGGAGAGAATGACTGAACCAAAACCCCTCAGAGCAGGTATCAGCTGTCTGCACACACTCCCTGAGCTCTCCAAGTTGAGAGGAGAAATTGTACGATAACAAAGCCTGCGCATGTTAATGGAGCCTGTTTAAGTGCCCCGCAGCACCGACAGAGCTGTCAGTCATTGCCCTCACGTGTACCACTTATCTGACCCCGCAGCAATGCACGAAGGGATATGACGGGCGGCCCGTCAGCCATGGGCATTACAAGATTAGCAGAAATGCGTCAGACAAATTTATCATCTTCTCCTGCCACCCCTCATCCTGTTTTTTTTCCTTTGCTTTCAGCCGTTTCTCATCTTTTTTTTTCTCTCGCTCTCATCAACATAACATAACATTCTTTATGAGGTGTGAACTTTTGACTCCTGAACTATAAAACTTTCCTTACGTTCAAATTTGCACACTGTTTACTACTTAAATTCAAATTCAATTCGAATTAGAATTTAAAATGCACTGTCTATTCAGTTCTGACTGCACAACCCTGGTCCAAACTGAGTGCTAGTGTACGGTATGTTCAATTATAAAACACCACTCAATATTCCTTGGACCTGCTGCATGAAAACAGAGCTTTCATCAGCAAGTGTATAATTCATATTTAATGAATGCTTTCTTGTCATTATCAGTTCTAGTGCTGATTAAAAGTCAAAACCTTCCAGTTCAATGTCATTTCTTCTCCTTCCTGATCTAGAGTGTTGCAGGTATGACATCACTTTGTAGGCCAAAACGCAGAAACGGGTTCCATTGTCCCGAAATCAATGAGTTTTTTTAATCGCATTTTGGTTAAATGGCTGAAATAAGCTCTGTGGTGAACACAAGACATAAAATACATCAGTATTACCCCACCTGGGATTTTTACCCCAGGTATAATCAGTATTACCCCACCTTGTTGCTAACAAGTCGCTAAATGGGACCACATAGGTGGGACATTAAACGTCATCACGCCAAGCTGGAAAGCTCAGTCCGCTTTTACAGCTTCGTTATGCATATAATTGTACTCTTATAAACTATTCTAACTCAAACTTTTTGGTAAAATATTTTTAGATAAAAACTGTAGTGGTCTGAAGCTTAGTGGTGGTGATGTTAAAGTCGTGCGACCGTGGTGTAGTTCGTTTATAGCTTACCTTTAGAAATTACCTTAAAAAATCATAAAAGTTGTGTTCTTCTGTGGAGATTATCTTGATGATCAAAACATGTAAGTATCATGAACTTTTGTTGATCACAGTGCTTGGTTTTTTTGTTGTTGCAATAATCCAAAAGCCTATAGAAAAATCCTATTGGGTTTTTGTCGAGGGAACCAGTGTGATGCTAATTGGCCTACAAAGTGACGTCATACCTGCACAATTATTATTCATCTTGAAGAGTTGCTTCAAATCTAGGCTGAGTTGCCACCACCAAAGTCTTGGCTGACGCATACTATTTCTGTCACAACTGTGAGCAAAACCAGGCTTTCGATGCATTTATTTGTCTGACTTCGGCCTCTCCTTTTCGTTATATTTTTAACGTGAGGCTGCCTTGAGTTCTTTGCTAGGTCCTGTCTGCCTTGGGTGTAGCCTTAAGTCAAAGAGCTCAGGATAACGACAACTCCTCTCTTATAAGCAATGTGTATTTCTGGATTCTTCATTTCACAGTGATTGGTGGATGGCAGCATCCACAGGCCAGAACAACCTTCACAAAAACACAAAAGCTACTCTAGGCTCGCTTTACTGACTATACCTTTTTTTAAAATAGTTTTAAAATGCTGTCCGCCTTCCTGAATTCACCTGAAGCATTTTTCTTTAATGGAGCCTCACTTAAAAGCTGTTGTTGTCAGGGCTACATATATTACCTCAGTAATAACTAAAGGCAGACATGGCCCATTTCCTGCTTTTCATCATCCTACAGGCGCGTTTAACCTTGACGCACAATCTTTAGTCTGGCCCTCTGAAGCGAGTCCAACTTCAAAAGAGGGTGAGATTAAGCGAGCGTTAACTGGGATTCAGACTCATGTCCATTTGGTTCTGACCCAGGTGTCAAAATGCAACTGATGAAATGAAAATCCTTGAATGTAAATATGGCATGAAACAACTAAATAAATTAATTAATTGGAATTTAACATGAATCATCTTAATGAAATTGAAAATTTCAAGGCCTATGCTTAAGTGCTTGAAATTATCAAGTATAATGGATGGGTTGGAACTAGATAATGAACGAAACACACGTCCTATATGGTGAATGGATGCACGTCATGAAGCTGGATGAAAGAATGTAAACATCCATCCGTCCATCTGTCCATCCAGGGTTTTTCCTGGGTCAAAAATGGTCTTCATTGGTGGCGGACGAACACGGTCATCCACACTCAGTACAATCAAAGTACCCTGCCCATGTGAACTGAAAACCCAGTACTGACAATAAATCCAAACTACAGTAAATGCAAAGAAACTGTTTGTAATGTTAACTTATCCTATTTTTTCATGAAAGAAAAAAATAATCACTATCAGGACAGATCATAAAACAAAGTGCTTTGAAATGTAAGCTTAGCGTTAAGTTCTGCCAGGAAGACTCAATCAGCGCGTCATGAATTAACTCACTTCTAACCAATCATGTGTTAACACTCTCAGTATAAAAGAATGGTACTTACATCCGTCTGAGTTCGCAGATACTGACGGCGCCAGTTACCTCCATCCTCCCCAACCACCTCCAAGATGGTCCTTTCCCTCCATCCTCCCCACCACCACCAGGATGGTCCCTTCCTTTACCTCCAGGGGGTCGGCTGCGCCCCTGCCTTCATCTTCAGGCGGGATTTGCAGATTCCGATACCCTCGCATTGCTTGCTAAGGACGGGGCCTACGCCAAAGACTATGCTTGCTGAGCTATTAATAAATTTACTCTTGTTATATCATTTTATCTCCCGAGTCTTTCTGGTAGAACTATTTTATACTTAAAAATCTCTACATTTATAGATGTTACATAAAAAACATATTGCATTTACACTCCAAGGCTAAATGCACAGATCATTTGACATGCAGAATCAGATTTTGTTCCATCCACTGCTATGATGATCACTGTCAATCGGATTAAATCGCACATTTAAATGCAGTTGTCAATTCAGAAACTTTGCAATGTGTAGTTAGCAGCATGACAGATATATATTAATAAATACAAAATTACGAGCAAAGATCGCTGCCATTATAATCACTAACTATTTAACTTTCTGCCTGTCTAACTGTCTGTGTATCCATCCATCCATCCATCCATCCATCCATCCATGTTTATTTTCCACTGTTAAATTTGCACTGTTTACTACTTAAATTCAAATTCAGTTCAAATTGGAATTTAAAATGCACTGTCTATTGAGTTCAGACTGGTGCACAACCCTGGTCCAAACTGAGTGCTAGTGTATGTTCAATTATAAAACACCACTCAATATTCCTTGGACCTGCTGCATGAAAACAGAGCTTTCATCAGCAAGTGTATAATTCAGTAATATTTAATGAATGCTTCCTTGTCATTATCAGTTCTAGTGCTGATTAAAAGTCAAAACCTTCCAGTTCAATGTCATTTTTCTCCTTCTTGATTACCTCTCCCTTATTCTCTACTCTCTTGCAGTACATTTATCGCTCTCCCTCACTTCACACACTCACTTTTGTGCCCTCTACCTCCCTCTCTTTCCTACTCTTTCAATCTATCAGCATGTGTTCCCAGCACTTCCTGGCACCTCGGCTCTGCAGTAATATAACTGTAGCTAAACAATAGCTTACAGTAAAACCTTGGAATGAGATCAATGATTTGTTTTATTATGGGAGGAAACAGACATGCCTGGATCCATGTATTTCCTTATAATGATAACAGTAACTTGATTGTACATGGTCTGATCCAATTAATTTATGTTTAAATCCTTGTAACAGCATTTTCAAATGTCTGCAAGTAAATATTATTTTCAGTACAGAAAGGTCAGCAGTTATATCTCTGGCTGCATAGACAGCCGCCTTCTAAAGGGGTGTTTGCACTGACAGTGATTCAATTGCTGGAGATGGCCATCACCGTGCTGTTGGTTTATAGTAAGTGTTTATATGTATCCAACTGTATCAGGCAGCAGATTACTTTCTGCACACTTATTGGTAATTGCCGCATCATGTCGTAGCTCATTTGCATTGTTTAGCTCTGCTCACCTTAGATGCATCACCAGAAATCACAATTTTTTTCTTGAAATGAACGCATTTAGGCTGATTTGCCACTACAGATAATAGTCGTACTTGTAGTATGTAAATGTGAACACTTGGCAATTACTATATGTTTCACTGGCTTTTAGTGTCTCATGCCATGAGCACTGTGCTTTTAAAGGGTAACTCTCGCCAAAATGCAACCTAGGGTCTTTTTGTTAATGGACCCGAGGCGAACTTTCGTTTAAAAGCATAATTAGAATGGAAACCCCACTTTTAAGTTTGACCGTATTTTCGTTTTCGGTCAAATTGCCTTTTGAATGGGAGTGCTTGGGGCACTTCTATGATAGCATCTAAAATCGCTGTTTTTAAAACACTAAGAAGGCTCGACACAACATGAAACTTTGCTCGAAGTATCACCAGGGGCTCTACATATGAACTCGAACATTGAGAACACTGTTTGTGTACACAGAGTTTACGAAACTCGAAAACGAAAATACGGTCAAACTTAAAAGTGGCGTTTCCATTCTAATTATGCTTTTTAACGAAAGTTTGCATCGGGTAGATTAACAAAAAGACCCTAGGTTGCATTTTGGCGAGAGTTACCCTTTAAGATGCCATGTCAAATGAAAATAATTGTGACGTGCAGCTCAGCAGATGAATCGAGTGGGGATAAACACATTTACATATAGACAAGTGGGCTATTTATGTTAGCAATGAGGTATGGGAGTTGCTGCACCAATAAACACGCCTTTTGTTGATTCAAGTAAAGTCAGTTTTATATTTGTATTATTATTTTATTTTTTTACAATGCATATTGTTTCAAAGCGATTTGACATAAATACTGCCTTTATTACTCAGTGAGCAAGCCAAAGATGACAGATGCCAGAGTTTATACAGTTTATAGATTCCAACAGAGTTTGGAATGAACATGTCGCTGAGCTAAAGATGCATTAGAATTCTCAGACGACTCAGATATACAATTTACATGTTTATATTTGCACGTGCCTTTACATGTTGAGCATGTATGTGCTTAAAAAGCTGTCTAAATAGATTTTGGATCATGCTCACATGCTCTGTTGAGTCATATGTTATAAGGCCAAACAAACAGTATAAAAATGTTTTTCTGTGCATCTTTTTACAGTACCCTGCATGCTTCACGTATAAAGAGCGTTCCACAATAATTCTGCAGTATGATGAAGATTTCAAAAAGTAGCATGCAAAAGCACAATGATTTAAGTCCTGAATCAAATGGAACGACCTCCTCTGCTATATCTCGGCAAATTGAGCCATCAATCTGCAGATTTAACAATGATAGGGCAAAGAGGAAGCAAATGAACACTCCCATTGCCCTCTTAAATTAATTAATAAAACAAAGGAGAGATGGGTCCCACACAGCACTTAAATTATTCAGAGGTGTCTTGCCGCTTTGATTAATGGACCTGCAAGGATGCAATGTCAGAGAGAGGTAATCTCTATGGTGACACTCCATGTTCAAACATAAGATTTTAAGGTCGGTGGGATGGCACGAGAGTCATTTGGGTGAGAAGTACAGTATTCATAGCATAGGTGTAAAATGTATTCTGATGGAGGGGGGGAACGGGGCTAGTTGTCACATGGGTAAGATGTCATTATATCTTTACAGATATAGATCATATAGATAAAGATATAGATAATATCTTGGTAACTGTAAGGTTCTGAGACAAAAGTCCAAATGCATGAAGGCATTAATTATATTATATGAAATATAATTTGCATTAATTTGATTCTCTAAACTAAAATGTGTATATTATAAAGGGGAGCTGGAGCATTGCTGGTATCCCTTGTTAGAGAGAGTGCTGTTTAAATGCCTTTTGAGTGTCGAGCCCAAGCTGTCAATGTGATTCATTTAATGTCTCTCAACACCAAGAGGGACAAATTAAAACAGCTTGTTACGATCACGTGGCCTCTTAAAATGGGAATTTCAGCTTAATTCAGATAGGCTACTGGAAATATATTAAAAGGGTTAAATGTTCATAAAAAAATCCAGGTCCAGGCACTTATGTGGGATGCAAAAGTAAAAAAGCCTTTTTTGAGGGCTAAAACATTAAAACACCTAATGTTTTAGCCCTCAAAAACAATAAAGGCTTTTTATCTTTTGCATCCCTCTGAGTGCCTGGACCTGGATTTTTTCCAATTCTTTTTTTATAAAATGTGTATAAATTGTGTAACATAAAGCAAAAAAACAATTATAAAACAATAAAACCACACGTACCACAGCATACCAGAGTTTATAGCATACTTCTCACACACCTCTTTGAACACATTGGCCTCACTGGTGTTGTGTATTCCTGGTTTAAATCCTATCTCACCAACAGGTAACAATACACTGCCCTTAAGGGCATTTGCTCTGAACTGGCGCCAGTCTTACATGGCGTGCCACAAGGATCGGTGCTTGGCCCACTACTATTTAATATTTACATGCTACCTCTTGGGATGATCATCCGGAAACATGGATTACACTTCCACTGCTACGCTGATGACACCCAGCTCTACATCAGTACTAAGCCTTCTACTCCTCTTCCACCAGTGCCACTTATCAACTGCCTGAAGGACATAAAGCACTGGCTGGACAGTAACCTTCTCAAACAGGTTGATGACATCATTCTGGATGTGGATGGCTGCTCAATCTCGGCATCTCCTCAAGTACGCAACCTGGGCGTCATCGTGGACTCCACTCTCTCATTCCAACAACACATCAAAAACACTACTAAAATTGCCTTTTACCATCTTAAGAACATCTCCAGACTCCGACAGTGCCTCTCCAACTCAGTAGCTGAGACCCTCATCCACTCCTTCATCACCTCCCGACTTGACTATTGTAACAGTATCCTGTTCAGTCTGCCCAGCAAGGCTACTGACAGACTCCAGTATGTACAGAACTCTGCGGCTGGGATGCTCACCCACACAAAACTTGGACTTCACATTACTCCCATCCTGATGAAGCTTCACTGGCTGCCAGTTAAGTCCCGGATCAAATATAAAATCCTCCTCCTGACGTACAAATCTCTCCATGGACTTGCACCCCAGTACCTTACTGATCTACTCCATCCCTACACTCAGCCACGGTCCCTGCGGTCCTCTGACAAAGACCTGCTCGCTGTCCCTAAGTCCAGGCTCCGGACATTTGGTGACAGCCTTCTGTGTTGGTGCACCGTCACTCTGGAACAAGCTTCCTCATGTCATCCGCTCTACCTCCTCTCTAATAACCTTTAAAAACCAGCTTAAAACATACCTCTTCACTGAGGCCTTTGGGCTTTAGCTCCCCTGGCTTCACACCTCTCTCCTCTTATCCCTCTCCCCTTTCTCTTTGTTTGTTAAGCGTCCTTGGGTTCTTTGAAAGGCGCTATATAAATTAAAGTTATTATTATTATTATTATTATTATACATTCAACTACAATGAAGGACCGACTGGTTGAAATGTGTTTTTCATTAATGTCATGCCAGGGCAGTGTTGGGTAAGTTAATCTATAAAAGTTATTAATTACTAGCTACTAATTTAATCTTCAACAGTGTAATTAATTACTGTACTAATTACTCTCTCTAAAAAGTATTGCCTTACTAATTACTAATTACTTTCTAAATCCCATATCAACCTCGACCCGTTGAACAATTCAAGGACAGATATGAAACTGCCCTTTTATTTCGTTCAAATAAATAATTTAACATTAGTCGTATTTTGTTTTATATAGAATTGTTCTATAGTCTATACATAATTACTTCAGAAGTAACTGTAATTAAATTACAGAAAAATGAAGAGTAATCCATTACTTTACTTTATCAAGGGAGAAGTAATTAAATTACAGTAATTAATTACTTAGTAATGCAATACACCCAATGCTGGTTCAGGGCAAGTCGTCACATTTTAATTGCATTTTATGATACATTTCTTTAAATATCCGTACTCTGTCCGGCCCGCCTCCTGAACGTCATTTCAACCGATGTGCCTCCCCCCCCACCAATAATTGTTTTCCCCCACTTCGATACATTATATTTAATGTGCTATTACATAGCAGGTTTCAAACCATTGTGACAACTTACCCCATATAGTGCGTCAACATGCCCCATTCTTGAAGAGTCATTTTATTTTATTTTTTCTTGGGCAGTAACAGTGGACTTAAATAGTGGAGTTCAATAATGTTTTTTTTTTTAACATTATTGTTTTAACATCTAAGTTAAGTTAGTTCTTATGCTCAATTAGTTTGTCACAACTAGCCCTTGGCTTTTTTTGCCATAGGCTACTACATTTAATGAGCGTTTGTTGAGTTTAATCTGGAAGAAAGCAACATATTTGTTTTATACTACCAACGTGTTTACAGTAATTACAATATAATGGCAAAGGAAGGATTGTAGCCTGGTGCTTAATACAGCTCTTTGTTTTTTCCCCTACTACTTCTCTCTCCTCCTGTTGGTTTTCTCTATGCGTTGCTATATGGCAGACTGACTAATTCGAGGGAATTTTTGAAAATAAGGGTATAGAGGGAAAAACATTGTGTGTGTGTGTGTGTGTGTAGGAACCTGGCAGAGCTGTCTTGCTTAAAGCCAGCCTGCCTGTAGAACACTCTGGCTTCAGGCTGAATATCTCCCATCACAGTGGCAACACAAACACCACAGCCTTACACTCACCTCAACCCTTCCTCCTCCTCTCCTCCACCTTTCTCACAATCTCCCTCTCTCTCGCTTATCTGTCTTGTCAGGTCAGTTTCTTCATCGGCTTTCTCTCAGCCTCAATAGCTCAGTCTTGCCAACAAAACAGTTCCCAGAACTGGAGTCTGTCCCTCAGAGTAAAGAAATACTGCCACTGAAATCCACCACACCACTAGACTTCACATCACGTAACACTAACCTGTCCTCACACACATCACAACAGTCCAATCTTAAACAGGGTGTGTCCAAACCTTTAAAATGCCGCCCGAATCGAATGTTAGTTCAGCACCCTGTCTTTTTAATAAGTCTACAAATGTTAATGGAGAAACATTGAGCTTTGGAGGCATTTTCTGGGTTAGAGAGATATGCTTTTTGAGTGTTGAGCCCAAGCTGTCAATGTGATTCATTTAATGTCTCACAACACCAAGAGGGACACATTAAAACAGCTTGTTAAGATCACGTGGCCTCTTAAAATGGGAATTTCAGCTCAATTCAGATAGTCTACTAGAAATATATTAAATGTATATTAATATATGTATGTGGAAATTATTGAAAATATCATTGCCTTAGATTAATACGTGATATGTATTTAATAATCTTGTGTAAATGAATTGAACCTTTTGAACCTTCTCTAAAACTCGCTTGAATGTATTTTAGGTCATCAGACACTATACGTAATGAAGTCTTGAGGGCCGCTCTGACTAGCTGGCCATAGGGCAGCGGTCTTGTGTTTCAGACATACACAGTGCTGTACATGTTGTGGGCAGTGCATGTCTTTCGAGAGAATGAGGATTTTCAGATCTGTGAATAGCCTACTTCAAGGAACCGAGAGCTCTCTGAAGCTCTTGTGTACCTCATCTTCTGAAGACAGGCAAAACCGTGGAGACGCTACAGCTACAGGCTTGAGTTTGAAGCACAGGTGTCCCTCCAGGTGTTGTATTTTTATCCTTTATGTGTTTTTATGATGTGCTCTTCTTTGCTTGTTCCTTCTTGACATCTTTAAAGCTCCTTCACTATATTATCTTATCATGGAGGGAATAAGTCTCAGAAATAAACAAGAGAACTGGGGCTGTGTAATTTACAGTGCAGCCTAGTTGTGGTTAAAACTTGCGTACTAGTAAATCTTTGTTGAGTTGCACTGTTAAAATGACTTCCTCACATATAAACTAAATATTTACAGAAGCCGATCGATTGGAAAGAACGATTGGATTACATCAATGAGCTTATGTTTTGTGTGACAGACTTTAATCCTTTAAATATATTGATTGATATGTACATTAACTGAATTTTTAATGGTTGTCCAGAATGAAACTATTAAACAGTGCAATTTATATATGCATTGGCATCTGTCACTGTGGCATTTACAAAAAAAAGTAAATAAATGAAGAGTTCAGATGCAAAAGCCTCTAAGTGCCATCTGAAATTTTCTTCTAGAATGAACATTTTTATAAAGCTTGTATATTTAAGTTAAGTAATTTCACTTAAATGACAATTAATAGGTTATTTGCATTGCCATTTAAGTGAAATTACTGAACTTCAGTATACGAGCTTGATAAAAATTATCATTCTAGAAGAAATTTCAGATGGCACTTAGAGGCTTTTGCATCTGAACTCTTCAAATATACACTACCATTCAAAGATTTGGGGTTAGTAAAATCAAAAAGGAAATAAATTAATACTGTTATTCAGCAAGGACACAGTAAAAATCTTTATAATGTTACAAACTATTTCTGTTTTCAAATAGAAAAACTGTTCTTTGAACTTTCTATTCATCCAAAAATCCTGAAAAAAAAAAAAATATATATATTACAGTTTCCACACAAATATTAAGCAGCAATATAAATATAAGCCCCTGAAATATAAATATATATATATACAGTAGTCAACATTAGTTCAAAATTCATGTATAACTTTGATGAAAGGTTTTGATCCTCTTCAAATGTTGACAACTGTATATATATATACATTTTTTTTTTTAAATGGAAGCGTTATTTGTTACTGCTGTCATTTAAATTTACACAGGACGGACAGCTTCCAAACTAAAAGCTAACAGAGTCAACAAAGTACAGAGTTTTGTTACTTACTAACTAAGGTTAACTTTTTGTCCAATTTAAGAAAGACCTCACGGATGGCTGGTGCAACCCTGCCCTGATGAAATAGATTCTGGAAAGACAGACAGAATCATTTCTTCTCATCCTTTGGTGATGGGAGGTCTTACTTTTGCATTAGTGCCTCTCCAAACAAGCTCTTCAGGTATCACCTACAGTTAATGGCCGGCCGTGTTCATTAAGGAAAAAAACATTGCCATAGACACCACAACAGCCTTTCATCCGCCTCCCACTCATGTGTCTCCATGGCAAAAATGGCCACCATTAGTAGCGCGCGTCTTCGAGTAAGATCATCAGTGCTTTTAATGACTGCAAGGCCACAAACTCCTCACACACTCTCAAACACACACCAGAGTCCTCTGGCATCATCAGACCTCGCAAAAGTGAAATGGTCAATTAGGATTCTGGCCAGCTAGCTCCATTACAGCCCAGCACATGGTCATCACTGGTCATTAAGACACCCGTGTCACCAAAAGTCACCAATTAGGCTCCGTTCCAGCAGACCCTGAGATCAGCTTTCAAATGCTAATGTCTGTTTCAAAGAGATTTCGTATTTAATTCGCAGTTCTTTAAATAGTTGCATGGCTTTAGATGGAATGCACGTATATGAGTCACACGCTCGCTCGGATGGCGAGGAAGGGGATCATGGGTACGATGATGGCGAGTCTATTAACAGTTGTGTTTAAGTAGCTCTGACCCAAACCACGGCTCAGAAAATAAATAGATCTCAAATTAGCGAAGGAGACGAGGATGAAATGTGGTGACATTTTAGCCAAATGAATCTCCTTCATCATTATCACAGGGGCTTAATTAGCAATCCCGGCGGAGGGACGAGAGGAATGGAGGATTGCTCATTCCACCTCCATGGCAGCTGAAACCACGATCCCGGAGGTCGGATCATCTGAAGACTTCGCCTAATCTCTCAGATTAATTCATGGAGGCATTTGAGCCCTTGAGAAAATGAGAAGGCAGATATGCGTAACTGCTTCCTGGCCTTGCTGTTTTCCTGTTTTTAGCTGTTGTTTCACCCCCCCCCAACCACCCCCGGTAAGCACCCTTGAGCAATGCGGGTCTGGCTGACACCAGGAAGAACCCGCTCTGGCCTCCGAGTCTCACCGTATCAATGCCATGACTACTAATGCCTTCATAACCGAGGAACATCTGCCAAGTAACATAGAGAAACCTGTGAGACATGATCTTTCATTCCCCACCTACACCTCTTTTATTATTAATTCAGTAGTGATTGCTTAAAGACTACATGAGTAGTCCAGATGAAGTACAGATATACAGATCATATATATTTAGGGGAGAGCTTTATCTCTGTGATATTAACTTTGTGGTCATTAACTTGTGAATATATACTTTTCTGGCTTAATTGTTTTGGATAAAATCGTAACACTTTCAAATAAGATTCAGTTTAGTCTAGGGTAATGTTAATATCTGCATACGGTAAGATTCTTTGATAGAAGTCTCTATGTTTGCTAAGGCTGCATTATTTGCATTACATGATTGTGATGGAAAAGCTGAATTCTCAGCATCATTACTCCAGTCTTCAGTGTCACATGATCCTTCAGAAATCATTCTAAAATGCTGATTTGTTGCTCAAGAAACTATTATTGTCTCTATTATAAACTCTATTATTATCAGTGTTGAAAATGTTTGTGCTGCTTAATATTTTTGTGGAAACAGTGTTACATTTTTTTCCTTCATAAATGGAAAGTTCAAAAGAGCAGCATTTTTTTTTTTTTTTTAATAAATGTCTTTACTGTCAATTTTGTTTAATTTAATGCATCCTTGCTGAATAAATGCATTTCTATCTTAGTTTATTTTGAACCACAGTATTTGCTAATACATTACGTTATAGAAGTTACCATAGTGTAAATGAATTATAAATGTAAATGAAAAATAAATCATTATTTTTTATTATTTTAATGCATAACTGTAAAAGTATTGCTAAAAGTATTGTTCATTATGAACAATTTAAACCTTATTCTAAAGTTTTACCAAGCACTTAATGCACACAATTTTTATATTCATATAATTCTTATATGGTAACAGTGGAATGTAATAAACAAATTGCCTTCCAAGGCAATAAACAATCGGGCTTCCAAGGCCATAATGTCACGTTTAATGATCTAAAACAAATTCAAGTGAGCAGACAGAACCAAGCAAATCTGTTGTCTGCAGAGCTTATTTCTTTGAGTTATATGTTGAATAAAATGGAAACAATTGATATATAAATTAACTCACTCCTTTCAACTGCTCCTTCAGATGCCAAATCACACACACACACAAGAATGTGGAATATAACAAGCAGTGAAAGATACACCTGTGCTCCCTTCAAAAATCAACCAGATGAATATGTTAGATGACAGTATGTGACATACACATTGCATTCAGATCTGCTTTTTTTGCAATCTCCAAATACTGTCTTTTTACAGCACACATGAAATGATATTGGATTGTTTATTGGATAGTGGCACTTTATCTTATTCATTCATTGAGAGCTCAATCAATATCTGAACATGTACTTGACTGACAGCATTTAAAATGAAGGGGCCGTTTGAAAACGGGTTTCAAAGTGCAAGTTTTTGAAAATACCGTTATTGTCTCCATGTAAACTACACAAATAAACAGTGATGTCATGCATATTATGTGTTCAGTCTTTAGGCGCATAGTTTTTCTTCACAAAGTTACATCGCCAACTACTGGCCCGGGAGCATAATACAGCTTTTTTTTGTCGTTTTTGCAAATCTGTGGGAACGGATCTTTTTGACAATGTTGTCTGTATGCGAAAACTTTAGTGAATCTTTGTCGTGTAAACGTACCCCCAAACACTGCTGTATTTCAGTCAAACACAGTCAACGCTTTGAGATAGAGAGTAAGTTAAAGTCATAACATGTATTTTTGTGTTCACAATCTTGTCTTTTGGCATTTGAAGTTTAAAGGAGTCATAATGTTGTGTTACCTTGGATACCCAATGCTCTATTATAGTCTTTCAGGCACTTCTAAAAAAGAAAAGTGAAAAAAAAATCAACACAGAGCCCCTCAGACCCTTATTTCTAAAGGCATTATTGTCTCGCGAAATCTGATGCGATGTTTTGGCTGTCGTGGACGGTCATTATAATAATGCAAATGAGGGGCGCGTTGATTGGTCGTAGAAAAAATACACCATTTCCAGATACATTCTTACAGAAGCCCCACTAACTGAAAGCTATTTTCAAACTGCATGTTTTGCATGAGTTTGGCTAATAATGTTTAGTGGTATATTGTTTTCATACTTGCATTTAAACAGTTTTAGCCACTGAGCATGGACTCCTGTACCGTCACTACTGTAGCTGCTAGTGTAAAACAAAGTGGAAAGATGTGGCTAGCATTCGTAGAGTCCATTCCCCGTGTTTACCTCGAAGGTAACGTTACATACAATAGCCGCATTAGCAGTTAGCTGCTATTTGTTAACCACAGTCAAAGAGTATAGAAGCCCAAGAGGCGAAACTCTGTTGTGTTATGGGTAACAGTCTGTAGATGGCGCTGCGGAGGCGAATCCGCCATTATGGACTGAAAGCTGCTGGAATCGTTAGCGCCAGTCAATGGCAAAATCCATTTTAGTATGTGTTAATAGTTCATGTGTGCACTGCTAGATTGCACATCTTTTTTGTACCTTTCCGCCTGTAATAGGACATTCATAGTTTTTTTTTTCTTGCCATTGAAACGTTCACTGTGTAAAATATTAACTGTCTTTAGAAATGTTCATTTATTAAAAAAAAATTCAAAATCATATATATGGTGATGTTTACTAATTTCAAAATCAACATTTGAATAAATATCTTATTATATCTAATTACTGTGTATCTGCCTATAGACAAGCGAACATATATTATTTCATAAATTTCTGTTAGTCATATAACAAGGAAAATGCATAATAGAACATAAATATTGATAGATTAAAGTTTTGCAGTAATTTTATAATTGTATCTTTGCAAACCGTAAGTGGTAGGCTAATGAAGCCGATTCGGTGGGGATACCCTTACTAAAAAGTACTAAGGAATCTTATAGTATTTTGGGACAAAATAAATGTTTTTTATTATTATTGTTTTCATATTTATAGTATTTTGGGACAAAATATTATAGTAATCTTATAGGAATACTATAGTAATTTGGGACATTTTACATAAGTACGATAAGACTACTATAGCAGCTTAAAAATATTATAGAGAGGCTATACAGAACATCACAGAAGTATGTTATGTTCTGTAATACCTCTATAATATCCTAGAGCCGCTATAGTATTTCTATAGTAGTCTTATAGTACTTCTATAGTAATATTTTGTCCCAAAATACTATTTTCCTAACCAACACATATACGTATATTTTCTGTCATTTAACGTCATTTAACGTCGGTCATCCTCATTAATGTATTTTAAATTGTTTTCATATTTAGATATGACGGCCAGAAAAAATTAAGCTATGTTAAGTTTTTGTTATTTTAAGTTTTTCAGTGCCATTGACTCCCTTTATTTTTCGGCGTTTTCCTTCAGTTTTCAGTCCATAATGGCGGCCGCGCCGTCAAGTCATGGGGGCAACTGTTGCTATGGGGCGTTCTATTGAGTTTCGCCTCTTGGGCTTCTATACTCTTTGCCACAGTAGAGCAATAAAAACACAGTCTTACCTTTTCAATTTCTGGCAAGTCCCTGATGGTTGGGATGGCACCTTTTCCCAAACGGAGCTTCGAGGCCAAGTTCGCCTGATATTGCCCCAAATTTGTAAATGATTCCGGTGTAAAATGTTTAGCGCACACACCTAACGATACGCCACTTGAAAGAGTTGTTGGGACAGCGTCATTAAAAATGAATTTTCTCCACTGTTCCCTGATAGTTTGGTGCGTTTTTGGTAGATAAAACACATTTGCATGTTGTTTGTGGCAGTCACCCACAGAGCATCTCAGGTGTGCACTCGATTTCTCCATCTTTCTCGAGTCGACTAAACTGAATCTGAGGGGGAGAGGGGGAGAGGGGCGGGCTTCCCGCGGCATAGGTTTGCGGTGTCCATATTTGGTATATCCTCCCCCGTCTTGACGTCAAGAGGGGGAAGAAATCAAAATCTCGTTTTTTCGTGCGCGTGCACGTGGCCTTTTTTACAAACCCTGAGGTAAACAAACGCTTCACTTTTAAATATCGGCTTCCCGGCCAGTGTACAATCATTATGCAATCATAACATACATTGATTCTCGTGGAAAAGTGAAATTTCTACATTATGACTCCTTTAATATTTAAATTATGTTTTTAAAAAGATCATTCAGAGATTGCATCTTATTTGGAGGCTAAAACACTGCACATTTTAGAAATGGTCTAGGAATCTTGTTGAGAGGACTCAACATGTATTTTAATGTGACTATATGTGATATGGAGTGCTGACTATTAAAGGGATAGTTCACCCAAAAATGAAAATTCGGTCATGTTTCATTTTTGGGTGAACTGTCCCTGTAAAGCAAAGCAAAAATTGTCTAGGCTGGCTAATGTAGCTAGTGCAAGTGTAGGAAAGACATAAAGACCACTGAATGATATGTATCAAAAGTAAAACAAAAAGCTTTGGTTATTAGAGGATTCTTCTCATCCCTTGCATTCTCAATTTGTTACCATATGGTGACGTGTGGGCGAGTAAAAACGTGTACCAGATGTCATTTGTGCCAACTGCCACCATGAATATGAGTAGGTGTGGATGTGGATGCATATTGTATATCTACACATTGGAATTTCATATTGTTTTCTGTTACTTTGTGTTGGTGTGTGATGTATAGTGAAGCCAAAGACACATTTCCACTTGTGGACAATAACTAAACTAAAACAAAACTAGTTTAATGTTCAAAATCCTGTATGGCAAAAAATAAATTACAGAGATTTATTGTGTATATTAGGCCTATATTAAGTTATTCCACTGTTCAGTTGTAGATTGAGAATGAGCTTTTGGGAGCAACATTGCAAACAAATATAATCACACATTTTAGCATTAATAACTGGCATCTCTGCTGGTTCACTTTTTAAAAGTTTTATAATATCTGCTCATTTGCGGTCTGTGTCCTGCTGAAAGAACTTCCCTTGACTTAAGTGGAAGTGAGCGACAACTCTTGCTGTCTTAAGTACGACAAGATGAGACCGGAGTAAATTCAAGTCTGATAGGATAACAGGGTCGTTAATGTGAGATAATAAAACCATAACCTGCAGCTAACGACGGCAGTGACTTTGATGAGGTCATTCTTGCTAATTTGGGTCAATGTGTGTGATGTGCATATCTGCTCCAACAGTTTAATTGTGCAGAACAGAAGATAATAAAGATCAATAATTTACTCTGAAATTATAAATAATAAAGCAAAAGTTAAGAAGTGTCCAAAGAAGGTTAAACTTCACTTCAGCTTTAGTCAAAAAAATGTGTTAAAACCAGAGGAGCAGCAACCAATACAATATTTCCACTTTTTGAAATGTAAACGTTATGAAATATTAAGAATTATATTTATTTACTATTTACTTTCTACTTCCATTTACAAATTTATTTAAAATAATTCTAGTTTTTGTAAAGTTATTTATTTGCTTTTTAGTTTTTTTAAATATAAGAACAATACATGTTTTTTTTTACATTGCTTTAACTCATCAAAATAAGTTAAGCAATTTTCATCTTTATATATATATATATATATATATATATATATATATATATATATATATATATATATATATATATATTAAGAATTATATCATATTTTTCTTCTCCATTTTTATTTAAAATATGTTCTAGTTATATTATATTTACTGTATTATATTTGCATTCATTTGCATAATATTATATATTTAGTTATTTATTTTGCTGCCATCTACACATTGATTTAAAATAATTGTAGTTTTTGTAAAAATGTTTTCTAGGTTTTAGTTTTTAAAATATAATAAGATTTTTTTATTATTATATTTTAAAGATTATATTATTTAATATTTATTATGCTATATTTATTATATTACTTTATAAATGTTTTCCTTCTCCATTTAAAAAAATATATAATATAATTTTTGAGAAATAATGAGATTTTTTTCCTGTTGTTTGGTGTAGTTTCCTTAAATCTGTCATTCTTGTTTTCCCAGGCTGTTAATTAAATAATCAAGCCGGCGCAAAGAGAGTAAAATTTGGTTTTAGAGTCTCCTGTTGTTTTCATTGTCATTTGCACTATTGTTGTTGTGTTTTTCAGTTTTAACAAGCAGGGCAAATTCTGTTGCACCCATGAAGCATCGACCGAAGTGATTCTGATTCAGATTCCTACAGGGACGCTAAACAATTCTGTGTAATGGCATTGTGGATCTCTCGTGTAAGAGATGGTCTCAGCGTGTAGGTAAACATACAAACACACTCCCACACACCATTTATGCAAATAGAAATATCCACCTGCTCACGCACTGACATTAATTTCATAATATACACAATGTGCCAATCAAGGACCCATTGTTTCCACTCACTGATGCGAGCTGCAAGCAAACAAGCATTGTTTTAGTTTATCATCTCTAAACAGATGATTATGCTCCCATCAGTCTCACGGTGTTGTGTGGCTGCAGACGCTAGGTGTCAACTAACACACAAGAGGAAGCGAGCACATTAGCATCGTTATTTTGAGACTTATCCTCCACGTGTCAATCAACACTCCAATTACAAACTGCTCCCAATACCTCTCATCTGTCTGACACATCTGATTGGCTTATTTGCTTGGGTGCTGGTTGTTCAAAAGCTCAAAGAGCAAACCCTGACTGAATGTCATGTCTAAATTTACGCCCCCCCTCAGCCTGCGCACTACGTGTCACAGTTTTATTTTTTTGAGTGTGCCCTGTCAAGCTTGGCGTCCTAATTAAAAAGTTTTAAATATTTGAACTTCATTAAAAGACAGAGAGTGCATAATTATCCGTTTATGGGTACTACCCACTTTTTTTTTTTTTTTTTTTTTTTATGATTTAGCTACTTGCACAACTGTTGTTTGGTTTAGCTTCATTAAAGCTGTGATTCTTGTATTCCCAGAGATCGTGAGACACATGATGCTTTTGAAATCATTCTAATATGCTGATTTTGTGCTCAAGAAACATTTTATTATCAAAGATGAAAACAACTGTGATGCTTATTTATAAAAAAAAATATATATATATATAGATTATAGATATTCTTATAGATTATTTTTGACTCCCCCATGACTTTTGAAGGGTAGTGTATATGCTTTTATGTTCGTTCTGTGTAACACACAGAATTTATGAACATTAATTATTCATTTGTATACTCAGATTATAGTGACAATGTCTGTGAAACTTCAAAAAGGACCAAATACACTATAAAATCACCATAAAATATAGAATTAAATTTGCTTTAATTAAATTTTGGCTCTTTTATGGTCACTATCTTGTTTTGAAAAGAGTTGTGGGAAAATTCTACAAAATATTTAATGGGAAAATGAACACCATATGGCTTTGGAACAACATGAGAGTAAATAATGAATTATTTTCCCTTGAATATTTCTCTTTAGATGTGCTGTACAGATCGATCACGCTTGTGAACATGGAAACAGTTGTTTAGGGCTATTTCTGTTTAGAGATATGACAGATGATCCTTACAGATATTACCCATATTGTATTTGTGTCAGCCACAAGTGGCTTATTAACTGTGACTATCCATCAGTAGAGTCAATACAGCTGTGAATGTTTAATTACATTTCAGCCAGAGAGAAATGTGATCTATAATTTCACACTAGCACAAATTAAGCCGTTCATCCACGGCCAATGCGCCACGGTATGTTCCGTGTTGGGATTTCTTGCATTGCAAAATCCATTTCACTTTAAAAACCTCATTTGAGCTACTGCTATGATTATGTTGAATGGCTTCCTCTCCTCTGTTTCTCCCCCAGTCAGTCTGTTCATAGAGTTTAATGTTCGACTCCCAGTTTAGCTTGGTTTGCTCTGAGAGCGATGTCTCTGTTAGCTGAGCTGCCGCGTTTGTCGACCTTGGCCTTCGGAGAGAAATTGCAAATGCCAAGGAAATACTTCCTCATTAGTTTTACCCTTAGCCTACAGCCTTCACGGCGGGAGACATGATATAATCAGAGTCTTTGCGAGGCTCGGCTTGTCTAGCCTTTCTCTATGCAGTCAAAGTCCGCCATCAAAAGCAATTCCCCTTATTTACGGGGTTTTCACCAAGTGGTCCGCAAAGAATCAAGCTCGGAAAGGGGAGAGAATCCCTATTAAATTGACTGACATGGGGGAAGCCCATGTAAAACACTCTTTATAGCTCTAAAAACCCACACGTAAATGGAGGCCCTTGCCGTGTGAGAGGCCATAAAGACTGAAAAAAAGTGTTTTACTACCCATCTTTATGCATCAAACTCTGTAATCAATGCCGTGGTTTGCTGTTTGTCCTGCCGGCATAGGCACAATGCACAGCTCATCCATCCTGATATCAAATATTGTTGATGTCATTGTTGGTTACTAACTCAGCTCTGTGTTATGCGAGCATTTTTCACAAGCATTTCTGATGCAAATGCGCATTATGTGTTTAACGGCCCTTGCAGAACAGGACAACAGCCTGAATAGGAAAATGCTGCATGATGCAGTATTGTATTTTAAGGCTCTTCTTTGTGTTCATCTGAATGTTATCATATGCACTCTCAGCAGTCCTTGTTTCCATTTTCCATGTAAAGAATCCATCGATACAATTTTATTTTAAAATCACATCGCTATATGTACTGTTATTTCCTCTGCTTACACCAAGGACGATGTCCTGCATTGATTCTGAGTGAGAGGGGTAAGAATATCCCCCCCTTTCCTGGCCCATTAAATTCCCTTAATATGTCTGCATGATATCGATTTCATATGAACCCCCACTTTGATGTTCGCAATTTCAGAGTCATATTTCAGTCCGGCACACACCTACCGACCTCTCTTTGTCGATTGGTTTGTCTTGACTGTACTTGAAGATAAAGATTCAATAAAGGCAACCATATTAACTGCAGGCAGTTTCAGAATCATGTCTTGTTTGATGCAATTACAAAAGTGTCATTTTCGAGCAATTTTAGTATGTTTCTAGGACTGCACATTTAATATAGTGTGATTAATTTACACAATTAGTTATGCTCTTTGACCTGTAAGGATTTTCCTAACAGCTTGAAGTACTATTATTAATTGATGAATCCAATTAATCAACATAACATATAAATGCGTAAGTGTTCATGTATACAAATATGTAGCCTATATCTGTATACAAATACAAGCATAAAAGCCATGCTCTATTTTCTAGGATGTTCTTTCATGTTGCTTGCGCAGTTGAACATTCCAACTTTTACATTAGCGCCATAGATCCGTGGGAGGTCTCCGCTGAGCTGCATGGGAGATATATATATATATTTTCTCTGCTTTCTCAGAAGCCCCATTCCCACAGAGCATAAAGTAAAACTCTGTGACAGGTTGTGCGATTAAAAAAACATCTGCACGCTGTCATTCAGTCCTATATTAAAGTTTTATAGAAAGTAAAACTAAGGTGTCAAAGTACAGATTCTGAACACTGCCAAAGTTTTTGTATGGAAAAACTCAGGAGTGATATAATGAAACCGGAAACTCTGGAGCTACCATGGGAATTTCATGAGAAATGGTTGACATGCAACATGACATTCTTTAGTAATTCTTTAGATAAGATTCACGGAATATGAGGTTGTTTGACTGTTACACAATTTTTATATTTGCAGATGTTTTATATTTTGTGGCAATGCTTTATTGCACTTGTGTTATATGTTGTAGCTCTGTATTTGCTGAACCTTTATGACCATAAACATTTTATGTGTGTATAGACATGAACCTTGTACAATGAACCCTGAGATATTTGTTAACATTCTGTTCTATTTTAAGCTCTTTATGAGCCTAATGTCTTCTCTCCTGTTTTCAAACCAGTTTTTAGTTTTGCAATTCTGTTTTGTTGCGCAGAAACCTTATAATTTACCAAACACAAACTTTTTACTTCATAAAGTTAAACACCTTTCCTTCACAGATGATATCGATGGTCAGACAGTATTAACCTGATCAATGGTGTTATCATTGGACCTGGTGTGTCTCAGGTATGGATGTGTGGTTAATAAGTACAGACGGTTTTTCATGTTTTTGGAGAAAATGGTTTTACAGTCTTAATTACAAGGTTTGTAATGTCAGTCAATGGATAGAAATAACACATTAATTAAAATAAAGTTAGCTAATGTTTATATATGTGTGCGAACTTGGGTACATGTTGTATTACCCTTTATGCTGCACACTTAAATTTTTTTTTTTTTTTTTTTTAAATCATACAGAAATTACATTCAGGAATAATTTCATTGAGAGTTATTGCAAAATCTTAATAGCTATGCAAAATAAAACCACTTATTCCCATAATCAATAATGCATCTTACATATTTGATCTGTTTGAAGACTGAAAGAGTTCTGCATTACAAAGCTCTATTTTTAAGTATCATCATTTGTTGAGTAGTCTGATTCACTGGTGTACATTTACAGTCTTATTTTTGCCTCACCGTAAGGAATTATATTTTTGTAGTGATACAGTATTGTTTCCTGAAACAATCTTAGTCCACTGAATGCATGCACAGGAGGAAAAATGCAATGATGCAAACCTCAAGGTCAGTTATACTGCTTAACAGCTATGGTCAGATGAGCATATGATCACTCCAGGGTTTGTGGCTTCTGGAAGAGTTTTTGCCTGAGCTGGCTGACTAGGAGGTATGACCCCTAGGAAATGAATTTTAAAAGTCATCCATTCTCCCAGAGTCATTTGCAGGACTTGCCTGAGGTCTTTGGTGTCACTGAAGAGGATCGTTCTGCCATCTATGAAATTTTTCCTTACTGTTTCAAGGTATTTCTCTGGGAAGCTTAGCTTTGACAGCTAAAAAAGAAACAAATGCATATATTTATATAAAAGACCAAATAATTTGGAAAACAGTAAAATATATCCAGCATATATACATACAGTATGTTAGGGGTCAGTAAAATTTTCTTTTAAAGAAATTACTTTTTTTTCATTCAGCATGGATGCATTAAATGATCAAAAGTATGTTAGAAAATATTTCTATTCATATTTCTATTTTATCACAGAGTGCAAAAATTTTAAGGAGCACAACTGTCTTTCAAAATGAATAATAATAATAAGAAATATTGTTTGAGCACCAAATCAGCATATTAGAATGATTTCTGCAGGATCATGTGACACTGAAAGCTGGATTAATGATGCTGAAAATTCTGCTTTTCCATCACAGGAATACATTACATTTTAAAATATATTATGATAGAAAACAGTTATTTTAAACTGAAATAATTATTCACAATATTAGTTTTTACTGTATTTATATATATATATATATATATATATAAAATAAATGTTGTCTTAGTGAGTAGAAGAGACTTCATTAAACAAATATAAAAAAAATTAATCACCAACCCCAAACTTTTTTGTATAGTCACCTTGGAATTATAAGGTTCTATCTGACATTTTTGTCAACATTTAGTTATTCACATATTCTTATTCTATTCTGTGACAACTTATTTACATTATGTGATGTTTTCTTTTAAGTTGTGTGAGGTTCTATCGAATGGAATGCAAAAACTTTGAAGCTCAATATCTCAAAACCGCTCCTTAAAATTCCAAGGTGACGATATATATATATATATATATATATATATAGTATAAAGAGTGCTATGTCGAAACTAACTGCTGCTTTGACTTTTTTCATACAAACCTCTTGACAAATATCATCAGTTTTCATGTTCATTACAGTTTGTGATGAGAGGGACAGGAAAGCATTTCTCCCTGCTTTCTTCAGTCTGCGGCTCCCACGAACCCTGGCCAGCTCGTTCTTGATAGAGTAATTTAAGTTCACTGTGCAAAGCTGAAACATTTCCAACTCCCCTACAGTGAACTGGAAGTCTTTCCTAAGGAAAACCTCAAACAACTCAGGGTCTCCATCTCTTTCTAGAAAGTTCTCCACCTTATATCCAATGATGCAGAGTTCCAGACTACTGTAATTGAACACTTCCCATAGTGTCTTGGTATTATCAGCAGCACAGAATGATCCGTCTATCTCGTTACTCTGTTGGTCATCTTCAACACATTGAATAATCCAACTTAATCTGCAAGGCCAGCGGTCCACCAAAACCACCCAAGCTGCTATCTTCTCTGGAGGTGGAGGCTCCAATTTTTGCGTCTCCATAATCATAATGGTTACTCGAATTGAGTTAATCACTCGTCTCATGGACATGGTGTCTCCGGATATATATGACTGAAGTTTGCTTTTATGTCTTGAGAAGATGCAAGAAAATGCAGACTCGATTAACTTATTCACTTCATTTAGATTAAGTTCTGTTGCAGCAAAGGTTTTAAAGTTTCCCTTGTTTGCAATCAAAGGGGTGACTTGTTCTTCTTCAGTCTCACTGTACTTTATAGAACGCTCATCTTCAACAGAGAACGATGTCACAGGACCTCCTGAAGTAGATGCAGCAGTCCCGTCAAGAGGAATGTCTTCAGAGATCTCAGACTGACCACGGACAATGTTCTCAAAGAGGCTGGACTTTGATGCATCAGATAGTGGAGGTACGGTGAAGGGCAGTGTGATTATACGATCTAGAAAGTCATATGCAGAGTCTCTTTTGTTTACACAATCTTCTGCCTGTTGGACCTGCCTAACCAGGACTTCTGGATCAACAGCAAGCACAGAAATGAAGGGACTCTCTTCATCAGATAGGAGAATGTTGATGGCATCCAAAACACCAACAATTTTCTTCGGTGTGCAACGATCCAAGTTGGTGATCTCCAACACCACCCTGATCCTCCTCCTTTCGAAGATCTCCATGAAGTAAATAAAGCAGCACAGCAGTCTCATCTCCTTACGAACTTCATGCATTAGTCCCAGCTGCTCACTTACCTTCTTGTTGTCCAGCCCTTGTCTAATTTTAAGGTCTTGGTTGAAGATGAGGTTCTTCAACAACAAAAATATGAATCGCAGAGCTCCAACTGCAGGAACACCAAGTACAGCGATGGCAAAACCTTCCAGCACACCATACCCACTTGAGGACTCAACTTTTTCTCCTTCTTGGTTGTCCTTCATTTCTAGAAATCCATACATAATGAGAGGAACCAGAATAAGGAGTGAACCAATGAATCCCATGAGTATTAGTGCCCAAATGGGGATGCAGCCCAACTTTTTGGATCTCCAGTTCTTTGGAATATCCTCAATCTTCTTCTTTGCTGCATCTTTCTCTTCGTTGTGTTGGGCGATCCGGAAAAGTCCCAGCTGGAGCTTCCCAAAGCTGTTTTGAAGAGCCTTGCACAACTGTATTACCAGTCCAGCCCAGAGCAGGTCACTGCCTGCAAAATGCCACGCGCTGAACCTCACGAACAGATAACGAATGTTCTTCATGTTCTGGTTCTGCTCCGTCCACACGGGCCGATAGAAGAGGAGCCGCAAGATAAGAGAAAGCAGATCAGAAACAGACGGTGTAATTGAGCGAGGCTTTGGTTCCTTAGTGTACGTCTCTTCTCTTCTTTTTGCCTCTTGATTCATATGCACTGCAAATGGAAGATAAAGAGTCAAACACATCAATATCTCCAAGACATCTGGGAGGATTTGTAGGGTTAGTCATTTTAAGTTGTTCGAAAAAAGTGTGCACACTTACCCTCGATGTTCTTGAGCACCATGTTGATCCTGTTGTGACATTCTGAATACAGACCCACCGTCACAGGAGAAGAAACCTTTGTGAGGGTTTTTGATAATGCATAAGCATACACATTATCAGAGGGAATATCCATCACTAGAAATGAAACAAAGTTAAAAATGTACTTTTATTAACTCATTTTTAACTCTAAATTTGAGGTTTCATAACATATATAATGTGTTATCTTGACTAAACCACAATGATTTATGCCTTTACTAAACTACAAGGAATAATTTACTCATAACCTATTTTTTTGGCCAGTATTTGATTTCAGGGTGAAGTCTACCAATTCATCATTTTGTTTTCAATCATGAGCAGCACAAAGTTGACACACAAGGGTGAAGCAGGTCGCATAAATGTAGATAAGACCAATAAATGTACAGTGCGATAAATGTGCAGAAGACAATTTTTCATGGTTTTATTTGAAAGGGCAAAGTCCCTGTTTCATTTAAACAGAGAAAGAATAATGGATTAAATGTTAATAATAGGTGGAGGACTTTCAGATAGAGCTATAAAGCTGAATGTGAAGTGTCATTATTTTGTATCACTCGCATATTGCTGTAACTATTGATTTTTCTATCTTTATTCAACAGCTGCATTCTTTGTCTAGTTTCTTGAGTTCTTGAACTCAAGAATTCTCAAGTATACTTGAGTATTGAGTTTGCAATTCCTTTTGTATTATGTATTACGTACCCTTTTCGATTGCCATCTGTCCTGTATTTTTCCGTCTTTAGAAAACCCAAAATCTTTTTTCGTTCACCAGTGTTCCTGGAAATGAAGCCAAAATACAGAGCAATTACATTACAAAAAATTCCAAACGCATAGATGTTGATGTGCATGAACACTAATTTATTGCTCTCTTTTGCTGAATTTCTGAAACAAATTCTATGAAGCAATGCATTTCTTTCATTTAATTCAGCTAGGCAATGTCTTCCCAGAAAGGAAAAGCATCCCAGATAATATGGCAAAAGCGTAACAATCTACATGCTGACAGCAACATTATTAAATTGGAATGTATATAAAACATATCTCTTTAACAGTTTGTGTTGCACTTTTGAAATGAAGCCACCATGCAAAGCTATTTGAATCTCTTACTATGAAAAATATGATAATGAGGAACAGAATGTCTCACCAGAATTAATCCTCCAGGCACTGTTTACAGCAAAATTGCTAGTAGACCAATGTCATTCTCCATTTTCAGAGATATTTCACGTAGACAGAGGAAGAAAGCTTTTGTTTTACCTGATGCAGTAGAGTAGAGAGAAGGTGGAAGAGTGTGTTTGCTGGTGTGTAAACATTAACTGAGAAGGAATAAACTTTGGGCCAGTTGTAGTTGAACTTTGGACCAAACCTTAAACCTGACTCTGCATGTAATTGATAACTCCAATATAATTTATAACTGATATTTATGTATTTATTGCTACATCTGTTAGTGATAAAGTCATACAAGTTTAAAATCATCAAAAAATTAAATGGGTCACTATTGTGCAAAGCAGCAGAACTGGCACTATTTCATTTCTGTTGAACTTTGAGGTACATGTTACGTGTAAAATTGACATCCGCATTAATATTTTTTACTGCATTTTAATTCTATGATTTTATATTGAATATTATTCTTATGTAGCAGGGCTCAACAGTAAGGATGACCTGCAGGTCAGAGGCCAGTGTGAGAGGTTGGGGCCAATTGATGTTGTTTTTTTCCCACAGTTTATTGCATAAAATGTATCATGTACTTTTGTACATGTACTGCACATTTGTGTAACTTGCGAACATTAGGTTGTGACATTTAGTTTGAATTCTGCTTGTTAGCTAACATAGTTGAGGTTTTGTCGAAACTGCAGGAATAACTTATGAAAATCTTGGTGTGATAGCATCAGTAAGAGTGGGTTGAAAATTACAAGCTACTTGTACTATGTTTGTTCTTGTATTCCATCCTTTTCCATTTTTGGCTGTCTTTACATTTCCTGTAATTGTAACCACTGTATACAATTACAAAAATGATTAATGTTGGGACATTTGAAAGGTTTGACAAGGCAAGTAGAAATCTGAATACTGCAGTAGGAAAAAATCATAGCATCGAGGCTTAGGTATTCTTCTTTGTTCTGAGGCAACTTACAACTTGTGCCCTGTCCCAAATGGCACACCTCATGTACACTTGCTTGACTTTTGGGGCCCTATTTTAAAGATCTAAGCACATGGTCTAAAGTGCATGGCCCAAGTGCACTTACTATGAATCCACTTTTGCTAGTTTAACTATGGGAAAAAAGGTCGCCGCGCCTGATGCATGGTCTAAAAGGGTTGTCCCTATTCTTTTAATGAGTAATGGGTGTGTTTTGGGTGTGACATTCAAAAAACCAATCAGAGTGTAATTTCCCATTCCCTTTAAAAGCCATTTGCGCTTGCGCCATGTCGGATTCACTATTAACAATGGCAGAATTTGCAAACGGAAAGATCGAACGCGTCTCCAGAGAGCAAATGGATCTGCTCGTGCGCGAGGTTAAAGCCTACAAGCAGACAATCTACGGGACAAGCCGGATTCCACCATATCTTTATGTACACAATATTAATCTTTTACATTGTAATCCTTTTATTTTTTATATTTGGCTAGTTTGTGTGCTTGCGTCCCTGTGTAATAAGCAGAGTGTACACATTAGGGCCCCGCCTATAGGAGTAGGCTACATTACTAACACGCTCTTTAAATAAAACAATAAAAAAATATTGCACCATTGACTTTAGATCAGGTTTTTGTTTGTCAATGGCACAGTCTATTTCAGTTGCCTCAAAATAGCAACACGCCAACAATGCGCCTGAACACACCTCGTTTTCAGGCCAGCACGCCCATGGGCGCACAAATGGGTGCAAATACATTTGCTATTTAAACAACGTGGTGCAGGACATGAAAATGATACCTGTGTCAGACTGAAACTAGCAAAAAACACTTGCGTTTGCTCTTGGCGCTGCAATGCGCCGGGTGTTTGATAGAGCCTTTGGACTGCCATGTGAGTGTGTTCATTCAGTCCACAAGACTGTAGGGTGTCCCATTTGCCATTTTAGGTTACAGATGCATTTTATGGCCGATATATGTGCCCTCAATGCACACTTGTGCTGCAGACTTCCACCCGACAGTCAAAGCGGAATTTAGTCACGAAAGTTTGGACTTTAAGGGTTCAATTTGGGATAGGGCCCAAGTGGTCTGATTTGTATGGAGCCCCTAAAGAGATATGGTGGTGGAAAAAATATGCGATGGGAGGAAAAAAACATATTTGAAATTTTTGCATTTGCTCGCAAAACTATTGCATTCCCCCATGGAACTTTCTTGCGGGAACGCAAACATTTTGCAAGGGAATGCAAACTCCCTATATCTCATATTCTTTTCCCCACCACCATGTCCCTCTGTAGATTTCACCATGTGGCTCCGTAGATTTGACCTACGGTAAACCTGAATATGCATTACTTAAAAACATGATGGAGCCATTTGTGAGCTGCACTTAGCTCTGATAATGCATGCCAGTATAGAGTCTGAGCCACAAGTGCCACAGATTTCAGCATGATTACCACATGCTATCTGTGAGCTCTCCCAAACAAAGAGATTAAGAATTTGAGTTGGAACTGTATTACCATTATAGTTTGATGTATGTTAATCACTGTATGATTTCAACAATTTCAGTTTTATTCTGTTATAAATCTACAATCGCATTTGCTTCTGTGTATTGTATTTCCTGCAGCATGATGCAATAGAGCAGCGCAGAATATAACAACAGAATATGCGGTGTTTCTATGAAGGATAATTTCTGTATTTTTCCTTGAAGGCACATCTGTCATAGTTGTCGAGGATACAAACAGAAGAGGGGGAAAAAGCTCAGCACAAACTAAACATGCTATTACAACTCTAAAATAGCACAATATAAAGAAAGAAAAAAGATTCAAGGACTGACAGCTCTGTGGCATTTTTAAAATAAATAACAGTAAGTATTTACATGACAGGTAATACATTCTCAATTCACAATACCAACTCCCCGGTTGTGATATTTCTAAAACCAAAATCACGTAGACATTTTGAGGTATTAGCATTTTGAAAGCCCTAGTTGCTTTTTATTGGAAGACCATGTTTAAAAATGCCTCAAGCTAATTCACTGCAGCTCTATTCAGCATGAACTTTATATTGAAAATGCTTGAATGACTGGTCCTTTGTCAGGAGCTAATAACAGTTGGCTGTGCTTTCATGACTCTTTCAAAGTCACTTTTTCATTGAAGGTGCTGGATTTCCCTTTGTAGAGATTGTGGGATTCTGTACATCTCTGTAAATAGATTTCCCAAATTAGATTCCCTAGGCTAAATTAAGTGTGCTAATTGGAAGTACAGCACCTCCAAAATGTTTCCCTTAGGATTAATTACAATTGCAGAGACAATCTATCCTGCCCGTGTTCTGCTGCGTAAGATACGGAGGATGTTCCCTGAATGGGTCATTGTATTTCCTCGTATGCATTACAGGAGCAGCGGTTTTCTGTGAATGCAAACCATAGAATTGTGTTTGGAGCTGTTCATTGCTCTTCGAAATAAAAACGTATGAATGAATGACTGAAAAAAAGAGGCTCGAGTCCAGAGTCAGGAGCACATTATTATTCATCAAAGAAAGCCATACCAGAGAGGGGCTGTTCATATTGTACTTTTGTTAAAAAAAAAGTCTCTTTACACGCTTTAGGTTTTAATCATAGGTTTACCACAATCTAGATCACTCTGAAATAAGCCCATCCATCATCTAAGACAATCAGATTGCTGTTTCCATCATAGCTTTCCTCAGTAATTGCCACAATATTACAAAATTAAGGCTTTACGACTCTTTATTCTACCTCGTTCTGCCTCGTGACTCTCAATTATAGCCTGAAATGAGACGTTATAACTTAAATAATGTTTTTATTCTTTTCTTGAATAATTCTTCTCCTGGTTTCCACACTTTTAGGGTGTTACATTTTCAACATTGCAGATGTTGCATGCCAAAGTGAATAAATGGGAATGCATTCAAAAGAGAAGGCTGTCTGGATGTATTGTAATTTTGGCACACCTGGTGTGATGTATGGACCCTGGATTCTACTTCCAGATTCATTACTGAGGGTATCATCTGAATATGCTGTAGAAACAGTACTTTTTATAGACAATAGCACTGCAACGCAAGGTCATATTTCTTTAAAATTATACCTCATTAGCATTGCATATCCAATATATATATATATAAAACATTAAAAAAATGATCTACTAATGTGACAGTGTCTTGCAAATGCCAACTTGTCTTGAACTTCACTTCTTTAGTATTCCAGAGGCAACTTGCACAGATACTTTTTTTAGCTGTATTGCTGCATTTTAGGTGTGTCCCGTTTTATATTTTGGTCATTGTTTAAAAGCTGTGCACCAGACGGTCGGCCAGCGTCTGTAGGGCTAGTTTTTGCGGTGTCGAACTCACTTCTGTGGGAGTTCGTCTGATTCAACATGTTGAATCGGCATTGGTCGTCGGTGAGAGAGATGGCTCTGATTGGCTAGTCAGTTTAGCGAATGAATCAGTGCAGGAGGAATTAAAGCGAAAGTGATGAAAGCGAGCAAAGAAGCCAAAACGTGTACGTGCCGTACATTTGATATTCAAAATGGTTCTGCAGTTCTAGTTTGGGTTTCTCTTTTTAAATGACGAATATACTATTAAGGTAGCTGGCCTACCTGCTAATATGGACAGTTATTTCCTTAGTCGTAGGCACAGAAAGCACATGCTATTGGCAGTTGCTTGTAGTCCTATTGTACGGTGGCCGAGAGAGCTCAACACACTGCAACTGAAAAAAACACATGGAAATAGAAAGAAACACACCAGAAAATCAGTTCGACACGACGTGTGCTGCAAATACTCAACACCCCCACCAAACATGCTGCAATCCAGCTAACAATTTTTGGTTCCCAGAACCATTATAAGGTTCGTTTTTGTTTAGCCAGTAACGTTTTCTTAACGGAAATAGAATGTTAGTTTTTGGTTTGTAGACTGTTAATCTAACGTTACTTTAACGTTCCCCTAACATTATTGTAATGTTGCTCTAACGTTACTGTAATGTTCCCAGTACTTTCCAGATTCAATCTAGGCCTTATGTAGGCTACTGCGCTTACGCACATGCGCACTCTTCGAAAACGACTCTTAATCTCTTGACAAACTTAAAAGACGTAAATAACATTTGTATATTCTAAATAAAAGATACAGATTGTACTGAATGTCAGCTTGCTTATTTTGTTCAAGGATTTATTCAGTCCACATGTAATGCAAACAAGAAACTATGCTTCTAACCACAGGTTGAGAGCTGTCGTTCCAACCACATAACTTTTCAATGCTGTTTGTGAATGTTCGTTATAATGATGGTTTCGGAAAACACCAACTCGTTGAACTACGCTGATAACGACTGTAACGTTACTTGGGACCATTTGGCTAACGATGCTTTCGGGAAACGCAACCCAATATACAAGCGGTATGGAAGATGGATGTGTAGACACCTGATCAGTAGGCACTAGGCTTCCACCATTGTATGGAACAACTAAGATTCAATTTGTCCATTAATATTTAAGATTTAAGGCCTTTGCATTCGAATTCGGACTCAGTGTGCAAAGACCTTTACGCCGCCTTCACACTGGCAGTTGAAATCAGCTCCGTAATACGCAATACGCCCCCAGCGGACATTGTACTACACCGTTGAAAAGCGTTGGAAGTGTCGGAAGCTTCGGAAACGAGTAGAACAAAAATGGCGGAGAGATCAGAACGGTTGATTTTGTCAGTGTCAGAATGTACAATTCTCCAGTATAGGAGAGCAACAGCAAGAGCACTGACCAGCCGACGATTTGCCATCATGGAATTTTCTGGCTGTATGTGAATGAGCGGGGGCCACAATATTTAATTATACATTTTAATTGTATTAAATGCCCTAATAACGTTAGAAAATCATGAAAATAAAAAAAATTACATGACAACTTATCCTTATAAAATCACTATTTATTTTATTAAAAGTTAAGAATTCAGGTTTGTTTATCAGTACCATAGCAACGCTAACTTCCGCTGGAATTGTAGGATAGGAACCGTCCGTAGCCTTTTGCAAGAGTTCAATTTTTTTAACGCATCCGGATGACCAACTGACACGATTTTTTTCGCACCGCACTCGTTCGGACCCGGTTCGGACCCATTCGCATGCGGTCTGCAAATCTCCATAGGAAATTAATGACTTCCGGTCGTTTCGAAGCCGTATCGGATTCGGACCCCCCCCCCCCCCCCCCTATTTTAAATAAAATAAACATTTATTTGACTTAAAGTAGGATCAGTATTTGTATTTCTTACCTCTTAATTGTACAGTTTGGCTGGACATGCTTCTTTTGGAGAAAAAAAATCTCGATTAACAATTATCTTTAAGTTAATAAAGTTGTCAAATCTATCCGAAATTATATTTACTCTCACACATATATTAATTATAAGTAATTGTCAGAGAGAGAGCGAGAGCGAGAGAGAGATTAGTCAGTTAGCCAGTACAAGGGAATGAACGTTCATTTTTAAATTACGCGAGTGCGCGCCTGGCGGTTTTCTGTTGAAGCGCGTGAAGATGCGCTTTATCTGCGTGCACATTGGGAGTGAGCACAAAATCTGCAGGAATGAGTACAATTATGCGCCAATAACAGTAACAACAAAGAGGTTAGTTTTAAAAATCATCCACACCACAACTATAATGATAATGGCACAGAGAAACAATATGGAATCACTTTCACAATACAAAAAACAAAATACAAAATAATTCTAGCTGAACTAGAACGATATTAATATACTTTTCGTAATAGATACCTTTATAGTTATTATTTATATTATGAACGTTTTTTGTTTCTGTTTTATGTAGCCTAGCTGCAGGCATGTAATAATTTTCGGAAACACTACCATTTCTCTGTCCACGCTCCACTTCATCTGCTAGTGAATTTAATGCCCGTGCCTCGTGTCAGCTCTGCTTCGCCATGTTTCCTTCCAACACCATAGGTATGTTTACCTGTTGCCGAGCCCAGCCTTCAGGCAGTAAAGACAGGGCGGGACCGGCACGTGATGGGCTCAGAATGCATTTTCAAATTGCACATTGAATGTTGCTACATTCATTGCGGGACACTTAATGGAAATGCAATCACAAGTGTCTTAAATGTGAGTGTAAATGCAATTAAGAAAAAAATACATTTAAATTACAATTTTGCCACAATTTTTGCTTGAACATGTTAAACATAGGCTATCTAATCATTTCTGTAATACATTTTAATTTTAATTTTGCAACTTATAAAGCGTTAAAATAAGTATTCAATTAAATATTAAAACTAGTGTATGAAATGGCAAATGTAAATTATATAATTGAATTTTCATTTTCATTTTGCACCAAACGTTGCACAAATGTATGGGTAAATTAAAAGTGAAATACAGAAATGCATTGCCATTTTACATATTGCATTGTCATTTTGCATATTACATTTCAAATTGAATATTGCTACCTATAAGCTTCCATACCGACAGAATCCGTGGCCTTGTTTTTGCATTTTCTAACATGGTCAAATGTGTTAAAATGATCTGAGAGTGCATTCTTATCACTTCCTGAAAGAATTACAAAATTAGCCGAAGGCACAATCTTTAATGCCATCAATGAGACAACTCCTGACATTAAAAAGGATTTGATACCTTTCTAAACGCCTCAACTCCAGAACCAGAAAAGCCCTGTGTTAATGTCATGCTGCACCCTGTTATGAAGAGTGTATTAGTGCTTTGAAATCGGAACTTTCTCTTGGACAATACATTCTCTACACAATACTGCCCTCATCTGTATGTACTGTGAAATTAGATTAAGGCTCATTTATATTTGAATTGAAGTTTACACACTTTTAGGAACATTTAAAGGCGTCCAAAACACATACACTATCTCAAATATGTTATAGAAAGAGTCTGAATTTCCCAAGAAAAAAGAAAAAAAAGAAAAAAAAAGTCTAACGAAAATATAGAAGTGGATAAGAATTATAATCCAGTAGCAGTGTTGGGTAAGTTACTCTATAAAAGTAATTTATTTCTAGCTACTAATTACATCTTCAACAGTGTAATTAGATTACTGTACAGATTACTCTCTGTAAAAAGTACTCAACCATGACCAGTTAAACAATTCAAGGACAGACATGAATCTGCTCATGAAATTGCATAAATTATTATTGAACTGACCAAAGTATTTAAAGGGAGAAGGTTAGATGCAATTACATCAGAAGTAACTGTACTAAATTACAGAAAATTAAGATTAATCCCTAACTTTACTTTTTCAAGGGAAAAGTAATTAAATTACGGTTCAGTAATTACACCCAACACTGTCCAGTAGCGCCATAAGAATACTGACCATGTAATAGCCTAATCAATCCTGGTTCTGTGTTTTTGAAGGGGAAGAACGTGGTTAAGCAAATGTCCCCATCGTGTACGCAGTGTGAATAAATGCTATAGCTTAACATCCGCTGAATTCACTGAAAACCCCGTGTAAAATTTGATTTGCATAATTAAAAGCTCAAACTGTCAATCAGTGAGCAATTTATAATCATGCTCGTGACACGATGATGAGATTTTCGCTTAGGCTGACTAATTTTGAATATTAATTCAATGAGCAGCACTGAGTTCATGTTGACAACTAACGTTCGGCCCATGCGGTCTCAAGCAGCTTGTGAGCAGTGGGAATGAATGTGTTGATGGAAATAAGCTCCCTTGAGCCTGAACGTGCAAGTGATGTCCATTATGATTCTGGCCGGCTTCCTGACAGCGGATTGGTATGTGACTGATAGCGTTTGCATGAAACAAGTCTTAATTGAAAATTCTGAATGTTAAATGAACAAATGCTGACAAAAAGCAAATGCTGAAGTGGGATAAACTGGTTAGATAGGCTACATCATTGCTTTTATTCAGCAAGGATGCATTATTTTGATCAAAAGACAGCAAAGACATTTGCAATGTTACAAAAGATTTATATTTCAAATGAATGCTGGTTAAGTTTCTATTCATAAATGAATCCTGGTGTCACAGGTTTCTGCAAAATTGGTTATGAAATGTATCTTGAGCAGCAAATCAGCATGTTAGAATGATTTCTGAAGGATCATGTGACACTGACACTGCTGAAAATTCAGCTTTGCCATCACAGGAATAAATTACATTTTAAAATATAATATTAATATAGAAAGTTATTTTAAATTGAAATAATACTTTACAATTCACTATTGTTTTAACTGTATTTAAATACAGCCTTGGTAAGAGACTTCTTTTGAAGAATCTTACCAACTTACAGTATGTGTGACTCTAAAGATATTTAGTGGCAATGATTGCTTTTTATGCTGAAACTCATTTGTATTATTTAAAATATCAGTCGTATTGTGCATTTTATTGGAATTTCAGCTGTATTTAAATCTGATGAATTAAAAGCGAATTGCTTTTTGTTTTTAAATGTAATGCAATGTCTTGACCCAACAAATACAGTTTTGTATGGATGCAGCATTATGTTGTTTACCAACCACTGCCAGGCAAGCATACGAGCGCTCGAGGGCACGCGGCTTTTGGAACCGGTGCTGCTGGATCTGGTCATCTGTGAGGCAGGATATGAATTTTAAAAGTCATCCAAGAGTCATTTGAAAGACTGTTACATTCACCTTCAATGTTGTGCGTGCCATAGGAAACCTAGTCAAACCTAGTAATTTTTCATGTTCATCACACTTCTTAGAAGGCATTTCTTTTAGCTCTTTTCTATCTGCGGCTTCCCTGGATTTTGGTCAACAATTTTTTTTTACTGAGTAGTCTAAATTAACGTTTTTACAGGATGTAAGGAAATGATGGGACTCTCTGCATGAGCAAGTTCTCAACACTTTCCCTTTCACTTTGCAGAACCTGTATAATTACAGGTAGTCAAATGTAGAGGACTACATTCAATTTTAAGTTCAGTTCTAGTGTTATATTGTCACCAATATCATTATCACACAAGTCTTATTAACATTATATTTTATCTGTTGGATCATGACCAAAAGGCATCAGGTCAGTCTCACATAGTCATTTGAGAACATGTCTCAAACTGGTGAGGGTAGGCCTAATCATGATTCAAAATGCACTTTTTATTACATTGTGTGGGTGTGGTGGTGAACTCATTTTTTTTTATTATCATTCAGTTTATACTCGAATGTCATCTCTCTCTAACCCAGGAGTGTGCTGCTCAATTTGAAAACCACTAAACAAGTCGATGTTGGTGATTTCTAAGACCCCTCTGATCTTCCCTTACTCCAAGCTCTCCATGAAGTGAATGAACGAGCACAGTCCCCTTCTGAAACGTTCCGGCTGCTGACTGACTTGACGATGAGATTCTTCACCAACATAAAGGTAAAACTCCTACTATAAAGACAATGAAGGGCAAAACAACCCATAATGGCTTAATACGGTGAGCTGAATGCATTAATTTTGGATGTGCTGGCGCTCGTTCTATGTGTGTGTGCAATGCATTTTCCCCTCGGGGCCTGCCGTAGATAGGCAATTGAGGTCATGCATTGCGTGGGGTGTCACGGTCTTCGGGTTTTCATCTCACATGTGTGTGAGACGTTTAATAGCCTAAAGTCGAGAACAGTTCAGACAGTTCTCGAGTATTGTTATCTTATTCATAAAGTGTTTAGGCGAACACTGCACGAACGCTCAGTCACATAATCATCATTCAGATCACCGCAAGGGGGGCTTGAGATCATCTTAGGGGGGGCTAAGCCCTGACCCATACAAGCAGACTTTACCAGACTCAGTCATGACTCATTGATTTCTCAGAATCAGAAAGAATAACTCTACTGCTCCTAGTGGTCAACATGGGATCTGCATGTTTATATTTCGTAAGGACAAGGGTTTTATTAGTATTTATGTATTTTAGTTTTTCTCCAAAGAGGAATATTATATTATTATATATCATGCAAAAAGATTGTGATCAGTGAGATAAGTATCTTAGGCTCACCAAGGCTGCATTTGTCTGATCAAAAATACAGTAAAAACTGTTTTGAAATATTATTGCAATTAAAAATAAGCTTTTTTTATTTTAATATATTTTAAGATGTAATTTATGATGCAAAGCTGAATTTTCAGCATCATTACTCCAGTCTTCAGAAATCATCTTAATATGCTGATTTACTGCTCAAGAAGCTTTTTTTCTTTTTTCTTATTGTTGAAAACATGGTTGTTATTTTTTTCTTTCTTGAATCTTTGATTTATAGACATTTCACAGAAATAATTACAATGGTCTTTTTCCCCCCACTTTTTATCAGTGAAATAAATTGTATTGCTTTTTTATCTAATCTTACTGACTCCAAACTTTTGAACTGCAATGCATATAAATGTATTGTATTATATTATTAAAGCACAAAACTGATGTTGTTAGTACTTGTTCAAGAAATGCAGCCAGCTCTCATAGTTTTAGCAGCCAGAACTGTCGACTTCCAATGGCACATGTGTAGTGGTGCAAAATCCATACTAATAGTCAAGTCAAGTCAAGTCAAGTATATTTGTATAGCGCTTTTCACAATACAGATTGTATCAAAGCAGCTTCACAGTATTAAATTAAAATAATACAACAAGGTTTGTTTCTAGTGGAATTTATTGATTGATAAAATCAGATTAAATATCCCCAGAATATCCCCAACTGAGCAAGCCAAAGGCAACAGTGGCAAGGAACCGAAAAACTCCATCAAGTGACCTAATGGTGTCCTAAAACTACATCAGGTGACCCAATGAAAAAAAAAAAAAAACGTTTATTAACTAGAGGCCGGATTGTAATTTGAACTGTAAGATTAAAAATATTATATGAATGCCTGGCTGAAGAGATGCGACTTTAATCTAGTTTTAAACTGGGAGAGCGAGTCTGAGCAACGAACACTATCAGGAAGGCTATTCCAGAGTTTTGGAGCTAAATGTGAAAATGCTCTCCCTCCTTTGGTGGTTCTGGATATCCTAGGTATGACCAAAAGCCTTGAATTAAGTGATCTTAAAGAGCGCGATGGATTATAGGGCGATAGAAGATCCGTTAAATAGACTGGAGCTAAGCCGTTTAGGGCTTTATAAGTCAGTAGCAATACCTTGTAATTAATACGGAACTTTATAGGTAACCAATGCAGTGATGATAAAATCGGTGTTATATGATCATATTTTCTTGATCTAGTAAGAACTCTAGCGGCGGCATTCTGGACTAACTGTAGCTTGTTAATTGAGGATGCAGGACAACCGGCTAATAAAGCATTACAGTAATCTAGTCTCGAGGTCATGAATGCATGAACTAACTTTTCTGCATCAGAAACTGATAGCATATTACGTAGCTTAGCAATGTTTCTAAGGTGGAAAAAGGCGGTTTTTGTAACATATGAAATATGATAGAGTATAGTGCTTTTGATTTTTAGGACCTTGATTCCTGATAGAATAGAAGTACCGTATCTCTCCCCAGCTCTATTGAATGGATTTATTAGCCAACATGTCTCACTCAGACACAAACATTCATTAACAGTAGCAGGGACGTTGCAATATAAATGTAAAGGCTAACTGTTTCAGGGAAAAATGGAAATGAAAAAAGACAGATCTACTAAAAGCCAAATCAAGCTGGAGCGTTTGGAGGTCAAGTGAGTTAAGAGAGAGGTGTAGAAACAAAATAAAACAAAATATAAATGCAGTGGATATCAGAGACAGAAGCGTAAATTAAGGGTTCAGTCATGTACAGTATGCACACTCTATGATCTATGTTTTGCATATCACTGGCAAAGTAGTTCTTTTTAAAGGTCTGCAAATTTCAACTAATTTGAGCGGAAGTGTAGCATTTATTTTTATCCTTTAGAAGTCTGTTCTAAGAAATTGAATGACTTCGAGGTAGTTAGCTGATCATGTTAATTACTGGGAAAAGTAAACATTCATGTTAGATTTGCCACAGGGTTAAAGTTTAATTCATTCTGTTATGATAAAGATAATATGCAGTCAGCACTCTCATTAGTTAATTTATTTGAGGGTTTTATTGCTTTAATTAAAGCAGATTACCGTGATGATTTGAGAAAGGAGAGGGAGATGAATGAATAGATACACTTTCCAGCCTTAGTGCTGTGCATATGAATATAGAATACACAAATTTGCATCATGCCCTTAAAGGTGAAGTGTTTATTATTATTATTATTAAAACATTTGAAATAATTTCCTATCCCAGCTTAATATGCAAAGACAACGATTAATTTCCATGAAATGTAAAACTGTGTCCCTTTAAAAATTCAAACAAACTATTTGTTTGAGTATCCCTACCAGCTTAGTACAGCAACATTAGCCAATGGTACAAGTTTAGGGGCAGGTTACAGGTTAGGCACAAGTTTTTTTTTGTGGCCAATGCAGATTTTGACCATTATTTTTTGTGCTAAAAGTATGTTTATCATATTTGATACATATGCAAAGTTTATAAAAAAAAATCATAGATTTCACAGCAAAAGAAGCATGTGCCACAAACTGAATTGCATTAAAAAGGCATTTTACCTGCTGAAAAAAAAACTATCAATCAAAGAGAAGACATACAGTAGCCTACAGCAGTTTTGATCACGTTGATAATTTAGAGGCCCGTATGCAAGTTTCAAATATGATACTGGAACGTTAAAACATTACAGCACTGAATAATAGGGGATTATATTGTTCCTGGAGGTCAGAGTCTCCTGCAGTGTTGATTTTGGCCTGTAGGTGGAAGTGCAGCACTGCATTTCCGTTCTGATCAGGCGTAGCATTCTGATTCTTGTTGTGTAAAGCTTTCAAATGGTCCAAGATTCACATCTTAGTTTCAATTTCATGTGAAATGTGATGTGTCTGATGGAATGTTACAATGAAATAACATCCAATTTTATTTTGTTCTTAGCGGCTGAATGAGTTGAATCAAAAGCCTTAATCAGATTTGTTCATTCAAGCATTGCAGAGCCCCGTGAGCTGAGATTTCCCATAATAAAACAATAACCCAGGCTGGCTCCATTTTTGACATCAGAGGTGTAGATGAATGGGAATGCTTAAGTGTCTCATTTTAATTTTTTTGACCCCATTTCAAATGGTCTTTAATTGGTGCGCAGTGCGATTTCTCCCTGTGTTTTTCTGTCCTCCATCTCACTAACATGATGTGAAAGATTGAATCCACTCTGGAGATCCAGATCTACGCCTCCGTGTAAGGCCTACGCAAGCAGGTTGGTATGATTACCTTGTCTGTCTTGCAAATTGGGTGTGTTTGATAATCACAGTCCTATGAGGTGTGCATTCTCTCTCTCTGTGTGTGTGTATGTGTGTGAACTTCTCCCGCCTAGTTTTCATCCAGCCGCCCCTCACTCGTCTAAAGGATGAACATATTCCAACTCAAGTTGAGCTATGTGGCTCAACAAGCAGGATGTGAGGTGATTATTAAACACCGGTGCAATCTCCCCTGGCCAGATAAAGCTGGATAAAGGGAACAGGTATGTGGTAGAATCCTGTTTCCTTCTGCACTTCCTCATTACGGACTGCGGCACCTACTTGAAAGTCCACACGCATCTCCCGCTCCCCGTGCTCCTGCGCAACCAGGAATACCTTTATTAAATCAGAAAGGGAAGAAATCTAATTTAGGCTTGATATCATGAACAGGAATGTCCCTCGTCTGCCATGATGTCTGGTGAGAACATTTTCCAACCTTTTTTTTTTTTTAGTGACTGCTTTTTGTTGCAGGTCACTCAAAAAAAAATTAACTTTCATTTTTCCTCAAGCTTGTTCTCTGTCTATAAAAGGGTTAGAGCTCACAAACTAAAGGTTTTTTTATTTCCTTTTTACTTTCCTTCGTTTTCTAATATACTTTCAGAGACTTAAGTAATTCATTTGAAGGTTAATTTCACTGTAAAGTGTTAACACCGTATCTCTGTGGCACTTTCACAATCCCAACCAGCCCAACAACAGCGACATTGGCTCAACCAATAACGTGAGTGTGGGGCGGGATCTGTTTTTGTATGACCAATGGGAAACTGCAGGAGGGTTTGTTTAAAAGCATTCACTATTTTTATAATTCTGGCGCCAATCATAGGGCAGAAATTACACACTTCAACTTCAGTGGTGCCATATTTGACTTTTTTGCCACCAGTAGTTTGAATATAATGTCAAGAATGATTTTTTTTTTCATACCATTTTCCTCTCTGTGATGCTTACATTTTCACGGACTGTGGTTACTGTGCCTTTAAGACTTCTATAAGTAGATGCTTTTTTGGCCACTGAATATAATTATACATTAATATGTAAATGTGGGCAGTCAAATAGTTAAAGGGATAGTTCACCCAAAAATGAAAATTCTGTCATCATTTGACCCTCATTTTGTTCCAAAACTGTGGAACACAAAATAAGATTATGCAGATCTGAAAAAGGCTTTTATTAATTTTTTTTTGTCCATTTAATGACATTCAAAATATCTTATTTTGGGTCATCGGTTTGAAACAACATGATGTTGAGTAAATGACAACTTCATTTTTTAATTTTCAAAATGTATTAATGATTGCGACACTATAACCTTGACAACTGAATTTTAATGAGCTGTTTTTGCATCTTAGCTTTCATAAATAGACTGGGAAGGGAGCTTTGCTTTTGAACGCATGTCAAAATAGTTCAGTAAACAAAAGAGTAAGACTTATGCTTTCAAATATTTACACGTTAAGGCTAGAAATGAGGGAAATCTCAAGATCACAGTATGTTTCTTGAATGCAACCTAGGAGATTACTCCAAACGTGCAGCTTTGTTTTCTCTTATTCGTGGTGTGAAGGGCAGTACAATATCTGAGAGCAAGAGCAAGTTAACAGGCATCGGTGTAAGAAAATTGTTTTGTGGCATCATGAACTTTACCTCCGTGACCACTAGGGGTCAGAAAACATTCTTGTTTTAGCTACTCTGAGGTTGTTGGGATTTTATCCTGTAATGCAGCTCTAATCTCTCAGTCTTTTGCATTGTTTTTGTTTGCTCATTCAGGTCATGTGTAAAGACTTGTTTCCACAACAGTTGCATAACGTAGAAATATTAAGTCGTAAAATGTTAAGATGACAAGAACGTTGATGAAGTGCTGCGGGATTTGGTTTCAGAAAAGTGGGAGAGAGTGAATGAATTATGTTGGATGACTCATTATTCTGGGATTTAAGACGTTCCCTATCGGAAAAGACAGAAAGCCAGAGAAAATGTGAGGGAGCGATTCTTCATAATCCATTGTCATAGATGGGATTAATTTGCATAATTCCCTCATTTTCTGGGATAGTCTTATTCAGAGTGGACCACAACCTGTTGTACAGAGAGTAGAAGAGAGGGAGATCAGAAGAGGAGACTGCTCTGAATTGTGAGGACCAGATCAATAAGTTGTTAAGGGAAGATCAGACGTGGCTGAGAATGCTCATCGTGCACTGACGCCTAAAACGAAATCTGCATATGTTTGTTCATGCAATCGGACGTCTAGGCATAGAGCAATCAATGTCTCAAAGCAGGCTTTGAAGGTAGGCTGTATTAGAAACAGCATACTTTTATAACGCTATTGTAGGCTATTATGTATGCTAGGCAACAGATGCCAATTTTCTGCAGGAATATCTGCTACACAAACGTAAAGGTTCTATAATGGCATCGGTGGTTCCATGAAGAACCTTTAACATTCATGGAACCTTTCCATTGCTAAAAAGGTTCTTTAGATTATGAAAAGGAATCTTCTCTGAAAGGTTCTTTTGGGATCCAAATATGGCTCTTATGACATCGCTGTGAAAACCTCCTGTACATTTTCCAAAAGCGCAGGAATATGGCATCCCATAATGCAATTCGCTCTTGACATTTGCCGCTGAATTAATTTGAATATATATCCTTTAAAATAGATACAATGTTGCATGATATTTGGTATTTCAAGCTATTCCATTCCAAAAATAGCCTGGGTCAACTCTACTAGTGTCTCCCCAAACCTGAACATGAATCTTTAGGTGGCTGGAGCACTGTTACCCTTGACACTTAACGTGATTTACCTGAGTAGGACATGTTCCTGGATCAGTATCCTTGTCGGCCCTGGAACTGCATTCTAATCAACCAATCAGGCTGTAGGGTTAAGGATAGTGTTTGCTTGTCATTTCCATCAGACTTTTGGGGGTTGTAGTTGTAGGTTTTGGTGTGTGATTGTTTGATAGGATTGTTCTGAGAAAGAAACTGAATGAAACAGTCAAGCTGACTGCTTGCATCAAGTGTTGGAATCGTGCTGTGATTTAATTAGTGATTTGCCATAATTACTGAAAATGTATTAAAGGAAATGGGACCCCTGCTATACAACTCATAACCCCATGGCCAACAACTTCCGCTTTTATCCACCCTTTTAATCTGAAATAATATTTAATATTATATATATATCCACCAATTTAGATATATATCCACCCTAAATAATATTTTGGTGCAGAATAAACATTTCTTATTATTATAAATGCTGAAAACAGCTGTACTGATCTTTTTTTTTTTTTTTTTTTTTGAATTCTTTGATCATAGAAAGTTAAAAAGAACAGCATTTATGTGAAACTGAACACTTTTTTTTAACAATATAAAAGTCTATTTTTATCAATTTAATATATATTTGCTGAATGAAGATATTCATTTCTTTAAAAAAAAAAGATAAATAATGACCCTGAACTTTTGAACTGTAGTATATATTATCAGCATAACAACATAGATATACAATTGAATAATTTGCACACTGTAAAATGTTTAGTTATAAAACAACTTAAAATTTGTAGAAATAACTTAAATATCCAACTAAACTGAAGTTAACTAAACTTTTTTAAGTTGAAACAACACATTATTTCTTGGTCTAATGTTAAATTTTAAGTTATAATCACAGCAATAATTTTTCACAGTGTAGATAATTTCTTTTCTTTGCCTACATTTTGCAAATAATCACATATTGTGTTTTATTGTTGAAGACATGAATGAGATTTGTTGAATTGCATGGCATAATAAATGGTAGGAACGATTATCTCCAGTATTTCTAGAAAATAAAATGCTTGTCTTAGTTTATTGTGAATATGCTAATTTCATGAAATAGTCCAGAAACTGCGTAACATAGCTGTCTTTCAGAAAATTGGAATATAAACAAATAGTTTGCCTAGATAGGAATAAACACTAGCGCACTGTACATTACATTTCAAAACACTGAATCTAATAGGACATTCGCACAGCAGCAAAAAAGGCACTAAGACCTCATTATAGTTAACCAGGCCTTTATAGCTCCCTGTCCAGCAGAGATGTAGTATCAGTACTGGATCCCAAAATCACAAAGGTCAGCGAGCTTCACAAACAAGAAGGACTCATTAGTCTATTGTCCCATTAGCTTTGGCGCTAAGTGTTTTATTTCTGGTCTTTTGGGGTGAGTCTGTGTTTGAGAAGGAGAGTCATAAATCATAACATCATCCTGTATATCTAAGGCTCATAAGTATCCTAACTGTTCTGAATAACTATAATGTGTTTTGAGCAATCTGTGATATAGCCGTTTTTCTCTCCTAATCACACCTATGCTTAGCTCTGATGCCTCATAAAAATAAAACATAATTAAACTGACAAATAAACTAAACATCAGCCTTGGAAATTGCAACTTTATTTGAACGAAGAGATTCTGTCATTATGCATTATGGCCCTCAATGTTGTTCCAAGCCAGTATACTGTTTTTTTTTCTCCATGGATCACAAAAGAAGACGTTTTTAATATTCATGCAGTGCTACACTGCTTTCATCAAGTTTGTTCTTTTACATGATAATTAATAGTGCCCACTGCTACCGGACAAGTATCATAAAGGTAGTAAATATGTGCGCTGTGTTTTGAGTCTTCTGAAGCCATAAGATAATAAGGAACAGACAGAAATGTAAGTTGTTATTTTCAGAAAATCTTTCCGTTAGCAACTGTTCTGTTCTGTTCATTTAAACAATTTTTCTCACTTCTAATAATGTTCAGAATTAGGTTTGCCACAGTTCTGATTTGCAGTCAGCACAGTTTGTAATTGTTACTGCATAATTTAACAGTTTCTTCAAAGATAAATGGCAGATAGAAATGCAATGTCAAAAGTCCAATGTGTTCCAGCCCCATGTGAATAACATCCAATCAGTTTTTATAATTTCATGACCGCATTTGACTGAAAATCAATTATTGACTATTTTATTTGTTTTATTCAACTACCTTTTAAAAATGTAATTTTAAATGACAATTTATTTCTTTATTAAAATGATTTATGTATCGGTTTATTTTAACCATAAAATATGTATTTTATACTTTTGTCACCCCTAGTCTTTCATATGCACAGAGATTCCCTGTCTATTTAACCAGATTAAGGTCATTTTTATGAGAACACAATTAGGTCTATTTTTATTGGGCTTTTACAGCTGTTTCTCTCCTTTTTGTAGACAATGTCAAAAAAAATCATCGATTTCTCATTTTGTATTCCCCATAAAAATAACCCAATACAGGATGAGTAAATAATGATTTGTTCACTTTTGATTGAACTATTCCTTTAAGCTAAAGAAGCATGACTGTTGAAACAGGACACGTTCTGAATGTAATGAAGAGATGAATACAACCCAGTCTGCCCTGTCTGCCTTCCGCCTGCAGGTCTCAATCTGCGAGACAGCGAACCCACCCCGAGGAGAGACAGACAGCTCCACTCAGGCAGAGATCTGAGCTCACCATGGCTGCAGAATGTGTGGTGATTAGAGTAATGTGGGTTTTTCTCGGGGCCCGTCGGCAGCCGTGGCAGGTCGGGGAGAAGAACAGGCAGATAAGAGCCAGCGGTGAGGAGGTTTAATTAAATAACAGGACATTATACGGCTGGATTATCCGAGTCTCTAGCGTGAGGACGCAGAGCGGTAGGACGACCGGACAATGGGAATGCTGAGCAGAGCAAGACTGGACATGGGCCAAAAGAGGACAGGGAGAGAGAGAGACAGGAGAGAAGACTGAAATCCAGTGGTGTGGGTGCAACAGACACCGAAAGGGAAGACACAAACCATAGACTTGCATGCACACACACACACACACACTGAACCGAGCTGGTGCAGCAGAGCTCTAATGAGGCTGAACAGAAGATCTGGACTTGAGGTTAAATCAATGATGTGTGTGTCTGAGCCACCGACACACTAAATGCCAGTTACTGCACACACACAGGTGAAATAATTAGCCTCTCCGCTACACACCGTTATCAAAGAAATGGCATCATTACGTGATCACTTTTTTTTCCCCTCATTCCTGCTGCTAGACAAATAAAAAGTCCGGCCCTCACCAGGGTTTGGACTAGAGTTTACCTCATTTACATTTTTACTTTGCTTTCTCATCGAAGCGACTTAATAAGGTGCACAAGTCACAACAATACCACCAGGACAGGTAGCTGAGAATGCAAATACAGTGCCTCGAACAGCAAGAAGCAGCTCGACGCAAGTGTAAATACATTGAACTTCTAATCCTGTTGCCGATAAATGAATACAAAGCTGGGCTGCTACTGTACAAGTGCTGACTTAGAAGATACAAATGAGTCCCTAAAGACAAGTCAAGACAATGAAGGCGAGGCATTTGCAATGCAAGTATGGAGGTGATTACATTTTATTAACAACACAGGGCTGGACAGAACAACATCAGTGGTGTGTTAGGGGCCATCCCAACCCCTTCTCATGAGTAAACATCTATTTTGCAAGGTGGCGATTTTGAATGTATTTGCACTATTTTATCCATACAGAAATGTACGCATTTTAAGAAAAACAAAACAAAACAAGCATATGTTCACCCACCTAACTGTCAGTGATGTGTAAGCAGATCAGGAAAACGTATGGATAAGATTGTACAAATTCATATGAATTAGCCACCAATTAAATTTATGCCATGTTGGCTTTTCTCACTTTTTTGCTTCTGTCCATTGTTTTTCGATGTAATGGTGCGTTCACACCGGACGCGAGTGATTTCAATGTTAAGTCAATGCAAAGACGCGTTACGTGCGTAAAAAATTCCTGCGGCGCGGTAGACGCGAATACGCCTCATTCGCGCGTCTTTGCATTGACTTAACATTGAAATCACTCGCGCCTGACGCGCTATTCGCGTCCGGTGTGAACGCACCATAAGAAAATATGTAAAAAAAAAGGATATATTTTAAAATTTTGTTGTCCAGGCCTGGAAAAGTCTAAATAATAATTCTTTAAAAGAGTCCTATTATGCTTAAAAAAAGTTCGTCAAGTTCGTTACGCGCGAATGATTTTATTAGTGCTTTTTGTGCATTCATGCGTTTGACGCGAATTCGCGTCTGCCGCCCGAGTTGAAAAATCTGAACTTCTGCGTCAATTCGTGCCGCGTTAACCAATCAGGAGCCTGCTTGCTGCTGTCACGTGGTGAAGTGGCAGTTTATAATGTTATTTTATGTTTGGCCTCAATAAATTATTTTGTAATATGACTAAAATGCACAACAAAGCAAATCTTTCACATAAAAACTCGATTTCAATATATGAGAGATACTCATTTTGTATTGAATGCTATTTATTCCATATCTATTCTAGATTATATGAAACTATTAATCTAATGTAAAGACAACAAACACAATTTAGTGTATAAAAACAAAACAAAAATAATCACAGGACAGGTTTCACTTTTGGAGGCTGGCTCCATTTATTATCAAAACAAAAATAAATGACGATGAGGGTGAAACTCGCGCTGGGCTGTACAGCGCGGGCTCGTCAGGCAGCGACCACTCGAGGCCGAGGCCTTATACGGCCTACGCTGTCCTCGTCAGCGTCCTCACCGTTAGGTCCACCAAACCTAGCTCCTGGAGCAAATTGTGAAACTCCTGAAACCCTCCGGAGGGTCTGGTGGACCCGAGTACAGCGACGATGTGCCCTACACAGCTGTTTCTGCTCTCCAGAGCATATACGAGCGGTGACTCTCTCGATTAATGCTAATGCTAATGCTCGATAAACATCTAAAAAAGATGGCCGCAAACAGGTTTCGAAACTTTCGCCTCCGGATTTCACCTCTGACGCGCGTAAATTTCGCCTCAAACTTTTGTTTTTACACGCGTCAATTTCACTCTTGACGCGCAAATTAACACAAAGTGGTCAAGCGTATAACTAGACGCGGCAGGCGCGAATTTGACGCGCTATTCGCGTCCGGTGTGAACGCACAGTAAAAATGCACTAGACGGACATGTTTGACATCTTTTAACGTCTCGCACATGATACAGCATTCTAAAAACACAGGGCTCAAGTTTAAAGTTCAGCTTTTAAAAGTGTGTCTCTAGACCTTTCGTGTTTTTGCATTGATCAGAAATGGGAAAAAAGGTCTTGAGACTCGTTTTTTTTAAACGTTGACTAACAGCAAGTACACCTGAATAATGCCTGTTTTAAAGCATGTATGAATGTATATGGAACAATACATAGAAGAGGTTTGCCCATATCATAAATATCCCATTCTGCTTAATCCTACTATTGGTGTACATGTAAACATGGTTATTTTATGCTACTGGCAATGGTCTCCTGTTTGACATTTATAGATGATGCATAAGTATTCAAAACTCATCTCATATACAGCTTTGTCTAGAGGCAAATAAAACGAGATTGAGAGGTTACAGGATGTAGTCTATGACATCTGATGATGGCAAAAACATTTAGGCCTACATAATGTGTAGCACTCTATGTTATAGATTAAATTACTCTTTAAATAGCTTAGTTTTCTCTGAGATAAGATATGTTAAAACTTTAGGTGTTTATGCACCATGTTCATTTCAATTTTCTCCGATTTTGGTTTCCTAGGTGTCTTGGTTCTCTTGTGTCTGGCCTGGGTCGAGTGCTGAATTCTAGGATTTCAGGGCTGTTGCTGTTCACAGCATGATTGATTATCCATAAAACATGCTTGGCACTGCTGAGTTATGGTTGAAGAACAGCCAATAAATTGTTTTAGATGGCTTATTACAACAATGTTACTGGACTGGCATATTAAATTATAGTGGACTTGTAAACCAGGGTGCTTTTTTTGGGAACGAGCTCATTAAATTGGTGATAATTATGTTCCATAGTCTCTCTAAACAGTACCACTGCTGTCAATGTGTAGGCCTATTTTTTAAGGCTGATGTAAATATTGTCATCAATCAGATGGTCATAATGTGGCTAAGTTAAACACAACCACAAAGCTTATATATCTGATATCTGTTAAAAGCCAGTGAACTTAACACTTCTTTCAAAAAATTATTTAATGACAGCACAAAGTTGACATGATGTAATTAGTAAAACTGCACAGATTATTAATGGAAAGCAGACATAATTTACTTTTTTTAAATAAAGTAGTCACCTATGGTGATGAGAATTTTTCAGTGATTTATTTTTCTGTCTTTTTGAGTCTTTAAATCCATTCAACCAAACCTGAAAGGAATGATTTAATTGAATCAGTCATTAAATCATTGAATGAATCATCTGAAACATTCAAAAACATTCATACTATATAGAACTAACTTGTTTAGCGGTCGTGACGTAATTACCTATTCAAAATAAGTATCTACTCAACAGAGAATGTGATTTTGGATGCAGCCGAAGATACAACATTAAATGGCTTCGTTTGGAACTAACTGCCATTAAACTGTAAGTTATTCTTTTAACTTACAGTTAATTGAACTTTTGTGTAAATTTTGTGTACAGCACTCATGTTCATGTGATATTGCTTAACTATTTTCTGAGTTTTGTCTGTGAATTAATAGAGAGAGAGAAAAAAGTTTACCCACTTCACTTTTTTTATTATTATTTATTGTTGTTTCGCAAGGTTCGCAGTGACTTCCAAATCTATTTTTGTAATATCACTTGCATCAGATAAAACCACTCATGTAAAAACAAACCAAAGCGTGGTTGCTTACTTCACATGTCCGTCAGACGGTGTCTTGTTACTAGGCTAGAACAAGCTGCAGTCTGAACCAGACAAAGAAAACAAAGGAACAACAACCCTTTCCTTCTCAAATTATATCCCCTTCAAACTAATTTGAAAAGAGCAACTGCGTGCGTTTGTGTTTGCTTGTGTACATGTGTGTCTTTGACCCTCCTTCACCCGGTCTGTCCCGTGATGAGTCCACAAAGAGGAGGGGTCTTCACCTCCAAAACCGTCAACAGCCCGGCTCTCCCGGGACTCTCGTGCAACTCCGTGAAAAAGACATGTCGAGTTTGAAAAATAGAGACAGCATGTAGAGGAGAAAGGGACAGGTGGACAGAAAGAGAACAAAGGCAAACAGAGAAAAATAGCTGGAGAGGAGAAAATTTCAAATAAGACAGCAGAAATGAAAAAAAGTATAGGCCTACATGACAGAAACCCAAAGAAAGAAGCTGACGAAGATTGTGTGGGATGTTGTGGAGGACAAAAGGAGGGAGGGTAGAAAAGGGCGAGAAGGTTACATACCTGGAAATAAAGGGGACCGTGAGCTGAGAAGAAGTGAGTCATAAGTAACCTGTACAACGCCTGATTCGCCTATTTCAGCCTTGAGACTTCAAGCAATGAACTTTACCTGTTGTCAGACGTTCACAGATAATCTATGCCTTGATCAAAATTCTGCGCATTGTGAACTAAAGCCAATGTCAAACTGAGCAATTGAAATTCATAAATTCAGCTGATGTAAGATTCAGAAATCTGAAAAATGTTCACCATATAAATAAACCCAAACTGACAATGACTTGTTCTAACTGCAACAAAAATATGTTTTAATTGCTTTTTGGATTTAAATCTACCTTTACAAAAAGTACTGTGGTTGTGCAGTTATGGTATCAGATTATAATACTACTGTATGGTACCATAGTACTTACCACTGCCATGGTACATGATACTGTATGTGTTCATTGCTATCGTCATTTATGTTGTTTTGTTAACTGTTAATCTATATTACAAATAACCAGTTTGGTATTAATGCAAGTGTACTTTTTTCCCTATCCCATCGATGCATCTCTAATTTGAATTCTGAACATTTTCTCTTAGGTTTTGTGCAGCAGAGGAGAGAAGGACATTGTTAAAAGGAAGAGACAGGAAAATCTGAACCTGACTGGGCAGAAGTCCACCCAGGGAAGGAAAGGTGAGGAAAGGGCGGAAATGAAAGATAAACAGACAAATTGGAAAGTCTTAAAAGTGACAAAAAGAAAAAAGTTAAGGGGAATTAATTCAGACTTTTTAAACTGACATGAAATAAGACATTTTGTGCATTCAGAGTAGATATTGTGGTGAATATTTAACTGGTTAGAAGTGCTGATACCTGCTAAATACTAATACTATTGAAACACACAACATTTTTTTGTTTCTATTTCTGTGGTGTTGTAATAGTTAGGCCCGTCCACAGTGAAATAGCATTGGTCCAAGCATAGCAACAAGCTAACAACCACGCAGAACACCATTTATTCAATGGGCTTTATTAAAGGGGTCCTATTATGCCCTTGTTTTTGGGGTGTACTAGAAATGTTTTCATGCTTGATTGTTTAAAAAACACATTATTTGTCACATATTTTACATTATTACAGCACCTCTCTACCCAGTCTGTCTCGAGAGTGCCATCTAGGTCCAGTTTGGATGAAGCCCCTCCTTCCAAAAATGAAATGTGCTGTGATTGGTTAGCTGGCCCAGTGTGTTGTGATGTGTTCAGGAAATGTCCCGCCCCTCCATAACTGCGAGTTCTTCTCTAGTGTAAATATTGAGGATATTGTCAATTTCAAAGCAATTCAAGCCCAATTCAGACCCTGACAATGTTAACAAACAAGAGGATCATGCAGAATGGATTTCATGCACAGACTTTTCAAGAACGGATTTCACAGGATGTTTCAGAGTGGTATGTTTTTAGTAATTTTCGAATACATTATAGATACGATGTAATCCACCACTTAATCGTGATATTTGTCGCGTAATACAATCAGTAATCGGTAACAAAACCATGGTTAATTTTCCTAAGAAGCAGTGAACCATCTTACAAACGCGAGAGCTTACAAAAGTAACAGAAAACAAGCTGTTCTTCATAAAATGTGCAGTGCACAGATACATTTTGGGGTTACAATGTTCAGGAACAGTATTAAAAAAGTTCAATCAAAGGGTTTTGTGTTGTAGTTCAAACGAGCCGTTCGTTGTATTTCTTGGAAAGTGGATTCTATTAAATAAATCATCTCCCTTTGTATTGGACTTTGAGCTTCATAACCTTGCAGATCTTTTTTATGCTCTAACAGCAACATTACACACTAACTAAAGCTGAAAAGTGAAAAAGCACAACCCATTCTCACTTCCAAGGCGTCAAAAACTGAAGCATGGTCAAGCGCCGCTCGGCGTCACTCTATGGACGAATTGGAAAGTCCATTGCTTTCAATTGGAAACCTGTGGCGTCAACAACAGACGCGAGTTTTATCAGTAGGAAATCGCGCTGAAGAAGTCTCATATTGAACACGTCGCGATATTTGGCATCAGTTCATGTGTTGGTAAGTAGTCGTAAATACGCTGTCCTAATACTGTTTGATATAAAGTCTTTTCTGTTTGTCGATATTCATCAGATTAGCTCCCTCATGTTCAGTCACTGCATTATATCTGTTCCACTGAGGCTTTACGTTTCATTGCTTTTTAATCCAAAACACCTTACTAAACTAGGGTGATTAAACACAGTCTGTCACATCTGTAGAGACATGTACAGGGAAGAGCAAGGAACCAGTTTAGCTGTGAAAATAATGAATCATTATTTTCCAACACAATATCAAATCTGTTTTCTGTATCATAGGTGACTGAATAGGATTTTGCACTCATTTCTGTGGCTTCAGCAGCTGTGAAGGGATTAATATGATGTTAATGTATTTTTGAAGACCCATTTTTATTTATCTTGAATCTCGTTTGTCTTTATGTTACTTAATCAACTTTATGCTGTGTCCTGCAATAAAGTGTTGTGTAATAATATGGTGAATATTGTGTATTGAAAGTGGTGTTTGGTACAGTAAATAGAAAATTTTATTTGAGAAATTTTCATTTCTTATGAGTTTATTTCATAATTTAAAAATAACTACATATAATTAATTACCATGATTATTTTATGTTTCTTTGTTGTTTTACTGAATGGTGCATTATCCTTAATAGAGTAAATATATAACTAGATTGTTGTTTACTGCCAAGGTTCATCCATTATATTTATTGGTGTTCATACAAAAAAACAAAGAAATAATGATTATTATTATTATTATATTACAGCATTTCTTTAAAATATTTCCATATCAAATGGTCTAAAGGTTTTTTAAAAGTGCTCGCAGTAAAATATCAAATTTCAGCCTGTCCCTCATATGTCATAAAGGTTTGCACAATGAACATATTTAGATATCCAGATATTATTTATTTAACATTTATTGTTTAATTACTAAATGTTTTAAACTACCCACATATCTCTGTCATTCTATCAGTGGAACAGGAAACGTGGTGCTGTAGTTCATTGAAATGTGCAGACATGCTTAGGGTTAGGGTTGGGATCTCGGTAAAGGAGTAATTTCTCACAACATAGAGACACTTTACAGTTAACTTAATGTATAACTAACGTAATAATAACACCAAAACATACTTTGTAACATGAAGCGCCGTTTTATGTGGGTTAAACGATAGTCCAATCACAGCGAGTTCTGCGATAAAGTCACAGCCAATAACAACCCAGCTAAGGCTACTAAATATGTATTCCTTCTAATTAAACAACACAACTCACATTAAAACAAAAGACTCCTCTGTGTGGTTAAACTGATGCATAAATACATTTGAAAGAGAAACTTTTTTTCTAAGCAATGGCCTAGGGCAGGGGTAGTTTTGCTTTTTTTAATTAAAGATAATTGCAATGACTAAAGTGCTTCTAACATTTACAGTGTAGTATATCAAATGTATAAATGTAATCATTTAATTATGCCATTCTCCACCATTTGAAATCTTGGAATTAAAATAAATGTAACAAAAGCATAATGCATGCACACAATTTTGAAAGCATATTCCAATATTTTATGTTAAACTGAAAAATGAAATTGAAAATGATTGATTGATAAGACAAATGTAGTGCTAAAACTACTGCAAAACAGTAAAAAAAATCTGTTAATTATATAAAAAAAAATTATCCAGATATAGAGGCAATTTATTATAGTGACACATAACGTTAAAATAAATCGCTATGATGAAGTAATAATATTTTTACAAACCAAGAGATGAGATTTAACTTTGTAATGTGAAAATATATTTGTTTCTTAGAACAAATTGGCAAAAACCTAAGAACAACATTTTACAGTCTCAACTTTAATTCTATATCCTTGTGATTATTGTTCACTTTGTAACTAAATGAAAGGCAAATTAAAATAGTTAATGATTATAAATGTCAGCAAGAAAATGCTTCTAAATACATTCACAGGTATATTACAAACCAGGTAGTGATATAATGATACCATAGATGTAGTTATGGTGGACATTTACTATAGTGACCACTGTAATAAAAGTTTTAATGAAGCTAAATGCAAGACTTTAAGTCCATCTAAATGTAAAGGTAACAAACTCACAGAATAATGTCCAGTATGTCAAGTGTGTCATTTCTGTAATACTATAATACTGAAAATACATTGTTTTCAAAAGGTTTTCCTGAACACTCTCACTACTGTATCTTCAATTGTTCGGACAAACACCTGCTATATACACTTGCAGAAATATACATTTGACTATTGCATCATGAAGTCGCTGCATGACTAGAACTAATGGATGACAATGAATATGTCCTTTACCAAACCGCCTGATGAGCACTGACGCTTTTTTGATAAAGGCATTAGGGACACATCAAGTACAGTTTATGAAGCTGAAAAGAGAAAACAAAACGCTTTAACAATATAGAAAAATATAAATGACAATCAATATTGGTTCTGCATATATCAAAGAGATCCTGAGGAGAAGTGGGACTTCACATGAAGACTTGAAACTGAGACAGAGCAAAGTGTGCACCTCGCTGGACACATCCCACACATGCCCAAACAACAACACCCAATGAGTGGACACCACCAGGAGGATGCAGGAGACAGGGAAGACCAAGGAGACAAGGAGACAGATGTTTCACGAAGACCTAAAGACCAGTGTCCCATGGGAAGATGTGGAGAACTTGGCTACGGATCGAATACGTTGGAGGACACTTGTTGCCCAATGTGCCCAGCACAGGACTTGATAATGATGTTGTGAGTTTATCCCTGTGGGATATTTTCTGTAAAGAGTGTTGCATAATTAAATGCATTTATGTAATAAGTTCACTGATATGTGGGCCTGATTAAAAGTATGTCTTTAATAGCAAGCAATAGGCCTATTCATATATGAAAAATAAATATATAAAAAATAACATGATTTGCATGTAAACGGGACAGTTATCAGCAGTGTAACTGATCTGATTATGATAAAATAATCGAATATCTGATGTCATGTGACAAGCTTTTCCACTCTTGCAAACAGAGGTAGGTTATAAGGTGTGGAGAGACATCATGTATCATTGGAACATGAACAGCTAGGACCCAATTTGTAATCATTTTAATGAATACAATGCAATTAATATAAACTTTCTGACAGTGTGTGGGACATCCGACTACTTTCCAAGAAGGGGTGCTACTGATTTACAAATATCGCAGGATATTCTACAGGATTATGTACGAGTATCGTACGAATTTGACTTGTTAAATCTTGTGAATTATTAAGACTTTGAGACTATGTTCGTACTGGGCTATGGGTTTTGTAAGAAAAGTTTTAAGAAACAACAAATGCTTGATAAAATGGTTAAAACCAACACATACATACCATTGCGAATATTGCCTTTGCAGCTTTCCGTCTCCTCCGTTTACTTCTCCTCAAACAATAATGGGCTGACTGAGTCCGAAAGGTCCTTTTGGTCTTTTCAGCTGAAAAAAAAGAGAAAAAGAAAATATCATTATGTATAATATATAGGATTATTTAAAGGAAAAAGTACAGATTTACCTTACAATTTGGGGATTTTAAATTATTATACATTATTATATTAAATTATTATTCCTTTACTACACCAGTCACAGTAAAACTAAGGTCACTGAGGTAAAAAAGCAAGGCAAATTTTGTGGCTACTGTCCTTTTACCACACCTATCACAGTAAAACTAGGGTTACTGTGGTAAAACCATGGTAAGTGTTGTGGTTACTGCGCATTTTCAGTAAATATCACATTAAAACTACCAATAGTGTGATAAAAGCATGGTAAGTTTTGTGATTACTGTCCTTTTACTACACTTATCACAGTAAAACTAAGGTTACAGTGGTAAAAGCATGGCAAGTATTGTGGTTACTGTGCATTTACAACAAATATCACATTAAAAATGAAGCTTTAGTATAAGTTCTGCCAGGAAGACGTAATTACTATACGTCACTTATTACCTTCACATCTATCCAATCATGTCCTTATACTTGCTGTATAAAAGATCGGTACTTACACATGTCTGAGTTCGCAGATGCTGACGCAACAATCACCTCCATCCTCCCCACCACCACCACCAGGATGGTCCTGTCCTTACCTCCCGGGGGGTCGGCTGCGCCCCTGCCTTCGTCTTCAGGCAGGAAATGCAGATCCGCTACCCTCGGATTATGCACTACGGACGGGGCCTACGCCAAAGAACTTTATAAAATAATTGCTTGCTGAGCTGTCAATAAATGTATGCTTGTTATATATTATTTCTCCCGAGTCTTTCTGGTAGAACTACCAATAATGTGATAAAAGCATGGTAAGTGTTGTTTTTACTGTGCTTCTACTACAAATACCACTTTGGAACTAATTGTAGTACTACTTTGAACCTGATATGAATATGATTAACTGATTGAAGGTCAATAGCATGTCATGTGACAGATTGTGTTTAATCACCCTAGTTTAAGGTGTTTTGGATTAGAAAGCAATGAAACGCAAAGCCTCAGTGGAACAAATATAATGCAGTGACTGAACATGAGGGAGCTAATCTGATTAATATCGACAAAAGACATTATCAAACATTATAAGGACAGCGTATTTACGACTACTTGCCAACATCTGGCACACGTGAAGTGATGCCAAATATCGCAAAGTGTTCAATATGAGACTTCTTCAGCGCGATTTTTCTACTGATAAAATTTGCATCTGTTGTTGACGCCACAGGTTTCCAATTCGTCCATAGAGTGACGCCGAGGGGCGCCTTTCACGTGAAGTGATGCCAAATTGAAAGCAATGGAGTTTCCAATTCGTCCATAGAGTGACGCCGAGGGGCGACATCACGTGAAGTGATGCCAAATATCGCAAAGTGTTCAATATGAGACTTATTCTCTGACTTATTCTCTCACATTTCCTACTGATAAAATTTGTATCTGTTGTTGACGCCACAGGTTTCCAATTGAAAGCAATGGAGTTTCCAATTCGTCCATAGAGTGACGCCGAGGGGCGCCTTTGGCGTCTTCATTGTGACGCCGGGGGCGCTTGACCATGCTTCAGTTTTTGACGTCTGGGGAGTGAGAATGGGTTGCAAAGCTTAGGACCCATTTAATACATCATTCTTGAAATCTCATTGGTCCAATGTTCTTTCTTTCCTTCTTTCTTTCTTTGACAGAGAGAACATGACACAGCGCGGTTGGATTCGGTGGACTCATCACATCAGTGAACTACATACAGTAGAAACATCACTCCTGTCATCAAATAACACACATGCACTCAGATAGGAGCACATGACAACTAAAGCTGTAGGGATGTAATGTCTTTTGTTCATAGTTCAAATTTTTACTGCTCTGCACAAAAAGGTCGAGGGATGAACGAACACACAGAGTGTTTGATAATGCCGCTCAGAGGCGCATTCGATGTCTGAACACATGTGACAGGCAAACAGGGGGGCCGCCCGGGCACATATCACTCAGTCTGAGCTAAAGCAGATCCCCTGTGGCTTGAATCTCTCTGTGAGCTTACCCTGCTCTGGGTGGCAGAGAGATAATAACTAGGAATGAAAGGCAGATAAAGAGAAAGATCCGTCTATTTTGCACATATGTTAAGCATGGCCTGATATGCGGACGTGTCACATTGCAGCCGCATTAGTGTCTTTTGTGCATGTGTGGGAGATAGGAAGAAAGCTGCTACAATGAGACAGTTTAACCATGTCAAATAAAATCCTTCGCTTTGAGTTAAAGAGGGGGCAGAGAAAACCCGCAATAAAACCTCAAAGAACAATGTTTTGTGATCTGCTGTTTTGTGAAGGATTATGAAAAGCTGTAGGCGAAGAAATGGAAGCATTTTCTTATAAACATTATATAATTATGCTCTCTCTGGAGTATTGTGCTTTTTTTAAGTGTAAATGTTGAAGATGGGAAGCTGAGGGAACACAGTGAGTCAGTGTAACTTATTTTAAACTTTCTAAGAGAACTAAAAGTACGTAGTATGTGGTAAAATAGGTTGCGAGCAGCAGAGCACCATTTCATGTTGACTTTAAAGGGTAAGTTGAAGATGACAAGCTATTCTAAATATGCCAGTGTAACTTATTTTGAACTTTGTAAGAAAACTGAATAAATTTACTTTCAGTGTTGTTAATGCTTGCCTTTAAAGTGATTTGCAGTATTAAAGCCTTAGTTCATCTACAAAAGAAAATTTATATATCAAAGATGTCTTAGTGTTTAGTTGTTTTTGTACATACACTGTTGTTTGGACCCCATTGACTTACAAAATATCTTCTTTTGTCTTCCACAGAACAAAGAAAGTCATACCAGTTTGAAACAATATGAGGGTGAGTAAATGATGAAAGTGTTTTGGCTGAACTATCACTTTAATATGCATTCACATTACTGGTGTATACAGCCAATTTTTTTTTTTTTTTTTTTTTTTGCATTTTATCATTTGACATAATTTATATTTCAACCACCTGTCATATAAAATGTTTCATGGTCCAATCAATTATTTAAGTATTTCCTCATATATATATATATATTTTTTTTATCATTGAATATCCTGTTTCCTATTAAAATGTGTCATATTATTAAAGTAAAATGGGTTGTAAATGGCATTTTTTCCCATTGCAAGGAATAGTTTCCAACAAGGAATAGTTCACCCAAATATGAAAAGTTGCTGTTAATTTAATCACCCTCAGGCAATCCAAGATGTAGGTGACTTTTTTTTAGCAGTAAGGATTTTTAATGCAAGTCAATGGCTTCCTTCATTTTGAGTGTCAACAAATACATAGTCAAAACAGAATTAATACCCATGGCTCAGCCTTTGTTGATAGATTGAGTTCTTATATAATTATGCTCTCTCTGGAGTATTGTGCTTTTTTTAAGTGTAAATGTTGAAGATGGGAAGCTGAGGGAACAGACTGAGTCAGTGTAACTTATTTTAAACTTTCTAAGAGAACTAAAAGTACGTAGTATGTGGTAAAATAGGTTGCGAGCAGCAGAGCACCATTTCATGTTGACTTTAAAGGGTAAGTTGAAGATGAGAAGCTATTCTAAATATGCCAGTGTAACTTATTTTGAACTTAGTAAGAAAACTGAATAAATTTACTTTCAGTGTTGTTAATGCTTGCCTTTAAAGTCGTTCAATTCGTATAATGCAAGTCAATGGCTACAATAATTTTGAGTGTCAACAAATACATAGTCAAAACAGAATTAATACCCATGGCTCAGCCTGTGTTGATAGATTGAGTTCTTATAAAGCGAAACAATCAGTCCGTGCAAGACACTAAACATTTCTTACAACATTACCTGTAATCCACAGCCTCTAACATATTAAAAATGTCAAATTCACATCATTTCATATTTACGTGCAATGCTGGGATTCCCCAACTTTTTTCAACTTTGATCGAATATATTTACTTGAAGTACCCCTTGAGATGTTAAGTTAATAAGTTAGGTCAATAATAAAATTAAGGCAATAGTCATAATAATAATAAGGGTGCTGAGGGTGCGTAAATTAAAGCAGAACTTGGTAACTTTTTTTTACTTAATAAATCTGTCTAGAAATCATTTGGATGGTTAAACAACCTGTTCTGGTGATATTGGTGACTTTCCCCACTCCCCCCAGCGTTCCCAGGCGGAAAACCAACCTTGCAACTTGGGGACTACCGTCCCGGCAGCGATATTTTTTTTTCCCAGGATGGTAGGGGAAGACTCATGAATATTCATTAGGGAAGTCATCCCTGATTGGTCTGATGACCTACCCCTAACCCCACCCCTAAACCTACCCGCCACTGGGGGTCTGATGACCTACCCCTAACCCCGCCCTAAACCTACCCGTCACTGGGGTTAAGACCAATCAGGGATGTCTTCCCTAATGAATATTCATGAGTCTTCCCCTACCATCCTGGGAAAAAAAATATCGCGTCCCGGCAAGGTAGAAATTGGAAGTCTCGTGAGAAACGAGAACGAGCGCGAAACACGAATTGCTTTACGGCAATTCGACATAAACACACACGCATGTATGATGTATTACCCACCTCGGTAGACATAGCTCCACACGATACAGTTGGCTTGCTCCGATCATAACAAACGCACATGAGCAGCGGTAGAGAGGGGGAGGAGGCCGCCGCAAGTGAGTTTTTTACGACAGTGTTGTGAAATATACGCCCCACAGCTGTAGGGGGAGCTCGTGGGGAAAACCTACGACAACAAAAGGGAAAATCAGCGAAGAAGTGATTAGAGTTCGCTAGAGTCATAGATATCATATATAAACGCTAGATGCCTTATGGCGCAGTCACTTCCGGCATCATCGTTCGGCCATCTTGTGACAGTGCTCTGTGCATTAAGGTGAATGATCAGCACGCACACAAATCCTCTTATCTCGCTGAAATCTTGACGGATTTACAAACGGTTTGGTTTCTTACAAACGTTATTAACGTGGCTATAATTCTGAATGCTTGAAAATGTATGTTATAATTTTTCATATGTATGCAGTGTATGTATGCAGTGTCATAACTACATCTCTGACGTTTATAACAAACCAAACCGTTTGAAAATCGGTAGAAAAATGAGCAAGTTATGGTTATTTAAAAGTACATGCACCATTGAAGTAGTGAGCGAGTACACTGTCGCAAGATGGCCGCCACGTGCGGACGTCGACCTCCATTGGCCAGCAGTGCGCACGAGACATCTAGCCTTTATATATGATATCTATGGCTAGAGTTGCCGAGTTCTGCTTTAACAGCAAATTAAAGCAAATTAACAGCAAATTTATTAAACAATCCCTTTGAGTCATGAAATCTAAATTGACAATATTTACGTCATTAATTCATGTTTTTTTGTCTTATTTGAACCATTTCATTAGTGTACATTATTTCAAAGAGCAAACTTTTTTCATTTATTGTATGGTATCATTACATAATTTATTGTATGATTATGATACATTATACCCACTTTTTACCATCCAATAAATTCCCAATAGATACACTGCCATTCAGATGGTTGTTTTAAATAAGCTTCTTATGTTTACCAAGATTGCATTTATTTGATCAAAGATACAGTAATATTGTGAAACATTATTACAATTCTATTTTTGATCCCTTACTCCTGTCTTCAGAGTCTGAGTCAGATCCTTCAGAAATCATTCGAAATATGCTGATTTGGAGCTCAAGAAACATTTATTCTTATCAATGTTGAAAACAGTTGTGCTCCTAATATTTTTTGTACAAACCGTGATAATTTTCCTTGATGAATAGAATTCAAGATGGGATGTGCAACTTGCTGTGAACTTCCTTAAAGAACTTAGACATAAATCTACTTTTCAGTGTATTAAATGCACCCCTTAGTACTGAATGAGTGAGCGAGGTCAGATGATGCTGGTTGATGTGGCAGTTGTAATATCCTGCTGGAGGCTGCACTCAAACTCAGGGTGAGATGGGAAGATGGTGATTGTGGGATAGCACGATGATAGTCATCTGCCTCCCCGCGTAGTTGACAGGGCTGGGGTCACGAGGTCAGGGGAAGTGAGGATGCTCCCTGTGAAGACACGATGACTGCTTTATTTGTAAAGAAATCGGAAAAGCACGAACCATTTACAGTTCTGCCTGTTGACACACACTCCTATCCTGATAAGACTAGCACTTCATATGCTGGAGATGCCTGTCTAATGCGGCGGCTGGGGAAACAAATAAAAACAAGACTGGAGAAGCACCTGTGAAATTAAATAAGAACAAAAGAGAGATAGAAAGAATGAGATCCAGAGCTCAGTGGAGTGTGACGGAGGGACTGGCACTCAGTACAGGACTATATAAAATCTCTCTCTCTCTTCCCTTTAAAAGAGCCAAACCTATTTTATTGAGAGATATTTCACTTCATTTTTTCTTTCAGAAATTTGAATATTCCCCCAACGAGGCAGAGCTATGGCTTATGAAAATAAATAAGTTCTGTTTTTATTTTTATTTTTATTTTATTGTTATTATTATTATTTATTTTTTATTTATTTTGGGGGGTATCTCACACATTTTACATCTCGCAGTTCTTTTTTCTCATATTGCAAAGTTGCAATTGCGAGATACAAAGTCAGAGTTGTGAGTTTATATCCCACAATTCTGACTTTATAAATCGCAATTCTGACATTATAACTAGCAATTGCGAGTTTATATCTGTTTACATCTGAGATAATAATAAAACTGATAATAAACCACTGGACAGGAAGTTACAGGCAAGTACAGAATTGTGTTTTTTCAGGTTAACCTGCTACAGTTTGTCACATTACCTTAACTATTTCCAGCAGACACAATCACTTCATTGCTTCTGACTTACTGTAGATGTTTTAGTTTTGTTAAACCCTGTTCTTACTCTACTGACACAATCCATATATGTGTGGTTTTTGTGTGTGGGCACAGTGTGCGAACAGCTCAGATGTACATGTTTTATGGCGGTACTAAAAACAGCCATGGACCGTCTGTTCAGAAAACCCAAGGTCAGGATGTTTATGGCCATGAAACACAATAAACCAGCGGACATTGCCGGTCTATCAACTTTGACGCTCACCGTCCCTGAGGAGAAAATCAAACCCTTCAAATCTCACACTGCTGTGCACAGTCACTATGGTGACCGTTACTACTGTTGCTGCTATCACCTCAGATACATATTCAATGTCATACTGAAATGTTCCTTCTACAACATTTATTTAATCATCTGGGTGGCATTTTACAAATTTAGTATCGTTGATGCAACGTTACTGGTGTTTTCAGCTATTCCCTGATGGTTTGTTGGTCTTAGCTGGTTTAAATTGGTCTCCTAACCTGGCCAAGCTGGTGTTAAACTCTGGTGTAGGACGTGAGCACGCTAACAGTGACGCTAAAGATCGCAGCCGTGCCGAGCGAGGTTTACATGCACAGCTCTTACTGGCTTACATCCGTTACATTCAGAACCTGTCTCAAACCATCAACCTAGACTATCTAGGTGGCTAGTTGAGACCAGAAAACCCAACCTGATCTCACGGGAAAACGTACAAATTCTACGAGGTGGCTAATTCGTACGAATTCATACGACCTCACTCGTGCGAATTAGTACGATTTTTGCTAAATCGTACATATTTTACGAATTGCCCAATTCGTATGAATTCAAAATATGACCTACCCCTGACCCCGCCCCTAAACCTACCCATCACGTGGGTTTAGACAAATCGTACAAATTCGTACGAGTGAGGTCGTACGAATTCGTACGAATTAGCCAACTTTTTATCATTCGTACGAATTCGTACGAATTGGTCGTGAGATAGTGTTGGAAAACCATATTAATCCAATTTTGTTATTAAGGACGGTTAGTACATGCAGTGTTATGCTAACAGCATCAACACCGATCTTCACAGTTAGAATTTGTCATTTATTTTACAAAATTTGTAAAAAACGAATTAATCCAATTATCTATACATCTCATTGAAAACAGAAAAATCGAATTCCTCATTCATGCCATCAGAAGCCAGTGGTTTTAATTTATTAATCCAAAATGCTTCTTGTTTCAATAATTCTTTATTTATATTACCTCCTCTAAGCGATCCTAAGACTTCCTATATTATAAATATTATAACATTATAAAATTTCATCCCAGCTCATTGAAATGTCTAGCTACTGGAGAAGATCTATGTTCATTAATCTGTGATTAATAATAATTGTTGTGATGATTTTCCAATAAATATCTTTTGGCAAGGACACTTTAGCATATAGATCACATTGTGAGTAGTACAGGTGATACAAGATTTAATTTTGAAGCGTTCTTTTTGTCATTGGATATATAAATTGATTACATTTTTATCAAATTCTGCCACACGGCACAACTTACATTTAATATTGTACATATGTACCATGAAGCACCATGCAAATATCATAGCAGGTAAATAAATAATTGTGTGTATGTAATCTTTTATTCAGCAAGGACACGTTAAACTGATAAAATGTAACGGTAAAGACATTTATAATGTTACTAAATTAATAAATAAAACAATAGTATTTTATTTAAAGTAAATACTATTCTTCTGAACTGTCTTTTCTATGCATATTTCTATTCCACAAAAATATTAAGCAGCACAACTGTTTTCAACATTGATAATAATAAAATGTTTCTTGAGTGATTTCTGAAGGATCATGTGACACCGAAGACTGGAGTAATGATGCTGAAAATTCATTTTAAAATATATGACAAAAGTTATTTTAAATTGCAATATATGTTTTTGATAAAATAAACGCAGCCTTGGTGAGGATAAGAGACTTCTTTCTACCATATTTGTGCTTTTCTAAATAAAGAATTGTATCTAATGAAGTAAAATAAAAATAAAAACACAATGGGTCTCAGTCAGATTATGAACATCTGTATATTTCTCTCCATGGATCTTTTTTTTTAAAGATGACTGTACGCAAAAATCTTTCTTTGTGTTTCACACACAACCAGGTGTGTGCCGACAGGATCAAAGTGTGTTTTACAGTTCAGAGCAGACGAACTTAAGACAAACGTCTGAAAAAAAGATCAACAGAGCCCGCTCCGCCGAGGTCACCGTCTGCACCTGCAGTGCTCCACTTTTTGCACTCTTTTGAACCCTTTAAACTCTTCTGATGCTTTACTTTTCACCCCTTTCTCAACTGAGATCAAAGGAGAGTTTGAGAAAGAGTGCCGTGTCTTATGACTGTGACAGATATAAACAACGGCTTGTTTTGGTCTGTGTTTGTGGCTTTTTGTGTGTTAGGAAGAGTGATGGGGAGAAAAATGGACTTCTACAAAAAAACGTGCCACAGTATTTTTGGACATGAAGCATGGTATTATTTGTAGTACCTTGCAAGGTTGATGTACAAAGTACCAACATGGATCTGATACAATCAATGTATTACATTATAGGCACATTTCTTGTGTAGGGGAACTTCACAAGTTTGGATTATCATATAAATCACATAGAGATCTACAGAGAGACGTGTTTGAATAATTATATAAAATCACACCGCACGTGTGAGTTTGTGTGTATGTGTGTTTGTGTTTTCAGTGGTTGTTTGGCCTGGATCCCTTGTCCTGTAAGCTGCACTGAGGAGAGCAGTTGATTTATTTGGCTATAATTACCTAATTCAACTGGTGTACATCCACTCAGAGAGACTCGTCCCCTAGTTCACTGTCTCCCTCAGTGGAACAGTCCACCAATGTAATGCTGTCAAATCCAAATAGTGCCTGGTGTGATTGATCACCTCCTCTCCCGCTTTACTTTCCGGACAACAAACCGTTATTTCAACTGAAACCTGGGGAGTTTAAGCAGGAGCTGTTGAGAGGAATGTAGTGAGTCCCTGATGAAAAAGCTTCAGTAGTCTGTGTTGATGCAGCCTGTCCAATCAGAATGCCTGAAGGTCATTTCTAAAAAAAAAATAATTCATATTTGGTGCAAATATGTTTGATTTTTTTTTTAACAGCATGCTTTTTGGATTTGATGTGTGTGTGTGTATACATATCCTCATAAACCATACAAGAACACACACACATTGTGTTTTCATGTTTTACAGGGACTTTCCATGGACGTAATGGTTTTTATACTGTACAAACTGTATATTCTATCCCTTTATACTGTACTAACACTAACCCTACCCCTAAATCTTTCTGTGTTTTTACATTTTCAAAAAACATCACTTAGCATAATTTATAAGCTGTTTTCCTCATGGGGAACAAAACATGTCCCCACAAGGACAAGGATGTCGTATATTGCCATATTTGTGGGGACATTTTGTTTAATGTAGGGTTTACTCAACTTTAGGTGCTTTTTAGGGCACTTTATGGGCACACTGTAAAAATATTTTCATGATTTATCATCACAACTTTCCACAAATATTTTTTCAAACCAGCTTATAGGTTCACAAACGTTTTTCAGATGACATAATATTCTGTTCAATAAACTAATCTCTTTCTTTGTATCAACTCACATTTTTTGTGTAAATGAAGGCAACCAGGTTATACTTTAAGTTAAACCAACAAATCATTTTCACTGTGCAAATAAAAATCTCAGAGTCATTACAATCATTGAAATATTTATGAATTTGAATTATACCATGCTATTCTTTAAAGCACCTTGGGGTATTATGTATAAATGATATGTCAGCGTACCATGGTTTTACCATTTGAAGCTGTACTATGGTACCATCACTGTATGTTTTTGTAAATGTTTCAGGACAGGTCCATTGCTATCTGATGTGTTTCCAACAACAGCAGACCAGATATTGAGATTTGAAGTCCTTGCACTGGGATTGCATGTTTATTCAACTCCACCTGAGGCTAAAAAGAAAAGGTGGAGGTGAGGGAAAATGAGTGAGTCATGAGATAGCCAGATCTCAGTAGCGATTTCTCTTGAGCTCTGTGCTATACCTTCTGTCTTTACCCAACTTCCTATGCCCCTCATTTACATTTCATTATTTAGCCTGGAGTGCTGTTTTGCAGCATGGGCTGCATCTGCCTCCATAGCAACAGTGTAGCGCTGTGTTTGGCAAAGTGACTGCAGGAATCAGAGGAGCATTATTCAGCCTCCCATCTGTCAGTCAACCGCGCATGCCTGACTCTCTTAAGGACTTGTGTGTGCAGACCTCGATTTCGCTTTGAGCAACATCCCTCTGAGGGCGCGACGTAATGAACACCACAAAGTCATGAATCTTCAACAAGTGGAACAAAAAAAAAAAGGTACACATCACAGTTTTACTATAATATAATATTTGTTTGCTACATAAAATAGCAGTTAAGTGAATCAATCCAAACTAAAAGAAATAAGAAATCATATTTTGCATTAATAAAATGGGACCTATTGCATTGTTATCAGTTATCATAACATTATTTTCAGAACTATTAAGCACATTTTACCCCCAAATTCTTAGTGCATCTGTTATTTTTAATGATGACTCTCATTACTCTAATTGTTTTACAGTAAAATACTATTTTACAAAAATAAAATAAAAATTATATTCAAGACTTTACAACAAATGTTGTATAAATAGTTCAAGTTGTATATATATATATATATTTAAATGAAGAAAATAAAGTATGAATATATATATATATATATATATATATATATATATATATATATTTAAATGAAGAAAATAAAGTATGAATATATATATATATATATATATATATACACTCACCTAAAGGATTATTAGGAACACCATACTAATACTGTGTTTGACCCCCTTTCGCCTTCAGAACTGCCTTAATTCTACGTGGCATTGATTCAACAAGGTGCTGAAAGCATTCTTTAGAAATGTTGGCCCATATTGATAGGATAGCATCTTGCAGTTGATGGAGATTTGTGGGATGCACATCCAGGGCACGAAGCTCCCGTTCCACCACATCCCAAAGATGCTCTATTGGGTTGAGATCTGGTGACTGTGGGGGCCATTTTAGTACAGTGAACTCATTGTCATGTTCAAGAAACCAATTTGAAATGATTCGAGCTTTGTGACATGGTGCATTATCCTGCTGGAAGTAGCCATCAGAGGATGGGTACATGGTGGTCATAAAGGGATGGACATGGTCAGAAACAATGCTCAGGTAGGCTGTGGCATTTAAACGATGCCCAATTGGCACTAAGGGGCCTAAAGTGTGCCAAGAAAACATCCCCCACACCATTACACCACCACCACCAGCCTGCAAAGTGGTAACAAGGCATGATGGATCCATGTTCTCATTCTGTTTACGCCAAATTCTGACTCTACCATCTGAATGTCTCAACAGAAATCGAGACTCATCAGACCAGGCAACATTTTTCCAGTCTTCAACTGTCCAATTTTGGTGAGCTCGTGCCAATTGTAGCCTCTTTTTCCTATTTGTAGTGGAGATGAGTGGTACCCGGTGGGGTCTTCTGCTGTTGTAGCCCATCCGCCTCAAGGTTGGGCCAGCAAGTTTCGGTCACCTAGAAGTCTATGGAGGAGTGAGCCAGCTCTCAGATTTCATCAAAAATATCTTAATTTGTGTTCCGAAGATGAACGAAGGTCTTACGGGGTTGGAACAACATGAGGGTGAGTAATTTTCATTTTTGGGTGAACTAACCCTTTAATACAATGAAGGAGACTGGTTTAATCAACAGAAACTCAAAATATTATGTTATCTGGGCCACATCAATTATCTCATTGTATTAACTAAATCTTTTAATTTCAATCAACTCAAAGTTTTAAGACAACCAGGTAACTTACTTTTTTAAGTTAAACCAACAATATTTTTTTTTACAATGGCAAACACATTGGTTGAGAAATAGGGGGCTGTTTACACCTGGCCACTTCATGCGTTTTCTCAGATCGGATAGCTATCCGATCGTGAAAAGACCAGGTGTAAATGCCCCCCGAAACGCATTCGAGACGGATTTGATTCCGATCGCTCAAACCACTTCAGGAGGTGGTCTGGGCCACATTCCTGACGAAACTGGACAAGTGTAAATGCATCTGGTTGTTGAAACCACATATGCAAATTGTACTCCTCCCAAAAATGCTAAAAAAATAAACGTGTGAGAGCGCGTTGTATCCTATATGTAATGTTATAGCCCGATATGACGACGCTACTGGAACACGCATCACCGCAGATGAGAAGCTGAGCATCTCTTCATTAAGCCAACGTGCAAACTATCGCAAATCAAAGTGAAAGTAAGTCGCAGACGCTTAACACACAATCATCATCATTAAAAGTAAAGAAACAAAATTATCTTACCAGGGCTGTTGCCGCCCTCTCTTATTGCGGTCTTTGATTTTTGAAATTTTAGCTTATGATCAATAAAATGCAGCTCATATCTGTTGCTTTCGGTGACGTGCACTCCATTAAATCTGCATATAGCGCGGGAATTGAAGATCGGATTTAAATCCATTTCGCAAAAACACATTTATGTGACCAGGTGTAAATGGAATCGTTTTGATAAATCAGATAGCTATCCGATCTGAGAAAACACATGAAGTGGCCAGGTGTAAACAGCCCCTAGATGTGTTTAGTAGTATGAACAAGTACTTGTCAGCCCATTGAAATTGTGGTTTTAGCTCTTTTTTTTTTTTCAAATTAGAGAATAAAATGATGTTATAAAATGTGCCACACAGATTTTAAAATGAATGATAACTAGCAGTAGAGTTACATGGAAAACAGTTGTGCATTTATTAAGTGACTTTTTAATCCATTTCTTCACTTCAAATGCAGCAGTTCTCACTCACTCTTTCTTTATTTTATTGTTTTAGCACATCTGTGTTCATGCAGCATATTTTCATGGGTTTAAATCACACCTTTATTTCAGCGATTTGTCACACTGACTGGCTGCCGTCTGTCGCCTGGATCTCAGGAGAGTGTATTAGAGAGAGTATGAATGATATTTCTGTCTGACAAGTAAATCTCATAAACTTCAGTGGAAATGAGCCTTTCGTAAACACGTGCCTTAAGAGGGTTAGTAGAATTGAGAGAACAACAGAAAGGTACTTAATATTAATTGTATGATATATTATTTGGATAAAAATAAAATTACATTTAAAACACCATTCTTTGAACCTAAAATTGACACTCTTAAATGACCAAACAAACAACTGCAGTGTCTAGGAAGTCTAAAAAATTATCCAGTTTTTTTTTTTTTTTTTTTTTTCAGGTTATGACAACTGTACATGAAATGTCTGTTAATGTCGCGCTCCATTGAACATCTACTGCTGCGCACATGCAAGTTTCTCAGAAACCCTGACGTTCCTCTTTCAGCATCATCCTTTTCCTGAGTCACACGCTTTCCTCCTTCTCAGAATGATCTCCGCCAGTCAGAAGATGAATTTATGCAATGTGAAGTTCAACATGCCAGCCTTTGCGTGCATGTTCGCAAGTTCTTATGCAAAACCATAGCCTGTCAAGCTGATTGAGTGGTTTTCACAATAAATTAGCAATTGTAATCTTGAGCATTTTAGAGGAACAAGCTGTTGCTTCCTCTTCATTTCTCTCTCTCACACACACTTTCCAATCTCTTTTTTCTCTTTCTCTCTCTCTCTCCTCCACTTAACTCTGGGTCTTAGCTGTCTTCATACATAATTAGGGCATGCCAAGTCACATTACCTGTCTGTTTTTTCAGCCCTCATTTTCTTTTTCTGTCGTTGACGTGTCAGAGAATATTCGTCAAAGTACCCCACTAATGGAATCGAGGGAAAGCTCAAAATGAAGAAAGATTTATGACATTTTGCTCCTGAACTTTTTTCAGTTGTCTTTCTGAAACCCCCCAATCCCTCCCCCTCTCCCTCTATAATTCCCTCTATATTTGATAAGAATATAAGTGCTGCATTGCGAACCATTCGGCACAAGGTTGAGTTGTTCTCACAGTCACATGCTATTCACTCGAGAAAGCCTCACAAAGGCCACAGGTGCTGACTGACATATCATTTTAGTGTGATAAGTCTTATCATATTTTGTGCCTTAGTTATTCACACAGGTGCAGTGCTATTAAAACACTAAGAAGCACAGTATGAAATGAATGCTCAGAGACTCTTAAATATAAAACATAAACTCAAAAGAGTTTGTCTTGTGTGCAAGGACTTTCAAACAGCCCTGGATATTTCTGACCTGTCTTAGTCGAACATAATATCTATAACAATACTGCATTTTATAGGACTCTCTCTCCAATGGTAATTTATTCACTTTCAAATCACACCAAAGTATTGATCAACATACATCAATTATGGTGACACGAACTTCAGACAAACCTCAGTGGTTCTCGCATGTCACATGACCTAAAGTAATGATGTTTGAGCTTTGTTGCAATATTTGATGTAGTCTGTGTCAGGTTTTATTATGTTAATTGAAACAAAGCGGAAATAAAATGTTTTAAATCAGCTTAAGTTGAAGTGCTAAAATAGTAATGTTTAAAAATGACAAAATTACTAAATAAATGAATTAAAATGAATAAAAAAAATTATATATATATATATATATATATATATATATGAAGAGTTCAGATGCAAAAGCCTCTAAGTGCCATCTGAAATTTTCTTCTAGAATGAATTTTTTCATAAAGCTTGTATATTTAAGTTCAGTAATTTCATTAAAATGACAATTAATAGGTAATTTGAGTGAAATTATTGAACTTAAATATACGAGCTTGATATAAATGATCATTCTAGAAGAAAATTTCAGATGGCACTTAGAGGCTTTTGCATCTGAACTCTTCATATACAGTGAGGAAAATAAGTATTTGAACACCCTGCTATTTTGCAAGTTTTCCCACTTGGAAATCATGGAGGGGTCTGAAATTGTCATCGTAGGTGCATGTCCACTGTGAGAGACATAATCTAAAAAAAAAAATCCAGAAATCACAATATATGATTTTTGAACTATTTATTTGTATGATACAGCTGCAAATAAGTATTTGAACACCTGTCTATCAGCTAGAATTCTGACCCTCAAAGACCTGTTAGTCTGCCTTTAAAATGTCCACCTCCACTCCATTTATTATCCTAAATTAGATGCACCTGTTTGAGGTCGTTAGCTGCATAAAGACACCTGTCCACCCCATACAATCAGTAAGAATCCAACTACTAACATGGCCAAGACCAAAGAGCTGTCCAAAGACACTAGAGACAAAATTGTACACCTCCACAAGGCTGGAAAGGGCTACGGGGAAATTGCCAAGCAGCTTGGTGAAAAAAGGTCCACTGTTGGAGCAATCATTAGAAAATGGAAGAAGCTAAACATGACTGTCAATCTCCCTCGGACTGGGGCTCCATGCAAGATCTCACCTCGTGGGGTCTCAATGATCCTAAGAAAGGTGAGAAATCAGCCCAGAACTACACGAGAGGAGCTGGTCAATGACCTGAAAAGAGCTGGGACCACCGTTTCCAAGGTTACTGTTGGTAATACACTAAGACGTCATGGTTTGAAATCATGCATGGCACGGAAGGTTCCCCTGCTTAAACCAGCACATGTCAAGGTCTTAAGTTTGCCAATGACCATTTGGATGATCCAGAGGAGTCATGGGAGAAAGTCATGTGGTCAGATGAGACCAAAATAGAACTTTTTGGTCATAATTCCACTAAACATGTTTGGAGGAAGAAGAATGATGAGTACCATCCCAAGAACACCATCCCTACTGTGAAGCCTGGGGGTGGTAGCATCATGCTTTGGGGGTGTTTTTCTGCACATGGGACAGGGCGACTGCACTGTATTAAGGAGAGGATGACCGGGGCCATGTATTGCGAGATTTTGGGGAACAACCTCCTTCCCTCAGTTAGAGCATTGAAGATGGGTCGAGGCTGGGTCTTCCAACATGACAATGACCCGAAGCACACAGCCAGGATAACCAAGGAGTGGCTCTGTAAGAAGCATATCAAGGTTCTGGCATGGCCTAGCCAGTCTCCAGACCTAAACCCAATAGAGAATCTTTGGAGGGAGCTCAAACTCCGTGTTTCTCAGCGACAGCCCAGAAACCTGACTGATCTAGAGAAGATCTGTGTGGAGGAGTGGGCCAAAATCCCTCCTGCAGTGTGTGCAAACCTGGTGAAAAACTACAGGAAACGTTTGACCTCTGTAATTGCAAACAAAGGCTACTGTACCAAATATTAACATTGATTTTCTCAGGTGTTCAAATACTTATTTGCAGCTGTATCATACAAATAAATAGTTAAAAAATCATATATTGTGATTTCTGGATTTTTTTTTTTAGATTATGTCTCTCACAGTGGACATGCACCTACGATGACAATTTCAGACCCCTCCATGATTTCTAAGTGGGAGAACATGCAAAATAGCAGGGTGTTCAAATACTTATTTTCCTCACTGTATATATATATATATATATATATAAACTTAAGCTGATTTTATATATATATTAGTAGTACCATGCCATATAAATAAACATTGGCATGTTTCAGTGTTTGGATTTGTGAATAAAGGCTTTAATTACAGTACAAAGTGATTGTATTGCTTCAGAAGGCTTTTTCTTCAGTTTTGGCTCACATTGTCATTCATAATATGGACAAAAACAGCTGAAACCCTCTTTTGTGTTTTTCAGAATAAAGAAAGCCATAGGAGTTTGAAAATACACGGAGGTGAGTAAATTATTAAAGAATTTATTTTTATTTTTGGATGAACTGTCCCTGCCACCAATGCACAAGTTAGAAAACATAACATGCTTCATTATCAGAAAAGCAGCATCAATATACATGCTAACTGTCACCATTATGTTCAAGGACTTGTAGTTTATTGTCATTCCTGTCTCGCGTTCCTTGTTCCATTTTGCCGCCACTCATCTGTCACCATGCACACTGACACAATCATCACAGCTGTTCATCGTTCACTTAATCTTCTCGGTGTATTTAAGTTCCTGCCTGTGTTCTGTTCATTGTCCGGTATCGTCTGTTAAGTGTGCATGTCACTTCCCGTTCGCCCCTCTGTTGGATTATTGTTAATAAAACTTTGTGTTAGATTACAGTATATTCGTCTTCCTCGCCCATTTTCCAGCAACCACCCGTGTTAAGAGGACACATAATGTTATGAAAAACCTGTTAATTTAATTTGTTTCCTCCATTTTGATTTGGTCCTTTTTGTATTTTCCTCTTGAGTGCTGCAGACTTTAGTTTTACCTCCACACAGAGAGAGAGAGAGGTGCAAAGAGAATATTTCTCATGTCTGCCATCGCTTTGAGACAAAGCCCGTGTGTGTGCAGATAGACCTCTCTCTCCTCACCGATCTCATACTCAGACGTGTGTGCGAGCACGCAGGAGAAAGCTGATAGGACAGGGGAATGATGTGGGCCAGTGGCCATTGTAATGCTGTGTGCTGTGTGTGGCAGTAACAGCTTCACCTCAAGGTCAACTTCCTGTGAGGAGAATACACATCAGACCAGTTGGGCTAGAGCCCACCTTCTCTCCTTCTCTCTTTATCTTTCCAATACTAAATATGAGTGTGCGCGCAAGTAGTCAGAACAGAGTGTAAACTATGGATTAAGAGTTCATGTTAGGAAAGGAGAATTTATTGCACATTATTATGAACAGTATCCCTCTTTTTACAAAACTGTTATTTTAATGTATTCTTACTATTTACAGTCTTGTTGAGCGTAAGACACTTCTTTAAAAACCTTAAAAAAATCGTACCGACCCGAAACCTTTGAACGGTAGTGCAATTAAACATGAAATATTATTCATGAATGTTATCGGATAGCTTTCCCCACGGTGTTTTCAACTCTTTGGCTGACAATTTTGTTTATAGCTCATGTCTCTCGGAAAAATAATATAAGAAAAGAAAAGAATTAAACTCAGTTAAACAGTTTGCAACACCAAGGTCATGGGTTCCTTTTTTTCAAGTAATGTGTAAGCTAATAAAATGCATAACTTGAATGCAGTGTTGGTCAATTTGAATAAAAGCATCTGCCAAATGTATCAATTTGAGTTAAGTTGTGTTTTTTATATGTGAAGAAAGATACTGCATAGAGAAATTCTACTGGATAAAGCTTCATCTTACAATTTGCTTTCATCTCAATCACATATTGGAAAGGAATCAACTGGAAGTATGCAATATGTTCACTCTTGGAGCATTTTTTTGAGACTAATCACTGTAAAGCCTCAGGAAAATGGAGTCATGCTCACTAGCCAAACCTTGACATCTTGCTTAGGACAACAGTAAGTTTAAAGACAGTAAATTTAGAGGTCGTTGTAATGAAATACTTTACCACCAAAGCGATTGACCAATCAGAAGAATTGTACAGTCTTTTAATAAAAAATGAAAATGGCTTCTTTTACCCTTTTCTCTTGTTCTCTGTTCGAACCACAGAAAACCACAAGGGGAAAAGGTCACTTTTGTTTTCTGATGTATACATTTAAAGCAGCCTATAATAGCCATAAGCATTGCCACAGTAATGTACATGCATGTGTTTGTGAAGCACATGGCTCCAGCTGGTGACTCGGTGCTGTAATGTGTCGCAACGGGGGCCACTAAACCACCTGAAACCTTAATTTGTTGTGATAGTAATTTTCTCTGCTCCATGCTGGCCTGATACAGTCTGTACCTAAACTACCGTGAACATACAAAGAGAATGAGGGGAATAAAAATAAATCGAAAAATGATTCATGTAACATGGGTCGAGCGCATTCAGAAACTGCTTTTCTCACTCCTAATTGAAGGCGAAATTCAAAACAGGCATTTTTGACACAACTGGACTTGTTTGCACTGAAACAAATAAGAAAAAAATTGTAGACTTCCCAGCGAACAGGGAACGTTCTCATAACCTTGGCTAACGTTCTGGAAAGGTTCTCTCACAAACATTCTTCTAGTAAGGTTAATCGAATGTTCGTTCAAAGTTATCTGGTCTTTATTAATGTTCTCAAAACTTTAGCATGGAAATGTTATTTATACATGGTTCATTGTTCATTCTCATGTTTAGTTGGATTTTTGTCATATATGCTTCAGAATGTTCAGAGAACTTTCAAAAGTTCCCATAATATTCGCAAAATGAAATGGAATGACCCCTTAAAAGGATAGTTCACCAAAAAATGAAAATTATCCCATAATTTACTCACTTTCAAGCCATCCTAGGTGTGTGTGACCAATCTGAGTTCTATTAAAAAATATCCTGGCTCTTCCAAGCTTTATAATGGGAGTGAATGTTCTTTGAAGCCCATCATTTGCATCCATCCATCATAAAAGTAATCCATACGGCTCCAGGGGGTTAATAAAGGCATTCTGGAGCAAAGCGATGTGTTTTTGTAAGAAAAATAACCATATTTATAACTTTATAAACTATAATAACTGGCTTCCGTTAACAGCCGTACACGAGTCTAGGTCTGGCGGGAGAGTGACCTCTGACCCCATGACGTATGAGCCAGGATATATTTTAATATAACTCCGGTGTGTTTGGCAGACAGAAGAAAGTCATATAATGTTACACCTAGCATGGCTTGAGGGTGAGTAAATTATGGGATAAAAACCGTTCACATAACCAAAAAAATTCAATAAAAAAGGTTTAAAAAAGTTTCAAAGACTGGACGTTCTGAACGTTCAGAGAACATTCAGAAATAAAGTTTTCATAACTTAATGGGAATATTCACGAAATGTTCATAGACCATATTTTTTGTTAGCTGAGTTGAAGAAAATAATTTATATTTTTGCAGATTTTAAAGGAATAGTTCATTTAAAAAAAAATAACGTTCTACCATCTTGTTGGCACCTTCATTTCATTCCAAACCTGTGAGACTTACTTTTTTTTTTTCTGAAGCATACAAAACAACATATTTGATAAATGTTCACACTGTTCCATAATGCAAGAATATAGACCAGAGGCTGTTAATTAGGACAAATAAGCATAATAAAAGTGAGTCGATTTGGACAAATATGTCTACTAAATGAAGTAATGTAAATGTAAATATAACTCTAATGCTTTTTTTTCAAATCTTCTGAAGCCATGCGATAGCTCTGTGTGGGGAACGGACTAAAATGAATGTCATTAATCACTGACAACTGCACTTCTGCATATTCTAACAGGTTGCAAGACATGAGAACCAGTGGCATTTGGTGTCACCAGGAATATGAAAATGTTATTGGAGAAGTATAAGATTGTACCATGACATTTTTCAAGTGCCTTGCTAATGATATATGTCGAAATACCATCCTGTTATTATCTGATAGCATCACCGTACCTTGGTATCTCTGCAGTACTCTTTTGTGACGAATTGTACAGTCTTCATGCTTCATACAGGCTTTTCTATCTTTCATCTTTTTCCTCAGTGAATGAGGATTGACAGCTTCACTTAGCCCAAGGTAATTTCCCCATGTCTGCACTGTAGGTGTGCATTTGGTATGATAATAACCAAGCAATGTTGTTAAGGGCTCATATATTATGGCTGAAATATGGACCCTTGAAAGCTCACAAAGAGTGAAACTAAACACATTAAATAATGGTTGAATCTGCTTTCACACATGCTCTCTCTTAGCTCTTGATTTAGATGACCTCTTAAAGACATTTTGATGTGTAAAAGCTACTTAGAGTATGTCAAAAGTCAGATTATCTAGCCAAAAACATACCAGAGTAAAAGTACTTGTGTAAAGATTTGACATTTAGACCAACCGTGTTCACACACAGTCAAGTTAGTCCATCTTCAGCAATATCTATAATTAAAAAGCATTGCTTTAAGACTGTGTCATTGACATGTCTCTTCACAAGAACCACTGACCTTGGTTTTGTCCAAATACAGCTTTTTAAAGTTGTAATAACATTATTATTATAGAATAATTGTATTTGCAAATTTACAAGTGTCATTTTATGGAATTTGCAAAATGTTCAAATTTAATTACAAACATAATTATTAATATAAACGCATATTTTCATTTGTAAATGTACTATATTGTTTTGCAATTTCTTAAGTACTTGAGTCTATTGATTCCGAGTCTGACCTCACTAACCTTGAAGTGGGCCTTAAAATGTAGCTCAAAAATGTCACCATGTTAAATTTTTCATCCCTTTTAAAGTAAAGAACCCATCCAATAGCGCATGAATATATTGGACGGACTCTTAGAGGAGATTAGATACTCTCCGTCGCTCTCATCCTGAGCCTCTCTGTATGTCAGCGGGCCCAAAGCTTTTGTGTCCCGTTCTGAATTGAACTGACGCGCAAATAGAGTTTCAGTCTGGCCACAAGAGGGCAGGACGTCTCTCCAAATGCCCATGCAGGTCTCAGAAAGTTTCCAATCCAACAAACGTCTGTTATTCGCTGCCTCTGACGGACAACCTGTCCCCAACAGTCAAGACGACTCTCTAATTAGAGACTTTGTAGAAGATTGGTAATTCAAATTCAGAAAGATTTTAATTGCTGACATGTTGGTGGTTTAACAAGCAGATTCAGTGCCTGACTAATGCACGACAATGAACACACACCCTCTCGCATGCGGACGTGCTCACAAACCCACGCACTTGCAAATGCTAAGAGGATGCAAATCTACTCTGAGAAGCCCACTGACCACTCTACAAGCCCCCTACACAAACACGACCAACTCTTACCATGTCAAGCTAATGACATTAGAGGAAAGAAACCATCAGACAGACTCTCTGATCATCTTTCCTTCCATGACTGAGCACACATGCAGTGCTGAACACTTTATATGACTCAGTGTTTATCATTGGAACCCCGCTGCTTCTGGAACTGGAACTGGAAATCAGAGAGGTCCGGCTCTCTTTAATATCAAATGAGAAGCTTATTCCGGCCATGAATCATCCATTCCAATATGAAGAGACCATATGACTGACATGATAAACCAATCACACTTTGCTTGATTTTATGTGTTTTTTCCACAATTGTAGGCTATTTGTAAGTGTACAAAATTATGAATGTAGAAAATAAACTATAGGCTATATACATACAGAAATATATATACATTTCATAATTTAGCTTCATTTGCAAACAAAAATTCTTTCTCACTTTAAGTGCTCATTGTCTGCCTTTCAGCTATTTCACTTCCTCTGAACTGTGCTGAACGGAAACTTCTCTCGTAGTCGGTAAGGTTGTGCCAAAGCTAACTCTCATCCAGGGAATCCAATGACCTTTTCCTGACCATTTATTCATTGGAATGAGCCTCATAAAAGTGGATAGAGGCAGAAACATGGCAGAGAGGTGCTAAAAATGTCAGGCCTTAGAGTGAATTTTCTCTCCTCGTTGCTCTGTTTCTCAAAACTTTACCCTGTAATGATTTTTGGAAGGTAGACTGCTGCGTTTGGACCAGAGGGGTGCAAGTGAGATCAGAAGGTGTGTGATAGGACGTGAAGGCTAACTTTTCCTCTCATTATTTACTGCTCTTTTTCTTTAAAGGGTGTTGAACTCTTATAGAATAACAGCTTTGAACTTTCACTTTAGGACAGACTATAAAGCAAGAGTGTAGATTTTATGGTATTCATAACTTTGTGCTGGCTTCCTGTAACTCACAATGCATGAAAAGAAACCCGCCATGTATCACATAATTTATAAAACTGCTTTATGTTCTAATTTTCTCTCTTTTTATGTCCTACATGCTGAACCATAGGCTGAAAAACATGCATAGACCAGCTAAAATAGTTTAGTTAAACTGATGACTAGTTAAAATATATGTTTTTGGACACTTTCGTGTTTGTTTTAGCATGGCTTCACTGTCCAGTGTTTGTTTACCTGCAATCATATTTGTTTAGCAGGGATGCTAAAGTGTCTTCATATGCTATCCTCACAAGCCTAATTAATATCAATATCACTATCATGTCTGAAACCAGCCTAAACTAATATTGAAACTTTATGCCGTGATTATATTGATTTAGACCACCAAATAATCTCTAGAGTTCCCACTCCCTCTGAACCAGTGTTAGCGCCATGCTAACTTCTCAGTTAACCCAATTCTCCAGTTTAAGGCGGTTTTGACTGATGTTTCTCATCATTAGTGTCCTCTCATGGGGCCGGATAAATCGCAGGCATTATGAAATCCATGCAGAGAGTGAACCTAACCAGAATGTATTTCAGATTTAATTTCATGAGGTAAAATATTATTCTCCATTTGTGTCTCATTTTGTCATATTAAGCAGGCGCGATAGCTAAAACAGATTGACTTCAATTAGAGGGACGGGATACAAATGTTCAGCAAAACGGTTAATAGAAGAACAAAATGTATTAGAGATCATTATGACATAAATATGCCACCTCTTCAAAGTCTTTTGTCTAAAAACAGTTATCTAGTTAGCTGGGGCATCACTAGATATATGACAACATGCGGGGCATTATCATAATGCTAAATGTAAATTATTCAAGCTAGACTTTTTATCTGAATTTTTAATGTGCCTATTAGTGATGTCGAGAAGGTATGCTAGAAAAGATTAAATGAATAAAGGTGATTTTTATTTAATTATAGTTTAATTAATTAATTATTTAGACCAAGTAAAATTCTAATTGTATATTAGTAGCATGACATATATACTTTAATATCTATGACTATGTGATTTTATAATCTTATTTAAATAGATCAAATAAAATTGTAACCATTTATTTAATTGTAATTTTACATTTTTATTTAGATACACCCCTGCTTGTCAGTTAAAGCCAAGGCGAACGATGATACCAGGAGAATACAAAAATGTGAGTGCAACACTGACAGACGAAAACAACATCAGCATTCATGCTTTGGGTATTATGGCTACATGGGAGAACAGGAAGTCCTCCCGGGCAGAAAATCCCTCCTTTAGCATCTTCCTTCGCAGGATCCATGGCAGAGCCTGAAGTGTACCTGGAGGGTTATTGGCAGTTCTAATCAAGTTAAATATCTTCCAGGCTCTTGAAAAAAAAAGCACATTGCTGATGTTGGATTCGTGCTCAAGTGTAAGTCAGCCAACAGCATCTCTCCTTGCAGCAACCAGAAGGCCATTTATGTTCCTTTTGTGCGAGTTGGCTGCAATTAAGGGTCAATTCCATATTGACAGTTTGACTTACTCTCTCTTAAGCTGCAGGTTTGTTCACTGTTCTGCCTCTCAAGGATGGAGTTTGTCAGATGGAGGACTGTCGTGCCAAGTGAGGGTAAAGGCTCGAATGTGGAGGAGGCAATCGGAAGTTCACGTTCAGTAAAACCATCAATATCCTCCTCTGCATTACCTGTCTACCAAACACTGCAGAGGAGGAAAGAAAGGAAGACAGAGAGAGAGCAGCCACTTCATTACAGAGAAAAGATCAGTGGTCAGAGCAAAGATCATCGACCCGAGCAAAGATTGGTAAGTCAGAGAAAAGATCATATTTTGTGTCATGTGCATTTGTGTTAAAAACATGGTAAATGTTGCCATTGGATACACAAGTGAGCATTTTAAGGGGTGTGACACTTGGCCTTTAAGTTACGGCCTCGTGAATACAATTGTATGGAGTATCAACTTCATTAAAGATACGGAAAAGAGATCTAAAAGGGCTTTGCTCTTCTCTATGACTCTAGACTTCAAGCTCTTGCATCAGCATCTGGAGACAGCAGCTATAATATTATCATGTCAAAATTCAAGTTTGCGTGACCCCTCGTGACAACCTACGACATCCAGCGTGACTCGCTTAAAGTGTTTATGATTTACTTCTAGAGGTGGCAAGGCCACAGTCGACCATGAAATGAAAATTACTCTGCGCCATTAGCGAGAAAAAAATGGAGAAATATTTCAGGTCTGTGACAAAATTACACTCCCAGTTCTCATGGCATTACACAGCACCGCTTATGAAAAGCGCTCTGAAAGACTGCGACTGTTTAACATTTTCGCACAGCTGCACTCGCAGACCTGTCAGCATTGTTGCATCCAGGGCTGAGGTAAGCAATAAAAAAAGCTTGGTTCGAAAGGGGGAAAAAGTCTGGATTTCCTTCTCACATTAGCATATAAACCTCATTAATGACCATGTTATTGTTCGGTTCAATTTAAATTGCCAGGCTGAATCCTGTGAATGCGCAAACTGCCCTAAATTAAACGTTTACTCTAAAACTGTGGTTCTCAAAAGTTTTTGCTACAAGACCCTTCAAGAGGTTTTACATCGGACAACGTACAAGTGGTGTCCCGACAACATACTAAACCTATAACCTATAGAATATATATGGAAAATAAAACAGGGTGTTAAGAGTTTAGAGTTTAAAATAAATGTATTTCATTTTGTTTATAACATGCCCTTGTTGGCATCTATTTTATATTACTATTATTATTATTGATAACCTGCACGTGTTGACGTGTTTTATTAACCTGTCCATTTTGACTTTTTATTTATTTATTATTATTAACCTGCCCATTTTGACACATTTTATTAATCTGCCAATGTTGACTTTTAAGTTATAGTTGTTTTTTACCTGCCCATGTTGGGACGTTTTATTAATCTGCCTATGATGACTTTTAATTCTTTAAATAATCTTTTAATTTTAATTTTATTAATCTGCCAATGTTGACATGTTTAAGTAATTAGGGGTTCAAGCATGAAATGCTGAAACCCTATTGTAATTGTAAGGATTCGTAAAACGCATCGTGCAGGCCAAACCGTAAGGCCTAGAGACGTGAAACCTGGCCAGATGGTAGGCCTCAATTTGGGGACAACCTATTAGAGTATAACCCCGATTGGCCCATATGTAAAATAACATCATTAACAAGCATGCAACATTTTATGGAGATCGGACGATAGGTGGCGCTATAACTGTTAAACAGCTTTAAAACCATGTATTTCCTATGGTACATTGCCTGTATTGGCTGTAAATGGTCTTTTCCATCTATTATGTCAGTGGTTACATGCTTGCTAAATAAAACTTAATAGCTTTTGTGCTTTAAGGCCTTAAAGGCCTTAATTGCTTGAACCCCGATAAATGCTGCTTGCAGCTTTAATATTTTATTTTATTTTATTTTATCATCTACAGTACCTAATTTGACTAACTTCTGCCAAGTGTCACATAAATTTGCTATAAAGCAAATATGTAAAGTTGATCAACTTCACAGATCGTCAACATATCGTTGATTCTTCTTTCAAATAAAATGCACAATTATATGTTTGGTTGCATTGTATTATATGCATTGAACATTATTTGTTTCCTCTCTCCAACAGCCCTGTTGATGTAGGAACCATTAGGTAGGAACCACTGATTAAAAAAGTTTGTTTGATATTTGTGCATGGAGAGGATAACATTTAACTTCACCATCATGTCATCAAGCTACACAAGCAAACCCAAACAAATGAAAATGCCTGTGACTTTGATTATTTAAGCCTCATCTCACATCAAGTACATCTCAGATTTATATGAGCTTCAGTCTTTGTGACATTGTGACATCTTTTGTCTTGAACTAATTAAAGAAGAAACAGAAATGACAGCTCTCCCTCCCTTACGTAGCTGTTAGCATCCGCAGAGACCCAGGGAGAAAGGTTTCCCTTCATTAACAACAGTGGAATTGTTAATGTCTAATAAAGGAAAAAGAGGAAGCTCTGTTTAATGCAACAGCCAGAGGGACAGAAAGAAAGGAGAGTGTTTTGGAGACACACTCCCAGCTCTGCTTACATGGCACATTAGTACATCCCCTCCACTGCGTTCGGTTGCCAGGTCCTAATTTACAGAACTAAGTCAAAAGGAGGCAAATCATATGTTCCCATGAAATTAATTATTGAAGCCCTGCAAATGTGATTTGGCTTTCATAAAGGAGCAGCCCGGGAAGAGGAGGCTGGAGTGATGAAGTCCTGTCTGTGGAGAGGAGCTTCCGTGTGGGAACAGACGACAACGAGCACAGCGGTGTAATCCCAACATTACACGCTCCGTAATGGCTGATGTTTGCGCCACAGGCTGGAACGGTGCGGTCCGTTGGGGACAGACCTGTGAGGCAGGAGCCGAATAATGGATGGATGATGAGGTGACGAAGAGAGGAACGGATTGATGGATGGATAGCACACGAATGGATGCGTGTACTGGAAGCCTAAGTGTGTTTTAATGCATGGCTGGTCACTCGAGTCCCGCAAGACAGTGTTAAAAATGCACAGCATCCCACACCTTTTTCTTTTTTTTCACTCCGTTTCACTCTCTTTCGCCCTTTTATGCATCCAGACCTAGTGGTAGAGCAACGAAAGGCCGTTTTGACCTCGTCTCGTCTCTCACAAAGCAGCCTGGAACCCGCTTACAATATCTGACCTTGGGAAAGTGCCGTCTCTCAGCATACCAAACAGACCTCTGGCCTCTGGCTGTACAGAATGATTTCATTTCTCACAATTAATAAAACCAATCGTTTAATAAGGGAGCTAATGCATTTTTTGATCTGTTGAAATATTCATTCAAGACAAAAAATAAATAAAAAATTTAAAAAATACCTACCACTGTGATAATGGTGGCTGACTCAAATGCATCATGGGATACTTAAACCTTAAATGTTCTACAATGACCATCTATGTTGCCTTCAGCCAAACAGCTGGACATCAGAGCATAATCATTTGCCAGCAATATTCAGATTATGCATCTTGAATAGGACTATTATCTTCATGGGCTGTGATCCAAAACCTTGAGAGCTGCCTGTGCTCCGGATGCAAATTCTTCATTATTGTAATTATTATTATCATTATAAATATTAAGTAGTAAGTGTTTTTAATTTTATGAAAATAACAAATATTTTCATAAAATTACAATAAAATATGAATATAAATATTTGATACATTTCAGTTTAATTTGGCATTATAGCTACTAATAATTAATGTTAATAACAATATAATTAAATATTTATTTAATTTTATATTAACAGAAAATATACAAGTGTAAACTATACAGTGCCAGCATCATTGAAAGTAAATATGTTACATATATTTCACAGTATAAAGGCAGCATCATATGTACCTTTCAAGAAAAAAGCCAATCCCACAATGCACCAGGTCAAGGTCAAGGTTTTAGAAAAGAGCTGTAGAGTCTTAAATTCATATTAATTGGTCTTAAATAAGGAATGTGCAAATATATGAAGAAATGGTGGCAATAAAGTGTCTGATATTTCACCTAAGCAAGCTCAAAATATCTTTAGCCTCATTCACAGCACCTTTGTCGCTTGTCATCGTTCCTGTCATCATGCTATTGGGATAGAGTTGTTTTATAAACTACAGTAGTGCTAGTGCATTAACAAGATGAACAAAATACAATTTAAACTCACTCATACTACCAGAAAATTTTACAAAAAAAATCGGTTTTCTTGTCCATAATAAAGAAGATTATGCAGAAGAAACTGTTTTGAACTGCATCAGTGCTAAATTGCTTATTGCATTACTCACTGAGACATAAAGCATTACTGCTTTTTCATAAAGCATTTTTTTTTTTTTTATAACAATGTAATGCGTTTACAGACAAGACATACAGAACAGAGAAATTGCTCCATAAATGATCTGTTCTTTGCTTGCACTCGAGATGGGTGACGTGTGACTGACAGTCTTCACTTCTATTAGTTGTCGCCCCTGAAAGTCTCTCTTGATTTGCATAGAGTTAAACACAATGGCCTTGTTGGACACGCCATCATCCTGTTGCCAACGGTGACTATCATTCGTGTCACCGGAAATCAGCTCTCCATTTAAATGTATGAGATCTTGACACTGGCTGCATCAGAAATCGCATTCTTCCCTACTGTATGGAAGTTGAAAAATTGTGTGTGACAAGAGTAGTATGTCTGAATTCACAGCACTCATAAAAGAGTAGGCGAAAAGTACCCGGATGACTTGAAGATTCTGAAGTGTGCATATGCACACTTTACTATCCCATGAGGCCACGAGAGAGGATTTGTGAATGGCAGCGAAGCGAGCGACAAAGCTGATGCCGTAGGTCACATGACAGTGTCAACATGGCGAATATATACAGCATGTCCGGATTACATTCATACTACACACATAGAACAGTCACCAAGTAAGTATTTAAAATAATTATCTACTTAAAGATATCTTCATTCATTTGGACTCTGAAGAAGACGCATGGGCGTCGAAACGTTAGTCGTTTTGTACCAATAAAAATAATTTAAAACGTTGTGTGCTCCGGTCCTGCTCCTTGGTCCTAGCTAGACCTTCACTCTTAAAAGAAATGGTTATATTTAGAACCAGAAATGGTTCTATCACCCGCTTCATATATGGAACTCCAAAATGGTTCTATATAGAACCATTTAAAAGGGTTCCATAAAAATAACCCCAAATGGTTCTTTGAATCCAAGTTAGATGGTTCTAAATAGAACCATTTAAGGGTTCTTTATTATTAAACGAGTTATTATTAAATAAGAAAATATAAACAATCCAGAATGCAATGCATGTACGCCACCAGGGAGCATTTTTACGATTATTTGTTTTTAATGTTCCCTTCGATAGATTAAAACCATCACAATATGGTATACAAAATAAAGAAAACTCCTGGTTAGTTTATTTTTTTCTTCACAAAATGATTTGTCAAAAAGTTAAAATATAATATATTAGGAAATATAAGTTTCATGCTAATTTACAGCTCATATTAATATTTGTTTACTCTTGTTTTTGACTACAGCAGTCATTCTCACTGGTCTTGACTCAAAAAGCTTTGTGAATGTGTTGTGTAATCTTTAGTTTACACTTCAGTCATAAAACATGAATTATAGAACCATTTTAATAAAAAAAGGTTCTTTGCTATGCAAGGGTTCTACATAGAACCATTTTTTTGGTAAAAGGTTCTATTGGCCAAGTACTGAACCCCAGGGTTCTATATAGAACCTCGAGGAACCCTTTTTTTTAAGAGTTTTGGGTCTCCTCTTTTGATTTCTGCGTCCTGTTCCGTGAGCACCAACCAGGCTGAAGCGCAAGTGACCCTTTTTATATCTTCATTTGTGTTCCGAAGATGAAAGAACAGATTTGAAATGACATGAGAGTAAATGATGACAAATTTTCTGGTGAACTCAAAAAGCTATTTTCAGAAATACATGCATGAATGTGTCAGAAATCTTAAATACGAATAATACATGTAAAACAAGCAATCACCTGTTTACATGTTTTTTTTTTTGCCAATGAGTTGCATTTACTCATTGAGTGCCCATTTAAGTAAAACTTATTTGTAAGTAATTATTCTTAGTAAGAAGTCAGGGTGTTGTTTTGGTTGTCTTGCCACAAAACACAATTACAAGCGTATATTGCCACATGTTGTCAGAGTGAAAATGAAGTGTATCTCATCAGCTGTGTGCGTGGTTGTGGAGGTGAGATCTTGTTCTGAAGTGATTATTATTCATTACAGGAAACACCCACTGTGTCTATCAAAACTCTGTTGAGAGCAAATGAATACAAGTCAAGTGTCAACACATGGAGGAGAGGGGTGAAGGAAATAATTAAGAAAAAAGAAAGTTGGTAAACTGCACATGCATTATACTCAACAAAAGTAATTATAAAACAGAATAAATGTAGAATCAATGTTCAGTGGTTTAATCTAGAAATAATTGCAATAAGAGCGGAAATTTAACCAAGCACATGTTCTTCAAGGGTTCTTTGCAATACCATAGATTCAAGGTTTCATCTTATCAAGAAACATTTTCTCTGTGCAACAGTCCGGAAGTAAAAATCCCATTTATTTTGTAGAGGAATAGATTTTGAACGATAACAACAATGATTGTTGATCAATACTTTGGTATTGCCATCAGCCCGCATGATTTCAACTTCTTTTTAAATAAAAGCTTTTTTATATTTCCTCCATCATTTTTAATTTGATGTCATTTGTAGTGCTTCATTGGATTGTAGCTCTTTCCTTCATTAAATTTGTGAAGTACCAAGTTTTGTGCTTTTGTCTTTTTGTCTGATTTTCAAATATATTTTTGCTTCAAATCAAAGTTGTTAATGTTGTGAATAACCTTGTAGCTCTTTGGTTTGGTTATGGCTAAAAAGAGTTTTTTTTTGTCTCATGCAATTGTTGCAAATGTTAGGTCCTGTAATCTGATTAGTCAAACACCATGTAAAAAGTTTCAATATTAGTAGGCCCATTGTTTGTATTGTATATTCCTAGTAATTTAATTTAATCACTTCACTTCTTTAAAGGGATGGTTTGGAGTAAAATCAACCAAGGGTCTTTTCACCTAAAGGATTATTAGGAACACCATACTAATACTGAGTTTGACCCCCTTTCGCCTTCAGAACTGCCTTAATTCTACGTGGCATTGATTCAACAAGGTGCTGAAAGCATTCTTTAGAAATGTTGGCCCATATTGATAGGATAGCATCTTGCAGTTGATGGAGATTTGTGGGATGCACATCCAGGGCACGAAGCTCCCGTTCCACTACATCCCAAAAATGCTCTATTGGGTTGAGATCTGGTGACTATGGGGGCTATTTTAGTACAGTGAACTCATTGTCATGTTCAAGAAACCAATTTGAAATGATTCGAGCTTTGTGACATGGTGCATTATTCTGCTGGAAGTAGCCATCAGAGGATGGGTACATGGTGGTCACAAAGGGATGGACATGGTCAGAAACAATGCTCAGGTAGGCCGTGGCATTTAAACGATGCCCAATTGGCACTAAGGGGCCTAAAGTGTGCCAAGAAAACATCCCCCACACCACACCACCACCACCAGCCTGCACAGTGGTAACAAGGCATGATGGATCCATGTTCTCATTCTGTTTACGCCAAATTCTGACTCTACCATCTGAATGTCTCAACAGAAATCGAGACTCATCAGACCAGGCAACATTTTTCCAGTCTTCAACTGTCCAATTTTGGTGAGCTCGTGCAAATTGTAGCCTCTTTTTCCTATTTGTAGTAGAGATGAGTGGTACCCGGTGGGGTCTTCTGCTGTTGTAGCCCATCCGCCTCAAGGTTGTGCGTGTTGTGGCTTCACAAATGCTTTGCTGCATACCTCGGTTGTAACGAGTGGTTATTTCAGTCAAAGTTGCTCTTCTATCAGCTTGAATCAGTCGGCCCATTCTCCTCTGACCTCTAGCATCAACAAGGCATTTTCGCCCACAGGACTGCCGCATACTGGATGTTTTTCCCTTTTCACACCATTCTTTGTAAACCCCAGAAATGGTTGTGCGTGAAAATTCCAGTAACTGAGCAGATTGTGAAATACTCAGACCGGCCCGTCTGGCACCAACAACCATGCCACGCTTAAAATTGCTTAAATCACCTTTCTTTCCCATTCTGACATTCAGTTTGGAGTTCAGGAGATTGTCTTGACCAGGACCACACCCCTAAATGCATTGAAGCAACTGCCATGTGATTGGTTGATTAGATAATTGCATTAATGAGAAATTGAACAGGTGTTCCTAATAATCCTTTAGGTGAGTGTATATATATATATATATATATATATATATATATATATATATACATACATATATATATACATACATATATATATATACTGATTCTAATTCTTAAAAATCTCTAATGTGTCTCCTACTAAGTGCTAAACCTGCAGTCCCCATTGAACTTCATTCATCTGATCCTCATGATCACTCGATGCATTTCATCTCTACACGAGACACCTCTTCCAGTTTGAGAGGTTTTGCTCTCTCAGATAGGAGTCTTTGTTCGTTTCCTGACTTTTCTTTTCACCGCTTGGCATTAAAAGAATAAAGAGAGAATTCATTACTTTGATAGAAGCATAATTAGGTGACAGAAAGCATTCGGAACAATTAGCAAACTGGTGAAACACAGAGAACTGACGTCCGTCTCTCCTCCCCACCGATCTGAGCAACAGCCTGGTGAGCAGCTGGTACACCCGTCCACTGAATCTGGACTGACAGCAAAGTGACTGAAAGAAAGAGCTATCGTACGGCAGAGAATAATATTGTGAACGCTAAGAAGAGGTGATGTTTGACTGATTCAGGTTTTGACTGATTGAAATAATCAATGTTACGCGGCACATTCGGTCAAAAACGGGTCGTGGTAATGTGCTCTTATAAGAAAGATGAACAAAAGGGGGATGTAGACTTAATCTGTTTCTCTGTAATAACACATTTGTGAAACTTGTTACATACGTACGGTTCTGCCAAAGATCCTGATTGATTTTTTTAGAGGAAGATTTGAAATGGCATCCACAGGGGGTCATTTTGATGAACAGATGCAGAGGAATCAGATTGGTGTTGAAGACAGATTGGTTCTGCTTTCATTTTTGGTCTCTCTGATCCACATGCAAGAAAAAAAAGAAACAAACTGACAAAAAATGGAATCACGGACTGTCAAACCACATCAGTCAATCGTATCAACAGACCTCACGCGCTCATGTGGAGAAAGCAGTACCTTCTTTAAGGGCATTGCCGCTGGAAATCAAAACTTAACAAAGCTGACTTTCTGAGAAAGACTAAACCGTTTTTTCTATCATCAGGTGAAGACAATCCCTCTGTTATTGTCTGTCTGGAATGTGGGCCAAACAGTGGTGAAGAGGAGCAAGAGGCCAGAGCGATATTTGGTCTGACTCGTTCCAGTGAACTTTACCAGACAAGAGGTACAAAGGGAGAGACAAAGCAATCAATTACAACAGTGCACACACACACAACACTTTGTTATTTCCATATATGATTTTAGACACGAATACACGTTGATGAGTTCAAAAACAGACCAGTGAACTGTTAAATCCTCTTGCAGACCTCATTCATAAGCTCTGGTCCCAAACGTAGGGAGTTGTCTCAATGTGCACGTCTTAGACAGCAAATAAAACTCTGTACTTTTGTCTGGTTTGGCAGTTAAAATATCTGAAAGTCTTTGAAACAAGACACATTTGTTTGAGAAGCAATGCTGCATATGCTTAAGACATTAATAATGTATCTTTAATACGAGTGTACTTTGCCGTACTGCACTGGCAGATGTTTTTCCACTTGTTTTAAGTGTAAACGATTTAAAAACAAGTGAAAAAATATGCCAGTCAAGTAAGAAAAGATATACTGATGTTCAAGACACAATCTTTGCAAACACATCTTAATATCCTAATTCTCAAGTAAATCTGTTTTGTTTGAAGTACTTTTGATTATAAAAATCAAATAAAATCAGTAATACTTAATAAATGTAGTATTATTAGACATGCACAGTGAAACAACTCAAGATGTTAAAGAATATAATTTATTGTCAGTTTGTTGAAATTGCCAGTTTGTAGAAATAGTTTTTTGTTTTGTTGCTCCCCCTCCCCCCAAAGAGTCACCTGTCTCGAGACATCTGTATTTTGTTCAATGTCATTGCACTCTGTTTAAATTTTGTTAAACACGAGAACGCGTCATGTGAGAGCGGCCCCTCGCTGTCTAGATAGGCAGACAGACCAAGAATAGCAAAAAAAATGTTTTTAAAAATCGTATGACTGAACTTTTGTTTTTGTTTTCCAAACTCTCACCAAGCTTAGAAAACTATTCGAAAAGAAACAACTCTCTGTGTAGCTGTCCTACGGATGCTTCTGAGTTTAGAAGTGCAGTACAAGTATTTTCCATTGAGGCGGGTTGGTGGTAACAGCGGATATCACGGTGATAAAATCTAGCTGACTTACAATCATGTTCTTTACTTTTCCTGAGAGGTGCACACTTTGTTCCTTTCACATCTACAGGAGAGGCTTAGAATGATCTCTTGATCGCCTTCACTCCTCTCTTCTAAGAACCCATGTTGAAGCAATACACCTGCCAAAACCTACAGCCTCCCATAAGTGAGAGATGCTTTGAAACCAGAAAGTGCAAGACACGACATTTGGAATGAAATATGCAGCTTGCCGGAGAGAGTGAAAAGCTGTCAACAATTGTCTCGCACCACACGATGAGAAATTAAAATCCGACGTGAAGGTTAGAACAAAAAAGCGGCATAAACAGAGAGAGGGGACGACTTGTTTTCAGAGGGCTTTATAGAGGTTTTGTTAGGAAAATTTAAATACGTTTTTCACACACCTATAGCATGGACTTTTCCTCAGTTTGGGCTTACAATGATTAGATGCAGATAACAAACCAGGGGTCTGTGTTAGACGGTGAAGGTCAACTGTCAAAGAAAAAGAATAAAGATGTGGAAGACTGGATGGACAAGCAGCTAGAATCAGTAATAAGTCTGGAGATTTCAGTCAACCAATCGCAGGAAAAGGTAATTGAAAGAAGGATAGATGGATGGACAGATGACCATGCGTATGAAGATTGATTGGCCATGGAATAGCCGTGGAAGATTGATAACCCTGCTCACATCCACACGTACACATGGTACAAAAGAGCAGAGGTCAAGGCCATTCAGTCTCAATGATGAGTGGCAACTGTGCGTGTGTTGTAAACCAAAGGAGACTAATCATGACCTTGAAGCATATTAAATCAAACAAATGTATATAAGACTAGATGTAAAGAGACTAGATCACCATGTGCCATGAGACTTGAACTATGATGGATAATTGTACTAGGTGGTTGCAAAGATGTTCTGAAGGCCAAAAATATTGCTAAGGCTGTTCTGGGTTGTTGCCAGGTGGTTGCAAGGGTACTCTGGATGTTTGATAGGGTGTTATAGACCATATGTAGCCCTGCTCCTTTTTCAGCGCTGCTCTCGTTGTGTTCTGTTTTCCAGTTTGTATTTCCATAGGCAAAGGCAAGATCTTTTGGATTAATGAATGAACCGCTTGTTTTAAAATCGTCCTAGTGTACTGACATTTGTTAGGACACCCGCTTCAAACATTACAAAGCTCAAGAGAACTTTCATTAACTCTACAATAAGTAAATCTACTTCATCAGCTAATTACTTATTGACAGCGATGCCATAGAAATATACAAAGCTACTGTAAGGGTGGATTTCCTGCAGGGGTTCAGGCTGCAAGACTGCTGAATGACTAAAGAAACGTTGTCAGCAAGATGGTTGAAAACTGTACATTTCTTGTCTATTACCACCCACTGCTACTTATACCAACGACGGAAATAAGCGCATAGCTTAATATGTGGGAGAGTGTTGCTATAGAGAGTGACAATATTGTATTGCAATTGGTAGCACTTCAAAGAGAGAGAGAGATAGAGAGAGAGAGAGTAGAGGGTAAGAGAGAAAGAAAAGAGGAGGCAAAGAGAGAGAGTCCCAAGAAAGGGACCCAGAGAATAAGAAGAGAGCCAGAGCATAAGAGAGACAGAGCAACAGTTACAATCTTCTTTTATCCTTTCCCTAACTATGTGACTAAAACCCAAATGTGAGACATTCAAGCTGACCAATCAGATAATTACAACTTCCGCCATTGTACTAAAGGTGTGACAATTCATCGACCCCCGAAGTACACACATCTTGGCCTACAGGCCTTGATCACTATCAGCCTCTGTGCCTTTAGGAACTCCAAATGGTCACTGGGAAAAGAGGGGGTGGAACACAGTAAACAAATCTCTTTGTTCATTTCAAATATCTTGGATTATTTTCAATCCTACACTGTAAAAACTAAAGGAGCCTCAAATATCCTGTCAGATACTCAAGGAACTTCAAAATGTAATTTAAGTGCCTCAAAGCTCTTTCTCCTATAGTAGGGTTACTGGAGGAGCATTGACAATCTTTGAGGTTCTTGCTGGAACTTATAGGATCCTTTAAGCACTTTGTATTCAGTTCAGAGGTTCTGGAGTCACCTTTTCATTACCATGAGACCTCGAAGTGCTTTGGGGGAAAATAGAGGAACTTGAATGCGATAAAAGGGTTATTGGAAGATCTTTTAACATTTAAGTGGTTCCTGGAAGATCTCTTATGTTAAAGCCAGCATCTGGAGGAACCAAATGGTTCAGTGAGGCCAGAATATTATTATTATTATCCTATTATTATTATTATAGGCTACTTAAGTTTGATTCAGTATACATACCCAGGTGAAACAGACGTAGCCTACTATTAAATGTATTAAAAATGTACTTGAGTGTGTTTTTAGTAGGCCTACAAGCCTACTGTAATGCATTTTACAGTAGCCTAAGTCTTTTTCACCTGGGTAGCTTACATTAATTTAGTATAGGCCTATTTTATTAATTTAAACCTTAAACAACAACACAAAATAATAATAATATTAATAATATGAAGAAGAACCAGGAGGAGAAAAGTTGTACTCTGTCACGAAACTGCTGCTATTCCTCTGCTGTCGTCGCTTCAGTGATGCAACAAAGCTCAGCTGATCGGCATCGGGTTTGAAAGAAACGGCTCCCCTCATCAAAGCCTGCTGCAGCTTCCACCGTTTGTTCGGCTCTCCGTTACAAGGTTTGTAAACTCGCCAAATAAATATAAATACAGAGTCTACTCACTATATATTCAAACACACATATATAAACTAAATTTATTATACATTACTACGTTTTTTACAGTGTTTACCACTCGTTTATTGCACAGTAGCGTTATCTGGTATGAAGGTTTTAGCCGCGATGCTAACTGCCTTGATCTAATGAACAAATGGAAATTATTGACTTATTGTCTTAGATTGATTTAGTCATTCACTTCAACATATTCTGTACAACTGTGTCTTCAAATTGCTGATATAGCCTAACTAAGTTAATTTAGCTGATTCCTGCTGTCGTCATTAGCGTTTGTTATGAATAACAAAAGCAGGTTAATATAGTTTGGTCTGTTTTTGTTTAGCCTAACTTTACATTCTCTCAAATACCATTTTAAAGCCATTTACTGGTCAATAAATATGATGTTGTGAATAATCAGCTTTGTTCTTTTGTTTCCCCAGAACTACCAGTACATTTCTAAAATAATATGAACATTTCAGTGGCAACATTGAATTAAGTTACCTGCACCACATGCAAGTACTTTATTACTATGAACTTTCTCTGTGTGAAATTGTATTGTTTGACTGTGTACTTGTGTTTTTGAATCAGTTATTCTCTGAAAATCTTCCATCATGCTCTCAAATCTCATTCATGTTACTCAGAAAAATAATATCAGGTTTGGCGCCAATAATACTATGCATTTTTTCTTATATCTTTATCATTTGAATTTGAATATAAGACATTTTAACTCTGAATTATAACTTCAAGTTTAGTATTTTTCAACAACAAAAAAAAGGAAAAAGCTATTATATGGCTTCAGAAGACTTACAACACAACCCATAACACATGAGTTGTGAAATCATTGATTATTTTTAGGATCTTTTCTGGGACATTTTTGGAGCTTAACCATTTTTACATAAATTGTTGCATTGAATTGAACTAGACAAGTGTACATATGAATGGTTTAATGAATGATTTACACAATTTTTTTTTCTGCTTGTGTTTCATGCAGTGCAATTGAATGGTGACAGGGGGGTTGCATTATGCCTGAGATCTGCTTTTGGGTTCCACAGACAGAAAGTCAAACAGGTTTGGAACGTCACAAGGCTGAGGAAATTATTTAAATTTCACAACTATCACTTTAATAACCTTAACTAACGTCTCGGTTACGGATGTAACCCTCGTTCCCTGAGTGGGAACGGAGACGTTACGTCGGATGACGACGATTGGGGTTTCGCTTAGAAGCCTATCACCTTCGAGTATATAAAACGAGCCAATGGCAATGAAATGCCATGGGTCTGCGGAATTTGCATAGCGTAACTCCGCCCGCCGCAGGGGGTATATAAGGAAGTACGCTGCACAATGCAGACATGCCTTCGCTGAGGAGCCGAGACTGGCCCCAGGCGTTTTTCAGCGGTACAGCGGAAGTGGCAGGAAGACGTAACGTCTCCGTTCCCACTCAGGGAACGAGGGTTACATCCGTAACCGAGACGTTCCCTTTCGTGGTCACTCCGAGTTACGTCGGATGACGACGATTGGGGTTCCAGTCTAATCACGCCACCTCGGCTGTCTTCCAGTGCCCTGCGTAAGTCTGAGCTCCCTGTTGTGAGACTAGCACGAACGAAGGAGTCCTACTTAACACAGGGATACCAAGGTACACTGGGAAGCATATCTCCAGAGAGAAATATGCAATCATGCCCAGCCATTGATGGGGGGGACTTAGAATACACATATGACCCAGAGGGATGCATATGGAGAATCACTGGGGAGTCCAGCCGCAGGTGGAATTTTAAACCCCAGGGTTGGCAAGGTGGCTTGCCAAGGGAAAGACACACGCTCACAAGGAGACTTACAGTGGAATACACATGTGGGGGTCGCCCAGAGGGGGGACCATGCACATGGAGGCACCTAGTCAAGCGCAAAAGCTGCGTTATGGCAGATTGGCATAACTCAGGCGTTGACGTCACCAGTGCTGGAGGAAACTCAGAGCTTATCAGACTCACCTGAGAAGAAAATCGCACGTATCCCGTCCGTGGAGAGGAATGGCGAGCAAGCGAAGACACCTGAGCAGAATCTAGCACCGGCTGGTTGAAGCGAGTACATGAGAAGAAACTGGCTCTACGCGGAGATTATAGAATCTCGCGAATGTGTTGGGTGTCGCCCAGCCTGCAGCTCTACAAATGTCTGTTAGCGAGGCGCCATGCGCTAGAGCCCAAGAGGAAGCGACACTACGTGTGGAGTGGGCTTTCACACCAAGGGGGCACGGACGACCTTGCTGCTGGTATGCCAAAGCAATGGTATCCACTATCCAGTGAGATAACCTTTGCTTTGAGAGAGCCTTTCCCTTCAGCTTCCCACCATGACAGACAAAGAGCTGGTCTGAGGTCCTGAAACACCGCGTTCTGTCTACGTAAGCACGGAGGGCGCGTACTGGACAGAGCAGTGCCAAGGCTGGGTCTGCCTCCTCCAAGGGCAGCGCTTGCAGGTTCACTACCTGGTCTCGAAAGGGTGTGGTAGGAACCTTGGGCACATATCCAAGCCGGGGTCTCAGGATCACGTGAGAGTCAGCCGGCCCGAATTCCAGGCACGCTTCGTCAACCGAAAATGCCTGCAGGTCCCCTACCCTCTTGATGGAGGCCAATGCAACCAGGAGCGCTGTCTTCATTGACAGGAACTTAAGCTCCACTGATTGCAAAGGCTCAAAGGGAGCACTCTGCAGGGCAGTTAGAACCACTGAGAGGTCCCAAGAGGGAACGAGGGGAGGACGAGGAGGATTTAGTCTCCTCGCTCCCCTCAGGAACCTGACGATCAGGTCGTGCTTTCCCAGAGACTTACCTTCAACTGCTTCGTGATGTGCGGCAATGGCGGCAACATACACTTTCAGGGTGGAGGGAGACAGCCTTCGCTCCAACCCTTCTTGCAGGAAGGAAAGCACGACACTGATCGGGCATTTCGTGGGTTCTTGATGTTTAGAAGAACACCAGTTGACGAAGAGGTTCCACTTCAACGCATAGGCATGTCTCGTGGACGATGCTCTAGCGGAAGTGATGGTAGCCACCACCGCAGGTGGTAGGGTACTCAAACCTGCCTCGTCCCGTCCAGGAGCCACACGTGGAGGTTCCAAAGATCGGGACGAGGGTGCCATAAGGTGCCCCGTCCCTGAGAAAGGAGGTCCTTCCTCAGAGGAATTGGCCAGGGAGGTGCTGTCGCGAGGAGTACTAGTTCGGAGAACCAGGTCCGGTTGGGCCAATACGGGGCAACCAAAATGACCTGCTCCTCGTCCTCCCTGATCTTGCGCAAGGTCTGCGCAAGAAGGCTCACTGGGGGAAACGCATACTTGCGTAGGCCCCGCGGCCAGCTGTGCGCCAGTGCATCCGTGCCGAGCGTGCCCTCGGTCAGGGAATAAAACAGGTCGCAATGGGACGAGTCGTGGGAGGCAAACAGGTCTACCTGTGCGTCGCCGAACTGATCCCAAATCAGCTGAACCGTCCGGGGATGGAGTCGCCATTCTCCAGCGAGAGGCCGAACTCGAGACAGCTCGTCGGCCGCCTGGTTCAGGTGTCCCGGGATATAAATGGCTCGAAGCGACCTCAGATGCTTCTGACTCCATATGAGGAGGTGGCGAGCGAGTTGCGACATACGGCGGGAGCGTAGACCACCTTGATGGTTGATGTACGCTACTGTTGCGGTATTGTCTGATCGGACTAGTACGTGCTGACCCCTGAGCAGCGCATGGAAGCGGTGCAGGGCGAGACGTACAGCCAGCAACTCGAGGCAATTGACATGCCAAAGGCGCTGGGGTCCTGTCCAGGAGCCCGCGGCAGCATGACCATTGCACATGGCGCCCCAGCCCGTGTTGGAGGCATCTGTTGATACAACAACATGCCGGGAAACTCGTTCTAAGGGCACTCCGGCCCGTAGAAAACTGAGGTTCGCCCACGGGGTGAAGGTCTGACGGCAGGCTGGAGTCACTGGGACTTGGAGCGTGCCGTGTTGCCATGCCCACCTCGGGACTCGATCGCGAAGCCAAAGCTGAAGCGGTCTCATATGAAGCAATCCCAGCGGCGTTACTGCGGCTGCGGATGCCATATGCCCCAGGAGCCTCTGAAAAAGTTTCAGTGGAACCGCACTCTTGCCCTCGAACTGACGAAGACAAGTCAGCAGTGACTGCGCGCGCTCGCTCGTAAGCTGCGCGCACATGGCGACCGAGTCGATCTCCATACCGAGAAAAGAGATCCTCTGCACGGGGCAGAGTTTGCTCTTCTCCCAGTTGACCCGAAGGCCCAGACGGACTAGGTGCCGGAGCACTAGGTCCCTGTGTTCGCAAACCTGGTCTCGAGAGTGAGCTAGGATCAGCCAGTCGTCGAGATAGTTCAGGATGCGAACCCCGTGTTCCCGGAGGGGAACAAGGGCTGCCTCGACGACCTTCGTAAAGACGCGAGGGGACAGGGCTAGCCCGAAAGGGAGAACCGCGTACTGGTATGCCTGCCCCTCGAAAGCAAACCGTAGAAACGGTCTGTGTCGAGGTAAAATGGAGACATGGAAGTAGGCGTCCTTCAGGTCGATCGCTGCAAACCAATCCTGCGGCCGCACACACTGGAGGATGTGTTTGGCCGTGAGCATCTTGAATGGCAGCCTGTGAAGGGAGCGGTTCAAGACGCGCAGGTCGAGGATTGGCCGTAACCCACCGGACTTCTTGGGTACAATGAAGTAAGGGCTGTAGAAGCCGGACTTCATTTCGGCTGGAGGGACAATCTCGATCGCACCCTTCGCCAGCAGAGTGGCGACCTCCGCTCTCATGACAGGGGCATTGCCACCGACCATAGTGAAGCGGACTCCCCTGAAGCGGGGAGGAGATCTCGCGAACTGAATCGCGTAGCCGAGCCTGATGGTTCTCGCGACCCAGCGGGACAGTCTGGGAAGCTCTAGCCAGGCCTCCAGAAAGTGCACCAGCGGGGTCATACGAACCACAGACGTACCGTCGGTGGGGCAGCGAGGCGGAATGACCGGCACCGGCGAGGGTGGCATAGCGGCCCTGTGCGGGGGCACGGTCATTAACCGCGTCCTGCCAGAGGAGGCCAGGGGAGGGCGCGCGTCCCACGGGGGCGTGCTCTGGCAGGGGTCTGGCGACAGAGGGGGATGAGAGGAGCGTGGCCCGTGGGCGGCGCGTGCTGTCATCCCACACCTCTGGGACAGAGGAGGGCGGCAGTGGCGGGACCCGAGGGTGGCGCGCACTGCGGCCCTCGAACTCTGTCGGCTCAGGATTGGGGAATTCAATTCTGTCTTCAACCACATCAAAGTACTGCTCGTCGTTGGACGAGCAGCGGGGAGTGGAGAACAAAAGATTCTCCCCCGGCCCTCCACCGGGGGAAGGAGTGGCCCTGCTACCAGCTCCTGGGACAGAATTGAAGCCAACCCTGAGCAGCCCGTCTCAGGAGCGCCGCTCGGCCTGGCGTTTAGCGGGCGGCGGGGCTGGAGAGGGCTGTGGCGCCTGCCTGCGGCTCCCTCCACAACGCGGCCCGGGTGAAGGTTGCTGCTGGGGCCGTGCGGGAGGGGCGGCCGCGGGAGGGCGCCCTCGGCGGCGAGCAGGCTGAGGATTCTGTGCCGACGGCTGAGCAGCAGAGCGTCGGGGCAGAATGTGCTTGATAGCCTCAGTCTGCTTCTGGGCGGTCGAGAACTGTTGGGCAAAATCCTCGACCGCACCGCCGAAAAGGCCGGCCTGGGATATGGGAGCATCCAGCAGACGAGTCCGCTCGGGCTCACACATATCAGCCAGGTTCAGCCAGAGATGTCTCTCCTGGACCACAGCTGTGGACATCACCAAACCCAGGGAGCGCGCGGTCACCTTCGTCGCTCGGAGAGCGAGGTCGGTGGCGGCGCGCAGCTCATCAACGAGCCCTGGGTCTGTCCTGCCCTCGTGCATGTCACGAAGCATCTGGGCCTGGTAGACCTGCAGAATGGCCATGGCATGCAAAGAGGCAGCTGCCTGTCCCGCTGCACTGTAAGACTTCGCCACGAGAGTGGACGAGAATCCACAGGCTTTGGACGGGTGCTTAGGATCACCACGTGATGAAGCGCCTGCCGGACACAGCTGCATCGCGACAGAACGTTCAACCGTGGGAATCCCAGTGTACCCACAAGCATCAGCTCTATCGAGCGGAGGAAAGGCGGAGAAAGCCGACGAACGATCGCGGGAAGACATGGGAGCCTTCCAGGACCGCGTGACTTCCTCATGCACTTCCGGGAAGAATGGTATTGGGGTTGGGCGGCGACGAATGTCAGCGGCCGCTCCCAAAAACCAATCATCCAGCCGCGAGCGCACTGGATCGGGCGGCGGGGACCACTCGAGCCCAATGGCCGCGGCTGCCCGGGAAAGCATGGCAGTCAGCTCGGGATCAGACTCGGGCAATGCTGGCACGCCCGAGGGCGGCAACACAGCCGAATCCTCACTTCCCGAGGACTCATGCCCACCTTGTGATGCAGTGATCGACATTGCATCCTCCTGTGGAACGCCAAACGAAACGCGCGGGGCCTCCGTAGAGGGACGGGCGGTTTCGATTTGCACGCTCGCGGGTACCAATGCTGAAGAGGGGTGTGTGGACCGTGGACGTATCGGCGGTTTGTCCCACACAGATACCCTCAGGTCACCCTGGCCACCAGCCGAAGTACAGCCTCTCGGGGAGACCGTAGATCGGGGTGTGGATGAGGGGACTCTCGCTCTGATGAGCTCATTGAGTCTCGACCGCAGCATGGAGATGGTCATGTTCCCGCAATGAGAACATGAATCATCCACAAACGCTGCTTCAGCGTGATCAACGCCCAAACACGCTAAGCAGAGATTGTGCCCATCAGGAGAAAATACATCGCGACCACAACCAGAAGTGCACGGGCGAGACATCTTTAAAAAGACGTGCCACATGCAATGCTCTTTTTGTGAGAGGAAAACTCCGCGGATGTTGAAGCGAACAGGGAGAAATCACACTAACTGTCAGATCACTGACAAGATCAGCAGGGAAGTGTGCACTCGCTGAAATCGCCGTCACACCAACACCGGAGAGCTCGCTCGTCTCGAAGGTAAGAGAAGACTAACTCAGAATCTTTGGCTTGCAGGAGTGGAGAAGTTCTCGGCTCCGAAGCGAAAGCATGTCTGCATTGTGCAGCGTACTTCCTTATATACCCCCTGCGGCGGGCGGAGTTACGCTATGCAAATTCCGCAGACCCATGGCATTTCATTGCCATTGGCTCGTTTTATATACTCGAAGGTGATAGGCTTCTAAGCGAAACCCCAATCGTCGTCATCCGACGTAACTCGGAGTGACCACGAAAGGGAACAGTACATTTTGTACTTTGCAGGGATCTCGGTAAGCTGAAATACAAGTTTGAACAAGAATAAAAGTCCTCCTGTAGACCTGAAAATCACTGAAGTGCCTGGACCATCCACCAGAAAAGAGGAAAAACAAACGGAAAACGAATCTGTTGTACCTTTTCACTTTTCTAACTCTTTAAGTACCTCACATGTCCCTTGTGAAGATTTTATTATTAATTGCATTTTATGTTGCAGCGAGTAAAGGAGCGGTCACATTTTTGAATTTCGCGAAATTACACAGGCAAAAAAGTCCATTGACCAGTGTCAGCAGTATAGCGACGTAATGTATGAAGCACAGCTCACACTTTCAAGCAACTTTCTATTGGTCAAATCTAACGAATTCCAGTGACCACCTTGGTCCCATAGTGACATTTTTGACCACACACGAAATTGCTGATCGTGTGGATTCTTATTGAAATGACTGGAATTCACCAGTGAACATTCACAGAACAACAGATAATTTTACTGCACCTTAATACTGTTTCCAGGTCGAAGCCTCTACTTCCTCTATCTTGTTTCATACTCAACAACCATTTATGAACACTGTTGATTCAAGTCACACATTTAAGCTTTTCAAAAGCCATAGTGTACATTACAGTCTCCAGTCTAACGGCATCCCAGACTTCAACATTTTATGATTCAAAATAGCTGAATAACTAAACCATCTGAGATTTCGGAATAGAGATAAAGGTTAGGATCATAATTTTCAGGAAAATTACAGAAACAATGAGTGCATATTAGCACTGTTTGTTTGTTTTTGGCATCTGATAGAGCTTTTGGACTTGGAAACAGTGATGTCAGACTTACCATCGGACTGAAACACAATTGTTTTAAAGTTATGTGAAGATGGACATTTTTTATTAGTCAATTTAAATTTTTTACGGTGATTTATTTCGTGGAACATATGTGTTTCCATGCATTTGTTTGTATATACATGGTTGATTATTCATGTTGCTTATGTATTATACAATTTTTTTGTGTATTCATTGATATTATCTATAGTTAACTTTTTTTTCCCATGTGCATGGAAGTGTATGTATAAAAATGAATATAAAATATATTTGGTTCAATTTGTTTATTATAATAGAAGTCAAACTTACCATAGTAACAACACGAACTTAAATATAAAAAAAAAAAAAAAAATGAAATTTGGTTCCTGGAGGCACCCAAAGTGGTTCCACACAGTGCCTTATATAAGAGTTCCTCAGGAAACTTGTGTGGTTCTTCAGAGAACTGCCCCTTTTTAAAGGGTGCCTAGAGGATCTACAGACGGTTCCACCGGTGTGGCAAAGTGAAGAACCCCAAAAGGTTCCTCCAGGCACCTTTTATTTTTACAGTGTACACTCTCAGAAAAAAAGGTACAAAAGTTGTCACTGGGACAGTACCCTTCAAATGGGTTCTAATGTGTACCATTTATGTACTAATATGTACACTTTTGGAACTAATATGTACACTTTTGGTACCAATATGTACCTTTGAGGGACTAATATGCACTCTTTAGGTACAAAGGTGTACCTTTTGAAAAGGTACCGCCACAGCAGCTTTTGTACCTTTTTTTCTGAGAGTGTACCGCAAAACGGAAGTTCAAAGACAAAATTCTAAAGATGGCTGCGCACTTGTTTGTCTGGTGCATAAGGTCTATATGTTGCTGTAAGAATGTTGATAAGGGCTGCCAGTTAGTTGCTATGTTGTTTTGGGTGGTTGCAAGGATGTATAGCGATTTATATAGCGCTTTTCTCTGCACTCAAAGTGCTTTGCATATGTAAGAGGATAATCTCCTCAACTACGACCAATGTGCAGCATCCACATGGATGATGCGACGGCAGCCATATTGCGCCAGAACTCCCACCACACACCAGCTTATTGGTGGAAAGGAGAGAGAGTGATGAACCAATCAGTATATGGGGATGATTAGGAGCCCATGATGATGAACAGAGGGCAATGGGCAAAAATTACACCCCTACTCTTTTTCAAAGGACATCATGGGACCTCGGTTTAATGTCTCATCTGAAGGATGGTGTTTTTTGACAGTATAGTGTCCCCATCACTGTATGGGGCATTAGAACCCACACAGACCTCTTCCAGCAGCAACCTAGGTTTCCCAGGAGGTGCAGGTACTGACCAGGCTCAACCCTGCTTAACTTCAGAGGGCAACCAGTCTTGGTCTACAGGGTGATAGCTGCCGGATAGATTAGTAGCTGGGGGAATTTTCAGAATGTTTCTTATTGGTTGCTGAAGTGCTTTTAGAAAAATAGACAGATGGACAGAGCAAGTGGGAGAGAGATCACAAGTTCAAAGAAATGCCAGGATCCATTAACATGTGTTAGAGACATGTCCCCTGTGATTCTCTCTCACTTTAACTATAGCCTTCAGATGGATGTGGCTTCACTTTGTGGTGTATCTTGACATTCTCTTGCTTTTTTGTCATTTTCAGCTCTGTTTTTATAATTGTTTGCCCAAGGCAGTACAATGAACACATTGAAATGGCCCTCGTAATGATTTCTGGCAATTATAACATTTCTTTCTTCTGTGAATAATGTACTGGCTGCTCTTTTTCACGCAGTGAATGGGGCTGCCACTTTTGAAGTTAAAATAGAGTGTAAAAGCATCATACAAGGATCATGAACGTAGTCAATGTATAAATGTTCTCCGTTTGTTTCCATTGTAGAAAGAAAGTCGTACCAGTTCGGAACGACTTGACGGTGAGTAAATGATGGCTACATTTTCATTTTTATGTGAACTGTTCCTTTAAATGATGATGATGATACATACACAAACTCAGATAAATAGTTTGTCTTCATCACTCAAGTAAACATATGTTTGATCTAAAGTTTGTTCTTCGGATACAACAGCTGTATGTATGCTTGGATGAGTTCTCATTGATGAAATGAAAAACATCTGTCTGCCATTTCTGATTGGTTTTCTGTCAGACCATAGTGTTGTGCTATGGTACGAGCTTCCAGCTGTTCAACATATGGCCACCAAAGTACATATGTAGAGATAATCCCACATTATAGAGCACAAGTGATCAGACTTCAGTCTAAACGCCACTCTGCTCTCCAACCAAAACCGTTTTTTACCAGAAAGAATCAAAAGTAAGAGGATCCCAAACTTTTAATTGATTTGGTCTGTTTCAGAGAGTCAGTGTCAAGTCTCAAGGTGTTGTAGCTTTAGTTTTCTTGTCTGCTGCCTTTAAAGTCACAGGTCAGGATAGTCACTAAAGGTTTGGGACTGTGTACATTTGTATGGTGCCATCAAGGAATCAGCGTTGTCATGAAGTCAACCATCACATGACATTTAAAGCTCAGCTGATCCAGGTGTTTGTTGAATATACCCAGAAAACTTGTCGTTATAGATATAACATTGGTTGCAAAAGTGGTTTCATAGTGACTGTACAATTTATTATTTTATATTTGCATATATTCATAATTGTTTTTATAATATTTAATCATTTATATATCAATTTATGATATAATTATATAAAATGTATCTTTTATTATGAATTTAATTTTTAGGTTTGATTTAAAATATATATTTTTAAATAAACTTAAATGTCACAGAATAAGTTTTAATTTAATTAATTTAATTTTTAAATATAATATAATATAATATACATTATCTCTGATCACTGTTCTCTCTTTATAACTCTTGTAAATACATTTAAATAAATGCATGTAAATAATTTAAATGAATACATTTAAATTCCATTAATTAAATTTACATTTTAATGAAGTTCTCAGTTTCATTAATATAATATAATATAATATAATATGAATTACTAATAGAATCATTATTGTCTCTGTACATTTTAGTCTGTGCTCTGCTAACCTCTCTTTCCCTTTCTAAGTCTTAATTTTGTAAATCCAATTAAATTAATAAATATTTTATAATTTAAATGAATACATTTAAATGTCGTTAATTAAATTTAAATTTGAATGAGCTTCTCAGTCTTTTATTTTATATTTATTTCATACATTATTGTTGAATTCATTTTCATGACTGTGCAGTTTATAGCTCCTCTTATGTTGCTCCTTCACTTTCCATCTCATAAATGAGGCAAATTTTCCGTCCTGCGGTACCCGCTGCTCATGTTTGGGTTGCTAAGGAACTCACTGCATACGCCGAAATTGTCCTGACAGCCCAAGGTCATATTCTTTTTTTTTTCACCTCCTCTCTCTCCTCAGCAACAGCCGTAATGAAACTGTCCCCATTACAGGGCTCTTTTATGGGCCTAAAATTGGAATATTGCCAGTGTCGGACCTGGTGATGGTCTTGTCAGGCCCAGTGTGTGTTTAGCTGAGAACACCGCGGAGTGATCATTTTTAATGGGAACGCAATAGTCTACACCTATACTCATCCGGCAGGATCCATGAACAGGGGAGAGGTGATGACAGACTATGACAGAGAGAGAGAGAGGATGTATAAAAGACGTATGAAAAAAAGAGAAAGATTTTATTTACTTACTGTTGGAGGTTGTGGGGATGTGTTGGGAATTTACCTTCTTTTGATTAGTTCTCCTGAGAAAATCTGTGCCAGAAAGAAACTTCGACCCTGTTCCAGTGTTATGCTTTCAATGGCATTTTCAAGCTAAATATTTAGTTCAAATCAGAATTAACGCAGCTTTACATCGTGTACTAATCAACAAGACAGGACAAGACAGGTTTCCAGCAACAGGCAATTTGTCTATCCACAGTGAACGAGAAACTGCTGTGCGACGTGACACAATCACAGCCAAAGATATTTAAGGTTTAATCACAGTTATTTGCAGTGAGATTGTTGACCAATGAGATTCCGCTAATCAGAGCAAACAAGACAGAAATAGAAAAGAAACGATTGACAGAATGATCAGACGTTGTGAATGGTTAGGTTTCTCTCTCTCTCTCTCTCTCTTTTCAGGTACAGTGCAAGCCGAGACCGAGATTTAAAAAAATGCCACATTTATGTGGTCTCAAGACCATAAACGAGGTGTACACACTGTAATGACATGAAGGCCAAATTGAAAAGGATAATCCAGTAAGACGATGTTACATTGACATTTATCTCTAAACAAGCATGTATGGAAGTTTGTTCTCTCTCTCAGTTTTAATAAACATTCAAACTTCTCTCAAATAGCTGATTGTAAATACATACTGACAGGGCACCACTTAGCACCACGTGGGCATTAGCAATAAATGGATCAGGTAATTGGATTTGTCTTTCACTCCGTTAATTCTTTCACAGATTATACAAGACAACCGGTTTGTTTATTAAAACAGAAAGACAGAGGAAGTGATTTAGATGCTTATAGCGAGCTAAACACACGTCCCCCTGAGCTCTCAGTAGATCCAGGCGAGCTTTTGAGCGGCTTTGTCTGAAGCCTCACACTCCTAATTGGTTTTGAAAGTTTCGAGGGCTACTGTTTGTTCTTGAACCTCCTGTCACCATGATTTCCAACAGAGCAGCAGCAATCAGCCATACTTTCCAGAGGATGGCTAACATCAAAGTTCTGCCCTTTTTACTCCCATCATGCTTTAAAATGGACCCCATTTGCTTCCTTAAAGGGATAGTTGACCTTAAAATGAAAATTCGGCCTTCATTTCATTTCCAAAACCTGTCTGTGTATCTTTCTTCTGTAGAACATAAAAGAAAAGCGTTTTATTTTGTCCATACAAAGGTAGAACTATAACTGTTTGGTTACCAACATTCTTTGTGTTCCGCAGAAGAAAGATAAACATACAGGTTTGGAACAACATGAGGGTGAGTAAACAATGACAGCATTTTTGCATCTATGCCTTTAATATACATTCTAAGCCTTGAGGCGAATGCATTTGTTGTGCAATTGTTCTGTCCTTTTTGATAGTTGCATTTCAGATACACTGACGACGTTTTGACAGAATTTGGCTCTGTGTTTTGCATCATCCATTATGCCATGTTCTGAAATCCTCATTGACAAGTGTCATTTAAATGGGACTAAGCCAAGCAAGCCCTTCTGCTAGTCTGAAGGATGTTGATGTTGCACCCTTTATTCTTCAGTTATTTAGCACTATTTCAACCTTTTATCAAAATTTATACTGTACTTATTTCCCTCTTTCCCAGGACTTCAACCTCAGTTTTCCCATACTGTCTGAACTTTGTTGGAGGCGAATATTAATCGTATTCAAGGCAATTAATCACCCACTAATGAGCATAAGTGATCAAAAACTGACAAACCACCTGACTGAATTCTCGTAACGCCCGCATTTCACACATTTTTTTTATTTTATTTTTTTAATCAAGCCATACTTTGAAATAAAATGGGTTACAGATACCATTCTATTGTGATTTTAAGAGAGGCATCTTACACACGACCAATCTCAACCATTTCTAATACACAACTGATTAAAAGATTGGGGTCGGTTTTTTATTTTATTCGATTTTTTTTTTTTTTATCATTTTGAAAGAAGTCTGTTATGCTCATAAGACTGTGTTTATTTGATCAAGAATACAGTAAGTGAAATATTATTACAATGAACTATATTGTATTTTAATATATTTTAACATGTAATTTATTCCTGTGATGGCAAAGCTGAATTTTCAGTGTCACATGATCCTTCAGAAATCATTATAATATGCTGATTTGCTTCTCGAGAAACATTTCTTATTATTATCAATGTTGAAAACAAGTTGTGCTGCTAAATATTTTTGTGGAAACTGTGACATATTTTTCAAGATTCTTTGATGAATAGAGATTTAAAAAGCTATAAAGATATAAATAAATATTTTGTAACATTATTTATGTCTTTACTGTCATTTTGAATCACTTTAATGCCTTTGAAAACAAAAAAAGAAACGAAAAGAAAAAATCTTCCTGACCCAAAACTTTTGAACTTACTTCATGCTGAAATCAAGGCATCTCAGTGTTGTTCAAACAGACTATTCCACTCGTAAAATTTGTTCTTCTATCTCTCAGGAAAAGAAGCCTTTCTGCCCCGTTGTTAGGAAAACTGCACTTTTCAAGGACCTATATGTTTTGGGCATTCAACAAAGATAGGAATAAATGTTTTATATGCAGTGTTATGTTACTGTTTAGGCAGCGGTTGACCAGCTTTCATTGCGTTTCAGATGTCAAATTGCTCTCATCGAGGCGAGTAAGATATTGAGGTAATTGCTCAGTTAGGGAGTTTTGTTCCTATGAATTAATACAGACCGGGGTGGATTCCTGACTAAATACACAATGCTACAGCTCAATGTCTTCACCCTCAGGCTCATGTTGACATAAAATCAAAACCATAGCACAAACTGTAAATATAGCGAAACGCACACACACGTACACAGATTCACAAATAACAGAGAAATAGCAGACGCTATGTGACATGTTTTATTCATTTGCCAAATCGTCTACGGCTCAACACTGCAGAGGCCTCAAAGCATCAGAGATTTCAATAAATGAGAACAACAAAAACAAACACGGGGGAAAAAAATAAAATAAACTTAAGTAAAAAAAAATAAATAAAAAAAAAACACGTTTCAAAAGATAAAGCTGGGCAAACCGGAGGCGAGGCAGGAGGGCTGAGCGGAAGAAGAAAGCGAAATAGTCAGCTCCTCGATTCGGCCGACGACGCCATTATCACAGAACACCACCGTGGATGTCACACCCGGCTTTGGCTGTGAACATGACACCTTCCCGCTCCTCTCCTAATCTCTTTCTCTCTCCCTCGCACACGCGTACTCTATATTTAGTTTTCCCTTCATTTCCTATTCACTCTTATATTGGCTTTCTCTTATTTGTCTCTGTCATTTTTTAGTGCTTGTCTCACCGGCTCGTTCCCACTCTTCTCCTTACCTCTCCTCATCCCGCACCGCGATGGAATATTAATACTGTTTTTTCATCTCGTTTCCTACATCTTTGTGGACTTGACATTTCTTTCACGTTTTTTATGCATTATCACTGAGCTACGTTCTTCTCGAGTGTCCCGTCAGGCAGGTCGTCAAACTTTCCTTCTCTTCCTGGATGACCTCAGTGGTCTGGCTGGGATCCAGAGAATTTTTTATTTATTTATTTATTATGATAAGCAGAAATGACTTCTGCCTGAGAATGGTCTGTTTCGGGTTATTTACAGGCTCGTAAACGCAAAAAAGAGAGTGGAAATTCAGTGGCTTGTAGAGAAACTGTGCCGCATGGGAGTGAAACATGTTCCCAGCAGCACAACACGTTTGTACAACATTTACAACATTGCAGTTTGGTTATTAATAAGGTAACTGTTCTAGCTACCTCATCTAAAAAATAAAAAATAAAACTCAATGTAACCAAAATACATTGTCAAATCAAACTGCAAACTGCTAAGGATTTTACTTAGAAGAGCATTGTGTACACTACTGTTCAAGCGTTTGGGTCTGTAAGATTATAAATTGTTTATTAAAAAGTATCTTCCGCCTACCAAGGCTGCATTTATTCGATCAAAATACAGTAAAATCTGTAATATTGTGAATTTTCAGCATCATTACTCCAGTCTTCAGTGCCACATGATCCTTCAGAAATCATTTTACTATGCTGATTTGCCAATCAAGAAAAACCGTGATACGTTTTTGTTCCCCAGGATTCTTTGTGTTTTTGAAATGGAAATCTTTCTGTAACAATGTAAAAGTCACTATTGATCAAGTTAATACATCCTTTCTAAATGTAAGTATTCATTTTTTCTTTCTTACTGACCCCAAACTTGAATGGAAGTGTACATGAAAAAATTACATTAAATGAGAGGTTTAAAAAATGTCATGTAAAATGTAAACATACTAAAATACAACCAGGCCACAATGTTTGTGGAATGTTATTTGTCTTCCTTTTTGTAAGCTTTAGGAGTATTAGGAGTATAAATTAAAGTCAATTAGGAATATAAATATAACATTGTTCTTTTTTATTCTGAATTGAAGATATTTTTTAGAATGTCCACATGAGATTTCCTCCAACTGTCATGATTTCTGACTTGTGTTGTGTGGACTTTTATGTTATTTCCTGTTCTGCGCCATGTTTTGTAGTCCTTTGTAGTTTTTCTTGTTGATTAGTTCTTCGTTTGTTTCCAGGTGTATTTTATATGCCAGTTACCCATATGTATTTAAAAGCCATGTGCCTACTTATACTATGTTATCTTTTTGTGAAGAAAAAGTACATACTTTTGAGTGTGTAGCAGAAGAGTGGACAAGCTTTGAGACATACTATCACGTCATAAAATAGCGTCTTTAACGATTTCTCTCTGTCGCATAGTTACATGCATCCTGTCACGTAAACTGACCTGTCAATCATCTTGTCAAAGATAAAATCCTCCATACTTAATTTCATTTCAGTTCCCAATGTCACGGGTCTTCCATGTGGAGACTCCTCATATTCATGCATAACGATGCATTTAAAATTGAATGGCCAACCGGATCTTTATAAAAGTTCTAACTTGTGTTTGTTGTTCTGAACTGAATCCTCTTCCAAAGCGCAATGGGTTGTGTGGGCAATATTAGCCGTTAAAGTGAGCACGGATGCACACTTTAAAAATCGACCGGAAATAGTATACCATCCGGGGACTTCTGGCATACTCTTCTCAAACAGGGGGGCAGGGTTTAATAAAATATTGAAGCTTCCCCGGGCGCCGCCATTGATTAGCGGACCATCACCTGCTGTTAGCATTCCATTGACTCCCATTCATTTTGGCGTCACTTTGACAGCGAATAACTTTACATCTGAGGCGTTTAAAGACTCCATTTGTCCATTATTTATTTCTAAAGAAACACGAAAATGTATAAAGGCTCCATTACCTTGTATCTTACGTTATGGCCCCGTAGATGCAGTTTTTGTAAAAATAGGCTAACGATTGCGTCATAACCACGCGACTCTCTGTCGCACAGTAGAGAGATTACCGTATGGACAGGAGGAGAAGCTCGCTCGCAATCGGGGGGACGTGGAGGCAAAATGACAAAATAATTAATCAGAATACTTAGCAAAAGTTTCTCCTGCTCCTAGCTCATGAACACCTCCTACTCACGATCTCCGTCTCTGCAAGTTTCGGAAGGGAATGATTCAGATTTCTCTTGGCACAGCTACTAGAAGACAGACGGGTTGCTCGCGTCACATCTACGTCGTCAAGCTCAGTTTGAGTCTGCGCAGTACGCTCAGCCATCAGGAAGTGAGAGCTTCTAATTGACCTCACTTTTCTCCGTTGAAACCTAGGGGTTGCTGTGTTCAGTTTATATACTGTCTATGTTTTCAACATATGCTTTGGGACACACTTATTTTAATATCACATACTGTTTAGGATGGACATTGAGACGCAGGGCCAGTGTTTCTCATGTTCCATGTTCTGTCTTCAAACGATTTACACTGTATCTTGTTTACACTGTATGTTTAAACTGCCCGTTCGTCGATTATAAAGATGTTTCATTCACATTCAGCTCAGCCTTGCCTTTTAAGCTTAAATAGCTTTGACCCCTTCAGATCTTTTTAATACTCTGCACATAGGGTCTGAAGAAAAGGTCACCTAGCTGAATTAGAGGGCCAGCTGTTTCCAGTTAGGGTTTGTTGAGCAATCATTTCCATATCTGGTTAACTTGGTCATTCATCTCTCAGGTGAATGCCTTGTCAGAGAATGAAAGCTGTAAATCTGGAATGAATTCTCACGGGACAAGCAAGGCATGCTGGGATACTTTAACCTTGACGATGAAAGGCAACGGAAAACGCTACAATATTTCCATAATTTATGGCGCTATTAAAAAACTGTATTTTGAAACCTGGACATTATGTGGTGTAAATATTAAAAAGTTCCCAGGAAGATCTTTCTCTTTCATCTTTTGAAAAGGGTGGAATGAACTTTAATGAACCACAGTTATCACAACAAAAGCTAACCTTGCTTGCACAACTTTGACAGCTGGATATAAAAGTTCCCTAAGAATGTTTTTTAAGCATTCTTTACAAAAATATATTTATACATATATGTTAATAGCATTGTATGTTGGTGTCGAACATCTCATTTTTTATTTTGATTTATATAAAAAACAGTAAAAATTATTTTTGAATATTTTTAGTTTTTGATCATTTTGCTTGCGGTAATGCCAACTGCATAGATTTTGGCACAGGGGTGTATTTTTATTGGAATTTTACTATTTCACCCTCATTTCTTTTAATAGATTTATTTTGCACAAGGTACACAAAATAATTACACTCAGGACCTAAAGGACAAAAATGTCCCCATTGAAACCCATTATAATGGGATTTTTTAATCTCAGGGCCATTTAACTATAAAATGATGCAATCTTTGTTAATAGGCTTTCATTCTGTTGGCAAGTCTTAACATTTTTAATTTGTACTATTATTTTTTTTACAAGTTGGTGACAATTTCTCAGGTTTGGCCTATAAAGCAAATACTCGATTTATTCCTGTTTTCTGCTTCTGCATATTATAGAGCTAATTGGATAAATTATGCAGATATAATTGTGTGGGTGTGTTGGTATGGATGTCAGAGTGTGTTTGTATGTGTGTAATATTTTTTGTGTGTGTGAGTGTGCGTGCTTGTAATATTTGAGAGAGAAAAACTCTACTGTACTGCAAATCATAAATACAACCGCTGTGTGCACCAGTGAAGTTTTGCCGGCAGCTAATGGGAAAAATTTGGTACTGTGCCCAAACAAAATCTTACTGAAAGCTATTTTTTTGAGATATCATCCTCAAATTTGGAACACAACTTGGCTCTGGCTGCGCCTCGATCCTCCTACCCTTCGGCTTCACCGGGCTTCTCCTTCCCTCCGGCTTCCCCGTCATCCTCACTCCCTCCATCGTTGCCCCGTTCTGCCAAGACCCAGTCTCCACCTCGTTCCATTGAGCCTCCAGCTCCACCTTGCGCTTCCGATATGTCGGATGTCGCCCTGGTCCGTCAGCTTCTCCGCGCCGCCACTTTCTCCACGCACCCTGGCTCCGCCTCCGTCAGTCGATCTACGGGTTTCGCCTGGGTATTTAGCCAAAGCTCCACACTGGCCGTCATCTCCACCGTCATGTCTCTCACTGCCTCCTGGTCCTTGTCCATCACCAGCTCCTCACCCTCCCCCAAAACTTATTTTAGAAGTTGGTGCCTTCTAGACTGAGAAAAGCCAGTAAATGTATTTTTGGCTCATGTGAAAGACAACAACTCCCAGAATGCACTTGCTTCGCTGCCCTACGAGACACTCCCAAGCCACGCCTACCGGTTACAGAGGGCAGTATCGGAAGAAATTATACAACAAGGCTACTAGCTGACTCGAAACTGAAAAGACACCGTTTTATCGTGAGATCCCACCCCCTATGGGCGGGTTGAAAACATGCGGAACTAGCTCCTACTACTGGCTGTAGTCTCTAGCCTCTGGCCAAAAAAGCCTCCGATGACGCAAAATTAAGATTTTTGCGTGATCTGAGGTTTTTTTCCAGACACACAATACAGAAATCACTCGTCTCAGGGGGACATGAGGGAGGGAAGCACGGTCATTCGAAAATACTACCGGGTTACTACTGATACAAAGCTTAATGCTAATCGGTGAAGTATCCCTTTAAAGTCAGTTTAGAATATTCCTATCTTGTGCGTGTAGCTTACAGACATGTGACACTGCACTATGTTATTATTCACGTTATTTCCCTATAGCGGCTAATGAAACAGAAGTCTTGCACGTCTACAGAAAACCTCTTACTTCAACGTAAAAAAAAATATTAAGTGAATATTGAAACTGACTTTTAAAGATGAACCCATCCTGAAATGTTGCCATAGCTTTGGATACATGTTTATGTTTAAGAGTGCTGATGGGTGAACTCATGTGTGAATCTTAATGTTCCACCATTAAGGAAGAGAGGCCTGAAGTCCAAAAAAGGGATAGTCAAGGTTGAACTGAAGCTTCCAGGGTGTTGCAGGATGTTAATGCGATCCCCCTGCGACATTCAGGCCTTGACTGTTTAGCATGTATTTTCAAGCATTCTTTTCTAATGGAGATACAGTGATACATCTTCAGCAAATGCCTCTGAATCCGTTCTGAGACCCCTGGCAGGCTGATGCAAGAAGAGAAGAAATAAAAAAAGAACACAAAATGGTTTAATTGGGGGAAATCTCAACGCTATGTTCTGAGAGCAGTCCCATGGTTACAATTATAACTTTATCTTGACAAATTCAATGTAGAGGAGAGTGATAGGGCTCTTTTGGGTTCTCCCATTCCAGTGAACCATCCAGCTAATAACCTAACCAATTTCAGATTTCAGTATCTGCATTGTGAATCGGTTTCTATTGGTTTGACTTTCATTTTTTTTAGCCTATTATTGCAAGTTTGTTTTCCAATCCAATCCAACTACACACGCACACACACACACACACAACCAAACACATCATCATCATCATCATCCTTTGATGCTAATTTATATGGTGAACAGAATGTGATGCAAAAATCTTGCTCGATCATCTTGGTAGACCGATAAAACCTTCAGAGGTCAAAGGAATTCTTGAGTCATCAAAACAGGACAGGCAATCAACTGACAGGTGGCAGTGTTTGATGATGTAATTTCCTGCACCTGTCATTCTCGCAGGAAGGTGCCGCTTCTACATTTCATTATGATGGCTCGCTTCATTCGTATTGCGAAGGTCAGGGAGTTTGGATATTAAGTCCATGTGATGCATCTTAAATTGAGCGCTTTAAATTTGCAGAGTTTGCCAACGGACCCGGTAATTCAATTTATTCACAGTCCAAACTAGGGCTGTTTTATTTCTTATTTTGCAAATACTTCATCTAACCTCATTCCTCTATAACTAATGAGCCGTGTGCAGAAACGTGGTAACAGAACAAGAACATAGCATCCTGTGTTGCATGGGGAGATTTATCAGAGGGCATTTTAAGCACAGGAAGTAAATGATCCAACAAAATACATTAACCTTATTTACTAGATAGAGAGGCTTATTAGATCGCTCAACACAATGAGCTCAGCTTGGTGTCTCTGTCATTTCCAGCACATTAAGAAACACACAAATCAGGCGTTTGCTAAAGTTTATTTCATTATTTAGCCGAGAGAATGACCTTGATGTTTCCTTGGAACATTTAACCAACCCCAAGGTAGACATTATAGTGATGAATACACAGCAACACTGACAGCAGCCAAATCTTATCTATTTACAGAGCATGAGGAAGAACCTTTCTCTCTCTTTCTCCCCCCCCCTCTCTCTCTCTCTCGTTTGCACCTCATGCTGTGGCCTCTTCACTCATTTGTCATTACACCCTGCTCATCCACTGTCAGCTCAGCAGTGAGTGTCGAAACCCGCCAAGGCTGCTCATTCTCTCCATCTCTCTTTTTCTCTCTCACACGCCCCTCCTTTTCCTCTATCAATAACCAGTTTCCAGGGCCATCGCGGTAATGTTTAATGCGTTCAATCGTAGTCGGAGCGTTTATTAGTCTCTGGTTGGTGGGCTGAGCGCACACTCGTAAGCCTGATAATTAAACTCCAGGTAAGAGTTCGGTTACACCTCTATAAAATCCGAACTAATATAACTGAGGTGTTGTGCTTAGACTGTGTTTGTATTAGTATCTCCAAACTGCAAGGCAAAAGCATCATTATGATGTTTGTAAATCTGTAAGTGGACTGAAAAAGTTGATATTGTTACTGTGGAGTTATGGAGTTGTAATCAAGGCTAGGTCTGTATTGTAGACTAACATAGCCGTGCTGTTCATGACCAAAACATTGCGCTCAACCAGAAGTCTTTCTGATGAAGTGAGTTGACCAAGGAAGACATAGAGCCAGTTGCATATTAGCCTCTGTGTTAAAAGCCCATTCACACCAAAAATGATAACTATAAAGATAAATATAACTAAGTATACAGTGGGTACGGAAAGTATTCAGACCCCCTTAAATTTTTCACTCTTTGTTATATTGTAGCCATTTGCTAAAATCAAGTTCTTTTTTTTCCTCATTATTGTACACACAGCACCCCACATTGACAGAAAAACACAGAATTGTTGACATTTTTGCACATTTATTAAAAAAGAAAAACTGAAATATCACATGGTCCTAAGTATTCAGACCCTTTGCTGTTACACTCATATATTTAACTCAGGTGCTGTCCATTTCTTCTGATCATCCTTGAAATGGTTCTACACCTTCATTTGAGTCCAGCTGTGTTTGATTATACTGATTGGACTTGATTAGCAAAGCCACACACCTGTCTATATAAGACCTTACAGCTCACAGTGCATGTCAGAGCAAATGAGAATCATGAGGTCAAAGGAACTGCCTGAAGAGCTCAGAGACAGAATTGTGGCAAGGCACAGATCTGGCCAAGGTTACAAAAAAAATGTCTGCTGCACTTAAGGTTCCTAAGAGCACAGTGGCCTCCATAATCCTTAAATGGAAGACGTTTGGGACGACCAGAACCCTTCCTATAGCTGGCCGTCCGGCCAAACTGAGCTATCGGGGAAGAAGAGCCTTGGTGAGAGAGGTAAAGAAGAACCCAAAGATCACTGTGGCTGAGCTCCAGAGATGCAGTCGGGAGATGGGAGAAAGTTGTAGTAAGTCAACCATCACTGCAGCCATCCACCAGTCGGGGCTTTATGGCAGAGTGGCCCGACGGAAGCCTCTCCTCAGTGCAAGACACATGAAAGCACACCTGAAGGACTCCAAGATGGTGATAAATAAGATTCTCTGGTCTGATGAGACCAAGATAGAACTTTTTGGCCTTAATTCTAAGCGGTATGTGTGGAGAAAACCAGGCACTGCTCATCACCTGTCCAATACAGTCTCAACAGTGAAGCATGGTGGTGGCAGCATCATGCTGTGGGGGTGTTTTTCAGCTGCAGGGACAGGGCGACTGGTTGCAATCGAGGGAAAGATGAATGCGGCCAAGTACAGGGATATCCTGGACGAAAACCTTCTCCAGAGTGCTCTGGACCTCAGACTGGGCCGAAGGTTCACCTTCCAACAAGACAATGACCCTAAGCACACAGCTAAAATAACGAAGGAGTGGCTTCACAACAACTCCGTGACTGTTCTTGAATGGCCCAGCCAGAGCCCTGACTTAAACCCAATTGAGCATCTCTGGAGAGACCTGAAAATGGCTGTCCACCAACGTTTACCATCCAACCTGACAGAACTGGAGAGGATCTGCAAGGAGGAATGGCAGAGGATACCCAAATCCAGGTGTGAAAAACTTGTTGCATCTTTCCCCAAAAGACTCATGGCTGTATTAGATCAAAAGGGTGCTTCTACTAAATACTGAGCAAAGGGTCTGAATACTTAGGACCATGTGATATTTCAGTTTTTCTTTTTTAATAAATGTGCGAAAATGTCAACAATTCTGTGTTTTTTCTGTCAATATGGGGTGCTGTGTGTACAATAATGAGGAAAAAAAAAGAACTTAAATGATTTTAGCAAATGGCTGCAATATAACAAAGAGTGAAAAATTTAAGGGGGTCTGAATACTTTCCGTACCCACTGTATAAGCGTCTACTCTACACCAAAGCACAACAACATTCTGTTTATAACGTTTTGTCGTCTACTGCTTTAAATGCCCAAGCCCTTCAAAGCAGGAATGGATTTTGATTGGCTGTCAATGTTTTTTTTCCCATTCATGAGCTGGAAAAAAATCGTTCTGAAAGTGATTCCAACAATATTGTTTCTCTGTGTTGTTATCATTATAGTTGTGGTGGGGAATGTATTTGTTTACCCATGTCCCCATAAGGTCAAAATTTACTGTTATTACTATCATTGTGGGGACATTTGGTCCCCATAACCTAGGGAATACACACACACACGCACACACACACACACACGTATTTCAGGCTTATAGATTGCACTTTTTAGATCTTGACAAGTTTGGATTTTTGATATTCACAATGAAAGAGATTGTAGCCAATCAAAGAACAATGTCATAGAGCAGTCGAAAGGCTAGCAAATAGCACACCACTGAACTTTTGCAATAGGTATTGATGTTTGTTATTCACAGGGAAAGTCCTTGACTTTGATATTATAGACTTCACACCGACATATTGCATTGTAATTTTAGATTTGCTGATTGCTTTAGATCGCTCATCAGTTCAACAAAAATGTTCATAGTATTTGAAAGCATTTGTTATTATAGTCATTATTCATGATTTTTCTGCATAATATATTCAGGCACAACACTAATAGCTGTGTAGGTCAGAACAACGTTATATGACAACATTTTCTATTTTTGTGTTTCTCACAGGTGGTGTGACACTCATTCTCAGTTCAAACTCCTGCTCTCAAAAAGGTCAAATTAGTATTGATATCTGGCACATTTTTTTTTTTCGTATTCAATACTGCACTTGTAACCCATCATATCATATCAATTTCTGATGGGAGGGTCAGGAAGGCAGAAGTGTGTGTTTATTTACAGAGACCCTTCATTGATTCACACAGGGATGAAGAAAACCCCCTCTGCAAATACACAGTCTCTTTATCATCTCAGCTACGTTTTTTTGTCCGCCACCTTCGCTTAAACTCACACTGGGATGCGTAACGTGTCTCTGACCTCCTTAACCTTGTGTGAGGGAGCCCCCTCCGCCCCGTTACCTCCATCCTGACTTCAGCGCACACCTTCTCCTGATCAATACGCAATCAGCCGTTCTGTTCCTCAGCTACCCGGTCATCAAAACTGTTTACAAAGCTAACAATTACTTTCTGAGATAGCACTCTAAATTACTGGAACGAACTGCGATGCTACTAAAGTGCATTAGGATTAAAAATAAACGTGTCTGGTATCTAAGATTTGATTATATATATATATATTTTTTTTTTGTGAATATTAAAATAGATTATTATCCTGCTTTTCATGTTGATTAATTGCTGAGAACTATGGGATTATTTAAAGGAACAGTTCACACAAAAATGAATTAATTTACTGATTATGTCATTCCTAACCTGTTACTATCTTTCTTAGATGGAATACTAAAGCACCAGTAAAATTAATATGCACTTTTTTTTTTTTAAACATTGAAAGGTATTGTTACGAGGTCAGGTATGCATACCATTTGAAAGTTTGGAGTTGGTAAGATTTTTTTAATGTTTTTGAAATAAGTGCTCAGAGGCTTCATTTTTTAAATAAAACAATACAGTAAAAACAGTAATACTGTGAAATATTTTTACAATTTAAAATAACTGTTTTCTGTTTTAATATAGTTTTAAAATGTAATTTATTCATGTGATGGCAAAGCATTTTCAGCAGTCATTACTCCAATCTTCAGTGTCACATGATCCTTCAGAAATCATTCTAATATAGCCTACTAAATTTGCTGCTCAAGAAACTCAAGAAATGTATTATGTTGAAAACAGTGGTGCTGCTTCATATTTTTGTGAAAACTGTGGCACACTTGGATTCTTTGAAGACTAGAGGGTTAAAAAGAACTCTTTTGTAACATTATAAATGCCATTACTGTCATTTTTGACCAATTTAATCCTTGCTGAATAAAGGTCCGTTCACACCAAGGATGATAACTATAATGATAACGATAAAGACATAGTTCTAAAAGTCCACACCACAACTATAACGGTAACGGCACAGAGAAACGATATCATTGGAATCACTTTCAGAATGATTTTTTCCAGTTGATGATTGACAGCCAATCAGAATCCATCCCGCTTTAAAGAGCTTGAGCATTTAAAGTGGCAGTGCTTAAAATAAACAGAACGTTATCATCTGCTGTTGTGGATGCTAATATAGTTATTTATTGTTATACTGTAGTTCCGTTCACAGCAGGGAGGATAACTATAATGATAAATATATAGTTCTAAAAATCGTTCTAAAAATAAAAGAATAGCAGAGTCCACACCACAACTAACAATGCAGAGAAATGACATCATTGGAATCACTTTCAGAACCATTTTTTTTCCCCAGTTGATGAATGATAAAAACATTGACATTGACACTCAGAATCCACCAGATTTAAAAGATTTTCGTCTGCTGGTGTGGACGCTAATATAGTGATCATTCTTGGCGTGAACAGGCCTTCAAAGTGTTAAATTCTTTAAAAAAAATAAAAATAATTAACAGTAGCGCACATTATGATGGAAAAAAAAGAAGGAAAAAACGTAATGTTTTTAAAATCCCAATCTTTTGATAGCACATTACTGTATTTATATGTGAATTTATGGTTGCACTATATTTACACTACGATTACAGCTATAAAAAAAAGTTAATCCACTTGACAAGACTGGAGGTTATACAGACCGACAGGCAGAGACAGATCGATAGATTCAAGTTCAAATTGACGTGTTTCAGTTACTGATATTAACTTACTTTCCAGTATTAAACGGGAGACAATCGCTGGTAGGAATGAATGAAAGCTATCAACGTCAGATATAATGTAAAAAGAAGATCAGTGCGTTCTAGCTAGATATTGCAGCATTAATTCTCTTGAAGAGCTGAATTTTATACGTTGAGGTATAGATTTAATTTCGTTCTCTGTGTTTTGAAGCGAAGGTATTTAATTGCTAATCATTTCAGAAAGTTTCTATTGATTTTAAAGGTCTGAGTGGAAGCTAATGCAGCTTCTTTACACTGTCCTGACCTCGTGCACATTTTTTTTGCTGGCTTTACTGTTTGAGTTTAAGTGTTTACCACACTCAACCACTTTAAATGAAGGAATATTTCTTAAAAGACTGAGACTAACAATATCCTACACTAATAATGGATGACATCTCCTAATGCCTAATAATCTCAAATGAGGCAGCTCTATGCAAATTATTTTCGTTGGTGGCAATTTGTGCATGGTTAATTGCCCATTAATATCCATTAGTTGGGTTGCTTATATAATTCATTATGTGTTGTGTATGCTCTTAGTGGATGCGTGCATTTCCCTTCAGACCGACTTTATATATAATCCATTAATATGAGCCCAGCTATTCTTATTCTTAAAGCTATTTTCAATGAAGAGTAAACTATTATAATCAGCATCATTGCATGGTTGCATACTATAACTGTACAACACACTGGCAATCATATGAGATGGGTTTTATATAAATTCATGGAATATAGGTCCCTAAAAATCAAAATTTGAAAAAGCATCCAGAATCATGCAGCTGTCAAACATGGTGTTTTTTTTTACAGTTACAATGCTCTAAAGGGTTGTGTTTTGGAAGCACACTTCAAAGATCATGTTCTTTGAAATGTATCTTACTTTTCAGATGTTCTGGGAATGTCTGAGAAAAGGGAACAGGGTGGAATTCTTGTTTATTCGAATAGCCCGTTAATTTGTGGAAGCAAGGTAATGAGTTTGAGAAGAAACCTGAATCTGAAAGATGAAAACTGTTCTCCTCTTACTTGTTTTGAGACTCTTCCAATGGAGGGAGGTTGGATTGTCTTTCTCTTCCCCTTCATTTTTCTCCATTCACTTTCATCCTCACTTTGGAGAAAATATAAAACAGAAAAAGAAAGTGAATAATTAAATTAGATGAGGGAAAAGTGGAAAATGCAATTCAGTCATTTCACTCCTCGGGTCAGGGGTCTCACTGTTCAGCCTAGTCTATTCAAAGTTAATGGCAATTTTTCTGTTTTATGCACTTCAGCAAGGTTGCAGGTTTGGTTTCCAACTGTGGTCGGGACATTTAAAGCCAAACTAATAGGATTTTTCACATTACCATTTGCAAACGTAAGTTGCATAATATTTTACACTGTTCACACTGTATGCTGGGTTAATAATGATGACGCTGAGGCTGGGATCGTTCGCCAGCTGTGAAACGGTACGTAATGCGCAAGTTTATGATCGAATCAGAGAAGAAAATGCACAAGCGTGGTTTCTCGAGAGAGAAATCGCAGCTCATCAGCAAACTTAAGACGCTGCTGAGACATTACAAGTCACATCGATGTCACGCGTCTTTACGGGATTTTTACAGGTTGTGTGTGAACGCGCTCTCTGATTCCGGACAATCACTGGCAGTGTGAATGAACCCAAATTAAACGAATCCCGGGTCACTTTATCCGTGTATTTTCCGGAATCTCTGTGTGAAAGGGGCTAAAGTGTAGCCTACTCCTTTGAGCCTGAGCGTGGAAAGACGCGTTCGGCGAGTGCACACTATCTAGTGGACTTTGTTTTCAAGCGCTTTGTCTCACACATGCGCTGTTGTTGTCCGCGCACCATCTGCGCTGTCACAAAAATTGGTGATGACGAAAATAACGTCGCACGGACAGCACCCTCTCTCCGACGCTTCGAATATTCGATGTTCATTACTACCGAAGCTTCGAAGTTCAAAAAATGGTATTTGGACCAGCACAATTGTTTTTCGCCTAGAGCGGCAGCAGTGCACTCGCCGGTCCTGGACAGAAGTACAGCTACTTTGGGCTTAAGGTAAGATTTAAACATTTAGGACCTCTGTTGTATATAAATGTTTATAGTTTCTCCAACTGTTTTTGTCACTTGTTGTTGGAATGTGAATTCAACAGGTGTTTTGTGGATAGTCCTTGTCTACAGAGATCATGAAATCCATTTAAGCAGGAATTTACTTTTTGATAAAGTCGTGAGGCAGGATAACTTCAGCCTGTCTGCAACATGAAGCCGCTCTAGTCTATTTATCATGCTTCCCTCAGTCAGTCTTGTAAGTGTAAACAATCACATTTCCCAGACCCAATTCACAAACGGAAAACAAAGGTTGATCACATCAAATGGATTGAGAAAGTGAACAAAACAGAAAAATGCTCTGTTGCAGGAACTGGTGAGCTGCCTGTAGGCAAGGAAGGTTCCAACAGGTAACAGTCAGGCAATCTTATATGCCTGTTTTTGCCAAATACTAAGGCAGCCACATGCATACGTCTTTCACGGAGAGAGCAGAATGCGGTGCAACATGCTGCGGGGGAAAATAAATAAATTGAAGATGATGGACGAGGTGAGCAAGGTGTCAATTATACATATACATATTTTCTTTTGACATATTTTAATGCATTTGACTGGCTAGACTTGCTAGTGACATGCTCTACTGTAGGCCTACTACAGAAATGCATGTTCACTACCATTCACAAGTTTGGGGTCAGTATATTTTTTAAAACAGTGTTATTCAGCTAGGATTAAAATGTATCAAAAGTGACAGTAAAGATTTATAATGTTAAGAAAGATTTCTTTTTTCAAATAAATGCTGAATGTTCTATTCATCAAAGAATCCTGAAAAACAAAAAAAGATCTTGTTTTCCACAAAAATATTAAACACTACTAGTACAACATTACAACTAATAATGACTTCTTAAAATTCACATAAGATTATATAAAATCATTAAATTGCATAGCAACATACTAATGTCAAACTCATTTGAAATCTATTGGAAGTCTCATCTCACATGCACTTTGCATGAGGTTTCTACCTACAGGAATTATTCTAAATCAGTCACTTATGATGTTTAGTGATGGTTACCTTAGAAAGCAGGTTCCTATTTAGACAGTAGGCAGCAAGGCTGCTCTCTAGGTTTTGGAACGGAACTAAAATCTGAGATGAAAAGACATGGTCAGAGAAGGGTATTTATCCAAGTAGAAAGAACGTGTCACTCTATTGAGAGCAGACGGCGTAATCCCCTTCGAACTCAGCAGAAAATATGATGGAATTAAAACCTGTCAGTCTGTGCTTTCAGAACAGGAGAGTTGGGGATTTATGATGAACCAAATATCACCAAGAGCAAGGACTTGTGTTGGGCGATTGGTGGGTTTGTGAGCGTCTGGTCCTGTCATATGTTTAGGAATGTATTAGGTTTATTCACCCAATGGCGGTTTATTCACTCAATAGTCTGCGGCGCTTCAAGCCCTGGCGTTGCTGTGTAAATCATCCTTTATTTCTCCAGCTGCCCGCGCTAGTCCCCTCCAGTGCGCTTCTGCTATTTACTGTTCCCGATCCGGAGCCGTCCAATCTCTGCAGCATAGCAAATAATGTGAAAAAGGGACATGGGGAGAGATTTTGAAGGTAAAAACGTGGGGGCTGGTTTTTTTATGAGATTTTGTATAAATCTAATTCATACATAGCGGAGGTAATGGAAGGTAGAAGAGACACCTGCTCGGATTCAGAGCTGTCATCACCACATCTCCCAGAACAGATTGGATGATGGCATGGAAATGTTTGCGGCAATTTTCCTTTGCCGTACCACTCCCTCTCTCTCTTTCTCTCTTATCGGTCTCTCTCCCACTCGTCCTAGCCGCCGCTCGCTCTCCCTCTCTTTTGATAACAGTTCAGTGTGACTTGTACCATTTATCAAAACACCTTGCAGAGGCGCAGAAACTCAATAAATTATTCTGACAAATTATGGCATCAGCGAAGATGTGTCTCTGCTGTTTTCTGGGTTTGCAAAGATCTGTGGTCAATGTCTAGAAACCTGGATAATATTGCTTAGCATAATCTTAAAGCTTAATCTGTCGAATCACGTAGAACATCGTTGGGGAGTAACTAACTAAAGTAGCAACTTTACTAACTTAAAGTTCCATCAAATGGAAATGCACCCTATCTATTTTCTAAATGCATGTAATTGATCTTTATGAATGATTCATCCATGTTCTGTGTATTTTGAATTTGTTTGTTGTCAGCGTAATTTTTTATGTAAATTATGTCATATTTGGATCTATTGATTCATCCACAATAATCCCACCCCCTTTTTTTGTGCAATTGTTTGCCAGCTCACATTCAAATCTGCCTCCATTCAATCAACAGTCTCTACCCTATATTTGTCTTTTTTGATAACCTGCTTCCTTCAGATGTGTCACAATACGGAAGAAAGGATCTGTTGCTATTTCCGTTATATCTTGACCTTAGTAGCCCTTCTGTTTCCAAAACAGCATAGTTTTTTTTTTTTTTGCTGACTAGCTGTGAGCTGTAGCAACTAAATGTTTTTTTTTTTCTTTGTTTTTTTTTTCTTATTGTGTTTCGTACACAGTTCTAAATCCGCTGGAACTGAGGGAATAATAAAAGTGCCATTTTAGAATGTCATATGTGAAACGTTTGTCCAAAAGGTTCAAATAAATGAGCCAATTCCAAAATAAAAAAAAAATTGATTTAAGTCTCTTGGAGCATTCTGCCATTAACTTTTTTTTTTGTAGGTTTTGTATTTGTGTCAAAAAAGTAGCTGTAGTTTAAAATTGCAATGTAACAAAAGTAGAGAGTTTTTTTTTTCTTCCTTGTTGTGAAGTACATCAGAGTAAAACAGACTATCGAAAAAAGAAAGAAAAAAAAGTAGAGCGCGGACTCGTTCAGATCTAAATGCTAGCTTGTGGTCGATTGTAAGAAAGGGATGGGGCTTAAAGGGTTAGTTCACCCAAAAATGAAAATTCTGTCAGTAATTACTCACCCTCATGTTGTTCAAACCCCGTAAGACCTTCGTTCATCTTCGGAACACAAATTAAGATATTTTTGATTAAAGGTGATCTAAGTAACTTTTTTACCTTAACTGAACAGCTTCGGAGTCATTGGAATGGTTATAATACTTATTTCGGGTTGAATGGTGGTCGTTTCGCACCCCCCTGGTGCCCGTGAGCGGAAAATACGCACTTGCAACTTTGAGCCGGCGGGTCGCCGGCCGCCGCTTCAGGAAGTATCGCGTGATATCAGGTCTCGCGATGTAAACAACTGCTTTACGGCCAAAAGAAATCTGCTATAATGCTGTCATAATTGCGCTCCCTCACGCTGTTTGAACCCGAATGAAGAAGACGTTTTAAAGAATGTCCCATCTGCTTTGATGTCGTTGATCTACTAGCCTCTTTAAAAAAACAAACAAAAAATAAACTTTTATTCTACCTTCATGCATTATTTTTTATCAACACTTGAATGTGGGTTAGTTTCATAAAAAAAGATATATATTTTGAGCAAAAAGCTGAGAAAATTACGTTTTTGTAAAAAACTACATCCAGATCAGATTCAGAACGATGATCAAAACATAGATGGAGTAGATCGAGTCCATCAACCCCTAATGCTTGCACAGTTCTATAGCTCATCCTGGGTCGACATTTCATTCAGTAACATTAGGCAGTTTCGATTTATATGCTGTTTAATGTTGATGATTGCGTTATTTTACATATTTACACATAAGATTGCTTGTTCCTGCATTTTCTTCGTCTGTGTTTTGATCAGGTGATTCAGTACTCTTTCAGAAGATGTGTCATAGTGCCCCCTACTGTATAATAGTGAAAACACGGAACGCCAGAAATTTTCGCCAATGGCGGGGAAAGAGTTAAGTGGACTAAATGATCCTTTTATTTCACATTTGATTTTTTTTTTTTTTTTTTTTTTATGGTCAAAACAAACATAAAAGTTAAAGGAACACACCGACTTTTGGGGACTTTAGCTTATTCACTGTATCTCCCAGAGTTAGATTAGTCCATACATACCCTTCTCATCTCCGTGCGTGCCGTAACTCTGTCTGACGTACAGACCGCTAGCCTTGCTTCCCACAAAGACTGGAGGTAAATGGCTCCAGCTAGCATACTGCTCCCAATAAGTGACAGAATAACACCAACATTTTCCTATTTACATGTTGTGATTTGTATTGTCACAGCGTGTACAAATAACAAGGTCACACGAGACACAGCCATCTTCTAACCGTAAACATACTGGGAACTATATTCTCAGAAGGCGAAGCACTGCTACAGTACTTGGGCGGAGTGATTAGCACAACACCTGAAAAGCACCGTTGTTACTTCCGTCAACAAAACCAACGTGACTAGCTAGCTAGTAGCGAACGTGACTGGTGATCATGGCTGACTTTGAGGAATTGCAGGACTTTCTGCAAATCAATCCGCAGAGGTAGCAGTGCTTCGCCTTCTGATAATATAGTTCCCAGTATGTTTACGGTTAGAAGATGGCTGTGTCTCGTGTGACCTTATTTGTACACGCTGTGACTATACAAATCACAACATGTAAATAGGAAAATGTTGCCGTTATTTTGTCACTTATTGGGAGCTGTATGCTAGCTGGAGCCGTTTACCTCCAGTGTTTGTGCTAAGCTAGGCTAGTGGTGGGTGCGTTAAACAGAGTTATGGCATTTCGGGGTGACTTTAAATGTTGTGAGTAGCTTGTTACTTAGCATGCTTGTTTGAAAATAGCTAACACTTCTTCAGCGTTATGCCTCATTTAGCAACCCTTTACTTAGCCTATTAGCCATTAGCCATTAGCCTGAAAGTTTGAGTTTAAATGTGAAAATCTCTTTTCCTTTGTAATCAATTATATTGTTAGCCTGGTTTCTTGGAAAAGGAGGGCCAGTGCTACAGATGATGACAAATGAGCACAAATAGTGTGGGTGTACACACATACAAACTAGATTTGGCATAAGTGTTTTCAAGCGCTTTTGGCTGGAAAATGTGCATGGAGCAGAGGCGTTGCTGCATCAACCCCCCGGAGTAACAGGAGAAATTGTATGAGGAAGGGATTGATATTGAGCAAAAAGGAAGTGACAGTCTCATCTTTGGGAAGAATGAGAGGGAAAAGAAATGAATAACTGGAGTCATGTACACAGACAGCCAGAAAACTGTGAGGGGCCTCGTTTTTGTTGTGTTTTTTTTTTAAACGGAAAGATTTTTATCCATACTGACAGCAGCACAACGATTAAGGGAGTTCTTAAATTAGTCTAAATGAGTCTTTCTAACTCAGGTTGTCATTTTTTTAATTCATTTACTTATTTTTCATTTCTTGCCAGCCTCACCAGTGATATCTCTCATATTTGTGGAATGTATTTTGAGATAAGTGCATCCAAACACAGACGCAAATTATGTTTCTAATTAATTCATTTACTCCGATATCAGCTGAAACATAAAAGCATGCATTTCAAATATTGCACTGCATGGCTAAAAAAAGTTTATCTTAATCATCACTCTTGAAGGAATTGTCATTGTCATTCAGAGAAATCAGGCGCCAATTAAAATGCTAATGAGAGATGTTTCAAGGACCCTTAAATGGTCAATTATCACATTTTCTAATACCTGAAAATCCTCTAATAGATAAACAAGATGCACATAATAAGGCATATGTTTGTGTTTTTCTCAGGGAGCCTGGCATCAACATTAACATCCATGGGAATAATTATTTTTTAAGGCTGTTTGTCATTTAGCTCTAACCCAGGCATTCATTTGGCTTTGATGCAATGTATGTATTGCTTTTATAGATTATATAAATGCAGTAATGAACCTAAAAATAGTACATTAATTGAAGGGCAGCCTTTCTTATATTTTGAATTCCTATAGTCCTTCAGTAACTAAAGTAAACTACATTTTTACATTTTCTGAACAAAAGGAGAATGGTGCTGTTGGAGGTTTGCTAAGGTGTTCTGACTGGTTTTTAGCATGTTATGTGGTTGCAAGGGCATTCTGAATGGTTGCTAGGGAATTGCTTGGAGGTTTCAATGGTGTTCTGGATGGATTAAAAAGAATTGTATGTATCTCTCAGTTAAATTCATATTTAATATTTGTTTGTTTATACTTAATTTTTTAACAGCCCAAGCATACATACAGGCCAATAGAATGGTGTATAAAACAAATTCATATGGAAAATAATAAATAAATAAATCAGCTTCATAGCAGATTCCAAGTGACCAAGGGCTTAAGGTGTTCCATTTAAACACATTGCAACGGTTCCGCCAGTAGTGGGCAACGTAAGCAATGACGCACATCTGAGTGAACGAGACTGAGGGTCTATAGGATATATAGGATATAAAAATATAGGATATCAACATAATGATGTAGTTGTTTATATTTTTAGCTTCATTGCAAGTGTATGACATTTGGTATAGAATTTTCCTAAAAATGAGAAAGAAAATACAGGGTATTAAAACAGTATGAACTACAAATAAAGTCAGCATGTGAGGCTAAATAGATGTGTTTTAGTCTGAATTAGGTAAGATGTGTGCTTCCATTTCAGTTTCCACAAATCCCTTCACTCAATTGGGATGTTCTCTTTTGTTCTGGGCGGCAAGTGCAGTAACTGTAACATCGGGCATATATTGTAGTATTAAACACATATTTATACCGACTTAATCAGGCTCTGAAAATTCTTCACAAAGAACACAAAGAATGGCCTTCTCAGCTGCCGTAGTTGCAACTCTTGCGTCATCAGAACAGTGTGTTCAACGCATCACCGTTTCTGGTGTGCAACGTTTTGTCGGGGCTGAACGCAGCCCTGATCTGCAACCTTAGTTAGACGCATCGTATCGGCTAGAATCAATGAGGTTTGTTTTGGCGCGTCAAGCAATACGGTTAAGCTTCTGTTTATGTTCGCTGATCAATGTTTACATGTGAATAAGAGCCTAAATTGAATCTGTTCATCATAGAAATCGATCGTGTCTCTTCAGAAATTTTGGAATAAACTGCTTAATTGATATAAATTACTTTTTGAAACGCCAAAGTGGTAGTTGCGTAGCTGTCTATGGAGGGACAGAAAGCTCTCAGATTTCATAAAAAATATCTTAATTTGTGATCCGAAGATGAATGAAAGTATTACGAGTTTGGAATGACATGAGGGTGAGTAAATGACAGAATACATTTTTTTTGGGTGAACTGTCTCTTTAAGGGGTGAGGGGGTGCAGACTTGAGTTTAAATAGCAAGCTGTCATGTTTACGTAACACATCTAATAGGTTTTACATCAGAAAAAACATGTGATTTGCGACTCTAATTAGTTTTAAAGTGTATCTTGTTTTTGTAAAAGTGCATTTTATGTAGATTAAAAGTAATTCACATTTCATAATCTTTGTGACTCTAAAAGTCCCATATGTTGGATAAAATGTAATGGGTTTTTTGACAGTGCACAAAGGCTAATTTTTTTTCACTTATTTTATTATTACATGCATATTTCATGCTAGTTTCCTTCCACTGTTCTTTAATATTCCTGTGAGCAGCATAGCCTATCTGCGGCTGCTTTGGGTATACAAATGTAGCGTTATTTGTCATTCCAAAAAAGCAGAGTGAAACTGAAAGGGAGAGGGAGAGGGAGAGGGAGAGGGGAATGAAGTGTAGTGAGTAGTGATATTACTGCAGTAATCAGTAAGCCTCTCTGTCCTGTGGGATAAGGCTGCTGAGAGAGGGAATGAGAGGAAAGGAGAGCGAGAGGAGATGCTTGTAGTGGGAAGTGAAGAAGGGGAGGAGGCTGAGAGGAGAGGGGCCCGGGATAATTCATGTTCTGCATCTCAAGTGGGGCGGCGGAGAGACTATAAGCGCTGAATAATGAAACCTAGATGAGGTATTAAGTATGCTGTGGAGGCCTTTGTCGGAGAGCTCTCAGAATTATTTAAAAAGGTTAGTCTATGAATAAACATGGCTCATCAAGGTTCTATACATGGCAGAAGAAACACTCTAATGCCTAATAAGGGGAGGGATGTGGTCATGTATAAAAAGCAAGTGTTCTTTCTTTTTCTCGCCCTGCATCCTGGCTGATGGTGTAATGTGTCCAGGGGTGTTTCTAAGGCAGGACGACAAGAACCGAATGATGAAAGACGGCACAAAACCCAGTTCGGAAAACACATTTTACTTCCATAATGTGAGCAAAACGAGTAAATATGTAGGCGGGGCTCAGTTTAATCTAAAGTGGTCTATATGTAGCGATGAGGCACCATAAAGACAATAAATAGGGTCAGTTTTGAGCTCATGTTGACTTTAAAAAGAGAACTGTTGCTATTGAGTTGTTCTCAGATGGTTTTCTGGGACATGATGCTTGCATCATTGGTCAGCTGACAGCTGTTCTCCTGTGTTCTCCTTTTTCTGCTTCGCCCTGCACTTCTAAATTTGTTTGTTTGTTTCAAATGTAGGGTGGCTTGAGTTTTCTTGTGTTCCGATTCATTTCATTGATGTTTTCTTGTATTTATCTGTGCATATAGCACCAGTCAAAAGTCTAAAATATTACTGTTTTTCTCACATTTTGTAATACTGATAAAGTCATTGAAACTGTTAGCCTAAATGGCACAAGTGGAAATATGTAAATTATGCTGTGACCAAAACAATTTGCAGCTTCAAACTGTATCGAAGGAGTTCACGTGTGTACTAGGCACTTGTCTGCTTTTCCTTCACCATCTGGTCCAACTTATCTACCAAAAAAAACTATCAGAAATAGGGCACAAATTATATAGTCTGCAAACCTAATTTCAATTTCATTTTAGCCTAAGCATTCAGATCAAAATGTTTATAAGATCATAAGAAAAATAATTCAGTAATGTGAACTGTTTGTCACAAATATGCAAAGAATATGTTATATAATTTGGAAATGGTAAAATAGATGATATGCTAATTTGACCTTTTCTTACCAGTCAACTGCCTTTTGCATTATATACAGTATTTTACACGATGTTCAGCCGCACACCGATTACATCACTTGACCACTGCAAACTGTGTCATTTTAATTTATTTTAGTAATAAAAATAATTTAGTTCAGATAGAGAACAAACACAAACTGAATGTGTCTGCTCAATTCAGCGTGAGCTGAACGAGAGTCACAGCACAGATACGAAGCAGAAGACAGATTTCATCACGTGAGAGTGACTGACAAGACGATGGTGGAAAATTTGGTTTCAAAGCCAAATGTAAAAGTGTCTATTTAAGCGAGTTTTGTACTGTTGCTCTGTTTTGCTGTTGTGTTTTTCATTAATAATAATAATGAACCCACCATTCAAGCAATTGACCGTTCGCAAAGACCCGCCCCCTTTAGTTACGCGCCACACCATGTTCTCACGCAGTGAAAAATACATCGCGAAGCAAAGGGGACACTGACAACGTGCTGACAGACAGACCAGGTTACTTTTGATATGAAACAGTCTCAACTTTCAAATTTGGTCATTTTTTTAAGAAATGTAAACAATAAATACCATTTTGTGGCTCTTTAATGTGTCGTGAGAGATCGCTGTGGCGCCCTTCTCGTGAACCGGCCATCTTCTAGTTAATTTATAGCATCAAATAGTCTAAACATGAATGAGCATAAGAAGGAATTTTGTTTTAACCGCGGAAAGACGTCAATACAAATTTTTCAAGTCCAAATCCTCTAAGGTTTATCTGCTAACTCTCCTGACTGATTTGTCGGACGCGAATGGCGGATTATGATTGGTCAGATCGCCTGTCAATCAAACTCCTGCGAAGGGTCAATTGCCGCCCCAGAATTGGCGCCAATTCGAAAGCAAGTTAAGCAAAAGTAAGAATGCGTTCCATAAAGATGTTCCTTTGTTTTTGTAATGTCTACTTAATGCTTTTCTAATTTAACACGATAATGACTTTATCTTTTGGGGGTAATTTCTCAGCCAAAATTAATGTGGGATTAGTTTTGTGTTTAATTAGATCAGTTAATCAGAACATCATGTAATTAATTAGATTTAAAAAAAATGTATTGCTTGACAGCATTAATATTAATATATAAAAAAATATGATCCCGATGTTGCCCAAAAATGCTGTGGTGATTTTAATACACAACCTTAGTTTGTATTTATACTGTTTATTCAGTAAGTTTAGTAATTTATTTGTGCTATTTTTTTGTGTTCTAGATTATTGAGGCAAAGCAACTCTCTCTCTCTCTCTCTCTCTCTCTCTATATATAGCCAGTAATTCCTTAAGAAATAGGCATATAGTTCTGTCAGACTGTCAGATAATCACCTCACAGTTCAGTGCTTTTTCTTCCATTTTGTCTGAGGATACATTTCAAAACTCTTCTTTCTCTCACTCTCTGTCTTTTCACTGAAGATATATTCCCCCTGCGCATTAGACCCTGACAGGTCAGCCTCGTTTCTCATTCAGCCCCAGTGTTGTTTGTTGCGCAAACTCGTTGGATCGCGTACCACAAAACAAGCTTTGCATTCAGCACGTATGCTGCTCGCTCAAGCCTGTCTTGCGTGGTGCGTCACATCACCCGTGTCTTTACCGTACCAATATTAATGCAATAACACCACTCGGCCCAAGTCTTACGCCTAGGAGAGAAGTGTATTGCATTTTGGAGTGCTGTGTCACAAAGGGCAGGTGCACATGCTTGCATTTGGGGATTTGTTTGTGTTTTTGTGCCGTTGTGTTGTTTATGGAGTAGCTATATGAGAGCTGTTGTTTTTTAACAACAACAACCCTGGTAATTGAATGCCCTGGATACTGAGTGCACACTGTGTTGTTTGATTTTCAGATGGGCCAGGTGTCATTGTGAATAAAGCACCGCTGTAGAGAAGGTTCATCACCAGCCCTGGAGAGGAGAGAGAGAGAAGGGGAGGAAAGGTGGAAGAAAAAGAAAGGTACACAATCAGAGAAAGAGAGAGAGATTTATATTCTCAAATACACCCAGAGACTCACATAATTAATCAGCAGTACTCAGAAACAGATGTAGGAAAGACAGAGAATATATTTCTCGTTTAACCCAACAAGCTTCATAGCATACACAGTATTTTATTGCATTTTATTTGATTTATTTGAAATATTACAATTTCCATATATTATGTTTTTTTGTTTTTTTGTACATATTTTTATTGAAAATCATGAAGCATAACAAGAACATTTCCAAAAAACAAAACATTTTATATATATTAACTATATTCCCACACCCACCCACACCCACCCTCAGCCACCCTCAGCCACCCTCAGCCACCCTCAGCATCCAAAAAATCAGTTACACAGGTATAGAAGTTATTATACAAAGGCTAAGACAGACATGTCTTTTCAAATATTTTCAAATACATTAGCACATCATATATACACATATCAATCAGTTGAGTGAGAGGTATCTAATATTGCCTGTATACCCATATACACTCACCTAAAGGATTATTAGGAACACCTGTTCAATTTCTCATTAATGCAATTATCTAATCAACCAATCACATGGCAGTTGCTTCAATGCATTTAGGGGTGTGGTCCTGGTCAAGACAATCTCCTGAACTCCAAACTGAATGTCAGAATGGGAAAGGAAGGTGATTTAAGCAATTTTGAGCGTGGCATGGTTGTTGGTGCCAGACGGGCCGGTCTGAGTATTTCACAATCTGCTCAGTTACTGGGATTTTCACGCACAACCATTTCTAGGGTTTACAAAGAATGGTGTGAAAAGGGAAAAACATCCAGTATGCGGCAGTCCTGTGGGCGAAAATGCCTTGTTGATGCTAGAGGTCAGAGGAGAATGGGCCGACTGATTCAAGCTGATAGAAGAGCAACTTTGACTGAAATAACCACTCGTTACAACCGAGGTATGCAGCAAAGCATTTGTGAAGCCACAACACGCACAACCTTGAGGCGGATGGGCTACAACAGCAGAAGACCCCACCGGGTTCCACTCATCTCCACTACAAAAAAAAGAGGCTACAATTTGCACGAGCTCACAAAAATTGGACAGTTGAAGACTGGAAAAATGTTGCCTGGTCTGATGAGTCTCGATTTCTGTTGAGACATTCAGATGGTAGAGTCAGAATTTGGCGTAAACAGAATGAGAACATGGATCCATCATGCCTTGTTACCACTGTGCAGGCTGGTGGTGGTGGTGTAATGGTGTGGGGGATGTTTTCTTGGCACACTTTAGGCCCCTTAGTGCCAATTGGGCATCGTTTAAATGCCACGGCCTACCTGAGCATTGTTTCTGACCATGTCCATCCCTTTATGACCACCATGTACCCATCCTCTGATGGCTACTTCCAGCAGGATAATGCACCATGTCACAAAGCTCGAATCATTTCAAATTGGTTTCTTGAACATGACAATTCATCTGAGTTCACTGTACTAAAATGGCCCCCACAGTCACCAGATCTCAACCCAATAGAGCATCTTTGGGATGTGGTGGAACGGGAGCTTCGTGCCCTGGATGTGCATCCCACAAATCTCCATCAACTGCAAGATGCTATCCTATCAATATGGGCCAACATTTCTAAAGAATGCTTTCAGCACCTTGTTGAATCAATGCCACGTAGAATTAAGGCAGTTCTGAAGGCGAAAGGGGGTCAAACACATATGGTGTTCCTAATAATCCTTTAGGTGAGTGTATTATGTTAATTGGAAAATCTGCTTTTTATATGTATTACAATGTAAAAACCGTTAAATGAATCGGTTATATTAAACACTATTGAAATATAATATAAAATATTATACAAATATAAAATATTTTCTTACTGTGATAAACCGTGAAATTATAACCGTAAACATTACTGTCAAACAAATTATACATGCTATTATTTTTAGTGCAAGGAATTATTATTATTGTTATTTTATTAAAAAACATTTCAGCAAAAGTAACATTGACAGGGTGTCCCGCGGGGTTGTAAAAAGTATTAAAAGGTAGTAAATGAAATTAGCCAAAATTAAGGGCATTAAAAAGTATTAAAAAGTAATAAACGTCATCTGTCGAGGTAGAACATTTTCGAACCCCCATCCAACTAGGCCTATGAGTTTAAATTTGTGTTTCATTCTTCTAAAATTCGCGTGGATATATTTATATGTTGCGAGTAGAACCTGAGCGATATCATGTGACGTGGTTTACGTTCGCGCGCGCGGTGAAACAAACTGGGTACCCGGCTGGCTTGTTGCCAAACCTGTTCGCGAGCTATGAAATCAAGTGGTAAAATCACAGCTAAAAAAAAAAAAAAAAAAAAAAAGGGGAGGCCAAGAAAGGATCGCCCACCAATCTCTATCTGTCTCTGTGTTGGTTTTTGAGACCAGGGTTGAAGTTAAGTTATAATCACCTCATTAAATTGTGATGAAATGATTTATTATTTTTGGAAAGATATTTCATTACTTTACTTTTCACTTTACACCGCTACAGTTGCATCTTGAAGTCGTGCTGGTATTAAAAAATATTGTGAAGGTATTAAAAAAAGGTATTAAATTCAACTTAAGAATTTCTCTATATACCCTGATTGAAGCAGCAGATATATTTGGCATTAGGTAATTGGGCAAAATTTGAAAGAAAATGATGAGGAGATGAAACTTTCTTTTCATCTTTTCCAGTAATTTGTTTTATGCAATGCTAATATTCCAAATGCTTTTGTCTCACATTGACACAGGACTAAATATTTAACATAAATCAATCATTTAAGTCCTTGAAAGCCCTTATAGATCCTTATGTTTCTAAATGTGTCACGTTATATCTTGAGTATTTGTAGTGTGCTGTAAGTGTCCCTAATGACTTTCACCCATCAAATGATCTGTGCACTCCAATCATGAGTGAAGGGTGGGATCTATACCCAGCCTGAGAGACTTTAAGACCACTTCTTGTTTTTTTTAAAAAAGAAACACACTTACGTTTTGATTACCATGCATTAAGATGTTGGTTTAAAGCATAAAGTGCATGTAAGTGATCCGATTTGATGAACATTTTTGTCCTAAACATCAACCATTTAGGGCAAACAGGCCTAATAAATAAATATACACATGTTTAGCTACCCATTTTGATTTAAAAAAAAGAGATTGCACATTTTGTAGAATGCATATTAGTTAAGTGGAGAGAAAACACAAGTGTTTTCTACATGTCTCATCATGCCAGGCGTCCATCACTTTAATTAAACCTCCTCATCAATCCATAAAACACATAATCAGTGTTCCAGAGCCTGAAGGAACTGATGAGCCAGTGTCCCCTCTGATTGTACTTGAGCTTGATGTTTTTGCCAGATGGACCACCCTTTCTGTCCGCCTGTGAGGGATTGATGCGCGTCTTTGTCCTTCGTATGGATTTACAGCCATGTAACTATTTCCGCCACCTTCACTGTTCTTTCAGGAAACATCCACAAAGTAACGGCAATGACAATGCCTGCTTAACTCGGTGCGCTTCTGATAAATGCAAGTTACCAGGGTGTTGCATCAGAGAATCACTATGTACACGAATTAGCATCGGAGGAAAAACAGTGGATGGAGGGGAAGGGAGGGATGGGAGGGTGTTGTTGGTGTGAGCACAATCCACGGTAATGATACCTAACGGATAATGCGACTCATTAAAATATGAGTGTCACTCAGGGAAGTGACTGTTTTGACAGATGGCTAAACACCTTAATTGGACTGGATTCGTTTGAAGTTTACTCTTTCCACAGTTTCCTTGAGCCTGGTAATTCATTAAAAATGATAACACGGTAAACACAGGTCATATCTGTCACAGTTCTGCTGTGTTCTTTGGAAAATAAAAGGAGAAGGTATTAAAAAGATGTCAGAAATAGCTTCGAGTGCAACGTCGCTTCTAATTGCTGATGGCCCGCGCCGCATGACGCCTTAATTCATCGCTTAAAACCTACTGATCGCTGATAAGTCGGGAAATAAGAGGGAACACATTAAAAAGTCATCAAGAAGGGTTGATTTCTGATGTTAAGTTTGTGATAATCGTCAAATAATGGTCAGGCTAATGAATTAAAGAACTGGAACCAAAGAAATGTGTTACGTCTCATTAGATTGCCACAGAAAAGAGGGGGAAAGATGGAACTTTCCAATGCAATATTCAAAAGATTTTTCCATTTGAAGGGGAAACGTGATGAATGATTGCTGAGATAGGACCGAGAGATGGCTAACCTTGGCGTAATGGTCTGTGGCAGAGCCTTGACTCTCTGTGTTATTGGTGCTGTCAGTCATAACCAGGAAAGAGGCAAAGCTTAACTGCTCCGATGACCTGACTAGTCGAGAATTTCAAACATGCTGGGTGCTTTACATTTTGTATCCGGATTGTAACGTCATGTTTCAAGTTTACAAGGTGCACTCAGTGGTTTTTCACTCATTAAAATAGTTTTGTGTACGCTTTCATGAGATGCTTTATTTTACACAGAGCTGGTCCTCACTTGGTCGCTGACATGTTGAGATCACATGACCAGCTGAATATAATTATCTTTCTTTATAGCAGCACTATCATTAGATACTTCCACTTGTGGAATAAATTAATCATGGCTGATCACGAATAGCACATTTCTTTTGTGATATTTGTAACGGTTTTCCTGGTTAGCTTCAACAGCTGTAGATGCCATAACTACAACATTATGTGACAAAAAAAAAAAAAAAAAAAAAAAACATCAATATCCCCACCACAAAAAAGTAATAGAAACATATTTTTGTAGTATTAGGAAGAAATATATTATACATTTTTATTTTATATTGTAAAAAAAAAAAAAAAAGTAACACTTGCTGGAAAATAAGTATACAGATATTTCCATGTATTATATTTACTGCATTTTCATCACACCATTTTCCTCCAGCTTCAGTGTGATCAGTCACATTCATGAATCAATAATGGCAGCAAACTTTAGGTCAGCTGGCTCTCCAGGAATATTTGAACTTCTTATATAATGTTCTAGATTTAACTAACGCTCTGAGGTCGTTCGATAATCTACAATATAAACCCATTGTGTTTTAAACCCAATTGAGACTGTTGCACTGCTGACATGTTTTCACAAAGACAGAGTAAATAAGATCTGTTGAAGCAAGTTTAGCAGAGTGAAATCACACAGAGCTGCTGTCTGTTGACTGTTGCATTACATACTTTTAGACCAGCAGGATCCAGCTGCCAGGAGACAACAGACGACTGCGGTGACAACCAGCCTAGCTGTGGCGGGGTAACACATTGTCAGGATGGGCTAAAATGTTGTCACAATGTTGCTATGCGAACCCAGGCCAGCTGCTACTGGCAAGTCGGGAGTGTTTTGTCGCAGACTTGCCGTTGGCCTTGGCCGAGTCGAGCCATAAGGAGAGGGACGCAGGAATATGGCAAGCCCCAAGGGATTCTGGGAAGGGGAAATTGGATTTGTTTGCTGAGGCACGGAGAATCCATCAGTGTGACACCACTTTCAATTAGTAAATTTCTGGGACTAAAAACGACATTTTAAGAATAGCAAAAGTTGGCATGCAATGGACATTGTGATTCTCTTTCTTCTCTGTGAAGAAAAGACTTGGCGTTGCAGTTGTATTTTGATTAAATTACAAGGACATATTAATTTATAAAATAATGATGCACACAAATGAATAATTTATAATAAATCCTGCAATATTCCATAAACATACAGTAAGAAATGTCAATTTTGATTTCATGGTGACTTTAAAGCATCGTTTTGTATGGCCTGGTTGCCATATCAGGTGCTTTGACTGGTTGCATGCTGTTAAATGCGTTCATAACTTCATTTTACTCTATAATAGTGAGTATTTCCATTGCCTTAAACTTCACGAATTTCATTGAACAAGTATGCATGTCAAACGAAGAGCAAGAATTTTTACTTTGTTGTTTAAATTTGTTGTGGCTTTGAATTGAGATTATAAAAGCAATGTAATATTTTACCAATAGTTTTACACATAGAGTAACACGCGTTCGTGCAGTCTACAAATGCACACTTCAGAAATCTCACAGCTGGATTCGTCTGCAATGTTTGTGAAATTAAATGTTTATTGGATATTCAAAGATTTGTTTAAATGATATTCATGCGCATATGCTGAATGCTGACGGTAAATGAGAAAGTATTATAGTGTTTGCCTTTCTGTTACTAATAATATAAAAGCATATAATATTTCGTTGTACCGTTTACTTTCTTTGTTTAACAGGTTCAATTAAACTAATGAAGACGGAGAATGGGAGCTCTATGTGGTCAGGTGCTGGCGTTCAAATAAAAGTCCTGCTTTGACACATTAGCCAAAAAGAAATACGTTTTGCCCGATGCCGATATTTAGAATAAAAAAAAAGCCAAATATTGGCCGATATATCAACTTTGGAAATATATTGACACTAGTAGTTGCATCCAAACTGCAAATTTAATTTAAAAATTGAGAGAGCAAAGTCATTAATTTTGTGGATATTGGTGCAAAATGGAAATTGTAGCCAATGGGAATGTCACTGTGGCTCTTTTGTCATTCATAATAAAATACTTGGTTTGGATAATGCAGGCAAAATGCTCTGACGAATGTCATGCTTTCCAACGATCAGCGACAGATGCCTTGTCTTTACTGTCACTTTTGAGGAATTTAATGCATCCTTGATTAATTAGAAGTATTCATTTCTTTAAAAAATAGTTTGAATGTAAAATAACATCTGCAGGGCATCATGTACCATCATTAAACACTTTGAGTATGGTTAGATCTTCCTTGTGAGATGACTGTACGGTTAGATAACTTTTCTAGATATTATATATCTTCTAGAAGAGACATTTGTAAGGACAAAAGCCATTTCTGTCCAGATAAACACTGAGGCTTTATAATGTTTTTGACTGACATCTGTCGGTTCAGTGATTTCGAACTTCGGTAACTAGCGTTGGATGTGTAACACGTTCTAACGTACGCTGGCACCCTAACCCTGGCGGCAGGGCACGTTTTACCTAAACTTGGCTCGCATCCCAGACTGCTTCCTCGGAAAACAAGACAAGTGGAAAATATCCTCCACCTCCCGCACAATCACACCATCTGCTGCTGTCGCTGATCCCTCGTTCCACTGGGGGACTGACACAGCATCCTCTGTTCTTGTCCCCCGTAAACACAAACCCACGAGCCCCCTCGTACTGTTCCTCAGAGGATATAATGTTTGTGTTTATTGTGATTTTATTTTTATGTAGTTGTGATGGTGGTGGTGTTTTTTTTTGTAAGCGGTGACAGTGTGGAGCTACTGACAGGACCATATGTAGGCTAATGTTGCCGTTGGCAGTGAGGTGGCGGTAACAAGCCTGTTGACTTCATAATGGACTCACCTGGACCAAAGCCCTGCTGCTTCCATATGATACAGTTTTTAAATAATTGTGATAATATTTTTAAAACAGCAATAGTGTGAAATATTATTACAATAACAACTGTTTTCTTTAATTTATTCCTGTGATGACAAAGCTGAATTTTCAGCAGCCATACATGATCCTTCAGAAATCATTCTATGCTGATTTGGTGCTCAAGAACATTTTTTATTTTTTTTATTATTATTATTATCATCATCAATGTTGAAAACAGTAGTGCTGCTTTATTTTTATGGAAACCATGATACGTTTTGACACTGTGATACATTTTTGACACACAAAGCATTGATTTGAAATATAAATCTTTTTTTCTTTTTTTTACATTATAAGTGGGTTTATTTTCTCTCCCGTTTAATCAATTTCTAGCATTCTTGCTAAATAAAGTTTATTTCTTAAAAAAATAAATAAAAAAAAATAATTTAATGCTACATTTTTAGAAAAAAATCAGTGGGGTTCTATATAAAATCCGGGGGTTCTTGACTTCTATATAAGAAATGGCTTAAATTACTGCATAATGCATTCATTTTTAATGAGTTCTTTACATTTATTTCTAGTGATAAAGTATGTTTATGAGCTGTTTAATTAAAAATAAATTAAAACAAAATGAATTGATTAAAGTTGAAAGTTTATTTGTCCCATACCAGTTAAATGTAAGTCTGGCATTCCTATAGACTGTGCAACTATTATTTTAAAAAAGATGCAACAATTTTAAAATAGTATTAAAAATAACTAGGAATGTGCATAAGTGCAGTGCTTTGTACTAAATATCTTGTCATCAGAGTCCTTAAAGTGCAATGTTCTTCATGTCCGAGTATGACGGCCCGAGGAAAGAAGCTCCTCCTGAGCCTCTCCATTTTAGCCATCAGACTATGAAGACGTCTGCCTGATTGCAGCAATTTAAACAAAGAATTTCCAGGGTGAGTGGAGTCCTTGATTAAAACTAAATCCATACAATTATCCAATGATGGGAACCCTTAAAGGTTCTGTAATGTATATCATGTGCCTGACAGAACCTATATACATTTACATTTAATCATTTAGCTGACACTTTTATCCAAAAGCGACTTACAAATGAGGAGAGCAACAGAAACAATTAAACTAACAATAGGACAACTGCATGGAAGTGCTGCGGTGACCCTTATAGAACTGTGGTAGTGTAGATCACATCACAATTCCAACATTGTGGATGTAATATAGTATGAATACAATTTCAGACATTCTTCTACTTTATTCGTTTTTCATCAAGTGCAGTGCATACTCCTGACAGTATGCAGTTAATTACTGTTTTCAAACAGGCAGTTACACACCAAACTTGTCATTGGTTGGATGATACATTGAGGCCAGTTGGGTTGCTCAAACAAACCGAGTTCTATTTGATAGCAAAGAAATAAAACACTTCACCTTTAAGAGAGAATGTACTGTAATGCAAAGTCACAAGATAAAGTATTCTAAGTAGCAATACATTAAAAGCATTTTTGAATTGTTATTTGGCTCGCAGTGCAAATCTATTTATTGACAGTCTGGCATAGCGTAATTATTTAAAAATTGTTTTTTTTCTCATACATGCTGTCCTATTTTAATTTGTTTGGATAGTCCCTTGATGGTTGAAGTAGATTATGATGATTGTGTTTTGATCACGAATACATGTGTGAGTGACTGGGATAGTATTAATTAATCTCTTTAAGGTAATTACATGAAAGCACTTGGGGTGAAAATAAAATAATTCCCGTATTGCGTTTCACATTATTCTGTAGAGAGTTTCTGTTACCCTGTACTCACAGATGAACAGACTAAACCTTGTGTGAGTATGTGCATTTATCAATGTGTATGTGTCAAGGATGACACTGTTCATGTACGCGTGTTTTAAAATGTAGTCTCGGAAACAATTACCCCCTTATTTAGATGCAAATTAAGTAAGTTATTACTTTTTGGTGATATTAAAATCTCTTCATGACAGAAGCAATTAGTTCTAACACTCTTACACTTTGTATATCTCTGCCTTATTTGCTCAATTTGGATCCTATAATTGAGACAACATCTGGTGAGACATGCATGCTCATAAACACGCATTCACAGTTGCATTGCACGGTTTCATTACCCACAATGCCACAGGTGTGTTAAGGGTCCATTTCTGTTTGATTATTCGATATGCTTTATTTGGCAGGTACAATTGGCCAGAATATTAATAGAACACTCACAGATGTCATGTTCAATTTTTCAGGAGAGGAACGTTGCAAATACGTCGCAGAACTTTATTCCTTGTGGTGCCTCTTTCTCAGCTGCAGATATGGAGGCGAAATGTTTCATCAAATCTCATCAAAACCTAAGCTCGAGTTATTTTGGTACTCAAACTAGTTTTATTTTATCATCAAGTGTAATGCTTTTGCTTTCCCACTCTGACCGGTCTGTTTCTATCAGTTGCACAAAGCTAATTAAGAGCTGGTTCTCTGAGCCATTAAATGAAGCGCACAGCAGGTTCCCCCTCTCTGGCACTAATGTTGCTATGATAGCATAGCTTTATATTTAGAAAAGTGTATTTGTCTCAGCAGGCTAGATTAGATTGATGCCCACACACGCATCTATACACATGCAAGTGCATTCTTTTGGGAGATGAGATATTCCCTCCCTCCTCACCAGGTGATATTAAACCGTAACAGGTAGACAACACCTGTTTTCTCACCCCTGTAGAGACAGAAAACATCATACAAATGAATGCGAAAAATTGTAAATAAATACATAAACAAGTAGTAGTCTATCCGGACTCTTTTTCAAAGTGCTTATTAAACGTGATCTCTTTTTGCATGCCTACTGCCTATGCAAATGTCACCCAGTAAATGCTGAGCTGTTTGTCGTATCGAAGTGGCTTGTCATATTTCTTGTGTAATGAATGTAATAGTCACGAAATGCTATAGGAAATGTTAGGAGAATAGTTTAAGGCATCAGCTGGTTTTAAACAGTTGACTGTTGGATGGTTTAGAGAAACGAGAAATCAAAGTGTCAGAGTATTCAGAAGAGGAGTGGAGCTTAGTGCTTGGAGAGGTGATTTAGCATAACACCACAAGTTCTGCATCAAAGATGTGTAGCACAGTTTTGTTTTTGGATAACATTGTTAAACTTGCTTGCTGTAGTCAATAAATGCTTTCTAAATGTTTGAGGAATGAGACGAGTTGCCCAACTTGTCTCAGGAGAATATGTTTGTTGCAGCAGCATTGGGGTCTGGGTAAACTGCAAAGGCATCAGGTTTGTAATCAGTACTTTTTCAATCTCACCAAGACCTGTCGAACGTTTAGAGATTAATATTGTGGCAGTTCAAGGTTTGAGTGGAAACTACAGGAGAATGAGGTCTGATTCAGCTCTCTTGTATTAATTGTTGGAGCTGTCAGTTTCAGTGAAGAACCATATGCTTGCGAGTATATCGAGGGCTCATATTTGACAAAACAAGTTCATAATAGGCTAACCCATGTGCTTGAAGAGTCTTCCAAAGAGCCACTCGCACCACTACAAAGCTAGAAAAATGGCAGGGCACCAGGAATTGATGGGCTTCCCATTGATTTCTGTGAGGTCTTTTGGGAGAGTCTGGGGGAGGAGGGCTTGCTGGCAGTTCTGAATGATAGTTTGGCCAGAGGTGAGCTGCAGAAGGGCCGTCTAAAGAAAGCCCATCGAAAAGAGGTCAAAAACTGGAGGCCCTTGGCATTATCATGTACTTGCTATGAAATTCTGTCAATAGCTTGCTGAAGTATGTAGTTCAAGTGTGTCTGTAACAGGTCTAAAGTGGATAATATATTCTTAATGAGTTGTATTTTGGATGCCTCTACTTTTCAGCTCAGAGTTTGGTATTGTTTTTGAGATTGAGTAGTTTATCTTTTTTTTTTTTTTTTTTTATCTTAGGCAGCACTAATTCATTCACTTCAAAATGGTTGAATTAAGAGATGCATCTTCTTTTTGAGGGTTTTAGCATGCTTTAGTGTGCTAATCAGTGTGCTTTAGTGTGCTTTAGTGTGCTAAAACCCTCACAGAGATGTTGCATCGTTTAAAGCTCCACCGTTACAACAATCAAAGCTCCACTTTTGAAACAAATTTAACAGCTTCAAAATCTTAAGATTTCAAGGCAAAATCAGACTTCATATTTGCTATTTGTATGACAAAGTTTCATTGTTGATAAACTTTTGAAACAAACTGTAGTTTTAATAAAGATCACTTTTACAGCCTAGACATGTAAAAGGCTGTGAGTAGCCCTAATATATTGAACTGCCTATTCATCCTTAATGCACATAATAGAATACTTTTTTTTTCGGTGTGTATAATGTAAAGTGATTCTTCAGACACAATTCTTTAGATTGCATTACTCAGTAGTATACAGATCATGAGTGAGAGTCGGGCGCCTTCGTAGCACTAATCTCTTCTCAACATATCTTGCAGTAAAGATGCATCAGCAAGGTCAATGATTGAAACTACAGAAGAATCACCAATGAACACACACATGCTGTATTTTAAAATTTAGTGAGCTTCCTACAGAGGCAGCATTTTAATGCATCACTGGTGCATGCTCACTGCGAAGGCTCTTCCAAAAGGTAGGCATCTTAACTGCCTCCTAAGATACATTATTTAGGTGAAATTCAAAGCCAGCATTGTGTTAACCCTCTGTAGAATGCATTGTGATTCCAAAAAGTAAATGCAAGATGGTAGCTGAAGAAATGTAGATTATGAATGTACTTATTCATTAAATATTGAAACACATCAATTAAAATACAATACCGTTTAAAAGTTTGGGGTATGTAAGAAATTAAAACCTTTAGCAAGCACACATTAAATTGATCAAAAGTGACATTAGAAGTTTGTAATGTTACAAAAGATATCAATTTGAAATAAATGCTGTTCTTTTGAACTGTCTATTTCTCAAATAATAATAATAAAAAAAATAATAAAAAAACTTGAGCAGCAAATCAGCATATTAGAATACTATGAATACTAGAATACTACACTGAAGATTCAGCTTTGCCATCACAGGAAGATATTATATTTTAAAATGTATTCAAATACAGTTATTTTAAATTGAGAGATTTTACAATATTGCAATATCACAATATTGCTTTTTTTTTAATCAAATAAATAAACCCAAATGTGTTTGAACAGCCACAAAAGACCACCTACTCTCAGCCTACTGACCTAACACGTACACATTACAGGAAGCGCACTAGCCAGACGGGATTTAAATTTTGTTGGCTGAAGACCCAAGTTTGGATTGAAGAGGAAAAAGTACCAAGCACAAGTACCATTCCTGATTTCTAACATGCACTCACCACTCTCATTCGGCATGGTCTCATGGCTATCAGAGCAGAAACGAAAGCTGCTGCTCTCCGTGGTTTTCCATTGTCTCCGGACGATGTAAATTGCGCAAGCTTAATTTGTCCATTAGATAAAAAAACAAACAAACATACATACATTTACCCACCCATATACCCTCCCCTCGAAGAAATCAGGACAGAAGTGGTTGAAAGTGGACAAAAGAGATGGATTAAAATACCAAGTGTAAATGGGATTGTGCCTCATCTACTTGTGATCTGATCGACCAAAATGCATCTTAATACCAGGAGTAAACAAGGCTAGAGTAATGTTCACGGCAGGCTTTGAAGTGTCGTCCTCTATCCCACCTCAACAGCCCAATCGAGCACGTAGTGATATTGAAATTTTAGATTAAAAGAAATTCTTTTTTTCACTAAACGGGCACATGTGGTTCTTTAATATTTTAGGCATCCATGACAGATCTACCACACTTAGCGAATGAGTTTAAAGCACTGTTTTTAGACCCACATGCTGACATGTCTAACTTGACATCATTGTTTCATATCAAAGGGAGACGGTTTCTAGACTTTATCTCAAAGCGACTGCGCCTCTAATTTACTGATGGTAAAAACGTCTTTGCCGCTTCAAAGGCTGCCATTTTTCAACGCTGACAGAATGGCATGCTTTCATCAGGGTTTAAAAGAGGCTTAAGACCAGCAATGAGAGCTCTTAAATGCACAGAGATTCAAGAAAATCAGCCAAAATGATATTGAGCTATTCACACCCCGTTGTCACTGTCTGACTGGAAACTTCCAGAGAGCTGTGGAAAAGTGAACTCCTCTCAAGGCACATACACATCTACAGCTACATTTTTGTTACATTTAGAAGGAATTTTGTTTTCTATTTAAAGCCTGAAGGCCAAAGCACACTGGTATATTTTCAAGGTAATGCACATTAGTAATTGTATTACTAGATGGAGCTATTAATTAGCTCTTGAAACCTGTAAATGCATTTCCCTCCCTTCTCTGCAATGACATTAATTTGTTGTGCACCATATTTTTGGCACAAGAGATTGGATGCATGCTGGGTACTAAACATACAGAATTTTTTCAAAATAGCACTTCATTTACTGCTTGCACTTACAAATGTCCTCTGACACCCTCACCTTAAACCTTACTTGGTGTTTTAGGGGAATAAATAGTGGGATGAAATTCTGCAGTTTATTTTAGCATAAGCAGAATAAAATAAGCATAAAAATGGTTAATGTGTTTGTGATATGGTGTGTTTTCTCAGTCTAATGTGATTGAAATATGTTTGTGGTAATATTTCCAAATGTGACTGCATTGTATTGCATTTATATCATTTTTTATTTCTTCAGTAGGCGGCACTAAAGTGGCCATTCAGACCGTCATTGCATCAACCATACAAATTAAAAAAATATTTTTTAGCTCCATAAATGGTCTCGATGGCCACCTTTATTTCCACTGTAAATCAGCTGTAAATTAGCCTTGTTATGGGTCACTTTTCACCTGAAAATGTCCTCTAACTGGCCCTGAGCAGATCTTAAACCTCACCTGCATTCAGATTGTCTCACCCTACCGCAAAAAAATCTGTAATTTCCAGCATTGTTACTCTTTCTGGCTCATTTAAAAAGTGGTGACAAAATAAATAGTCATAACAGTTCAGTCATAATATGATCATAACCTTATAAACTCATTGTCATTTACGTCATCTCACTGTGATATTGGAAACTCGAAGACAACTCACAAAAGACAATAGTATATTCCCCTGCTGTACGATTTACATTGTGCTGTCAGTCTGCTTGGAAATATACAGCTGACTGATGACAGAATTGAGAATAAGCTTTGCTCTGGTTATATCCAGTTTCGCTAATGGAATATGTCTTTCTTGCAGCTCACAAAGCCTCGGCCAAGATTGATGCTCTCTGTTTAATTAACAAGAATTATTTACTGAGCGCAGCTAGCCGTCTGCAGCCCAACTCATGTAATGGATATATTAGCTAAAGACTCAATGGATTAGTGGCTGCACATTTAGTGAACTGTGAGCAGTCCATCGTTTGGGAAAAGTCACGTACAGCTGTATGCTGGTATGTCACTCTCTATTGAAGTTGTAATAATAAGTGTGAGTGTATGCACAGTATGTATGTACAGTGTGTGTGTGTGTGAGAGAGTGATTTTGTGCACTGTAGTGTTAGTTATAGTCATATCCAAAATGTGGCCTTGTGGTAAAATGTGCTGAATTGGGAGAATGCAATTTGACACATCAAGTCTGCACTTGTTCAAGCCAAATAAAAAACAGCTGGGAAAATGGAAGGTTGTGTATAATCATCATTTTCTACTGCATAAACTCGGCCCAGCAACCAGGTATACCAGGGATTGTAACAACATTTTATTAATGTCAGACAGCTACTAAATGCAACAAGAAATTCTGCCAGCTGTGAGAAAATATAGAATAATTGAAGAGACTGTAATGTGTAGCCTGCAAATAGCTTGAGGACAATAACAGGTTAAAGGGACACTCCACCCATTTGCATTAAGCTTTGCATTGTTAGAAACCCAGTCATACTATTGAATGGTCGTGCAACACTCTCTCATTTTCCCCTGAGACGGGAAAAATCCGTTATTTACCTTTTACACTTCCTCCTACAATGACGCAAAAATCGTCATTTTGCGTCATTGTAGGAGGAAGTGTAAGAGGGGGGGATTTCTGTTGAGACTACAAGCACTAGTTCCTCATCTTTCCCAGGGGGCGGGACCCGCTCACGCTACAGACCTATTACAGATCAGTGGGTGGGACTTTACTCTCTGAAACTGAAAGCAATATCCTCCATCTTGTTTGAAGCTAAGCTAACAGGCGCTGTGGAGACAGATGTAAAGTTATGACAATAGCGGAGGAGAGGGCTCAATATGATATAGACTAGAGGAAGAGGATTTCGGAAGTCTGATGCTTGAATCAGGTGTTTGTGGCTACCTTTACAAGCCGCATTATAGCGAAGAGCAGCCGAGGCAGAAGACCTGCCTGCCGCGGACGAGGAGCCCGGACTGGCTCGAGGTAGGGCGGACTGGTGGCGCCGGTGATCTCACTATGCAACTCATAGACTGTAAGATGCAACTACGAACACAGAGATAAAGTCCGTCTGCGGCAAAGAATTTCAACGATGACAATTACTCCTGGACGAAATCTCTGAATCAGACGAGGACACGGACGTTTGTGTTGAGATCTATCCTAGTTTCGCACCGCATATGTTCTGACTGAACATCCAGGTACCATGCAATAATTCACCTTTTCGAAAGAAATACAAACGAGGAGTAATGAGTTCGCCAACTAACTAGACATTTTGTGTGAATGTGAAATAAATGTCAAGCTCTGGTAGTAGCTAGCCTTGTAGACGGAAGAGTGATTTCTCTTATAGGCAGATATGCGCTTTCTGGATTAGTGGGAGTGGCTTGCGGAGCTGTGCAATGTGGTGCATTGTGGGAGTTGTTGTCTTTCATACAAATGCGTCCTGAAGTTATTTTTTGTCTTTCCTCGGTCACGAAGGCACCAAATTCAAAATTTATTTTACATTTCGACTACATATATGACCCACTTTAAATAAAAAACAATGTTCAAATGGATGGAATGCCCCTTTAACAGATGGACAATATCATATGGATATGGATAGAAAACAATCCGTTTGAATTTTACGGAAACACAAGGCTAATTGTGTGAATCTAAAGCCCCTTTCACACAGAGATTCCGGAAAATACACGGATAAAGTAACCCGGGATTTGACCCGGGTTCGTTCAATTTTGGTTCATTCACACTGCCAGTGATTTTCCGCAAGAGTGCGTTCACACACAACCCGTAAAAATCCCGTAAAGACACGTGACATCGATGTGACTTGTAATGTCTCAGCATCGTCTTAAGTTCTCTCTCGAGAAACCACGCTTGTGCATTTTTTTATTCTGATTCGATCATAAACTTGCGCATTACGTAGGCCTACCGCTTCACAGCTGGCGAACGATCCCGCGCTTCAGCGTCATCACTACGACACAGCATTATTACGGCTTTTGTTCACACAGCGCGCGTTCCGGGACTGAACACGGCAATGTTACTAGGTCCCCAACCCCGGCATCGATCCCGGCATCAATCCCGGGTCGTGTTTGCGTTCACACAGAAGGCACTCTGGCAATTTGCCGGCAATTTCCCGGGTTCAAAGCGCTGTGTGAAAGGGGCTATACATACATATACATGTCTGTCTGTCAGTCAGTCAGTCATATGTGGGCAGTGTCCACATACCCTTGATCATGCTGTAGCTCTCAAACACCGTCCTGCCTTGTAGTGATCTGAGGACGGCTAGAGGTGGATGATGTTAGGCAAAGATATTTTTCTGGTGTTTACAAGCATTCACTGACCTGCATCTACACTTCAGCATTTTTCTTCCCGGTAAACTTTCTTTCAACTGTGTGCCAACTGAGGAAAAGATTGCTCTTAGCACACGCTGCTTCCCTTGAATATGAAATCCTTTTTTTTTTCGACAAATCCTTTTTTCTTACTTGAGAGGAAACACTTGAATCTTGCATTCATATTCCAACATTGTGGTGAAAGAGCCTTTCCCAAGACACCAAAAACGTGATTTTTTTTTTCTTCTCACGTAACTTTTATTTCCGTTCTTTCTTTAACCTCAAAAACACTTAAATCCGTCTATTCTCTGTGGGGTTTAAAAGCAGTACTCATGTGTACTTAATAATGAACATTTAACCTCTCATAAGCTTTTTCCCCTCTCTGTTTAACCCGTTTTACTGTGTTGGTTGGCTAGTGGTACCAGTCAGCCAGTTAACGGTATGCTTTGGAATGTAATTCACATGCAGCCGAGGACTAAGTATTAAACAAATCCCAGTGGTGAGGGAGGGGTGGGCCGAGGACAGTTGTGGAGGGGGTGCATTGATGAAATGACCAGGAAAGCCTAATTAAAGTTGCTGAGCTCAAACGCATTGATGTATTGCATCCATTATGGTCCAGTTCGATAGGTCTGGCCCTCAGCACTGCTGCAGACATTCACTCCGCACCAAACACTCTGAATAACTAACAGCAGCACGTGAGGAGAGCGGCGATAGCCAAAGATTGTGCTGTCTCAAGTGGCTGGAGAGATTTATGAGCCTGTGTGTGCATCCATGTATTCATAGGTGCATATTCAAGGGGAGTTGGAAGGAGTGTGCCCCAAACTATGTGTCTGTCTTTTGTTGCATATAACATGACTATAAACCGTCTTTAGAATATGATGCTGCAGGATTGAGTGCTACATGGTTTCTGTTAGAGAACGCTCAACTCATCATGATTACTTATCAAATCATCAATAGTCGACAAGTGCAGTGTCGAAGACATGAATAAGCGAAATATAAATTAAATAAATATAAAGTAACTCAAATATCTCTATTGAAAATGCAAGTTAGTATATTGTATGTCTTCAAGTAGATATCCAAGTAAACGTGCATGCATATGTGTGTGTCCAAGGATGCATGATAATATCCTTGCTTGTCATAATGCTTGTCATGTTAATGGGTGAAAAGGAAGGATGTAGATAGACAGTTGACCGTTGATCGCTCTGGTTCTTTGGCTAACACTCCACTTAAACTGCTGCTCATTCATCAAGTCTACATAGTGGGTGTGATTCTGAATTAAAGATGAGTATGTTAAGGGAATTGAGAGAGAGAGAAAGGGATGTGCAGGACGACTTTTACATTTGTTCCTCGTAGCATTAATACATGTACACCGTCTCTTTCTGACCCATCCTGAATGTTGACTGTGTGTGTATCCTAATGGCTTTTCATTTGTTAATGTAAATGTATGAACATATTGTACACTTTCACCTCTCCCCTGCTTTATTTTTTGCTCTGCCAAAAACAGAGAAGAACATAAACCACAGGGATTAGCCACGCTAGCCCGTGGGCTAGCATTACTAGCTCCATCTCACATTGCGCTTCATCAGCGGCCATCATAGGCCTATGTAAAGCATGTGGGGTGAGTTATGGCAGCTGTAACAGGCAGGCACGGGTGTTTATAATGTGTGTTATGGTGCCAGGCCTCCGGGGGAGAGAATAAAACACTGACTAATGGAGGCGGGAGCAGGAAGGAGAGACAGCAGCAGCAGATTGTGAAGGTCATTGCTCTGAGTGCCACGCTCGAATGAAGAAGGACTCGGTTTTATGTGAAGATTTACTGTTACAATCGTTGTTAAAGGTGATGTAATGTTGCGTATATTCTGTTTCCGAATAGGTCATAGCTAACATTCCACTTTGTTCATAATAGACTTTTAAATATAATCAAAGGACATAATGACGTAAGCCACTTGGCTTTATGGCTTTGTGAGTATGTGTGTTGAAGTATATTTGTATTTAAAGCAAACACACACACAAATTGGGCACTATCTTACCCCTGGCGCAATGCAGCGCCAAGCGCGACGCAAGTGTTTTTTGCTCGTTTCAGTCTGACGTAGTTATCATTTTCACGTCCTGCGCCACGTTGTTTAAATGGCAAATGCATTTGCGTCCATTTGTGCACCCATGGGCGTGCTGGTCTGAAAACAAGGTGTGTTCTGGCGCATTGTTGGCACGTTGCTATTTTGAGGCAACAGAAATAGACTGTGCCATTGACCAACTGAAACCTGGTCTAAAGTCAATGGCGCAATATTTGTTTTTTGGTTATTTAATGAGTGCGTTAGTAATGTGCGCCTATAGGCGGGTCCACAACACGCGTACACTCTGCTTATTAAACACACAGGGATACACAGCAGCACACAAACAAACATTCCAAATATTTAAAATAAAATGATTATAATGTAAAAGATTATTATTGTGTACATAAAGATATGGTGGAATCCGGTCTGGTCTGCTTGCGCACTTTCCGTTTGTGCTCTGGAGACGCGTTCTTTCTTTCCACTATCAAATTCCGTCATGTAAATAACCATTGCACGAGCGCAACTGGCATTTAAAGGTAATGGGAGATGATACTCTGATTGGTTTAACGCACATAAATCCCAAAACACACCCATTACTCATTATGAGAATAGGGACAACTCTTTTAGACCTTTTAGACGTCTACCATTTTCCCCGCAAATATAGCAAAAGTGGATTCGGACACGCCCTAAGTGAACGTGTGCCGTGAGCTTTTGACCTAGATCGTTAAAATAGGGCCCATTGTGTTTTCATGTTTTAAGGGGACTTTCTATAGACAGAATAATTGTTCTCCATATGAGTAAGTAAATTAAATAATTTATTCTTCAGATTTTTTTCAAAACACTGATTCATTTAGGAACGAAACAAGTGACTCGTTATAAGTGAGTAAATTGAATCATTCATTCATTCATTCATCTGATTTGTTCAAAACATTGACAACTGAACAAATCAAGTGACTGTCCTTATGAATGAGTACTTTGAATCATTTGCTCAACTGTTGCATTCAATAGCCTGATTCATTTAGGAATGAAACAAGTTACTGCCTTTATGAGTGAGTAACACTGATTAATTTAAGAACAAAACAACTGACTGTCCTGTGAGTAATATGAATCATTCATTCATTTGATTAAATCAGAAACTAATTTTCATTCAGGAATTAAACAAGTGACTACCTTTATGATTGAGTCATTCAAACCATTTCACCCACCGAGTCATCAACTTAACCATTAAGTTATGAAACTATTTAAATGATTCACTTAGTGATTCAGTTATTAACTCAACAATTAATTCCACTGTGGTACTGTATGTTTGGAACTGTTTCTGTTGATAGAAACAGACAAAGAAACTGACATTATTGTGTCTAAAATGTAAATTACTCAGTATTAACTGTTGTTTACAAGAAGTTAAAGTAAAGGTCATTTTACATTAACACTAAAGGTAACTTACAGTTTTGGAACAAGATCACTCTTGCTTTTGCTTCATCAGAGCAGAATGATTTTTTGACCAGTAACTTTAGATGCAGTCTAGAGCAGAGGTCCCCAACCCCCGGGCCGCAGACCGGTACCGGTCCGTGGGACATTTGGTACCGGGCCTCACAGAAAGAATATATAACTTAACGTATTTTCCGGACTATAAATCGCTCCGGAGTATATGTCGCATCAGTAAAAAAATGCGTCATGAAGAAGAAAAAACACTGGACTATAAGTCACATTAATTTAGAAATGTAGCCTATTTCACAAAAAAATAACAATAATAAAAAATAATAATAATAATAATTGTTCGGATGGGACAGTTCACCCTTACGGACGTGATCGAGCACTCTGAAAGCGGCACAAAAAGACTGCTTTAAATTGTATTTCGTTTTGTATTAATTGTATCTTAATTTTAATTAATGTTTCATCACCCAATTGCCTGGATTTAATAAGAAGTAAATATAATAGAAAATATTTAATCAGGACACGGAGGCGCGGGCGCGTGAACTGGAGCTGATCTCATAAATTAACCGAAATTCAGCGTATAAGGTAGCCTACTTGCCTCACAGACCTGAGACATAGAAAGCTTGAAATGTCTAATTTTAAACAGAACAATTCAAAACAATAGAAAACTGACTGTTCTCTGCTTAATTCGTATGAAATGCGCATTTCTCTCTGGCGCGTTCACGAGGCATACTGCGAAGAGCGAGTCAGCATTGTCAACTTAATCTTTGCACAGAAAACACTTGTTTATTATTAAACAATTAAAATGTCTCCTGCTATATTTTACATATTCATAATCATTAATTTTGGTTCTTAAAATCGGTTCTTTGTGACAGCTTTTAGGTGCTTTATTGGCAGCGCCACCCTTACATCGCATCAGCACCGTAAACATGGAGATTTTTTTCTTTTGGGGGGCTTTTTGTTTGTGTTCAGGCTTTCTCAGTTGTCTTTAGGCGCGATATTACGAGTACCCTGCTAATAAAATTGCAAGTAAGACATTGGATTCATGTTTATTATTATATTTAATTATTTTTTATATATTTTTTATATTTTGTTGTATTTATCCGCCGCACCTTAAAGGCCGGTCCGTGAACATATTGTCTGATATTAAACCGGTCCGTGGCGCAAAAAAGGTTGGGGACCGCTGGTATAGAGGACTGACACGGTTTTCACAAAATATAAATTACGTGCATGTCTGAAAGATATGAGTGACACGCAAGAATACAACTCCACCTACCCATTGGGAATACCTACACCTGTCACTATCACACACACACACATACACAGACACACACACACACACACACACAGTGCACTCCGTCTGCCAGTACTTCGCTCTGCTAGAGTGAGCGACATGGTGGATGGTCCGTCACTAATTGCTGCAGTTAAGACAGCAGAACTTACCTGCGCCGAAGAGCTACCCAGTCTAATGTGCTGTATAATCATTATGCTGTTTTTGGAGTTCCTTGTTCGATAGTTTTCTTCTTATTTTTGCTTGGGACAGGACTGTTGACACGGATGCCTGGCTTGCACTGGAGTGGCTCCACTTTGCATAGTGTACATCACCCTTAATCAGCCCCTGGAGAGCATTCCTGAGTATCGTTCCTGAGCGCACCTAGAGTGAGGGAGATGCCTGTAAACACTTTTAAACTATTTGCAAGTTCCAGGGTTAGTTGTCACTTCGTTTATTCGGCAGAAAAAAAAAAGTTCAGGTATCTCAGGAGTCTGGTTAAAAGATACCCAGCATCGCTTTCCCGCTGTCAGTCAAAGAAACATCGTTTTTTTTTTGTTCCGCAAAAACGGGACTTGGAAGGAAGTGGCAATAACAAGCACGAGCCAAGGTTGGTTCGTGCCCTGCTTGTTTCAACCGCTTGTGTATGCATGCGTGAGCCTGTATGAATGTGCAACAAAGCTGAAAGGAACACTTGGAAGTGTGAGAGAGCACAAGTGGTTCATATCCTGTCTTTGGAAAGACGCCTTGCAATAAAAAACAGTCCCCTGTAGAGGAAGCCTCTCAGTCGGATGCTTTCTTTCAAAGCCGTCTTACCATTTCGCTTGGCTTTCTTTTCACCCCGGTCTCTGGGGTCTATGTGAGGACATAGTGCTGTGGATTTGTTAGTCCACAGTAATGGCCAATCACCAATGCAATTAGCATGCGGCAGTAAAATACTCCCCGAGTTTTAAAAGCAAGCCTAGGGCAACATGCTGTTCCCCGGGCAGCCAAATTCTCCCCCAGAGGCCAATTCAGCCAGGCTAATCCTGCCTCTAATTAAGCCAATTGATGGAGGACAGTTGTTGTGTACAGTTTATTTGGATGTTAAAATGCCACACCGCAAAAGAGCTTTTGGGGCAGGGTTTGTTTCTCTCCAGAGTAATTAAAAAAATAACCGCCCCAAACCCAAAGTCTTTTACTGCATTACCGGATGACGATGCGAGTTGATTTCTACAGTTCCGTATTCAGATGAAAGATGACGTGGATGTGCTTACCAATGACTTTAATTGCCGCTCCCTCTATTTCTCGTAAACGCAAATCCAACTCTGCCAAATGAAATGGCCAATTCCTGGAAAAATTACACGCACAAGTGGCTTCTTTTGTGACACATTCACACAGGCAGCAAACAAGGTCCATCTACCCACAGATTTTGTGGTGCTGACAGCAGCTGAGTTGTTGATATACAGAGTAAGAGATTTTTAATAATGTTTCCCAGGGAGGACCTTTCATTCCCCAGTGATCCTCAGGAGGGAGCTTTGCTCAAGGTTGAAAATCTTATCTATTCATGCTGCGCACCCCGGCAGCGCTGACTGAAGTGCTCCCTCGACTCGTGCTAGGACTTCTGATGCCATTCTGGGTAGAGTGCATTTTGGGAACAGAGAGAAAGAGGGAGGGAAAAAAATGTGGGGGGAAATGTTTCTAATGTCATTCTATAGCTTCAAACGAATTGGAAAGGAACATGCAATGCATTCTGAGATTGTGTCCTTTGACTCTTCACCCCTTCAATATCTGTTGATTTACTTTGTAGCAATGGCACTTTGTCTTCCCCCATGATACATGCAACGGTGGGTTTTGAATGCCTGCCCAGTGATTTAACATTAAATATATATAACTAAACCTAACCGTAACTCTATAGTAAGTACATGTAGTTAATTAATATCACTCAGTACAGTAGCACTTTATTTTACAGTGTCCTTGATACATGTTACATGTACTTACCATAGTAATAACAGTAAATGATGCATAATTACATGCAACTAGCCCTCAACCAAATCCAAATCCCTATAGTACGTACATGTAGTTGCTTAATATTACTCAGTACTTAAATATATAATTGTAACAATGACAACTTAAAATAAAGTGTAACCCTCAGTACTTACTTGTGTAAGTACAATGTAACTACGTCACCTTAAAATAAAATGTAACCAAATGTTATAATTAGGTTTAAAAATATGTATAATAATTATCAATATTGTAATAAAAAAAAAATAAAAAAATTCTATGTTAATACAATTAGAAATCTTTCTGAAATCTAACATTGTCTTTACTGTCAATCTAAATTAAAACACTAAAAAACCTGAACCCAAAATGGGTACGGTAGTGTGTATAGTTTTGGGGATATGGAGATTCTTCCCGATACATACAGTGATGTCACTAAACGGTGATGGAACAACTAAAAAAAAAACATCATTCACCTGATTCTGCACTGCACTAACTACAGCTTAGTGTATTACACCTAGTCTACACCAAACGCGAGCCTCGTGCTGCAGCGTGACATAAAGCAAATAGGACCCATTACAACCAGTGATGCTGTCTCTGGTTGTGACGCGACCGGTTTAGACGCTGTGTTTTTCTGCCACATTCTGTATATAGCTATTTTGAGACCTCAGTTGATCAGTGATATTTTCTCTCCCCGACAAAGTTGGTGTCACTTTCAGTACATCGATTGACTGATCTAACTCCCGTTGCTCATGTCTCCCACTATCCTGATTAGAATTAGCAGAATTGTCCAGGGGTGCAGTTCCATCTTCACAAGATCTCTTTTGATCAGCTTTACTCACAGATATGAAAAATTAAAATATGTCTGACCGCCTGAAACTTTCCGCTGCTTGCTTTGTGCAAACAGCAGTGGCCTAAGCACCAACAAATGAGTGTTTTGAACTGAAGCAAGCTAATTGGTAAAAATATATATTTGTTAACGGCCAATAGCAAAACATAACCTCCAAATACATCTGCATAAATCCGTGCTCACTCTGTCTCTCTCACACTCATGCACGCACTGTCACTATGTAATGCACTTGTCATTGCCAGACCGTTTAAAAGCATATGCCGGAAAGCAAAAATTCAAAATCGGACATTTTCCAGGACAGGATCCGGCAGGATCAGGCTCCAATTAAGCACTGATAGCAACCTCCTGGCAACAATCCAATTTATAGGCAAAACTCCAATATGTTCTCAACTCATATATGTGTGTGGCTAGTTGGTCACCTCTACAAAGGCGAACCGTGATTTACTTCCCAGAAGCACTTAAGACATTGTGTGGAGGGAGAGCATGTCTGTCCCACAGGTGCTAATCTATTAAAAGCGTCGGAGCCACATACAGGCTGATCAGACCGCCATGGGGATTCTAGATCATGTTGATTTAAGGTGTTTAAGAGTGCAGTGTGTGACCAGTCTGGCAACCATCAAACTAACATCACCTATTGATTATGCTTTTATCAAACTATGTCAATGAAATCACACAGACGGGGTGAGATTGATTGACTAAACTGGCTTCTTCAGAAATTTAGCATTTGTAAAGGGTGGAATAGGTCAGCATCAAAGAAACGAAAAGAAAATGAAAAAGTGTAAGTGGTGAATTGATTTGCTTTTAGTTGTTTCCTCTGAAGTCAACAGTTTCTCAGTGAAACAGGATAATCAAAGACAAATATTTAGGATAGGACTTAATTTTTATTTTACTTTTAAATGTACTTTTATTTTTTAAAGTAAAGGTGCAGTCAAACTAAGCTTTGAGCATGTGAGAAACAGGATATGATGTCACACTCTAGGGCCAGGGTTATTATAGCTAAAGGTATGCAACTTTTGTCCCTCTAGCGGTTGAAAAACAAAACTGCATGCATTTTGCGGAAGAGCATTGTTATAGTTGTGCTTCAGCTCTGTGTGACTGCATGGATGAATATGACCCTTGACAATAGATAATGGTTTACAATGTACTCTGTTAGAGAGCTACATATGGCAATTTGTTCTGTTCAATAAAATACCTTACTCTGGGTGTTTCTCAAAACCAAGAATGCAAAGAACTGACTTGTGTTCTTGGGGAGAACGCTCTTGCTAGTTGTTCTTGGAAGAATGAACTCACAAGGTGACGAGCACACAGAACGCTGCTGACAGTTTGAGACGATGTGTTCTTGCTGGTATTGTGCAATAATACCCCCGCACAGACGCCGTCTGCAGTACCCAAACATAACGAGAATTATTGACGATAACAGCCTGGCTTTATCGCCCAAGCCTACCCTCAGCTCAAGGGATTACTCTACAACTGTACACTACAATGTAATGTATATTCATAACAATAAAGCAACGCTTATGGAGATTCTCACTTCCGAAAACGTTTGAACACATTTTCGATTCGCCCTATACGTTTTCGTAAAAATGCCAATATTTGAAATCTACACAGTTGATTTCTCGCATCAGATGTTCTCAGAAGTGAATTTAGTGATAAAATAGCGTACGAAATTGTAGAAAAACGACTTACTGTATTGACCTGCCTCTCCTTTCTCGAATGCCGAAATGAATGCTGGGATATTTCTGCCGTCAAGTTCACACAACCGATGCATCCTCGGTAAAATGGTAAAATGGGCATGTCAAGAACACTTCCGGGATTTTTAACCGTTCTTGCCAAAATGCAAACTTGTGTATTGGAACAGTACTTGGGCAGCGACTGATGACGTTTCACAAGTCCACAAGAACACAAGTACAGACAAGAACGCATATTGAGAAACGGCCTATGTGTCGTTTTTAAAACATTTCAAATATCTTAGTTCTCGCCACCTCTGAAAAGCTAAGCTAATGTTGATTCTTGTTTTATTACGAGCTCTGTCACATTTTCTTTTTGCCAGCAGACTCTCTTCTGTTCTATTTTTTTTTTTTTTTTTTTTTTTTTGGGTGATTCTCTGAAGGTTCAAGATATAGAATGCTTCATGCCAACATTTCTCAGTCATTGTGACTACTAACCTATGACATGCGTCAAAGTAGCCAGAGCAACTTCTCTCTACAGATATGACGAGACACGCACAGGTGAGTGACGTACACTTTTCCTGTGAAAACCATCCCAACAGATCTAAAATATAAACACTTATACTAGGCTTACCATAGTGAATAAGAGTAAGACAAAATGGCGTTTTGGAAGAAGGATTGATGATGTATTTTCACCCATTATAAATGTTTTTATTTTGAACAAAACATAAGTTTAGCTAAGTCTTTAGCTAAGACTAAAACTGTAACTAAAACCATAAAAAACAAACATTTTTGTTTCTTTAAAATTAACTAAACTAAATTAACAAACTTATTTCAGTTAGTTGCCAATGCAACATTTCTCATTTTAATTTAGTTTAACTTGATGTACTAAAATTACTAAAGCAAAATAAAAAATTATTAAAAATAAAAACTGTTAAAAATGACAAACAAAATTGCTAGAACTTAAACTAAAATGAAAATGGAAAATATGAAAATAAAAACATAACTATAATAGTGTCTAGTATAATACTTTCAGACTTCTGTATTAAATAAATCACAAAAATGTATTCAAAATGTTTAAATTTACTATATACTTTACCTTCTAATAGAAGTTAATATTGACTCTAGAGGTAAATTTGCGGTTTTCAAGGTGCATTCACGCCATGTCTTATTTAAGTACCGTAATTACGAGATTCCAACTTGAAAACAGTATTCACGTCCTCGTAGAACGTAGTAATTACAGCTTGTAAACTGGGACTTTTCTGAGAGCTCCTACTTGTGCCATCTGACCACTGCAGATTAATTTGTGCAACGATAGTGTTGTCATAGAAATGCATAATTCCCAGTCCGAGGACATCAACAGCTTCGAGTAGAAAATGTTGTCATCTCAAAATAATGGTTATGGTTATGACATGGCGTGAACACAGCATTAGATCCACCATTTGTCTGATGTCTTTTGGCTATGCAAATTAGCAGGTTGCATTGAACATATTTTCATGTGTATGGAAGTGAATGGAGTACAAAGTCTACTGTGAGCAGGAGCAGTAGTAGAATAACGTGCACCGATGTATCGTTCAAATAATAAAGTTAATGGGGTCAGTTTTGTTTTCATGTTGACTGTAATGATTTTGATACATGAATCTCCCATGAAGAGAAGTTTCAGTAGCATCATTAACCTGGCATCTTTTTGCCAACGCAAATGCACAAACAGCAATATGTCAGTCTGTAGCTGATAAAGCCCACTGTCTCTTGTACAAACTGATCTATTATCATATTTCCAGCATGTTACAAATATGGAGATAATGTTATGGAGGAGGAGGAGGAAGTGTGATCTTAGTTCAGTATTAAGGATAGCACACTTCTAAGGGGTCTGTTTCAGACAGAGGGGGTAAAGAAGAGCCAAGGCTGAACAACACACCTGCATTCAGATTAATGCCCAGCGCCTGCCGGGGAGCTGCTGGAAATGAGTGGGCTGGGATTTTTTATTGACCCACGATTGACATAAAAGAGAGTGCGAGCAAGTGAAGGAAAGACAAGAAAGGGAGAGAGGAACACACAGAGAGAATCGTGGTGATTTCTGCCGGTTGTGAGCTAGCCTGCCTTCAGGGCACATAGCAGGGCCTGCAAAAATTATTCATATTTCACCGCTGGGCTGCGCCGCGTCGTCCATCTTTTCCAACAACAAAAACTCTCGCCTTCAGATTTGGCAATGAATGCGGGTGCCATTTCTTCTCCTAATGTGATCAGGCCGCAATGATGGCCACACGTCAATCATCTTCAAATCAATAGAGCTTTAGGGGACAACGAGAGTGGGTATTTACCAAAAAAGAAAACAAAATCATCAGGGCCCTGCCACTATTAAATCATATCCTGGCAATAATTCTCAGTCTTATATCATGGAATATAAGGAACTTATATGCATACTATTTTCAATAAGCTTTATATATATGCTTGCATCCTTCTATTTCATATAAATGATTATTTTGTAATTTTGCCATCTTTGGCTTTATATATACTGTGTGTATATATATATATATATTAGGGGTGGCACGGTTCACAAAACCCACGGTTCGGTTCGTATCACGGTTTTAGGGTCACGGTTTTCGGTTCTGTACGGTTCATGTTGTTGTTTTTTCTTTTAATCTTTAACACTCCAAAAATGTACTTCAGCATATGATATATAGCTGAATTATCTAATTATTTATTTATTTATTTCATAAATGGGGTGTGTTTGCAAAACGCAGCTTCTCATTTCCCATTCTGAAGTAATATGAGTGAGCAGTCACCCTGAGGAAACTTTCAGTGGCCCTGGAGGTCCATCATCTGTAGAGCTACGTGGGCTGTGTTGGACCGTTATTTGTCAATTTATCCTCGTGTCTCGTCATCATAGGCGGGACATGTCCCCACCATTTTTTGCCAGGGTTGATATTATCTTGCAGCACGGGTGTACCAATACAAATAAATAAAACATTTCCAGTTAACTAGCAAAGTATTTGTTTCATTCGTTTGTTAAATAAGAAGCAATTTAGCGCTGAAATGTGTTTTTTTAATCAAGTGATCAAAGTGCTCGTTGCAGTTGCGATCAGTGGTGCTGATACAGTGTTCTCGTGGCTCGCGCACACACCGCAGCGGCCGCACATTCATCACTCGGACGCGCGCTTCAAGCCATTGAGGAGACTCAAGGCTACTCGTTCCGATTAAATAATAAAACAAAATTCATACAAATCGGTCCCTGCTTGATATACAACCGCTGATAAACATAATCGGTTTTGATAAAGAAAAAAATATGTACGAGCGCAGATTAGAACTCAGAACCTTTGATACGCTTGGCAAGTTCTGCCACTGGACCATTAGGCTACGTGGAACAGTCGATCTATGTAGCCTATTTATTCACATGAAAAAAACAACATATAGTGGAGTAGATCTCATTAAATGTCTAGGTAAACTCAGTGTACTATATAAATCGATTGCTGGACATTGTAATGTAATTCTACATATGTCTGATTTATGATTTAGCATTGTATTAGCACGGGCACGAGGCTACATTGCGCATGCGTCGAACCGTGCAAACCGCGCGACGCACACGCGCACCGAACCGAGACAAGCGAACCGAACGGTTCGGATGTTTTTTCATGTACCGTGCCACCCCTAATATATATATATATATATATATAATGTATCTGTATTGTTTGACACATTTGTACTATCACATGATCTATAGGGTCATACCACTTAATCGTAGTTTGCATAAAATGATTATTTGAACTGATATGTAATGTGTATTGAAAAGAATGGTTGTGTTATCCACATTTGAGAATGTGTATAATCACTGTTCACTGAACTGAACTCATTTAATTACTGATGAACTTTTACATAGTTATTGAACAGAACTGATCAGCACTGAACTGACTTCAGCTGAATAATGACACTATTGTATTTTTTTTTAGAGCAGAATTGCATCATTGATCATCATTTTCCTGTTTGTCACTGCAAAGCTGCTTTGAAACAAACTCTATTTTATAAAGCGCTATATAAATAAAGGTGACTAATAATTATAGCCAGAATATTTGATATATTACGCCTTTGGGGCAAATATGTATAAATGCATATGAACCTGGGGCCTAATGGCAGAGCTTTTTGACCCTGTTTAGAGATCCACGGTGGATTTTTACTTCTCATAAGAGGAAAAGCTATTATACAAAACACATTTACCACCAGAGCAGAATACGTTTTCCTGCTGAGAAGATTTAGATGGTATATTTGAATAGAATTACAGTGGATTTATCGGACGTGTCAGGTTAGAGTAAACCACAGGTCACAGCAGAAGGAACAGGAAGTCTTTTGTACATGTTCTTGACACTTGGAGAGCAAATGAACTTCCATTTGACAGAAAAAAATGTGATTCAATGTGAAAAACATACATACAGTATATAGACACGCATCAGAATATATTTGTACTGTTCATGTATATTTCTCTATGCAGTTGCATCATATTTGCATGATTAATATGAATTTTAACAGTTGAGTTTCATCTCTTTTCCAGTGTCTGTGCTTCTGCCATATCATGACTTTTTTAGTCTCAGATGAAAAGTATGGATCTTCGTCACAGAGAGGTGGATTATTGGTGTACTTTAATTGGTTGGTGGGGCCACTTAGCATTGTTCTGCCATCCTATTGTCAATGCTGGGGCAATAGGCCTGTCCACTCAATGTGTTTCCATGGATACATGAGCATAATGGCAGACACTCATCGAATGGAGAGGCCAAGTAGGCGATTATTAACCTCTAGGGCCTTTAATGTCAGTGCTCTGTTAATTACTAATTGGTAAATTACAGAGTTCATTCTGTGCACTAATGAGTTACTGTAGGCGTGGTGGATGTTTGCTTTTCATCAGAGATGATTCAGAAGACCTTAAAATAAGTTGCAGCAGACTAGTATGAATCAGAGGAATCATAGTTCATTGTTTTGACACAACAAAAAACATTAATTAATATCTATTGTTATTATTTACACATTTACATTTAATAATTTAGCAGACACTTCAATCCAAAGCCACTTACAAACGAGGAGAGCAATAGAAGCAATAAATCCAACAGTAGGGCAACAATATGCAAATGCTGTGACTAGTCTCAGTTAGTCCAGCACAGTACACACAAGGTTCTATAATAGATATAGACTAGTAAGTGTTAGTATTAGTGGTGGTCTTTCATCCAGCAATAAATGTCTATCGTCGAATCATCGGGTTGGAATGAGAGGTAGACTTGTGTGTCATCAGCATAGGAAAAAACATGTTTCTGAATGACATATCTTAGTGATGACATGTAGATGGAGAAGAGAAGTGGTCCAAGCACTGAGCCCTGAGGCACCCCAGTAGCTAGATGTTGTGACTTAGACACCTTATCCCTCCACAACACCCTGAATGACCTACCTGAGAGGTAAGACTTGAACCATTGGAGTGCAGTTCCTGAGATGCCCTTTGAGATGCCCTTTGCCTTGAGTATTGAAAGGAGGATCTGGTTAACTGTTTCAAAAGCAGCAGACAGATCCAGCAGGATGAGTACTGAGGATTTGGAAGCTGCTCTTGCCAGTCTCAGAGCTTCAATAAATGAGAGCAGGGCAGTCTCAGTTGAGTGTCTGCTTTTGAAACAAAGACTGGTTGTTGTCCAGGAGGTGTAAGAAAGGTAAAGACTAATATGTAAATCAAATGCCATCATGTTTTGAAAAACTATACCCAACATCAAGATTTTGTGTTAAAGGTGAACTAAGTAACTTTTTTACCTTAACTGAACAGCTTCGGAGTCATTGGAATGGTTATAATACTTATTTCGGGTTGAATGGTGGTCGTTTCGCACCCCCCTGGTGCCCGTGAGTGGAAAATACGCACTTGCAACTTTGGGGCGGTGGGCCGCCGGCCGCCGCATCAGGAAGTATCGCGTGATATCAGGTCTCGCGATGTAAACGACTGCTTTACGGCCAAAAGAAATCTGCTAAAATGCTGTCATTATTGCGCTCCCTCACGCTGTTCGAACCTGAATGAAGAAGATGTTTTAAAGGAGAACTCGGTAACTCTAGCGAACTCTACTCACTTCTTCGCTGATTTTCCCTTTTGTTGTCGCATGTTTTCCCCACGAGCTCCCCCTACAGCTGTGGGGGGGGGGGGGGGGGGGGGGGGGGGGGTGTATATTTCACAACACTGTCGTAAAAAACTCACTTGCGGCGGCCTCCTCCCTCTCTCTACCGCTGCTCATATGCGTTTGTTTTGATCGGAGCAAGCCAACTGTATCGTGTGGAGCTATGTCTACCGAGGTGGGTAATCTGGTAATACATCATACATGCGTGTTTGTTTATGTCGAATTGCCGTAAAGCAATTTGTGTTTCGCGCTCGTTCTCATTCTCGTTCTCGCTTCTCACGAGACTTCCAATTTCTATCTTCCCGGGACGGTAGTCCCCAAGTTGCAAGGTTGGTTTTCCACCTGGGAACGCTGGGGGGAGCGGGGAAAGTCACCAATATCACCAGAACAGGTTGTTTAACCATCCAAATGATTTCTAGACAGTTTTATTACGTTAAAAAAGTTACCAAGTTCTCCTTTAAAGAATGTCCCATCTGCTTTGATGTCGTTGATCTACTAGCCTCTGGTGTCTGAGAATCACCAACGAGTTTTTACAACAGTGTTGTCAAATATCTATTCCGAAGCTGTGGGGAGAGCTCTAGAGAGAAACCTGCGAGCAAAAAGCGAGAATACAGCGTAGAAATCCCGAAGCTACTGAGTGCTGCTTTAAACAGTGGTGGCCAAAATTATTAGATTACTTGGCATATTTAAGGTTTCAATTTTTATTTTCCAAGAGGACAATAACCCGAAACATTATTCTAACTATTGCCGGAACTACCTGCGACGGAAGTAATCTGCTGAAACATTGAAATTGATGGACTGGCCCCATCAAAGTTCGGACCTCTACCCCATCGAGCAAATTTGGGGTGAGTTAGAAAATAAACTGGACAGATGTATTTTACATTCAAAGGAAAGCCTTTGGCTACTGTTGCAGAAGGCATGGAAAAACATTACTGTTGAAGTTCTCAGGAAATATATTGACACTATGCCAGAAAGATGCTGCTGTAATTGCTGCAAAAGGTAGACATACCAAATATTACAGTTAAAAGTGGACAAAAACAGTATGACTCACTTCATCTGATATTTGTTGTGCTCAGAGCAACTGCATGTTTCATGAACATTATGAAATGAATTCATGTTTTGGAGACCAAAATAAAATTTAATATTTTCAGATCTGTCAGGTGTTCTAATAATTTTGACCACCACTGTATATTAGATATTTTGATTGTTCTTTATATACCCTCAAAATAATGTATACTAAATTAGAGATTTTAATGTTTTTGAAAGAAATCTTTTGCTCACCAAGGCTGCTTCTATTTGATCAAAAAAACATAAAAAATAGCAATATTGTAAGATTATAATTTAGAATAACTGTTTTGTATTTTCATATATTTTTTAAATGTAATATATTCCTGTGATAGTAAAGCTGAATTTTCGCCATCATTACTCCAGTCTTCAGTGTTACATGATCCTTCAGAAATCATTCTAATATGCTGATTTGCTGCTCAAAAACATTTCTATAGCACTTTAAATTTAAGGGATACACCCAAAAATGAAAATGTGTCATCATTTACTCACTCTTATGTTGTTCCATAAAGCTGGGACCAAGATGGGTCTCGCACATGTTGCCCAGTTGGGACCCACCTAGTGTCAAGTGCAATCCTGCATGAAATCCATGTAAGCAATTGGCATGGGGCCATTATGGAACCCACGGACAATCCTAAATATGGCCCAGTTTTTCAGCCCATTTCATACCCATATGGGCCCCACATACACGTGTTGGCAGGGCTATATGAGTTTCTTTCTTCTGTTGAAAATAAAAGAAGATATTTTAAAGAATGTTGGTAACCAGACAGCACCCATTGACTTCTATAGTATTTCTTTTCCTACTGTCAACTGTCTGGTTGCAAATTATTTAAAAACATATATATATATATATATATATATATATATATATATATATATATATATATATATATATATATATATATATATATATATATATATTTAAAAACATATATATATATATATATATATATACACACACACACACAATATATAGCTATATGTATACTATATAATTAATTAAATCGTATACAAATATCAGATAAATACTAAATGATATAAATAACATAATCCAAAAGATTTTCAAATGTCCAGTATTTTTTTGAAACCATATTCTTTGAATCTGCAGTTTGAAAGGAATTTACAAGCTCTTCTCTGATGACATAAAATAACTAAAAAAACACCTTTGTACATGTCTCCCATACCTCTCAGCAGTGCCGGCCCGTGGGGTTGTGGGGCCCTAGGCAAGATCATGAAAATTGGCCCCACTGGAGTAAAAAACTCTCATAACAATTTTATGAAGGAAGAGAAAGCACATGATACGACAATTTCAATATTTAAGTTTGTAAATGTGTATTAAGTGTAGCATTCAAAAATGAAAAAAATATTTACATGAAACTCAAATAAATTAAATAAAATGTATGAATTGTACATAAATTATAATATATATATATATATATATATATATATATCCCTTTGATGCACAACATGGGTCTAAAAAGACCCGACTGAGTTTTCATTTTCTATATCTTTGCAAGAAATTTATTTAATCATTCAGTATTCCAGGTATTCCTCAATTAACTTGTTTTAGATCATTACAAATCAATATTTAAATTTTTCCTTTCTTACTTTTCGAATAAAAATGGTTTTTGTGTCACTACCCCTCTAATGCGCAACATGGGTCTAAAAAGACCCGTATTCATGTTTCTTTGCTGAATCTTTGAAATAAATGTATTTTATAATTTATTAATCCAGGTGTTCATTAAATATCTTGTTTTTGATTTTCAAAAATCATTATGTTTATTTTTCCTTTCTTACTTTATAAACAAACACGATTTTTGTATTTCTACATCCATTTTACACACATGGGTCAAAAATGACCCGTATAGGAACCTTTGATATGTATAAATATATTTACTGCAGAAAACTATTCATCTGCCACACATTTCACAATTCAACACGGCTGCTTTTGTATTTTTCATGCATGTAAGTTTTATTTAAAACACTTTTTTGTTACAGAAAAATATAGATATAGCCTTGTAGGCTAAGGTTACCTTGACCTTGAAAACCATTACTAGTGTGAAAGAGAAACATGTCCAATACCATTAGCTAGCTTGCGTCGACATTCTATTTTATCTAATGTTAGCTAGGTCAATAAAATAAAATTTGCAATGGAAAGTTATATATAAAAGTATATATTGTCGCTGTTGGGCAGAAACCTTGTACCGTTATTCATTTTTATTTGTGGTCATAAATCAATGCTATCGGTCACATAAGCCGGTGTGTGGTGGCGTTCTGGTGCACTATGGCTGCTGTCGCATCATCCAGGTGGATACTGCACATTGGTGGTGGTTGAGGAGATCCCCCTACAGTTGCACTACACTACAGTTCAATTTCAGTGTTATCGGTTAGGCATATATGCGTGTTATGTGTGACAAAGTGGCCAATAAACATATTTCAAGTGTTACAGTAAATGTGTTGATCTAAACAACTGTGACATTGGTTATTTTAACAAAAAGTTTTCTTTATTCTTTTGTTTTATCACGCTTGCATACATGGGTCATTTTAGACCCATATGTGTAAACTTGATGTTTTAACACAAAACTTGTAAAAAAATATTAAAATATGAATTTGTGATCATAAAATAAAATAAAAATTATATTCATAAATCATGAAATTAATAGATCATGAAATAGTAAATGCTCAAATAAAGTGATTTCAAAAGGTGAAACAAAAAAAAATGCCAAGCCATGCATGAAATAACATAGGAAATGAATACGGGTCTTTTTAGACCCATGTTGTGCATTAGAAGGGGTATCCATAGTGTGCGCATCAAAGGGTTAAATATAATATATTTAAAAAATTAGGCTATAGATTGCTCAATATATAAGTTTATAAAAGTGTAACATTCAACGTACATATGAAAAAACACTAAGAAACTAAGAGATTTTTAGCATAGCCCTAGCCTAGTACATAAAAAACAGAAAGCACACATAAAAAAATAAAGCATATAAAATAAAGCATAAATTAAAGGTATTTTTGTAAATGCAGTAGTAATTATGCATAATGACTAGAAATGCAGTAGGCTACTACATTTTAACTTTTTACTGATGATCACAATAATAAAAATGTTTTGTATTATTTAGAAATGTTTAAATATTAATTTGGAAAGAGGGAGAAACCTGTTTTTAGCGGGAAGGGAGAATGGATGGGGTGGGTTAGGACTGCATGATAATAATGGAACTGATAATCACAATTATTTTGCTCAAAATTATAATAGTGATTATTAATGACCATTATTCTCAGTTGAGAAATTGCAGAAAAAGAGACTGTTAATATAAATTAATTGCATAAATAGCCTATCAAAAGGGGTAAAACGGCCATTTTGAGGTCTGAGATGGTCCACCTTAATTTAAAAAAACTACGATAACTTCATCAGAGGATTAAAATCTATACAAAATGCATGGGTAGATAATTCTTAACATGCTGAATGTGGCCCAATTTTTCCATGTCTGTCTGTCTGCGATCACGGGCATTGTTACATTTATTAGTAAAACTAATAATAATACAGCAATAAATAACGCACTATTTATAGAAGTCAGAAGAACACACCTTTACTTTGAGCTTGTCTTTATTCCTCAACCATTCTCCCAGGCCCGGCGCCACGAGGGGGCAAAAGGGGGCATTGCCCCCTTAGATCTGATTTGTGCCCCCTCAGTTTCATTTTTGTATTCATGGTTACAAATTAAATGTTTAACCTTTTGAGCGGTACACTCCCATATATGGGATTTTTATTTCTGTGCCGCTGAGAGTATGGTCCCACATATGGGATTTAGAATGTTCAGTGACGACATAACTGCCAGATTCAAACTGTGCTTTCGCGCGTTGGCTGGCGCTGAGCCAGAGTCGGACGTCATATATCACAACTATGCAGTGTTTTCAACCTCACAATGTTTATTTTAGGTTTCAGACATTTAAATACACATAAGCACAAGTAAAACAATACATTTGGAGTTTGTAAAATACACACTGATATCTCTGAAAGCAGCAGTAACAATCTATTCAAATATAATTTGCCGACGTGTGTTATTCATATCGGAAAAACACAGTGGAAGTAACTATAAAGTAGTTTATTCTTCTATTCCACTTTCTTGCATGTATTTCGGGAGAAATTGATGACTCACAGGACTCTCTAAACTGCGGCGCAAAGAAACAGCCATCTCACGTTATAGATCAAGATTATTTATAAAGGTTTTTAATTGACTAAACACACTCACATACACATTTTTGAGAATCGGAATATCAGATAGTTGATAACATGGTAAGCAAGTTGGTGAATATTTTGAATTAAAAAGGGAAAAGGAAATAAAATCGGTACATCCGCGGTGTGTCACGTGACAAATATGACGCGTTGCCATGGAAACATTAAGGGGGAACGTTCTAAATTCTAAAATCAGGGATGCGAACAGCGCGTTTTTCGGCGCCTCCCGCTTTTTTCACGTCAGTTTGGGTGACAAATTTATCTGAAGCCTATTTCATAGCTTAATGTGAGGGACAGAAGTCTATTTACATCATTAAAGTTTACGAAAACTCGTTTTCCCTCCTCTGCGGCTGTCATTCTCCATTCAGTATTCAAACAGCGCGCGCGCCTCTTCCGGTTACAGCAGCATACATGCACGGTAAAACTCTCTCCAATATGATACTCACATTATAATGCTTGATCTGTAGAGAAAAGACTGTGGATTTGCATAAAATGACTTTATTTTGTTGGAGTTTGTTGCTGTTTTTAAATGACTCGCTACCGTGTTAGATCACACATCACAAGGACTAAATCGGCATCAAACGCACAATAACTGGAATTTAAAACTGTGAAGAAACAAATGATCAATAAACTGTTGGACAGATAGACACTAGGATTTGTGCGCTCGACATTTCTTCGCTTTGTGCCGTGAACTTTTAAATGCGCACTTGTGCAGCGCAGTGCTGAACACTGAGACTCCATGTTGCTTTGAGCACATCATTCTGCACCCGCGATGCGCATACGCGCTTTGTGCGCTCTGTTTTAAAGCGTTTCATATTTTCATAGTTGTGCGCAATGAAAGATTATTAAAATGCTATATTTTTGTATACCTAGCCTGCTCAATACATTTAAAATAAGCATAATTTAATTGTATGTTATTTCTGTGTAGTGTAGTGTAGGCTATATAAATATACACACTTCTGAATTCTTGACATTCATAAATAAATATAAAATTGTGAAATGTATGATTGTCTGATTTAATTTTATAAGAGTACTAATAGTAATTTGTTTTTATTAACATGTTTAGATTTGATCAAATTACTGTGCCGATTATTTCAAGAATTAGCCTACTTTTTGCTGCCGATTTATACACTCACTAAGATTAATAAAATACATAATAATACATTAATGTAATATTTAAAGGTGTTAACTGTAATCTTACACTGCAAAATGATCACTTACAAAGGATTAAATTCATTGCAATTATGTAAGTATCTGGATATTTGCCGCGGGGCGAGGGCTTCGATAATCTCTCTCTTTTTCTTTTTTGATGTGTTTGCATCCCTGTAAAATAATAGTCGCCTTGAAAAAACTCACTATGGGGAGTCAGTTAGAATATAAAAATTAAGCGTGAAAGGGTTAATAATATATGCATAATAAATGACGCTGGCTTATCTTTTTTTACTAAGCAAGTTATCAGTGTGTATTGTTCATTGATGGTATAAAGTTAAGCCCCCTTAACAATTTCACATGCCCCCTCAGTCATTTCATTCTGCAGCCGGGCCTGCATTCTCCTCTTCCTTTTTTCAGATCCAGAAAGATGGCGTTTGGATGCCATTTCTACCACAGTTTAACATTATTATTTCAATTAACTAAAAATAGCATTGCTGTATGACTACGACTCTGACGAGACTTCGTGACGTTATGACAGACAAGAGGCAATCCAAATATGTGAAGTCGATATTACCATAGAGATTATAATATTTGGTATTTTATTTTTGACAGCACATTTTCTGTCATGCAAAATGCATCATATAGGCCTAAGAAATTAAGCATTACTAAAGGGTAAGAGCACCACAAAAAAAAAAAAAAAATTCTCTTGTTTCTAAAACGTGAGCATTTTGGAGAGAAGTGTGGTGGAATCCGTGTGTGTGAATACTGTGATAATTACGGTACTCGAGGTCTCCCACTATATCTCGGGCGGTATTATGCAAATTAGCATGTGAGGAGCTACTGTGTATATTTCTTATGTTTTCGCATTTTATTCGTTCTATTGTTATGTATTTATTATCTTTTTTGGAAATTTGTCATGTTTGAACTATACAGAGCTATCCTTTGTATGTATGTTGTAGGTCTGGGTAATTTATTAGATACTCACCGTCTCTGTGAACTGTATCATGATTAGTCAGGTCCATGCAATGCGCCGGGCTTCTCTGACTGCGAAAGTCGAGATGCACGCACCTGAGTGAATTCTCAATATTATGCTTAATTAACGATTTATAAAATATAGTATTTGTCAGATTTAGGGGCCCCCTCTGGCAAGGCGGGGCCCTAGGCAACCGCCTATGTCGCCTAATGGACGGGCCGGCTCTGCCTCTCAGAGATTGACTACATCAGTGAAATCTTCCATCTCACTCCTGTCATGACAATATGGTGATAATGGTCACGGTTCACTTGTTTTGAACAGGCGTAACTGAAAAAGCGACATCTCTTTCAAACGACAGAGCCCCGCATCCTGTCCGACCCCAATTCACATGATAAACAGGAGATGAAAATGACATCTTGGTTGAATTACACACGTTCGTCACAATCAATGATGTCAATCCCCAACCCCGGACCGGAGCTTAATGAAACCCTCACAGTGTCAGGCTGAATTCTTCAAACAGACAAGGGCACTTACTAAATACAATATTACTGCAGCTAGATGCTTTATTTTTTATCTTTTTTATTTTTTTATGCTTGTTACACACTATGAAAGAGAAATATAAATAATTTCTGTTAGTATCTTGTTTTATAGAGGAGGACAGGTTGATTTTGTAAAAAGGAAAACAGTCTTGGCTCAGATTTAAGTAACTCTGGAAGAGATAGGGATGGAGGGGTGACCTTGAGCTGAAAATGATGTGCCTTCCAAGTTGAGATGTAAGCTCTTGCACGCTGACCTCCATAAAACACATTTGTATATTTAATCCGTTTGGTCTGGGATATGTAGCTGAGTTTTTTGTCAGTGATATTTATGGTTGGCCCTCCGTGTTGTCAGTGAAGGTTGTGAAAATGGATGGCAGGCAGCAGATGTCAAAGATTGTTTATTTAAAGCGGAGAGGTTGAGTCTTGGTGCTGACCTATGCCATTCACCCTCTTCTAGCCGATTTAAATACCTTCTTCCTCCTGGGACACGCACACACAAGACAATACCTTTAGTTGTACACATCAAACCTTTAATCCCAAGGTTAAGGTTAATTTGGTTGTCTGTCAATACCTGTGGTTGTTTCGCTACTTCTACGTTTTTGTTTAGCTGTGATCTGAATTGTCATTAAATAGTTTGCCTGTCTCACTGTCTGCCCACTTCTCCAAGAACTTTCCAATAATAATGCCTTGATCCAAATGGCTCTTAGTTGTTAACGTTTACACTTACTTGAGGTTTAGAATAAGAACATGCTTTTGACACTAGTCCCTCATGCAGAAAAAGACAATATTGTCCATCTTGAAAGCTCTTTTGTGCTTTGCAATTTTTGTTGTTATTAAAGCCAAAATTAAGGCCTTGGCTTGTAGTAGATATAGTGATACAAAATTTTCCCTACCAGATATATTAAAATACTACTATTAAAGTGCCCTAACTTTAAAGCAGCTACCTCTACTTCTACTGTTGCTACATTTCCGAAGGATAAATTATATTATTATTATTATTATTATTATTATTATTATTATCCTAAATTTAGAAAAAGTGATTGAATCACTAGACCTTCAGGGGTCTAGTGGGGTCCATGCCTCGACGAGTCAGGGCTGTTTTGGCAGCAAAAGGGGGACCAACACAATATTAGGACGGTATTCATAATGTTATGCCTGATCAGTATAAATAGTTGTGTGTGTGTGTGTGTGTGTGTGTGTGTGTGTGTGTGTGTGTGTGTGTGTGTGTGTGTGTGTGTGTATTTATGTTTCCTCCCTTTTTGGTTTTGATTCGGTAACATGGAAAAATCTCTGTAATATTTTCAGAGTATTTGTATATATACTAATATAATATCTCTGTAGTATTTGAACACCCTGCTATTTTGCAAGTTCTCCCACTTGGAAATCATGGAGGGGTCTGAAATTGTCATCGTAGGTGCTAGGGATGGGCATTTTTCAAAAATATTGCATTCGAATATTCGGGGTCATTAAATTTGAATATTCGAATATTCGGTTATTTAAATTACGTTTAACGAAAAAGACGTCATTTTTTAAGGTAATTTTATTTTTTTTATTTTTTTACCATTTCTGAAGAAGCTTACGATTAGGCAATATACACAACAAGCTTGCAATATACACAACAATCTTACAATATATGTTAAAGTTTTCTTTTAATTGAAAACATTAAACAGTAGGCCTATGTGTAAACAAAAAAATATAAAGAACAAAATGATATAAGCTCAAGCAGCGCGAACATAAAAAACGCCTAATAAAGCAGAGTAGCAGATTGTGCCAGTTATCGTACAGAACGTTACACATACACTCGAGTCAGCATATAATTATCGTGTTTATATTGTTTCACGTTTATGTTGAGAAAAACAATAATATCCACATGGAGGGGCGCCGCCAGCAATTTATGCTCGAGTGAGAAAACGCGCTGCGCTGACAGACGTTTCAGAGAAACTAAGATAACGGTGTTCTAGTTCTAAGTTTCTAACAGCACTTTGCGTTTTCTGTTCTTAAACCTCTCTCAAAGAAAACTTAAAGGAAGAATATGTCTCAAAATCATTTTGCTATTAGATAAGTTATCATCTCGGATCACTCACACTACAGCTGCGCTTACCTGCAGTTGTGATGCAGTGATGGACAGCTGTCTGTCCTCAGTCGACTGCTGTTTGGATTTCATGTGATTTCTCATTGTGGTGATGATATTATAACTCCAGATTAATTAATTAGTTTGATCAAAAGTAATTCCATTTTGTAAAATCATTTAGTAACCTCATTTTCGACTAGTAATTCCAAACTTCGCGAGGCAGACGACGACATTATGATCAAATACAAACAACTTGTTAAACACGCGCCACAGTGCCACCCAGTGCATTTAATTATAACTGCGAGTTAGTGCTTGGGATTCATCAGGGATTCACTGCATTTACGACCTGCAAAGTATTTACGGCTTCATAAATTCGATCAAATTCGAACAGTATTTTATTTTTCGAATAATAATTACAGATCGAATATTCATGCACATCCCTAGTAGGTGCATGTCCACTGTGAGAGACATAATCTAAAAAAAAAAAAATCCAGAAATCACAATATATGATTTTTTAACTATTTATTTGTATGATACAGCTGCAAATAAGTATTTGAACACCTGTCTATCAGCTAGAATTCTGACCCTCAAAGACCTGTTAGTCTGCCTTTAAAATGTCCACCTCCACTCCATTTATTATCCTAAATTAGATGCACCTGTTTGAGGTCGTTAGCTGCATAAAGACACCTGTCCACCCCATACAATCAGTAAGAATCCAACTACTAACATGGCCAAGACCAAAGAGCTGTCCAAAGACACTAGAGACAAAATTGTACACCTCCACAAGGCTGGAAAGGGCTACGGGGAAATTGCCAAGCAGCTTGGTGAAAAAAGGTCCACTGTTGGAGCAAAAAAATCATACATTGTGATTTCTGGATTTTTTTTATTTATTATTATGTCTCTCACAGTGGACATGCACCTACGATGACAATTTCAGACCCCTCCATGATTTCTAAGTGGGAGAACTTGCAAAATAGCAGGGTGTTCAAATACTTATTTTCCTCACTGTATACTGTAATGTCTACTCTTTGTTTTGCAGTCCTTTGAACTGACAAGCTTGAGCAGTAATGTATGTTTGTGCATACTACCGCAAACCTCTTTGGTAAGAAGGCATCATGTAAAGTCATATTTAAACACAGAATATTCATCCAAATGGGATGTTATTATCTCTCCCACCGGGAGGTGAATCGTAGTCTTTGCTCATGAAGGGGTGTGTTCAGTTGGGAAACCACTTTATTATGCACTTAATGAGAATGTTAATAGCCAAGTTGTGAAGACTTGTCAGTACATGCTCTTGAAGGTGACCACTGGACTAATGTGTCAAACAACAGAATAATGGTCTCCAATTAACTTAAGTCCATTTGTGAAATTAATAACAAGGGAGTGAGCGTTCACATGTCCTCTACAGTGTTGGGGGTTGATGGAGAGCTGAAATATGGCAGGGGAATTTAGATTGTGAGCCGCTAGAAGCTATTTAAAATGATGTTTTGAGAGCTACCATTGAATTCACTTGTAATGTAATTGCATTCAATGAGAAATCTTGACAGAGTGTTGCCTGTTTTGTTCTTGTGTTTGCTGTTCTGTGCTCTTGCTTGTCTTCTTTGCTGGTTTGTTGTACCGTACAATATGTGTATTCTCTTTAATGGGTTTTTGCTCTGTAATTCTCATACTGGTTCTTCTATTTCATACTGCTCTGCAATTAGATTAGCTTCACAGGTAATTGCTTGATTGTTCTTTTTGTGATGTTTTCACAGGTTGTTCTTGTTTCCTGGATTTTGTTCATATGGTACCATTTACTCCCAAGACTCTTCAAGTGTGTGTGTGTGTGTGTGAGAGAGAGTGTGTGTACTGTAACATTTCTGTGAGCTTAAAAGAAGACCTGGCATGCCTTTCTGTCAACATAGCTGTAATTGCTTTTCTGCTATGGCCACTCAAGCAGATGATATTTGCTTTTTGCATGTCAGGTCAAATTTGAGATGAAGCTTGGCCCGTTTCAGATAATGTGAGAGTACAGATCAAAGCTGGACTGCTGGTCTGGTCTGCTGGTGACCAGCGGTAAATATGACTATAATATTGCTTTATTGACCTTTTTAGTTTTTCTCTTCTATAGTAATTTTGTTCTGGTTAATTGATGGATGAAATGGCCTTCAAATCTTATTTAACACTGTTTTATATGGCTTGATTTTGACAAATTAAGTTTGATGACTTTAATATTTGATCTGGAGTCTGACAACAGCCGGTGCTCCACACGGAGATCTGATCTGACCATCATCAAGTCCATCTGGGATTACATTAAGAAACTGAAGACAGACTAAATCCAGAAGAACTGTAGCAACGTCTCCAAGACGCTTGAAGAAATATTCTTCCATAGCTACTTGAAAACTGCACAAGTGTAACAAGTGTAACTATAGGACCAAAAAAACAAATTTTTTTTTTTTTTTTTTTAGAAAACCTATGTTTTAAACACAAAATCTCACTGGATTATTACAATTAAAGGCAAAATGAATGTTTGGAAATGTGAACTTTCTTCTCCTGCCCTATTCTTCTGCAATCCAGAATGGCAGCACAGATGAAAGGGTTGTTTGAGCTGCGGCCTCTACTGTACAGGTGGGAATTTGTATTTCCTTCAGCCTGAGGCTTATTTATTTCTCTTTTGGTGTGAAAGGGCCTTTACTTTTGCCACAAATATAACTTTTTTGTGTGTGTTATTAAAAAACAAACAAGGAAGCCCAGCCCAGGTGAGAAAAAGTAATGCAAAAGTAACGTAACACCTTACTTTCCATAAAAAGTAAGTAATTTTATTAGTTATATGACTATATTCGATACCATATGACTAATACTCGACCTCAGTGCTGCATTTGATTTGACACTGTCGATCATAACATACTTCTTGATGGGCTGGAAAACTGGGTGGGGCTTTCTGGGATAGTCCTAAAATGGTTCAGGTCATACTGAGATGGGAGAGGTTATTATGTGAGTATAGGGGACCATAAGTCTGAGTGGACATCCATGACATGCGGAGTCCCTCAAGGCTCAATTCTTGCGCCACTCCTGTTCAACCTATATATGCTCCCAATGAGCCAAATAATGAGAAAGAACCAAATTGCTTACCACAGCTATGCAGATGACACACAGATTTACTTAGCCCTATCGCCTAACGATTACAGCCCCATTGACTCCCTGTGCCAATGCATTGACGAAGTCAACAGTTGGATGTGTCAAAACTTTCTTCAGTTAAACAAAGACAAAACTGAAGTCATTGCATTTGAAAACAAAGATGAAGTTCTCAAGGTGAACGCATACCTTCACTCTAGGGGTCAAACAACTAAAAATCAAGTCAGGAATCTTGGTGTGACACTAGAGTCAGACCTTAGTTTCAGTAGTCATGTCAAAGCAATAACTAAATCAGCATACTATCATCTGAAAAATATTGCAAGAATTAGATGCTTTGTTTCCAGACAAGACTTAGAGAAACTTGTTCATGCTTTCATCACCAGCAGGGTGGATTATTGTAATGGACTCCTCACTGGCCTTCCCAAAAAGACCATTAGACAGTTGCAGCTCATACAGAACGCTGAGCAGAACCAGAAAATATGAACATATCACACCAGTCCTCAGGTCTTTACACTGGCTCCCAGTTAGATTTAGGATTGATTTTAAAGTATTATTACTGGTATATAAATCATTCAATGGCCTAGGACCTCAATACATTGCAGATATGCTCACTGAATATAAACCCAACAGATCACTCAGATCATTAGGATCATATCAGCTAGAAATACCAAGGGTTCACTCTAAGCATGGCGAGTCCACTTTTAGCTATTATGCTGGAACCAGCTTCCAGAAGAGATCAGATGTGCTCCTACAGTAGTAACCTTCAAATCCAGACTCAAATCACTTCTGTTTAGCTGTGCATTTACTGAATGAGCACTGTGCCGCTGTTCGTCCGACTGTTTATACTGTACTGTATTTTACTTTTCTAAACTGTTTTAATTATTCTTATTTCTTTTTATTATTTTAATTTCTTCTATGTAAAGCACTTTGAATTGCCATTGTGTATGAAATGTGCTATATAAATAAACTTGCCTTGCCCTGCCTATAAATAAGCATAATATTACGTATATCTTAATAACATTATTTCTTTTACATTTTTGGGTTGTGTGTTGTGGAGAGGAACCTTGGTTCATCCTTTTTTCCCCTCTTTGATCCACCTGGAGAGGAATGGAAAGAAATGAACATCGGAAGCACTGTGGCCTTATGGTTAAAATATCTATTCTATGTAATGTTCTAGTGAACTCATGCAATCCGAGCGAAATCTCATGCAGGCTAGGAAGGCCCAGATCTGTGAATAGAATACCAAGACAGTGCCTTCCACTCTCTGTCTTCCTTTCTTCATTTTATTATGTTCTCAAAGCAACAAGGGAATGGCAACAAGGGCTTGCAGGGTAATAAGGGCAGACTAATGCGGTTTGGGCCCTTGACCCGCAAACATTCAAATATACGAAACACATTCAAAATTCAAATGAAAAAGAATCTAGCAATAAAAGCCTCTTGCTCGCCCGTGTCTCGGCCAGACAGTGCGGTCAAGTCCGAGTGCAAGTCATGTTCAGACAGTTCGATTATTTATTTATTTGTTTCTCAATGTATTTTTCCATTGTGTTATTTTTTTAATGCAGTTTTACAATTCTCCGCGGAGAAAATGTCAAGAATATCCTTGCCTGGTTTAGTGTTGCAGTGCACCTTGGGAGTTCCTGCAGGTCACTGAGACTTCAACACAATATATAAATGGCATATGCATCAATCATTTTTTTGGACAGTACCATGTTGATGCCATGGTGTATAAATATGGTAATCATAAAGTTTGAAGGCATCTATAAAAAAATACTCTGGTATTATCATCTGATACCATCACTGTATCATGACATTGCAAAATTAAAGGGTTTCGTTAACTTCTCAGTGAACAATTAATGCCTGCATGTCTATATTTAATAAAAATGTTGTACTGTCCAGTGTAGCAGCTAAATGTGAATATTACAGCATTGCAGCTGAAGAATAAAATGTCTGTTTCCATCCAAAGCTCGTTTATAGACTTTCTTCCATTATGACTGCATTGAATATGCTGGAAGAGTTCAAGGACATTGTAGAAACTACCCTTCAAAATATTAAATATGGTTGTCACAGGGAAACTATTATTGCCAGCAGACTTAGAAATTGGCCCCAGTCTCGGGTTGGAGACAAAGAAGTGGGATCTACAGGGCACCAGGAGGGCTTTATAATGTATTGAATAGTTACATTTTTTACAGATCTATGCACTTTCAGGCCATATAAAATGAAAACTATGAAGAAAAAAAAAAAAAAAAAAACTTTTCAGACAAAAACAAAAAAAGATTAGAAGAGGTTTTGTGATGTTTCAGTGATCTTGTGATGTTGTTGTTACAGTAGCATCATGTTTTCAATGTTTTCTTCTGCTGTCTAAGTTTTTGATGCTTTTTAATTTAACCCTCTTTATAGAGGGTTCATAACCCTCTTTATAGATGTTTATGTTTATTTAAAAAAATGCACAAAAATACTATTTTAAAATTTAAATGAAATATATATTTTCCAAAACATGTTTTACACTAAATCTGTGAGAAAATCAAAGGCATAAATCTAAACAAGTTGTGCTCCAAATTTGAGGTTGATATCTCAAAAAATTAGCTTTCAGTAAGATTTGGTTTGGCCGCAGGACCAAACGTTTACCCTAGAATGATGAAATTCATCTCCCATTCATTTCCAATGCATTGAATCTTGTATTTTTTATATATATATATTTATTATTATTATTATTTAGCAAGTGCCAAACCCTTTACCAAGTTATGTACCATTCTGATAATGTAAAAAAAAAAAAAAACAATAACCGAACATCGCCAGACGATTAAACTTGAAAAAAAAATGAAAAAAGAAGGATTAAAGGGCACCTATTATGCAAAATTCACTTTTACATGGTGTTTACACATAAATGTGTGTTGGCAGTGTGTGAGCAAAACCACCCTAGAATGATAAAAATCCACCCAGTGGTTTTTTTACAATCTCAATAAATCATAAGCACTGTCTCAGAATGAGCTGTTCTCAGATTCGGTGCAATGTGACGTAGAATTGCGCAAGCCCCTCCCACGACTCCTTGATTGACACTGCTGTTTGAGCCTAGACCCGCCCTGAGTGAGCTGGACACAGAGTCCGCCATTGCTCGAAGCTGGAGCAGCTGTAGACAAGAATGTCTCCTAAGCGATAGAGGTGTGCTGTTGTTGGATGTAAGAATGAACATAGCAGTCTTCATTTACTCTCATTGTTACTCGAGGATGGATCTGTACTGTTTGTGATCCAGCTTACAGTCTCCAGAGCGACAGGACTAACGTTACTGACCACGGCAGAAATGAAAGTGAGAGCGCACACTTTATGATAGCTCATCGAGTCATTTTACGGATATAAGGTTTACCAGTTAATTTATCACCCACTGAAAAGGTGTGTATAAATTTGTTTACTGTTAGTTGTAACGAGTGTTTTGTGTACTTCGCTGTGTATGTTGTTGATAATGAAAGGGAGAGAGAGCGAGAGCGAGAGTTTATGGATAAGACTTTAATACGCACTTCTTATACTGTGTTTATTCAGCTCTTACTGTGATTCTCTGGAGTAAAACTAACGCTCATCTTTTGTGTGATGTACAATAAACTTCACTGAACTCATCAGTATAACGTTATTTTGGTCATCATTCGGACGGGGTTTGCTACAGCAGGCTTGTATTAATAGTGGATAAAAGCAGATGACAAATAAGTTATAACCATAATTAAACTACACTATACCTGTTCTATCTCATACAGCATATATTCTCTGGCTCTGTGGGCATTATTGTCCGACGCCGAGTCGAAATGAACACCGCAACTGAGAGTTTCTGTTCTGATATTATCAGATGAGATTGTCCTGACTGAAGCGCGAGCTCGTGAGGCTCCGCCCCCTGGGCCGTGCAGCAGCAGTGAATTTGCATTTAAAGGGCACACACTAAAACAGTGCGTTTTTCTGAGCCCCCAAAAAATGACAATTTAAACATGCTGTAAAAAATGATCTGTTGGGTATTTTGAGCTAAAACTTCACATACATACTCTGGGGACATCAGAGATTTATTTTACATCTTGTGAAAAGAGTCATAATAGGTGCCCTTTAAAGTTAACGTGGATGTTAGATGCTAACACTCTTTGCTGGCTAATACTCTGGCTAACATTTATGTGCAAAATTTAATCTTGGCTGAGAGGTTGTGGACCACTGTAACGCACGCTAGTTAAATTTAAATAATTAAATTTTTAAAATGTATTATGAACATTATTTCATCAAAGTTCAAGACTCGCCATTAGGTCTCATTACACTTTTGCTTTAAGCATAAGGTTAAGAAAAAATAATCCAATCATACCAGTAACAAGTTTTATACTATAATTAGTTTTTATATCTAGAGTTGCTACTTTAAGGGAGGATATTTTAACACTCTCACATTAAAAATAATATTGCAATGCAGACTATATGATTATATGTCTGTTAAAGAGTTATGTACAGCAATGTGTCTTGTGCCAAAAGATGGCAAGTAATTTGAATGTAAAAAAAATGAATAATAATAATTTAGCTGAACAAACTTTGTTGCATTATTTTCCTGTTATCACTTTAAAGCTGCTTTGAAACAATCTGTATTGTAAAAAGCGCTATATAAATAACAGTGACTTAACTTGACTTTTAAAATATAGGTTCAATGGGGTTCTATATACTATCCCAGGGTTCTTGACTCAGTTTTAAAGAACCATTTATGCCAAAAAGGCTCTATAAAAGGAGAAATGTCTTAAAAAATTGCATAAATCTTTTGTGTTTGATGGGGTATTTAAAGTGTTCCTACTGAAAAATGTTTACCAGCTGTTTGATTCATACAATTTAATTAAAAATGAATCAAAATGAATTAAAACTAAATCCTAAAAATGATCCCATGATGCGAACCCTTAAAAGGTTCTATATAGCATTTTCTTCAAAGAGAGGCACTTTTTTTTACAGGGACAATAGCTGATCTAACCTGTGTTGCTTTAGGACAGCTAGAGATCGAACCTGCAACCTTTCAGTTTCCCACTTAGCACTTCAACCTCTACACTAATATTTTAATGACTGCTCAGCTGAATTTCAGTCAGCGGAGTCTATAATGAGCATGATTGAATGCGTTTGAGAGTGTGGTCATAGCCCTTGTTAAGATCGCGTAATGGGCCTTGTGTTTTCACCGGCACATCTTTACAACGTTCACGTGTTGACCATAAGGTCGTAGACTCAGAGCAGAGTACACATTGACTTCTAAGTGGGTTCGTTTTGCTTTGTGTGTATTAAAGCGGAGAGTCATGGCCGCTGTCTTTCAAAGTTAAATTACGGGCAGCTAGATGGGTACCATTTAAACTCTTCACGTACACAATGAGCGGATATAAATCTGGCTATTTTAAGACTTTCCCCCCACTTTACATTCACTTTGCTTCTTGAAATCTTTCTGAAAGTGGATGACTCTGGATGAAAAGAGTTTCACGCCAATCGCAAACACTCAGATGCTTCAAGGTTTTTTTCATCCAATTATTCAATGAGCTCTTTGGCGTTGTGAATCAGTTTTAAATCACAAGGAGTCAGCTGAATTTTCCAGTAATACAAACTCAGTCATGGGGACAATATTTATGGATTTCATCCTTTAGGACGATGCAAAGGTGTACGGCTCCAATCCTCCGTTGGAGAGTTATCTGTTCTGATTGTGCGTGTGAATACGTGCTACGCCGCATCGGCCCAGCCTAATACAAACCCATATCAGGGGACTTTTCGAAATACTCAGTTACTTTGAAATCCCCGCATTGAAATGATTTCATGCAGTGTTGGCGTAGATATGGCAATGGAGCATGAAATTGAGTCACTCAATGTTGAGAGAGAGAGAGAGAGAGAGAGAGAGAGAGAGAGAGAGAGAGAGAGAGAGAGAGAGAGAGAGAGAGAGAGAGAGAGAGAGAGAGAGAGAGAGAGAGAGAGAGAGAGAGAGAGAGAGAGAGAAAATAAGAAAAGGAGGATGCAAAGAATGAGGAGGAAAAACAACTCTCTTTTTTTGTACCGGCTTTGCTCGCCCAGCGGTAAAATACACTGAGGCTCAATTTCCTCCTTGTTTTACCTTTCCATGTCTTATTTTGTCATTTGCCGTTGAACACATAGCATCAATGCGGTCTTTTCTGCGTGGCTGCCCTCTTGTGAGTGAAGGATCATGTTCAAGGCAAGCTTAAATTGTACCCCTCTTAGGCTTTATTTTACCTTCTCTAAAGTTCATAAATTAATAAGAATCCTTCTGTTGTGAGTTTAGGTAGTATTTCTCACAGCAGATGGGTACTTTAATAATTCATGCCGTTTTATTAATGTGGTGTTCTTGCCATGTTACTTAAGCTGACAACAGACCTTAAAGACTGAGGGACCTGGAATTTCTGTCTTTGGTTTTTTCACTCTTTTCCCTGTAGTTTTTATAGTAGTTTTGCTCTCTTTAAATGAATAGTTCAACCAAAAAATCTATTACAATTTGGCCAAAACTGGTGTGCTAAACTTGTGATGCGCTTGTGCACATTCAGTCCTGCAGCATTAAAGGCCCTTGCACACTGAGTCCAAAATTAGCAATTTTCCTACGTTAAAAAATAAATACGGCCTCACGTTAGGCCTATGTCAATCACGCTTGCACACTGCCTCCGAAACTTTCGTCCATCATAAAAAAAATTCGGAGCAGGTTCGATTTTCTGCGTTTTTCGCATCCGTAGCAAGCATTTGTTCTGTTTCTGCTTAAAATAAATGCTGTTCTAATGAACATTTTCTTATCAAAGAGTCCTGAAACACATGTATCACGGTTTCCACAAAAAAACATTTAAGCAGCACATTTAAAATTACATTACATTTTTTGTATTTTAATAATATTTCACAATATTACTGTTTTACTAGCCTGGCTAACGTCATACCTAGTCTCATTGAGACGTGGTCTGGGAACCACATGTTCATTTTCTCGTATTTGAGGCGTGGTTTACGAATGCCCAGAGCCGTTTATTGGGTGCTACGAATGTCTATCAAATGCGCCTGTACGTAGCTCATAGCCAATCGTTTCAACTATACCAGATGACGTATGTAGAGCGACAGAAATTCGACGAGGAAGAAGACGATGGGTCAGAGATTTATGTGTACACGATGGCGTTCAGCGACTATTGCCGTTTGTGCAAGACAAACATGAGGGTAGAAGGTATGTATAGATATAAACAAACTGCTTCGGTGTGTCGCATAGACGTCGTCATCGTCTTGCTGCTCCCTCTACGTTCTGTGATTGGTCCCCTCGCTGAGGCGAAAATCTGGTCCATGGAATCCAGGCTGCCTAGCAGCGTGAATAAAATCGCGCTACGCGCAAGGCAGCATGGGGAAACCCAGGCTACTGTTTTACTGTAATTTTGATATATCTGATAAATAAATGCAACTTTGGTGAGCATAAGAGACTTTAAAATCAATGAAAAATCGTACTGACCGACTTCTAATATATACACTATCTTTTTGATTCAGTCAAAGTCAACTTTATTGTAATTCTTAGCACATTGCATGGCAATGGTTCAAAACGAAACATAGTTCCTTCAGGGAAAAACAGTGACATATGGATATTCACAAGGACTAAGAATGACAACAGTAAATACAATAGGTATTACAGTTACACAGAGTAAAGACGGACACTTACTATACTATACTATATGTACATGAAGTGTAGCAGCATTGAGGTATGAGTATTGAAAGCTAATGATACAGAATTTTCTTTCTGTCCCTTTAAGCAGTCATGCACGGGTCCTCTATTTTTACTTAAACCAACCCTTTGAATTTATTTAAAAAATTCAACAAGTTTACATAAATTTTACTCTGTCCACAGAGCTTAATCCAATATTCCTCACCTGAAGGTATCTTGCCAACAATGGCACCTTGAAGGCTGACACCTGCTGTGGTTGCTGTGTGATGAGTGCAGCTGGGTTTCAGGTATGCACACATTTGTCATTTTTAGGATTGTAGATGAATAACAATTAGCCTTCTGGGACAGGGTTACTAAACTCAAATGAGAAGTATGAAACGCATCAAGCAAGAGAAATAGTTGTTTCTCACAAACTACTGTACGTTATATAAATTACAGACCACGGGATCGCATTTTCCGAGCTCTGCAGTATTTCACTCATATTCTCATTATCATATAGACCAACTTCAACACACAATGGTCACTGATCAGTCATAAATCCAAACTCCAGTTATTTGTTTAGAGATGGAGGGAGTCTTTACCCTTATGCATTAAACATGAAATAAGTAAACTTTTTCAGCTGTCATTGTGCATAAATTACCCTCTCCTGAAAGCGGGGCAGAGTGCAGCCAGAGATATTGTTTGGAAATAAGGTATTGGGAAGATCAGACTAAATGAGATATACTCAATCGGAGAGCAAAGCAAAACAAACCGCACAGTGGAACAACGCGTACAGTCGAGCGTCTTTAAAGGCCATGGAATGCAAATGTGACAGAGGTAGACCTTGTGAAGAGCATGTATTCAAGACAACACGCTTCTGTCTGCACTGCCCTGAGATGCAAAAAAGCAAATGTGTCTACCAGACATATTTAGACAAATAAAATGTCATTTTTCCACAGTCTCTTTGTCCCTATTTGTGTTTCTGTATTTTGTTCTTTCTCTCTCGTTGTATAAAATGCATTTTCATCCATTTTCTCTCTCTGTAGCTCTTTTTTCTTTTTTTAGATAAAACTGCAGTTGTTCAAATTTCAGTGTATTTGGAATAACTCTGCAGCAAGGAAAGTATTTTTTTTTTGTGTGTGTGTGTGTGTGTGTGTGTACATTTTACCCTGTTCATTATTGGGTGTTCAACTATGAGTGCATTTGGCCTTGTAGACTTTGAAAATAAACTTTTCAACTTTTTTTTTTTCAAAGCTGAATTTTCAGCAACATTACTGTAGTCTTCAGTGTCACATGATGCTTCAGAAGTCATTCTAATATGTACATTTGCTGCTGATTGAAGGTGCAGTAAGAGATTTCAGAGAAACACTGTTGATTTTAGAAATCACCAAAAGAAACACATCCTATACCCAAAAGGATCACACCCCTATCGTAAAAGCTCCACCCCCAAATTCATGAACACACTATGCAACACAGGCACCTCCACCCCTAATGTATACACCCCTTACTGCTGATTGGCTACAAGTGTGTTTTGGTGCTCGGTCCGACCCTCTTTCAACAGCGTTTCTCAGAAATCGCTTAATGCACCTTTAAATAAATGCAGTCATAAGAGACTTCTTTAGACAAAAGCTCTTTTTTTACATTTAATATTGACATTTTTTATTTCAATATTATAAATATTTTAGGTTGGATTTTCAAGATTGAAAGTCTATGTCTGGTATAAGGGTAAAACAATCAAATCTATACATTTAAATTCTTTTTGAAAAGTAGCTAAATTAAATGATGAATGATGCATAATATGTTTCCAAGACAGTTTTAATGTGACCTTCATGTAAAAAAGAAAAAAAGTTTAAACCCCTAGGACATATAGTGTCTGAAGTTACACCGTATTATCTTCCCTGGCCAGTGTTATGGGTGAAGTGGAAGCTGTTGTAAAGGAGTAGAGAGGAGATAGAACATGACATGTTGAGTGTGTTGAACATATTGGATCATCATGTGGTCTCTAAATACACTCTCACAGGTGCTGGTGGAGGTCAGGAGGGAATAGCTGGAGATTTACCAGCCGAGCAACATCAGAGACGGAGGGGGAAAAGGGATGTGTGTGAGGCGGGGCCAGTGCTTCAGGTTTAAACCCGCTTTTAAACCGGGCTTCCACTTTGACGATGGTTTTTTGCAGTAAATGTTATCTAAGCTTCTTTTGTCCAGCAGAAAGAATGGCTCCCCTTCTTCAGACTATGTCATTTATGAAAAATTCATAAGTGAAAATGTTGAAATGTCAAATGGCAATTTTTGACATTTCTGTTTCAGTCATAAAGACCAAACATGTGATTTGCGTCAAAATGCACAAAATGGACGCATGACAGTATTCACAGACTATTAATGTTTATACTTTCATGATCATATAGAAATGGGAGCCAAAGCGGTGTTACAGCATATGTCACCCCAAAGTTCTTTTTTTTTTTTTACATTTAATGTTTCTGTAATATTATATCTTTTCAAGCCGTGCTTATCTTTCTTTTTTTTTTTGTTGAATCGTGTTTCTGGTTTGTTTAATTAACCTAAAATTTGTCTCATCTAATTATGCATGTTCTGATATTTTTCTTTTAATTTTAATTAAGAGAGTGGGCTGTGAGTTTTTGCTGTGACTTTATGTATCAAAATCTTCTTTAGAATTTATATTCTTTAAAAACGGTTACACTAGTTCCAAAACGTTATTTTAAATCTTTATTTTCAGTTTAATTTAAAATGGCACTTTTAATTGTAATTATAAGTGCATTAAATTATATAATATATTTAATATTTTATTATATTTTTATATTGTACGTATATATATATATATATATATATATATATATATATATATATATATATATATATATATATATAAGCCATTCTAATATCATATTACAATTTCAATAATAAAAAAATAATAATAAAAAAAAACGAAAGAAAACAAACCAAATATTTCTTAATGTCCGAAAAACAATAAAGGAACAAAATGTTAATATACAGTATATTAAAAATATCTGAGGAGTTACAACATATAAGAGTAGTTTAGTTATCTGGCTCTTTTTTTTTTAAGCTGCAGTGGCATGTCTTCATGTCTCTGGTTTAAAGGACTCCCGTGGTGTGTTTTGATAGACTCTGTCAAAGCCTGCGGTTCGAGATTCCTGAAAGAGCAAAATTGCAGAAGAGGGGGAAAAAAAAGGAAATGCCCAAATCCATACCATTTTCCTCAGCCGCTAAAGCAAATTAAACCTCTTCCCCTGTAACTCTGCTTTGGGTCAGGCTTTGAGGGGGATGACAAATTACCTCTGAATACACAGATTAAATATTTATTCGCTAAGTCATAATTGGTTTTGTGCAGAAGTGTCTCCAAAAACAGATTTTTAATTTATCGTTGAAGATGGCGAGCGAGATGTGCCTAGGCCGTAGTGGACTTGTGCGAATGGCTGCACGGGGACATATACTGTGTTTTATATCATTGCAATTACAAATGGCAGCCGCATTTTTTTGCGCAGCATGTCAGTTGCATTATTCATGGGATGGGAAAGGGTTGTGAGAAACGTGGTCACGCGGCAGATAGACGGTCCTGATCGGGAGATTAACCAGGCACAATCACGAACGTGTCACGCCGGAGCGCACTGCTCATTTTAAAGACATCATATGAAAGGATAACGACAGGGCGTATAACGTTCAGGTAGAAACGGCTGCCACAACACGATTCTACCCAAATGGATAGTTTACAATGAAAGGTGAAGGACCGATATTTAAGATGTATTGCACACACTTGCCGGAATCCCAGAGTCACACTGTCTCAGGTGAAGGCCTTATGGCTCCTGTGTTTTTTTAAGATATCAAGGTTTTATCCATATAGGGACCAGCCTTCCTGCTATTGAAGATCTCTACAACACAACATGTGTGAAAAAAGCAACCTCCATCTTGAAGGACTCCTCTCACCCTTCCCACATCTGGTTCAAGGCCCTCCCACCTGGGAGGAGGCTAAGAAGCATCCAGGCCAGAACATCCAGACTCAAAAACAGTTTCTTCCCGCAAGCAAACCACAAGCCTGAGTGCAACCTAACCACCCCCAACCCGCCAAAAGATTGTGACCATACCCCCATTATAATTATTTATTTATTTTTAATTTAAATATACTTGTACCTCAATGCTGCTACACTTGGCATCATTCAGTTTATGATCTGAACACTGTATGGGATACTACACTCACCGGCCACTAGCTACAGTGCAACTTGCTAGTACCGGGTTGGACCCTCTTTTGCCTTCAGAACTGCCTTAATTCTTCATGGCAATGATTGAACAAGGTCCTGGAAACATTCCTCAGAGATTTTGGTTCATATTGACATGATATCACACAGTTGCTGCAGATTTGTCGGCTGCACATCCATTATGCCAGTGGTTCTCAATTCCAGTCCTCGGGACGCGCTGCTCTGCACATTTTGTATGTCTCCCTTGTTTAACACACCTGAACCAGATAGATCATCAGCTCATTAGGAGAGACTCCATGAAGTGAACTGAGTGTGTCAGATAAGAGATACATACAAAATGTGCAGAGCAAGGGGTCCCGAGGACTGGAATTGAGAACCACTGCATTATGCGAATATTCCATTCCACCACATCCCAAAGGTGCTCTATTAGATTGAGATCTGGTGACTGTGGAGGCCATTTGAAGATAGTGAACTCAGTGTCATGAGACCAAGAAACCAGTTTGACATGATTTGAGCTTCGTGACATGGTGTGTTATCCTGCTGGAAGTAGCCATCAGATTATGGGTACACTGCGGTCATAAAGGGATGGACATGATCAGCAACAATACTCAGGTAGGCTGTGCCATTTAAATGGTGCTCAATTGGAACTAAGGGGCCCGAAGTGTGCCAAGAAAATATCCTCCACTCCATTACACCACCAGCAGCCTCAACCATTGATACAATGCAGGATGGATCCATGCTTTCAAGTTGTTTACGCCAAATTCTAACCCATCTAAATGTCGCAGGAGAAATCGAGACTCATCAAACCAGGCAATGCTTTTCCAATCTTCTATTGTCCAATTTTGGTGAGCCTGTATAAACTGTAGCCTCTGTTTCCTGTTCGTAACTGACAGGAGTGTCACCCGGTGTGTTATTCTGCTGCTGTAGCTCATCTGCTTAATGGTTTGACGTGTTGTGTGTTCAGAGATGCTCTTTTGCAGACCTCGGTTGTAACAAGTGGTTATTTAAGTTTACTGTTGCCTTTCTATCAGCTCAAACCAGTCTGGCCATTCTCCTCTGACCTCTGGCATCAACAAGGCATCCACAGAACTGCCACTCACTGGACATTTTCTCTTTTTCAGACCATTTTCTGTAAACCCTAGAGATGGTTGTACGTGAAAATCCCAGTAGATTAGCTGTTTCTGAAATACTCAGACCAGCCCATCTGGCACCAACAACCATACCACATTCAAAGTCACTTAAATCACCTTTCTTTCCCATTCTGATGCTCAGTTTGAACTTCAGTAGATCATCTTGACCACGTCTACATGCTTAAATGCCTTGAGGTGCTGCCATGTGATTGGCTGATTAGATATTTGCGTTTATGAGCAGTACAGGTGTAACTAATAAAGTGACTGTTGAGTGTGTAGCTGCATCCAAAATGGCATACTTCACTACTATATTGTAGGTGAAAAAGAGTATGTGACAAAAGGAGTACCCGGATGACCTACTACTTCTGGCGAGATTCTGAAGTGTGCATACGATGGACACTTTATAGGGGTGTAACGATTCATCAACTACATCGATGTATCGATTTATATTCCTACGATCCAACTACATAGATCTGTGCTCGGCAAGTTGGTCTTCCGGACGACATATATCGATCTAACATCGTTTTAAAAGGTAATGAATCGATTGTATCGATACTAGGAAATAACGCATTGGATTTAAGCACGTCAGACTTTATATGGATGTTTTTTCTTAGCACTTTTAATGATAATGGCGTTAAACGTTACTCGATTCAGTCTGCCTATCTGTGACGTCGTCGCCATGCGTGACGCGTCAGCAGCAGCGCAAAGACAACAAGCAACGCAAAGTCTCTCACCTCAGAAAAACGGACTTTCCTGTCCTCTCAGCCGCTATACTGCAGTAGCGCGCACTCTTCAATTGCACGCGCAAATGCGGCGGAGCGCGCTGTAGGCCTATATCGCTTCACTATATAATGCACAAATGCGCCGGCGCGCGCTGTATCACTTCACTAAAGCGCAAAAGACATACGAGAATGCAATGTCGTAAATTAGTAAGTTAAGAAATAAAAGTAAAATACCAATAAATTACGTTATTGGTACGTCATGTGTGTTGATATTTATCAGGAGCAGTTTCCATGTTTTTTTACCAGTTCTTCTAAGTATTGTGTATCACCATGGTAGCCTAATTGTTGTTTGTTTCCATAACAAAATGCCACTTACTGGTTATTTTGTATATTTGTATATGACTGTGGTGGCTCATACCAAGATTGTATTAACAAAAACTAGTTTGGGACTGCTATTTAATAGCTTAACCTTGAAGTGCCTACTGTTTATCAGTATTTGTCATATTCTTACAATTTTTTTTTGTATGTTAAGTAAAGGGGGACAGAACTTGTGTGTCAACAATTTTTGTGTAAACAAATGTATTATAATAGGCCTATATAATTCCTAAAAAGGTGGGTCGCGGCTTGATGACCATGGGGAAATGTGGGTCCCATGGCCAAACTATTCAAAACATCATTCAATGTTGTGATAATCGTAATTAATAATCACAATTACAATTTCAAGGGAATAATCGACAATTATAATTTTTGTCATAATCGTTCAGTCCTACTTTATTCAAATAAAATGTGAATGCATTTGACATTAATTGTTGTTTACTTGTTTGTTTATATCCATAATTAATTGGTACCTGATTCCCTTACAAGATTTCAAGTCACTGAATCGTTTCGGATCGTATCGTTCTAAATGAACCAATATCGTCCTTGAATCGTATCGACAACCACGAATCGCGATACGAATCGAATCGTTGTTAAAACGAATCGTTACACCCCTAACACTTTACTATCCCACGAGTTTCCATGTTTTCATGGTTTCCACAAAAATATTATGCAGCATTATTTTCAAATAAATGGAGTCTAGATATATATATATATATATATATATATATATATTTATTTTATTTTATTTTATTTTATTTTATTTTATTTTTATTTTTTTTGTTACCGACCCCTAGTTTTTATTACACTAAAAGAATTTGGTGTAGAAACAATTTTTGCTCATGATTTTCACAATTAATTACAAAGAAACGACAAAGAACACATTACATTAATGATTTAAACATTACATTTTAAAGTAGAAATACTGGCGTAGTATTTTCCTGTAAATAAATACTCCATTAACTATACCACGACTTCGAAAAATCTTCTTTTTTTTAAAGTGGTGGGGTAATTATGAAACAGCAAAATTGTAAAAGCTAATATGCACACCGGCGTTTTGGCCATGTGTCCATTTGTGACAACTTGCCTCGATCTCTGAAATATATCTTGAAAATGTCTAAATGAACTTTAAAATGACCTGGTATTTTCTGCAGCTGCTGGTTGGTTAAACTGGTTACTGTAATGAATGTAGTTGTCATGACGTCCCCTCACAGACCCCACTTCGACATGTAGCAGGGATACTGGGACACTCTCAGTCATTACTCTATGACAAGAGAAGAACAGTGAGGGCTTGAGAGAGGATGTATTACACATCTCCCCGTGGGGTCTGAATTAGATTAATTTGAGCCCGGGCCGGGTTTGAAGAGATCCTTTCAGTGAATTAAGATGGAAATGGATTCCTTTCATGAGTGGGCGTAAAAATTCATTGTGATACGGAGCCAATCTGAAGTCTGGGAGTGAATCTCTGTGAAGTGATGAATGTCCTCCTGTCCTTTTGAAGGAGCGAGACACAAAGCATCACAATAAAGTCAAACAACAAACTGGATAGTTTAATTTGAATGTTTTGTATTCAAAATTGGATGTTCATTGGGGTCATCAAAGAAAATAAATCAAAGGAAAAAAAGTGTCTGACTACTTGTAGACAAGTCACTCTTAATGTATTCACTGATTTTGTCTTACTGTCTTAAATGATAATTTTTTCAATTTATTTTGTCGGTTTTGCAACCCTTTTACCAAATGTGTAAAACCCTGATTCATGTGATTTTTGCTTTCTAGCATATATACACTACCATTTAATAAATTTAGCCCAAATTAAGCTCCAGTTCAAATGCAGTACCAAATGTTAGTTTTAATTATTGATACAGTAAACATATGTATCATAAAAATATTTGATGAATGTGTTTTTTCTCACAATAGTTTGAAGGAACAAGTTAGATGAGTTTGAGATTTGTGCCAAAAAGTAATGGGACATGAAAGTTTCTTAATATGGATTTTGCAGTTACAGTAGAGTGCATGAGGAAGTAAAAACTGCATTACCCATGATGCAGAAAATTCCACCAGATTCCATCAGAGAGTCAAAACAAAAAGATCTAACTAGCTCCACCCACTCCCATGAAGCAATGTAAATCGAATCGGTCTCTCTACGCTCTCAAAATACTTAAATATTTAAATATATATGCATTTTTTGCAATAGTTTTCTATTTCTCCATCATTTTTTATTTGATTATGCTGTTTGCAATGCTTCATGGGATTGCAGTTCTTTCACTAAAACCATTAAGTACACAGTCTTGTACCTTTTTCTTTTTGTCTGATTTTCAAATTGATTGTTTTACTTCAAATCAATGTTTGTGGTGTTGTGATTCACCTCATGGCTGGTTGGTTTGGTTCATGACTTATAATGCTTAAATGAAGACTTGAAATCTTTCTGGGAGAAATTAATGGAAAAATACTGGAACCATCGTCACTGAAAAAGTGGGTGGGCACTGTTGTGCTTTACCACAGATTACACTGCCCATCCAATCAGATTTCAGATTTGAGACTCTGGTTTATAAAGAATATTTTATTGTCCTTCAGTGTGGCCATGGTACATTGTGTTTTCAGCACAGTACAAAGGCTGTTATTCCTGCTGGAATACTTGAAGTGCCCCTCTGGAAACAGACACAGGGACAGATGGGACTGCCAGACTATTTGGTGAAAGAAAGAAAGAAAGAAAGAAAGAAAGAAAGAAAGAAAGAAAGAAAGAAAGAAAGAAAGAAAGAAAGAAAGAAAGAAAGAAAGAAAGAAAGAAAGAAAGAAAGAAAGAAAGAAAGAATTATGATTTTTATTGTGTCATCTGGCAATTCGTAATTATTAAGTAGATATAGTGTTCTTTGCTTGGGTCATACTTTATGGGGCATAAAGATTTCCGTTCAGGTCCACTGCTTATTAACACAATGCACAAAGTTTTCTTATTAGCATCTGTCGGGATATGAATTCTGTGAGGTGTCTCGTTTCCAAGGTCTCAGTCACATGGCAACAGGTTTCTCATTATGCTGTACACAGTTCATTAAACTCTCCCTCACACACACATACAGATACGCAGTATTATTATTAAGGCTAATTCAAAACCATCATAAGCGCTTCCAGTGATGTACACATATTGGATTTTCATTATTAAGAGAGTCTGTCCGTGAGGTCGCGACTGCCTGCGAATGAAAGGTGAATGTGCGTGGCCGGTGGGTTATTGAGAGCGGCGCTGTCATTGGTCGAGGGGAAATTCTCAGCGCTCTCCTCCCCTCATATCTTGCCCATGACTGTCATACTCTCTCTGCCATCTGTGAGACCTCAGCAGCTGGACAGTAAAACCATTGCTCATAAAAACACCTTCTGCTCTCACTTTTTCTCTCTCTCTCTCATCCCTCTGTCACCTTCTTTCTCTCTTTTTCCAACACTTTCTCATGTCACTCCACGCGTCAACTATGCCGTGGAACAATTTCTAGAATCGACCATCAAACTACACAAACCAGTGCAATGTCACGGAAGCTCATGGAGTGGGATTAATGGCGGGACATATAATAGGGACAATGTCAGGTCATTATTAATGTTATGATAATTGACGAAAAGAATAAGCTTCAGATTTGACCAGTACCAGGATTGACTGATACCACATACATTTACCAAGTTCTGTCATGAAACTCTAGATGGCGCAAGCTGATTGGTTCCTGTTGTATCTGCAGCCAATGAGCTTGCTGATCGTTATTTAATTAGTTGGTCAGTTTTTACTGTAGCAGTTTGAAATAGCACAATTTCCATCTCTATACAGTAGTTCTACCAGAAAGACTCGGGAGATAAAATGATATAACAAGAGTAAATTTATTAATAGCTCAGCAAGCATAGTCTTTGGCGAAGCAATGCGAGGGTAACGGAATCTGCAAATCCCGCCTGAAGATGAAGGCAGGGGCGCAGCCGACCCCCTGGAGGTAAAGGAAGGGACCATCCTGGTGGTGGTGGGGAGGATGGAGTGAAAGGACCATCTTGGAGGTGGATGGGGAGGATGGAGGTAATTGGCGCCGTCAGTATCTGCGAACTCAGACGGATGTAAGTACCATTCTTTTATACTGAGAGTGTTAACACGTGATTGGTTAGAAGTGAGTTAATTCATGACGCGCTGATTGAGTCTTCCTGGCAGAACTTAACGCTAAGCTTACATATCTGCTATGGGTAATTTAATATATGCTATTTGTGCAGCAGCAGTATGTCTTACATGCTCACAGCAGCACATTGTGTATTGCCAGTAGCAGTTTTCTATACTTGTTCTGCAGCAGCAGCAGAACTGATTTTTTCTCCCCCAAACCTGATGATACATTTCCAAACCCAGGATCCAGCAATTGAATAGCAAATAAAAAGCGAGGTTTGGATGGCTCGAGCAGTCAGTGACGTCGAGAGATTTCCGAAGCGATTAGACCTGCCATTTTGAATCAGATTCGACTGGATTGAATCTAGACCTACAGTAGCTAATGCAAGACACGTCCCTGCACATGACCCTCTCTAACCCCACTCAAGACATCCCATATTCATTATGCATTGATTACAGCCTCCTGTTTAATAGACTCATTTACCTCTGTCCCCCTAAAGGACTGTATTGATTTTTATGAAAAGGAATTAAATGGGCTGTATTCGTTGCGCCCCGTGGCAGAATGAAGGGTTTGCAGAATTAAATGGTTCACAATCGCACAATTATGGGAATGACAATTATCTCGCTACATCCATATATTCAAACTTGTTTGCCCTCTGGGTAGAAACAATAGATTACTTCATTAGGCCACAGAAGAGAACTGGCACAAAGGCGGTGACTGCTTTTTCCCCCCCTGATTCTTTTCTTTTTGTTCCACCAGACGAAGGTTACAAACGTTCTCTCGTTCTGACTTCTCTCTGACAGTTTTATCTGTCTTTACGAGGACTATGGTTTGCCTGGAAAGGCCTCTAATGTATTAAATGAGTCATTTAGTAATGCAGTACAGGATTGTGGTGATTCATTCTAATGTATTCAACCTCAGAGATGTCCTTGTTGTGTGAGGAATAATCGCTGTCTCAGGGATACATAAAGGCATTTGTTCCGCACCTGATTTAATCCATGCAGTCGCTGTAATTATTAGGTGTTGAACTGCTTCAAACGAGATCAGTGATGAATACCAGGGTTCCAGTGCTGCATTTGGCTCAATGGCTTCAAATTACATTAGATGATCAAAGTTTAAAAATAAATAAATGACTTTTAATTATTAGGTGGCATTAAGTGAGGGAAAGTCTTTGCACTCAGTTGTAGTTGTTGAACTGAGGTTTGCCTTTTATTCTTTGACCTTTTTCTTAACTGCTCATTGTTCTTTATTGTGGAAGCTCATTTCTGCCTCGGGGTAAAAAATAAAAGATGCTATTGTGAGAGAATTTAAAAGAAAGAGTCACATTGTGAGGTATAAAGTATGGAGTCGAGTGTTGCTACTATTGAGACTCGGTAGTTTCATTTGTCTAACAATATCTTATACTCATTATTTATATCAACATTATTTATACTCGCACATAATAAGATAATTCATGACTTCTTACTTTCAAATGGTTGTGAAAGTAATGAAAGTCCTTCTAGAGTGTCATTTTCTTAAGAATAAAATACCATTTACCTTTCTAAGGCTAATTTCATAGCTAGCATGTTATGTATTTTTTATGTATTTCTATTTATTTATTTGTACAAAAATGTTTGTTTTAATGTTCGTTTAGAGTATTATAATTTTAAATATGCAATAATTCATGTTCTTTTGATGGATTTCATTGTTTAAGATTGAACATCTGGGTCTGTGACAAGGGTAAAAACAATCAAATATGTACAAAAGTCATTTGAAAAGTAAATGCAGAAGGCATGAAAAAGCTGAAATCTATTAGTTTTATCAACCCTTTGGAACACAAGTGCCTAAAGATGATGAAAATATGAATTACCTTTTTTTTCATGTTTTACCCATTACATTTATCTAATAAAATGATCTGTCTGTAGATGAAGCTGATACCAATTCAAAGACTCCATTTTGACATTTGCCACAACGTCTTCCCTACGCAGAGCCTTTTAGATGTATTGATTCAATTAAGGTTGCCATATTACCCCTGGGAACGTATAATACGTTTAATATTCACACGGGAGAGGGGGCGTATGATAAACAATACGTCAAACACGCTTGCAAAGTTTTCTCGTGCACCCACACACACGCACACACCTAATTTCAAGTATGATCGGTTTAAAGAGAGATGTGTTCATAACCAACAGTAGCCCGCAGCCAAATCTTGACAATCCATATGAGAATATGCCCGCATTTGATATTTACAGTGCACTGCAAAGGTGTTTGGGGCTGTCAGCGCATTACCTGAAGATGTTTAATGCTCGTGACAGTCCAATTAGTCAACAGCGAGCAGGAATATAATTGCTTTTTTGAGCGTTATCAAATTAAGTTCTCCCCTAATCTCTTCGGCTGTATTGATTGCGCTGAGCAGGAACAAACAGTCAGCCAATGGCGAACCACTCTGGAGCAGCAAAAGGTGCTTGTTCCTCCAGCACCCAGAACGTCTGTCTGCCCCGCGCTGATTTCTATCTTGCCATCGACAGATAAACCCCAAGGCCTCTCAAAATGGAGAGAGAAAGTGAAAACTCGTACTGACGCCCAGACCTCCAAAGGGCAAAACAACATCCAGGAGTTTGAGAGCCTCACCTGTGCTTCAGCGTTTAGTCATACTGTATTTTTTAACGGTTGTTTACCCTGCTAGCCTCGAGCGATCTCCGTCTAAACAGCGTACAGCTTGCCACCTGCTGACATTCAGCATCTGAAGATCGCATCTCATGTAAATATTCATGTAGACTCATGCATGCACCACGATCACCATATTCATGCACAATTAAAGGGTCTCGTTGTTCAGATGAACCTGATCAGGTCTGCGGATGACCAGATAAGCCTGGTCGGCTCACATCTCAATTGGTCAGCGTTATTCATTATTAGACGGTTGTCTTGGTCTTAGCGTGGACGGAGACGGTCTTTCCTGCAGACGCCAGGACTTGCAGGCCTTCTTTTTAGATTACCATATTAATATATACAGTATTCGCCCACACTTAATAAACATGACAGCTAACGCATTACCAACGATTCCTGTTTTCAAGACAAATCACTCATTCGTAACCCATTCGTGACCTGTCGCTGACATCGTAATCCTCGGATTGCAGAAATTCATTAATAGTGTCTGTGACTAATGCAGAGCGTCCTAATGCCAAATAAATCGTCGGCAAATGAGAAACCAGTGGCGGAGAAGGTTCAAAGACAATTAACGGGTGTCAAAGCAACAAGGTGAGGGTGAATCACCTTCAATGGCTTTTTTCCTCATTTAATGCAGTTTTTGAAGTCCCTCTCGCCCTCCTCCTCATGCTTTCCTTTAAAGAAATTCAATATTTTACTTGTCAGGTGGTCATTTAAAAAAAAGAATTGCTCTGTGGTGCAATCAAAACATGTATAATAGTATGTTTGTTTGAGTATCTGACCAGCAACAAAAAGGAGAAATAGAATACATTTAGGATGGTAGAATGAAAAAATAAGGAGAGAACTCACTGTATTGGTGCGCTTAGGTTCATCTTTCTTTCTTTCTTTCTTTCTTTCTTTCTTTCTTTCTTTCTTTCTTTCTTTCTTTCTTTCTTTCTTTCTTTCTTTCTTTCTTTCTTTCTTTCTTTCTTTCTTTCTTTCTTTCTTTCTTTCCCCTTTAATTTTCTCCTCTGTCTCCACCACTGATCTATATGATGTCATTCTATATAGATCAGTGGTCTCCACTCTTTTTAATTTTTTTTTTTTTTTTTACCTGATGTTCTAGCCTGGTAATACCAAACTCTGCTACTTCGCTTTGCTTCGTAGACAGAGTCTGGAAGGGCGTAGAAAGGCGTAGAAAAGCGTTGAAAAGCGTAGAAAAGCGTTTTGTCTGAAGTTTAAAATCATTGGTTACCCATAAGCCAATCACATAACGTTTGGTTAAGAAGTGTATTATGTGCCGATTCAGCCGCATTGAACTTCAACTGTAAACACATGTATGATGCGAAAACAAAACCATCGAGCGAAATACCGGAGTGAACATGGCTGTGAACGACTTTTGCAGATTATGTGAAGTAAAACTACGCATCCACGGTACAATCAGCGGCTCTCAGTCCGCCCTCTGTTCGTTGATTGGCCGGCTGTTTTGAGGCTGGAGGAAAACTGAAAGACAGGTCGATATCTCAGACTGAGTACAGAAGCGAACTGAAATTGAGCGGAAGTACGACTAGTAGTCAGGCTACTAATGTCCACATTCACCTATAATTCCTCTAACCTACTCTACCATATAAAGTCATTAAAAGTTTTTTTGTTTTTGTTTTTTACTACAGCAACTGTATTATAATAAAAGACACAAATGTTCAATTAAATTGTGTTTTTCAATGTTAAGTGAAATAAATGGCATCATGACAACACTGCTTATGACAAAGCAATTCAAGCACCCCTTAAATTGTATGTTGGTTTCAAAAAAGTTTGAATATACGTCTACTATCAAATGGCTGTCAATGGAAATGGCTTGCTCTCAAAAAAGGTGTAGTTCCAACATCTACCAGTTGGGTATAATTTTGAACAGCTTTATCAGTTTTATAGTCTTTCTTTTATCTCAGCCTATTTTTCCCTGCTTTTTTCTGTGGGGCGACTTGAAAAACGCATACAAAGTTGTGTGAGTGTGTGTATTTGTGTCTGCTTGGGTGATATATGAATGCAGTGGTGCAGATCAAAACAATTCCTTGGTTAGGCTACGCTTGACATAAAAAAAAAATGTGTCAGAAAATTCATTCAGTCTGCGTAATTAATAATGCTGGGGAAAAAAAATATTCTCCTGAACCCTGTTGTCCTACGGGAGAGGGGTGTTAATAATTTTTCTCCTTAATTAGTGGTCTGGAATTGTATCTGATTAACTTGCAAAACATCCCATTGGCTCATTAAATTTGGACTGCAGCGATCTTAATACATTGCACCAGTGACCAGTCACTGAATAATTTACAATATTAAACAAGAATGACAAGCCTGATACCAGTTGGTGTAAATGTATTTCCCTGCTATCTGATTGATGCAGTGATTCAGTGTTGGGCTTTTATATTAGTCTGCCAATGGCAATTTATCCCACAGTGCAGATGCAATGGTTGTTAAACATGCTGTCACAAACTGTTTACACTTTTGGACTTTTGCTGTGAACTGATGTCAATGCCAAAACTATTGATTTGGTTAATTATTCAAACGAGCACTTAGCAAGAGTTCACCACATGTTCTGTGTGCATCTCTTGCCAGGTTAAAAATGTTTGCCTTCTGAGGTCCTGATAAGTTAATAAGACTTATAGAAACTAGGGGTGTAACGATTCGTTTTAACAACGATTCGATTCGTGGTTGTCGATACGATTCAAGGACGATATTGGTTCATTTAGAACGATACGATCCGAAACGATTCAGTGACTTGAAATCGATTCAGTGACTTTTTAGCCAAAAATTCTTGTAAGGGAATCAGGTATCAATTAATTATGGATATAAACAAACAAGTAAACAACAATTAATGTCAAATGCATTCACATTTTATTTGAATAAAGTAGGACTGAACGATTATGACTAAAATTATAATTGTCGATTATTCCCTTGAAACTGTAATTGTGATTATTAATTACGATTATCACAACATTGAATGATGTTTTGAATAGTTTGGCCATGGGACCCACATTTCCCCATGGTCATCAAGCCACGACCCACCTTTTTAGGAATTATATAGGCCTATTATAATACATTTGTTTACACAAAAATAGTTGACACACAAGTTCTGTCCCCCTTTACTTAACATACAAAAAATTTTTTGTAAGAATATGACAAATACTGATAAACAGTAGGCACTTCAAGGTTAAGCTATTAAATAGCAGTCCCAAACTAGTTTTTGTTAATACAATCTTGGTATGAGCCACCACAGTCATATACAAATATACAAACTAACCAGTAAGTGGCATTTTGTTATGGAAACAACAACAATTAGGCTACCATGGTGATACACAATACTTAGAAGAACTGGTAAAGAAACATGGAAACTGCTCCTGATAAATAGCAACACACATATGACGTACCAATAACGTAATTTATTGGTATTTTACTTTTATTTCTTAACTTACTAATTTACGACATTGCATTCTCGTATGTCTTTTGCGCTTTAAGGCGGGCGTACACGGTGCGAGTTCGGACCAGGATCGGACACTCGGGAGGTCGTGAGATATTGCACACGTTGCGAGTCAGTTTAACTGATAATCGCGTCAATGCAGCTGGTACACGGCACGACTGTCCTGCACGAATTTTATCCCGAGCCGGCAGCAATCACGTGAGCTTTCGCGCTAAACACAGAGACGTCAATGTTGCATGCAGGCAAAGCTTCAAATAGAAAAAATGACAGAAATGTGTGTGCAAATGATTTGTTGTAAAGCAGAGAACAGTAGCCATTCAACATAAAAACTAGAGAGAGAGAGAGAGAATTATTATTTTTATTTAATTATTTTTATTTAATATTATTATTATTATTTTCTGTAGTACAATGTTCAAAATAATTTTCTATGCTGTTTTGATGCTTTGGCAATACAATAGTATTTTTGTCATGCCAATAAAGCTTTATTGAATTGAACAGAATTGAATTGAGAGGTGTGTGAGAGTGTGAGAGAGGGAGAGAGACAGTGTATGCGCACGCTGTATGGTTGCTGCCACTGCCACGTGGTTGTGTATAATTTGGAAATAGGGGACAGCTGGTGAAAATCGGGCCGACTCCCCGAATTTTTTAAACATGTTTAAAGATGATCGGGAGGTCGGGGAGGTGCTCATAACGTGCTCGGCTCGGCTCGTAATTCCTCTCACACGCTGCGAGCCACGACCATGCGAGCATCACCGATTCCACTCGATTTCTCCCGAGTGAAAAAAATTATCTGCGAGCTCGTAAAAACAGCAAAAATCGCACCGTGTACGCCCGCCTTTAGTGAAGTGATACAGCGCGCGCCGGCGCATTTGCGTGTGCAATTAAAGAGTGCACGCTACGAGCACAGTATAAGGATGACACAGGATATGAAATTTAGTTTTTCTGAGGTGAGAGACTTTATTTCATTACAAGTTATGAAAATAACGATAGAATAATGACACTGACATATAGCCTGACAACATCATCTGACCGCAGATACTGAATCTGGACAACACGTTTTTTTTTTTTTTCTAATTTAAAACGTAACGACGTTGCATGCTTGTAGTTTATTTTGTGCTTTATATATAGTGAAGCGATATAGGCCTACAGCGCGCTTCGCCGCATTTGCGCGTGCAATTGAAGAGTGCGCGCTACTGCAGTATAGCGGCTGAGAGGACAGGAAAGTCCGTTTTTCTGAGGAGAGAGACTTTGCGTTGCTTGTTGTCTTTGCGCTGCTGCTGGCGCGTCACGCATGGCGACGACGTCACAGATAGGCAGACTGAATCGAGTAACGTTTAACGCCTTTATCATTAAAAGTGCTAAGAAAAAACATCCATATATAGACTGACGTGCTTAAATCCAATGCGTTATTTCGTAGTATCGATACAATCGATTCATTACCTTTTAAAACGATGTTAGATCGATATATGTCGTCCCGAAGGCCAACTTGCCGAGCACAGATCGATGTAGTTGGATCATAGGAATATAAATCGATACATCGATGTAGTTGATGAATCGTTACACCCCTAATAGAAACACAATCTAAAAATGATTTGTCATTTAGCCTAAAAATGTATCTCGCAGTGGTAACATCTAAATTACTGCCTTTATTTAAGTCACAGAAAAACATTAATATTATTGAGTAAATCAGATGACACTGGATTACACCACCAGTGGTTATATTTTGGTCTTGCCTCCCTTTGAAACTATTACAAATAATAAATTGAATATTTTAAAGAAATTGTACATATATTACATATATATGTTACATATATACTTATACTATTTTAATTGCAGAAAATGTCTGTTGTATATATATATATATATATATATATATATATATTCCTGTTGTTCTTTGACTTGACATGATTCCCATTTTGTAGCTTAATATTTTTTCATATGAAAGATTTTTCTTTAGACTGTACAGTCAGTTAGTTCAGCATTTAAATACCATCCACAAGACGATTCCCGTCAAACTGAAGAGCTAATTTTACGTCCCATGTGCCTTTATTGTGTTTACACACGTTCTGCTGTCTTTCAGCTGGAGATATACAGTGGTGGAGGGAGGGGGGGAAAAAGCAGCCCTTTCAAAGCACATTGATTTTTGGATCTTTGGAGACGGCCCCTCTCGCCCGCTCTTTAAACAGCTCGCGCTCACTTTCAAATCTCTCTTCGCCGCTGAGAGGGATATGTGACGGTTCTACCCAGCATTCCCGCTTTCCGTCTCACCTCAGAAAGGCAGGTTCAAAACCATTTCGGAGCGAGAGAGGGGGTTAATGGCATGGCTCTCAGCTCGTCTCTCAGGGCAGACACTGAATGGCTCAGTTGACACAACTCTCATCTCTCCCAAGTGGCTGAAACAATCTGCTAGGAGGATATTTGAGGGCTAAATCAAGTTATCATTGTGCTGCCGCTTCTCAGTAAAAATTGGGCTGCGTGAAGCTAAAATGGCAGATTTTAGTGAGGGGCGGTGGAGCAGAGAGGTCTGGAGGTGTTTCTCTGCGGGTACAAGGAGTTATGCCGGCGCCGAGTGAACTTCAGACAGCTATTTGTCCAGGCAAGAGCGATGAAGAGGATTGGCTGTGCGAGGGATGAGAAGGAATAGCTTTCAAATCTATTTACCTTTAGGTGTGAAAAATAAATGGAAGTGAGAGACAAAGGAGAGAAAGGCAGCTCGAGGTGTGAATGAATCTGAAACATATCTACGTGCAGTTGTGAGTGTGCTGTAAGAAAACCATGCAAGAGCACCAAACACATTATGAAAATAATGAATCATTAGGATGATTGTGAATTAGTTATCATTAATCGAATGTGTCTCAGACAGGAAAGGCACCTTGGACTATTTCTCTGCAAAAAAGCCGCACTTCTGGAGTCTGTTTTGGGAATTATATAACTGTTAGACTAATTTACCTACTTGCAAGATGGTAAAGAAATGAATGATGCCTTCATGTTCTAGCAGAATTATCGTAAATATCAGTTTCCTTCTCTGAAATTGGACATGAACACCCTCTCAAGTCCTATACTGGGAAACTCTTAGATAGTTTTGATACCTGAGGCCCTGTCCCAAGTGGCACCCTAAACACTCGCGGTCTTCTTACGAGTCCGCACTTTCGTGACATAACGCCATTTTGACTATCGGGAAGAAGTCTGGCAGAAGTGTGCATCGAGGGCGCATATCGACCGCAAAGGGGGCGCTCGAAAGAACCCTTATGAATCCTAAAATGACAAATGGGACACCCTACGGACACGCGCGCACGGCAGCCATTGCAAGTCCGTAAGACCGAAAGTGTGCCATAGCCGAATGGGCCGTACAACTTTAAACATGCAGAGAGGAGAACGATTGCTGCTGTGACTGGTATTCTATATGTTTTTTACACAATAGCAACATTGCCTTGTCTTGTCATTAGTGCATATTTACATATATGAATAACAATTTGAAGCATATTGTATGTTTTATACACTGCGAAAATAGCAAAATTTAAAATTCCAGAATCGCCAGCAAGCTGACTACGCTATATTTAGCGTGGTGAATGTTTATATGATTGTTAACGGATGGGATGCTATTTTATTCAGAATTGAAAATCTTCAATACATTTTGATTTCCCCAAGAAATAGGTAAGAATAAACCTGGTGTCTCAATGATTCCTATTCTTTCCTACGACAAAGCACTTGAATGTGATGAGCTCGTAATCACCACTTCAGAACTGGGAAGTAGAACATTTCCAATAGCACAAAGCAGCATGAAGGTCAGTCGAGGATTATTCACAGAATATTTGAACTGTTATTCATTACGACAAGATCATTCAATGAGTGAGAGAACCATATCAGAATGATTCTTAAATGAATCATTCAAACTGATTTTGGAAACTGAACCAACCAAATCATAAAAAAATAACCGACTCAAATTTATTTATATAGAGTATCATTATAGACTCTTCATTTTTAGGTGAACTGTACTCATGTTCTGTAGCTCTCTATTCACACAAGGGAGAATCCTCCTCTTAAGATCAGTTTCATTAAAATATAAATTTGATTCATTTTCCTTGAATAAAATGGCTGCTTTATTTATATTTTATCTCTCCCAAAATAATTTCAGAAAGTTCATATTTAAATTACTAGTACTAAAATCAACAGAGTGTTGTTGTGGCAGACCTAGGAGACTTTCACAGCAATATTTTTATAAATAATATTAATATTATTAATAATAGTTTATGTGGATGTCTTGTGTTCTTTTCTTTTTTTCAGTCAAAGAAAGGAACAAATGTAAACTGACATTTTCTTAATATTACTGTCTCCAAAAGTCTTACAACTATGAAAAAAGAAATCTTAAAATAGTCTGGATCTGGCACTCTGCTGAGTGTGAATAAAGAATGAGAATGGCGATGAAGGATTTCTTTCATATTGCTGGTTTGGGATGAAAGAAGAGTGATGGGGGGGTCAAGTTGGGTGTTTTGAGTGTAATAGAGACAGACTTTTGACCGCTTCAGGGATCTGGGGCCCTTATTGGAAGAGTGATGGCAGGTCACCCTCACCTCGACTCTTATAAGAGCGCTTTATGAAAGAAGAGCCATGCCAGAGGAACCTCCCGCCAAAGAGGTTAAAGTGACCCTCGAGAAAAGACAGAACTCTGATGATTTGGAAACTTTTCTTTATGCATGACTTTATCTTTAATGCACATACTATTCAATTGATAACAAATTGAACATATTTCATATATAGTGTACATTGTTAATGATATTATATCAAATGTTCTTGTTTTAAACTCAGTTTACATGCAAAGTTTCCAAATGTTGGATTTTTATGTCACATTTAGGTCACACTTTAGTTTGGGGAACACATATTCTGTATTAACTATGACTTTTGCCTCAATAAACTCCCAATTGCTGCTTATTAATAGTTAGTAAGGTAATTACGTTTAGGCATATGATTAAGGGATGTAGAATATGGTCATGCAGAATAAGGCATTATTATGTGCTAATAAACAGCCAATATGCTAGTAATATGCATGCTAATAAGCAACTACTTAATAGTGAGAATCTGACCCTAAACTAAAGTGTTACCTTAATTTACATAATTTAATACAGTAGTTATACATTTTCACATAATACTGTTAAAATAATAGAAAAGAGTTTGAGGTCAGGATATATTTATTTTTGAACAAAATGTATACTTCTATTCTGCAAGGATGTATTAAATTGAACAAAAGTGGCATTAAAGACTTATATATTAAGTTTCACAATATTACTGTTTTGTTTTATCTTATTTTTTTATCAAATAAATGCAGCCTTTTTTTAAGGTTTTAATTTATGGTAATTTTCTGTTGAATCATGAACAAGCCAAACAATTTATTGAACAAAATTAGGCTTATATTGTTCTGTTATTTTGCATGTTCTATATTATTAATACATATTAAATTATTAAAATAATGACTTTAACATACTAATACATTTATAATGCTTTGCAGGAATGATATTAAAGGCATTCACTAATTCACCTAAAAACTAGATTTTTGAAATGTACTAATACTTTTTCCAATCCTGTAGGACTTCCTTTTCTACTGTGGAAGATAGATGAGGGAAGATGAATGAGAAAATTACGATTTTGACTCCAAAAAGGAATAAGAAAAACCATAAAAGTAGTGTATACTAATATTTCTTCAATGAGAAGCAGCACCACAAAACACATCATCTGCCGTTAAGATGGTTTGTAATTCGTCATGTCTTCCATCTTAAGCGCACTCTACCAAAGTCTCTCTTTTGTGCGGTGCTGAGGTAAGATTATAAAATATGTTTTACGTGGCCTCCAAAGCAGCTTTTATGTTTGGCACAGATGAAATGCCCTGCGCTTGTTCACCCTCCTCTATTATAGTTGAGTTCAGGATCCACTATCAAATGAAAAGATGTTCTCTCTAAAGGTAGGGGATTAAATTCTATTCTTTGCATTCTAAGAGCTTTCCTCTTTGTCGCACTACATTGCTTTGTAACATATGCAGTGTTTCATCTCTTGGCTGTGGTTCAGGTCCTTTGGAGTATAACTTGTTTCTTCCATTAACATAAGAAAAATCACAGGTGTTTGGTTTGATAACTAACCATGGTGGAATGAAAATAAGCATGCTTTACAGCAGCTGTAGTGCCACTCAGTCAGAAGATCAGTTATATGGCTACATGCTGACAGTATAAAGACACAGAATTCTGTTACATTATTGAATGTTGTCCAGAACCATAATTACTGGCTGTTTTTTGCTGTTCCTTGTAAACCTTGTTTATCACAGAAGGAGATGTTTTGAAGAAGGTTCATCCTGCTCATTTGCATGCAACGAAGGTAAATGAATATGGTGGTTGATGGGCTCCAAAAATGAGAAAAAGTCCATAAATGGAACAAATTGCATTCAAGTATGACACGCGAAAAGATATTGAACCGGATTTGATGTCAGTGATATCAAATTGCCATTGATTTCTGATTCCAGAAAGCGTATAGTGCACAAATCATCTAATGATACTTATGTGGTGATACCCTTTTGAAGTAGAACAGCCAGATTCAGAAAAGAGCAGCCAGAACATACTGCAAAGTAACTCTTTTTGTGTTCCACGGAAGGAAGTCATTCAAAGTTTGAAAGGTGAATCAGTTTTCATTTATAAATAATAATTTACTATTAAAAAAAGTATCAATATTTTAAATTAGCATTTTTTTTTTTTTGTATTTGCTAATATAGCTTTAATACATTTTTATTTAAGTTTTAGGCCCTTTCACAGCAAGAACGATAACTATATTAGCGTCCACACCAGCGGACAATATCGTTTTGTTATCGACAGTTTTGGCTGTCAATGTTTTATCGTTCATCAGCTGGAAAATACATGTAAAAAATAAAAAAATAATAATTGCTGCCTTTCATTAAGTACAATCAACTTGGCTGTTTAAGTCATTTCTACTTACATTTTTGACTTGAATCTTGTGTAACTCATAAAACAAGTTGAAAATTGTTTAACTTATTTTAATGAGTTATTGATCATATCATTTTTTATTGTTTATCGTTCTGAAAGTGATTCCAACGATTTCATTTCTCTGTGCTGTTATCGTTATAGTCGTTTGCATATAGAATGATTTTTTAAAACTATATCATTATCGTCCTTAGTGTGAAGGGGTCTTAAAGTTGGAATGAAACTAGAGGTTGTGATCATCTTTTCTTGTGATTCATCTTTTCTTTTCTTCCCTATTGTGACGTACATCCAATTGAAATGGCAACATTTTCTAATTTTCATTTAAGTTTTTCATCGAATATTTTAGTTTATTTCAGCTTTATTTCAAAGACCGAAACTGATTTTTAGTTTTAGTAAACAATAACAATACTAAGGTTTATGAGTAATTAACCACTGTGGCACACAGTTTGAATTCCAATTCCGGCCTGCAGCATATTGCTGTCTTTATACCCATTTCAGCCTTTGACTTCACCATGAGGTGTTTTTATTGCTGTCTCCAGTTTCAGTGACTCTTCTACACCTTCCAGGAAGCATCATTGTGTTGTTCTCAGTGCAAATCCCTGTCGGCCCTTGGCAATGTGTTTATGCCCGGTCTCATTAATTAATGCCGGGCATTGCGCCAGGCTTGTTAATTTGCCTCAGACAAGCGGCAGGTAGATTGCGATGCGTACAGGGTCCCATCACGCCCTTTTGCTGAATCGAGGTGAACGTATCAGCGGCGTCAGACCCGAGGTCAAAGGTCAGCGCACCCCACACTGAAACGACAGATTTTTTTGTGTGCTCAAATGCTAGGCATGAATTATGCAAATATGCAAATGGACACAATGTCAAGTGTCTTGTCCTGTATCTAGTGGCCTGTGTTAAAATATGGCAATTACTGATGCTAACATTGTTATTTTTATTGACGACTAAAACAATCGCATAAGCGCCGTGACACACACTCATCGATCGGGTGGCTGATGGGGTACAGTCGAGGGGGGAAGGAGAGACGAGTGCGACCCGATTATCGACACCATTGACTTTGGCCTGACAGTGTTTTCCGTCACACTGAGTGACAGAATGACATTTCTGAAGGTTAGTCATCTGGCCTGTCAGCGGTTCACCCCTCACACTCACTGATGATGTAATTTGTCAAATAGATTGACGGATTTAAAAGGTTGCGTGATTATGGACGGCATAAACACAATGTTGATTAATTCCAGTAACACTTGATCATTGAATGCCATGATACTGTGAGCTGTGTCTAAATGTATGATTTCAAATGCACACCTAGTGGATCTGTTAAGCTCAAATGCTAAAAGCCTCTGATAACCACCCATTGCAAACAATAGCCTTTATTAGCCAGTTACATCCAAATGAAGAGATTCTAATATGGAACGTTGCCTAAAGAGGTTATTTTTTGTGAAAAGCATTCTTTTTGACAATCCAAATGTCTAATTTTCATTAGTAGGGATTCACAAATCTAATCCCATATTATGCTGTTTAAATCTTTAAAGCTGTGTAGCTGTTCTGCAAATAATTTGTTTGTATTTAAGCACAAAAACACATTAAAATCCATGAATGATTTGAATGAAGAATGAATGGGAAGCTGTGTATGAACAGCTTCTTGGTTATTTAAAAGTATCAGATGAGTTCTTTCATTTCATTTTTTTAAATAAGAAATTCAAACAACCTTATTATAATTATAATTATAATTACTTGAAGCAAGTTTTGTTTCTCAGTACTGTGGCATCCACAAACCAAAAAGAGTATTTTTCATTATAACATGCCTGTAGATTTAAAAAAAAAAAAAAAAAGTCATCATGCTTCCCCCATTATGGTTGAATAATATCTATAGTCTCATCATGCATTCAACACATGCACATAAAACTCTTACTTGACAAAATACATTATGAAATTATTATGAAAATGAATAAAGAAAAATACAGATTCATAACATTAAACAGTAAAGATTTTAGTCTTCAATGCCACATGTAGTATTTGATTTGATCTTTATTGTTATTATTAAATCATGAAAAAAAAAAAGAATTGCATCAAATATTGATTTAACGCTAAACCACTGTGCAACAGTTTTCCAAGAAATAGTCAATCTCAAAGCATGCCAGGCATATTTTAAGATCCACTTGCCTATGGCTGTTAGATGTGCAAACATAAAGCAAATTGATCATTTTAATGCTTTGACCCATTCTTGTTTTGAATGTGTTATGCATATATGTGATTGCATAAAGCAAAGGTTTTTAATCAATAATTAATGTAAAAGGATGGTTAATTTGTTATGATGTTAAAAAGGTTTTATAGCTTTCAAGTGCTTTAAAGTCTAGTAAAAACTTGTTTTTATTTATAGTGCAAGTTTTCCAATACAATAATCATTCAGGGTGTGATGTTACATTCAGGCCACCAGGTGGTCTGGTCTGATGACCTACCCCTAACCCCGCCCTAAACCTACCCGTCACTGGGGTTAAGACCAATCAGGGATGACTTCCCTAATGAATATTCATGAGTCTTCCCCTACCATCCTGTGAAAAAAAATATCGCCACCGGGTGTGCTCTGGTTGTAACCTTTGACCCTTACCCATAATTCTATATGACTGTCCTCTCTTTGTCATTGTGGGAAGGCTTCATGGTTTATTTATGGCAGCACAAATTCAAAATGGCTGATGAAATTAGATGTGTCACTCAAAGAAAGATCGAGAATGATTATATTGTGGTTTTGAAAATGTAAAAGTCAAAAAGAAACATTAACTGATTTCTCAAAATTAATGTTAATATTGTCACAGTTATGTTCTGTTTGTTTTCATTTTCATGGACTTTTAGTTTGTATTCATTAGTCACATGTGTTCCTTTCTTTGAGTTTCCTGTCACCCGCCAGTTTCCATGGACTCTAATCATCATCACGGCTGTTTGTCATTTAGTTCATCACCATGTGTATTTAAGTTCCTCACCTTCACTCAGTGTTTGTCCGGTCTACGTGTATGTTAGTATCTGTGTTTGTAGCATATGTGTTTGTTCTAAGCCTTCTGTGGATTACCTTCTGTGTTTTGAATCATCATCTTCTGCCTCTTCATCGTCTGTCTCTACCTTGCTGACAGATATGAAGTTCTTAACTATATACTTCAGCGATTTACCTGATCTTAGCTGATCATTTATGTAATGTCACATTGCTTCGGTCATATTGAACAATATTCATGAGTTGATTAAAACCTATTAATTTAAATATTACCATGAATCTCATATTTAGGTTAGTTTTAGGTTATCTGCAAATCTATTTTAGCTTTATTACAGTTCTATTAATATTTTGAATTAGCTTTTATTTTTATATTTTTAGTAATTTCTTTATGTACTTTTGTCATTTTGTTTATTTAAAGTGCTATTTAGGATTAATTATTTTATATTACAGTTTTAGTTAGGCTCAGTTTGTATTTATTTCCAGTTAATCATTTTAGTGCTTCAACTTAAACTAAACGGAAATTAGAAATAAGTAAAAGAAATTCAACGAATATTTATTTTTTGTATTTCAGCATTATTTCAATTAACAGAAATGTTTTTAATAGTTTTAGTTAATAAAAGTTTACAGTTACAGGCACATAACAGCATATAATCTCCATAAACCTTCCAGTCTAGTTTCCGTTCTCTGCCTATCAAACAGCTCTGGTTAAGGTTATTAATGATCTCCTCCTAGCTTCTGATCCTGGTGCTCTTAGCACTCTCCTTCTGTTGGAACTTAGCTCAGTCTTTGACACTGTTAGTCATGAGACACTTCTGTCACACCTTTCAGCAATTGGAAATACTGGTACAGCTTTTGACTGGTTTTCCTCTTATTTGATGGGTAGGCAACAATTTGTTGTATACCAGAAGAACAAATCTTCCTCTAAATCTATCAATTCTGGTGTACCTCAAGGTTCTGTCTTGGGCCCTCTTATTTTCACTATACAGTATGTTACCACTTCATCAGACTCTATGGGTTGAATTTTCACTGTTATGCTGATGACATACAGATTTATTTTAGCACTCCTCCTACTACTTCTTTAGCACTACTCCTCCTGTTTCCTTCTTATGCGTTTGCAACTTGAATTAAGAGGTAATACTGATTGGTTCTAAATCTGTTGTGTCTAAACTATCAGGCCAACTGATATATTTGGATGGTGACCTGATTATGCCCTCTTACTACAGTTCGGAATCTTGGTGTTCTTTTCGATTCCACTCTTTCATTTAATACAAAAAAAATTAACTTTATAGTGGTAAAGACAGGTTTTTTCCACATACGTAATATCTCTCATATTCAATCATTTTTTTTAGTCAGCAGGATGCTGAAACTGTTACACTGTAACTCACTTCTTTATGGCCTTTCAACTAAAAACATCAAATGATTACAATGTTCAAAACTCTGCAGCCCATTTGATCATTCTCAGAAGAAAGAATGAGCACATTGGCTTCCGGTTTCCTTACATATAAACTTCAAGGTACTAACCCTCACTTACAAAGCTCTTCATAACCTTGGTCCTTCACATTTATCTGGTTTACTTCAACCTTATGCCCCTATTTGTTCCTTAAAGGAGAACTCCGGTCAATTTTAACATTGAGCTAATTTTTTTGTAAATTTGGAGTGCTGTCAGTACAGAGAAAAACGACAAAAGATATGAATAAAAATGATGTTAATTCAGCCAGCGCACATCCCTGTATTTTCTTCCTGTTTTCGGGACAATCGACTACTGTGGACTTCAACCGAAAACAGGAAGAAAATACAGGTATGTGCGCTGGCTGAATTAACATCATTTTTATTCATATCTTTCACATCTACTGCAGTCAGATTAACCCGTGTTAACTCTAAAGGAATCACTCACATGGCTGGGCACTTGCAATGACACATTAAGGATGTTAAGAGCCTAAAAGCAGGTTTAAAACTTGCCCCATTGAAGTCAACAGGGTGCAAATTTTAAAAAGAGGATTACACGGTGTAGGCAACACCGATTTTTGTCATTGTTCTCTGTACTGACAGCACTCCAAATTTACAAAAAAATGAGCTCAATGTTAAAATTGACCGGAGTTCTCCTTTAAAGGTCCCGTTTTTCGTGTGTTTTTGAAGCTTTGATTGTGTTTACAGTGTGCAATATAACGTGTTCATGTTTCGCATTTTGACACAATTTACTTATCTGTATACCGCTGTTTTCACTGTCCTAAAAACGGGTTGATGACTTCCTTGTTCTATGAAGTCCCTCCTTCAGAAATACGTAAGAGTTCTGATTGTGGCGCGGTTCCTGTGTTGTGATTCGACAGCAGCTTAGCGCACGTTGCATGCGCTCAGGGCCAAACAAAGGCCAAACAAAAGTGATTGGACTCCGGGATGAAAACAACAGTGTCTCGACGACATGGCGACAAACACACTCTACAAACGCAACTCTTCCTCTTCTCCGTAGGAGCGCAACAAGACCACGCCCTCTTTTTTTGTGTATTCCTGTGGGCGGAGGTTAGTCAAAAAACTGTTCTAGTGACGTCATTAAAGAAGGAAGTAGAGGGATGTAGTCCAAACGGGCCGTTCGATGTAGGCGACTTCTGTTAAATAAAATATCTCGCTTGGCATTGAACTTTGAGCTTTATAATTTTACAGATATTATTTATACTCTAACAACAACATTACACACTAACTAAAGTTTGAAACATGGGATCACGAAGAACGGGACCTTTAAGATCTAGCACGGAATTGTTAGTGACTCCTACAGTAAATTTAGTTAGCTCACTATGGGTGACAGGTCTTTTAGTGTTGTGGAATGCTCTTCCTCAAGACATCTGTCAAGCATCCTCCCTTTTTCTTTCAATTTTATTTTTTTTCTCTAAATATTACTCTTCAGCACTTTCTGTGAACTGTACTCCGTTATGGATGTTTGTTATTGGTTTGTTTTTTGAGCTTGGGCTTTGGAATGGCACTATAAAAATAAAATGTATTATTATTATTATAACCCTAAACTGATAATAACCCAGGTTACCTGACAGTTACTGTCAGGCAGAACTCAGTTTTTTTTTTTACTATAACGTGATACAGTTATTTAGTATTCATTCTCTACAGATGGAGAGTTTTACACAGAGTGAATCCTGTAGCTCATCCGGACAGACTCTCTCCTGCTCTCTGCTCCGCTACAGTATCGTCTGTGGCTCTCCGCTCCCCTGGCTTTCAGCCGGCCTGACCTCTCAGCAGTAATTCTACTCTTACATGTAGGCTGAATCGATTCCAGCACAGCTAATTCAAGGTCATTTTCACATTATTTCATTCTCCGGCTGCACTAGGCCAATCTTTGCTAGCCTTTCCCAGCAAGGGACTACGGGGCTCGTTTGAGTCAGCCAACATGTCATAAATATATCACCTTGGAGGATTTTTGACATATCTTTTCTTCGCCCTCAAGCTGTTTTAGATTCAGTCACAAAGTGATTATTGCTTCTATTACATTTTAAACATTTAGGTGTTTTTAAAGAAACATATCACATCGTATTATTTGATTATTTGTTCATGGCAGGTCCCTGGTGATCCTCCAAGCTGGAAAAGAGAACTGACAGAAGTGACACCTAATTGCTCTGCAGAAAGTTTGAGCTGAACTTGCTCAGCAGTTGAGCTCACTTCTAATCAATAAATCTCTATTTTCCTTAGTGTATAATTAGCCACCTGAAAGACGTCTTGCATTACCTGATCTATTCCCCAGGGTCCAGAGGCCATTGCAAGAATGAACGGTCTGTCCAACATTCCACCAGCTTTGTCTTTTGTGTAACGAAGAGAGAATATGCCAAATACATTCCTGTTATTTCACTTTAATGAATCATGAAACTTCATAGCCTCAGAGTAATATGAAATATTGACATTACAAGCTTTTGCTAGATGGGGGATGAAATTGGTTATTGTTGTTAACTCTGATTGGTTTAAAAAACAACCAAATTCTGCTCCATTTTAAACTACTATGATTTGAAATGCATGGTTCTCTGAGCTGATTCTTTTAAATGACCTTTTTAAAGGGGGGTCCATATCAAACACTGTTATGAACAGGATCTATTTGCATCTACAAATCAGATCAGATTAACTGTGATTTTTGCTGTTCATCCAAAATCAAATCTGTTTAACACATTAAAAATGGATTTGAACCACATTCAGCCTGGCAACTGTTTGAAAATAATCAAATTAAAATGGACACTTCTTAGGGGTTTTTTATGGAATATTGGAGCACTTGTTATATATTATTGTTTTTATTATTATTCATATGTCCACCAGTCACTTGCAGCATTATCAAACCACAACAATCTAATCAACTCTCTTATGACAAAATCAAGTCCCACTCTACATTTTTCTCGTTTGAGAAGCAGTTTAACTTGGATAAACATCACAATAGCTCAGAAAAGATGATCGCAGTGTCCGTTTCATGCTGACTTCAAAGGTGAAGTAGTTCATTTCTGTACCACCAAGTGGAATAAAATTAAAAAAGACCGGTTTTAAACAGATTGTTACTAAATCCACGTTATTGGTTGAGCAAATGTTGGGTTGGGTGGGATAAATAACAGCAATGATTTGATAGTGTTACTGTGTTTTTTATAGAGAATTTATATAGTCATCTCTGTATATTAAGCTGGGAAATGATAACGTTTTTAACATCAAAAGAAACTACACACATCACCTTTAACTTTCATACAGTATGTCACTCGTGTTGTGCTACAGAAACATCACACTACAAAAGCTTGCTGTGATTGACCCGCATGTCCTTCTTTTGAAAGCGTCCTCACACCTCATAGTGTTCTCAGATTGTGATGAGATGTCATTTTCGCTGAATGACATGGCATTCCGCTTTCAAGAGCCCTTTAGAGGCATATGCAAAACAAGATGTCGACGCTGACAAGCGAGCAATACTTTGTACAGCTCATCTTTGATTCCGCTCTCCCTCCCCTTTTCTCTCTTTCACACACACGCACAATTTACCACAGATGTATAAACGGCAAAAGCACAAAGCCGAGGACTCAGGCCGTGTCACCCCTGACATCTCCAGACTGTTAGCGTAGCTGACGATTCTATTCGCTCCGTGGAAAGCAATAAACCACGTATTTTGTATTCTATGATGGGAATTTTTTTATCAGGCCAGCTGTCACAACGGAGGCACATTAAAACGCAATAGCCGAGCACCAGGCTGACGGTACCGTGGGGCTGTGTCACCCTCCGTCCCAGAGGCGCATGTAAGGACACTTCCAAGGAGACACGTAGGCTAACGGCACATGATCTGCAATATGTTGAGGCTCACCCTCGAAATGAGCAGCGTAATAAATGAAAGGCTCACAAAAGCCTCGATTACGGGTGGGAAGGTCTCTTGGCCAGAAGCACCGGGTGGCATTCTGCACGCAATTAGGACAGAGCTTAAAGGCATGATGAACTTGCGACAACTCTGTGTGCTTTTCCCCCCGTCCACTGCTGGTTAGCGCTGCAGGGAACACTTTCGTCAGTCTTGCACACAGCTTGTCTATAACGTTTATGAAGTGGCTCGTGCTATAAGTGTCTCAGAACTCAATTGGCATTATTCAGTTCTTGTAAGCTGTTTGGAAAAACACAGGAATGGAGATTAATATCACAGAGGCAGATTCGTTGATCGTTGATTCGTTACCCGCTAAAGAGTAAATATACTAAATGGCAGTAATAATAGTAGACTGTCACTTATCTCCTCAAGCTTTACAAGCTGCCTCGATTTTATGTGATGTTTTCAATTTCCCCATGGACACCAGAGACACAGCCATGCAGAATACCATAAGTGTCAGGAAGATAAATTACAGTAACAGACAGCCTGGACCGATGCACAGAAAATGGATGTCCATTATTTAAAACCGAAGGTGGCATGTAAATAACTGGATGTGTTTGTTATATCGGGAGGTGAATTAGTGGAGGGTTAAAAACTCAGACAGGTTGGCAACGATCTTTAGCCATTCATAAGTGCTGGCTTGCTGAATATTACATAATCTGTGTTCGAAGAAGAAAATCAGTTCTGTGGGTTTGTGCAAAATTCAAGATTTATGAATTGACTCCAAAAGGTAATGCATTTTGAGAAATCAAGTGTTTTTCCACCCTTGACTACACAAGTTAAATTGTTCAATGGTGTTACAATTTATCTGTCTGTCTGTCTGTCTTCCTTACATTTGTTACTTTTCAATCCAAAATTGCAATTCTGCATCCTGTTTGCTACCTCAACTCAAATTGAGGAACTGAAATGGAATGTAAAGGCATTCTAAATCCAATTCAGAATGGTGCACAACCCTGACACGAGCAGAGAAAGCCAGGCCGATTGAATGATGATGGAGAAATATGCGTTCACGGTACAAGTCGGGATATCAAAAGAGCAGTCTGATGGGGTCAAGTACAATGCACGACGCCTGGAGGGAGGGAGCCGTAAATGGGTGTTCACGGGTCACAATAAGCTGCTTATGCTTGTTCTGCTTTTTGCGGTTGACAGCGATTTGATGCAAATAAGGCAAATGCAGGTTGAGTGTCGTCAGTATGCAGCCGCTGAGCGGTGTCAACAGTGTTTAGGGAGCTTGCAGTTATGCCATCACTGACCGTCTGCGTGACACTTGCAAATCTATTCAGACAGCTGCGGCCATGCCAACCGTCCCTGGGGAATCTCTCGTACCAAGCACACCAAGAGCCCCTGGCCGGGATAACACAGGGCGGGAAGTTCTCCTAGACTGGGGAGAAGGGCATCAAAGGGACTTCATTCCAGCTAACTGTGGCTTTGCTCGTCCATTTTGGAAATAGAAAATATATTCAAGTCTTTGATTTTGAGTTAAAGGAGAAGACGTGTTTGATTTGACATTCAGTTATGTTGTACAATTAAAAGACTGTCTGCAACTACCACAGCACAAGTAGAAAGATGCTTGCTACTGCACTGGCATTAGCAAAGCTATAGATACCCCCGATCCAGCCATATGCAAAGCATGCTGGAACAAAAAATCCTCCACCAAGTTTCAGTTAATGCATCAAAAACATTCATGTAATCCCAAAACAAATGGATTCACAAGTTCACACTTACATATAATTTTGAGGGAGTAAGATTTAATGCGTATTTGGCGTGCTGTCCGGAGGGAGGGCTCCGATATCGGAATTCAACCCGAACCCAGAGTACTCCCCCCGCATGTAAGTGTTTAGAACTAGAAGTGTGGAGAAGGGGTGGTGGGGGGATGCTGCAAACTGTCAATGGATCGAGGTAAGACTGCTGAGTCTATATATACCCTCTTATCATTGATTGCTGAGTGCTATCCACTCGTGTTAATTATCTGAACATGCTCCTCCCGAACTTAGTTAATAAAACTTCATTTAAGTAAACTTCCATTTTGATTGTGTTTAAGTGGATTGAACACAATGAAATTAAGTTTGGACAAAATAAATATTAATTGTGTTGCTTAAGCTCATTTTAATTAAGTAATTTGAACAAGCAGCAAGTGTTTAAATGTCAGTGTACTTGGGACATGTTTGATCTGATTTCTTGCTATCACTGAAAAAGTGTGTAAAATGGGTTTAGGGTGTTCATAAAATCAAGGGTGTTCATAGTTGGCTGTAGGTTTGTATTTGTATCTGTAAAACTGCAGGTTGTGTAAGTGTGTAGTCCAAAAAGAGTAGTGTCTGCTAGCCAGTATGCTTAGATTAGATTCTTAAATTAAAACCACAACTCAGCGTTTAATTAGAATTTAAAAGGCAGTCAGGAATCTTAAACGTAAACTGAATCTTAAAAGTAAACTGAATCTTTCACAACCCTGGTGACAACATGCATATCTGTTTTCAGAGGATTCGTCTTTAAAGTTGTTTACATTTTAAAAGGGTTTAAGCTTTAGATGTCACATTTATAATACTACAAATATTTTCTCAGACATATTTTTGGATTACCCAGAGAAACTCATGATGCATTTTAGGCCCTGTGGACAAACTTTTGCTCGCTCAACTTTTTAGCGTTGATGCTGGAAATCTTTGGCCACTCCTAGATCATATTGTGATGTTTGGCCAGAGCTGATGGCACATAATGTCAGATCAATGATAGATGCTTCATGAATGGAGTCTAAATGACAATCCCCCCCTCCTCCTCCACCCACACCCCACATCTCTGTCTGGTTCCATCTCAGTGCGGAAGGTTACCTCCAAGCCAATGACAAACTTTGACGAATAGCTTGTCTGTACAAGGGCCCACGAGATGAATCAGACATTTCCTCTCTCACCTTTTCCTCAGCCTTCAGCAATAAGTGATATAGGACATCGCCACTCCACCCACCCTTCCCTGCTTCATTCATTCCTTCGCTGGCTTTTTTCCTCTGCAACGTCTAACTCTCAATCCATCACAGGGTCGCCATACACCATGTTTTGAGACTTTGCTGAAAGGTCAGTCTAGTCTGGTGTAGTCACAGATTTGGTGAGGGAAGAGCAAGTAATCTCCCCTGGATTTGAAGGCAGTAAATTGTTCCCTTTCCTTCAGCCACTGTGTCCTCAGAGCTTCTGTCTAATATTAGTCTGACAAACTGGAAAGGACACAGTCAGATGTCGTGCCGCCCCTCGCTGGGCCAAACCAGGCATACTTGGATTTTTGGAGACTTTAGTACTGAGTGCACTTGGATTTCCAGGATCAGGAAGTTGATTCATCTTTCTCCTGAGTTTATTTGGGTGGCAAATGCCTTGTGTGGAGATTCTCCATCTCTCTGGTTCTTTTAGTGTTGAAAGTAGATCAACGGCTTGGAACATCATAACTGAGCAGTTGTTACTGAAGCCACTAGCTTGACAAAAGTGCAGTCATCCAGAAAACATCATCAAATGTAGCTTAGGTGTTTGGTTGACGGGTTTAATTTTTAAATTTTTAAATTTTTAATGTACTAGAATCAACAACATTTGAGGAAGTTCACTAAAATTCGTCAATTTATTAACACCTAACAGCGTTCTTTGTCTGATACATTAGAGTGTTTGAAATGCATCCATTTCAAAGAATGGACTAATATAGACTAATACAGACTAATGGACATTAGTCAGGGGAGATGCCGTATTTACAATACAGTATTAAATAATTGAATATTGCTCAAACACTTATCAAATAACATCAGAGTAATCAGATAATGGAATAAAAAAAAAGGTAAATTGTTTAATCGAATTTCCTTCACAGTTACCTTCACAGTACAATATATCATAAGGCCAAATATAATCAGAATATGACTCCTCTCTCACTGCTTATTACAGTTTCATTGCTTTATTTAAGTTACCTACACTTAAAAGTACAGTATTACCAGTTTTCTTTGTTTTTGCTCTGCCAACAAAATAGTTATTGAACTAATTTGTTTTTGAATGAATTGATTAAATGAATGATTCAATGACTCATTTAATCATTCAAGACAGTCAATTGTTTCATTCCTGAATAATTCTGAATATTGAACAAATCTGTTGAATCATTCATTCATTGGCTGCGTCTGAAATCGCATACTCTGAGTAGGTACATCCTTTGAATAAGTAATTACTTAATGTACTTAATTAACTTAATTTCTAAATAATATGAATGTGTGTAGTATAAATGTAATGTTGCCCTTACCACGTGACCTACCAGAGTCAGTTACGTCGCTTTACTGTCATTCATAAATCCTCTCCAGTGTCCTCATAGCGTAAAGTGTCCATTGTATGCACACTTCAGAATCTCGCCCAAAGAAGTAGGTCATCAGGGTACTTTTTGGCCACTCTTTTGAGTATTGTGAATTCTGACATGTTTTTCGCCTACTATATGCGATTTCGGATGCAACCATCGACTCATTTATAATCACTTATTGCCACCTACTGGCATATTGATGAACTTGCAGAAAGTGTCACTGAAAGCTATATTTGTTTTGATTTATGTATTTATTGCTATATCATTAAATTTCTTCCTATCTGCTGTCATCCATCTTTAACTTAAAACCCTCTCACCGTCTCCCTGCACCTCTACTAGAATCTATCCATTCTTCTCACACTTGCTCTTTTGACCTTTGCAGCTCACTGTTTTCATTAGTTTGACAGAGCTGGCCTGCCATGACTTGCTGACGTACATTTCTGAGAGGTTCTAAGAGCCCTTCATGTGCTTTAACATAATATGTGTGTCCATTTGCTTTTCAATGTGCATGTGTAGCTGAGGTCACATTCGTGTGTTTGGCCAGTTGGAGGTCAGAGTGGTCATTATTGCGTTGTACTTTGTTCATTATGCCAAAGTCTTTAACATCCCCTCAAGCTTTTATCATAGCTATGACTTTGTGTGAGAGACAACAAAAGGCTGCTTGTTTTAAATCCAGATGACCTTATGGGTATTTAGGATATACTCATTTTCTCCTACCTACAGCTCTTGCAAAATATGAATAAATAGAAGCACGTCAGCCATTTTTATAACTGGGTATGACAAGTGCTCACAGACCGATGCACAGACTCCAGTCTACTGAACGTCCCCAAGGACACGTCATCTCTCATGGGGGCTTTTTAAAATAGAATCACTTCCTAAACTGCTTTCAGGTTTTTGACCAGGGGAAAGAGTTGCAAGAGTGTCTTTTCCCTGCTTGCATGGCCATATATCAGACGGTCGGCAGACAGGAGGTCAGTTCATGAACACAAACGCCTTCCGTACAAACAGAACGGATGCAGTAAATGACACTGATTGGATGAAGATTGTACAGTGCCAGAATGTACAGTGACTGGACGAAAACAAGAACCCTACAATCAAAAGACAAAAAAAGTCATTTTATTTATTCTGCATAAAGATCATAAACATTTTTTTTTTTTTTTTTTTGGTAGTCTGATGTTATTTTTGTTATTTCCATTTAAATTAACATGCCTGGTATCTATCTATCTATCTATCTATCTATCTATCTATCTATCTATCTATCTATCTATCTATCTATCTATCTATCTATCTATCTATCTATCACCAACCACTGAACTTTCTATCTACTGAACCAACCAAACTTCCATCCATCCATCCATCCATCCATCCATCCATCCATAATACTGTATTTTATGCACTAGTCAAAGAAATTTTGAAGGTTTTTTGTTGTTGTTTAAATAAATAAGCATAAACTGAAGACAGAACTACAAAATTATCATTGTTTAAATATTTTAGATTTTCAAATAATTATTATTAAACAGATAATTATTTTAAATTATTTTAACTTGTTTGTGTGTTTGTTTTTCAGAAAATAGAACTAATTCAAAATTTCTCACATTTGATTTTGGGGTGAAACATGACCTGAACTTGTACTGTGGGATTCGTGAGATTCACCCAGTGTTGTTTGAGCTCTAAAAGCGGACAAAAGTTTCGATCTGCTAAACAAGTTTTATTTACCTTCCAATCAGAAAACTAAAAAAAAAAAGGAAAGTTTCCATCCATTTCAGCTCTAAATGTAGTTTTGGAAAATGCTCAGGGGAATGCTGTTTCCAAAATAGATCCATTCGCCAGAACATAACATCAAAACACTATTACAGTGAACATTTTCAGCAACACATTATGTTGATATTATAATATGATATCTGAATTATTTGAGTTACAGAAGGTTTTTCAATACAAATCAGATCCTAATTAGGTTTCACCGGTAATGATATAAGTTCCAAATTACTTCATTTGCAATATCTGACTTTTAGTCACAGTAGCGAGCGCCGGTACGATCAATCACCTGTTCAGCGCTGATTCTTAGTGACACCTTTGGAAAATCCTGGTAAGAAGTTATCGATTCCAGACAGGAAAATGAGTGACTGCATTCCAGTTTGAGAGCAATTGCCGCGAGCGACTCTTCAATCTGAACTGCACACAATCACATTCCTCTTTATTGGAAAAACAGTGAAGCCAGTTCAGGGACACTTTAATTGAATTCACCCTCAATAATATTCAAATCAAGCCCATCGTTGGCAAACAGGAGGCATTTTCCATTTCCAACGGTGATAGTTGGGGTATCTGTGCAGGTGATGGGGAAAACCGTACTTTTTTTTCTTTTCATTTCATTAAAATATGTTATCTATATAAAGATTCTGTCTTTGTGACATGCCTATTTCAACAAACAAATCAATCCAAGTTTGGGGTTTCCAACAATATGCAATCAAGCAGAAAAGGATTGCTGCATTTTTCTTGTCAAAAGATAAGAACAGAGGAAAATCTATTGGGGAAAAAATAGATCCCCCCCCCCCCCCCCCAGGAAATTAAGTAAAAGATGTTTGTCTGCATGTAAAAGCAAACAATAAATATACTTATGTAAATAAATAAATAAACACACATCATATGTTCCTTTTGTTGTGCTGTCACTCAGATAAATACACAGCAAAGTGTTTGAGATTGCAGTCAGGTCTTGTATTGCCACCGCTCATCTCATGTCCCCGGAGAGCGGCTGTTCTCAGACGGTGGAAATATGAAGTATGATCCATCCAAAATGGTTTTTCCTGAATCTTCCCTCTTTTTTTTTTTTTTTCATCATGTGAAAATGAAGCGTGATTATATTACAGTCCCTATAGTCTGAAGTGTGTGCCTATATCTTTGACTTTGTGCATTTCGAGTATGTCCCTCTAAGGACGTCATATCTTTACCACATCATAATTGTCATATTCAAAATCATTTACACCAAGCAAACACCTCAGAGCTCTTTAAACAGGTTTAGTTTATTAAACTCCTGTTCTGTTTGAGGTCTGAAAGATGCCAAGGCTCTTTTAACATCCTAAAAAAAAAAAAATACAATATAAACACATAACATAATATAAATATACCGGTCAAAGGTTTGGGGTCTGTATGATCTTTTCAACAGAATTTATTCATTAAGGACGCATTAAAAGACATTTATAATGTTACTAAAGTTTTCTATTTCAAATTAATGCTTCTTTAGGACTTTCTGTTCATCAAAGAATTCCTCAAATATATAAAGCAGTTCAAATGTATTCAACATCAATAATAATAATTTGAGCGTAATGATGCTGAAAATTCAGCTTTGCCATCACAGGAATAAATCACATTTTAAAATATATTCAAATAGAAAACAGTTATTTTAAATTCTAATAATATTTCACAATATTGATTTTACTGTATTTTTAATTATAAATGCAACCTTGGTGAGCATGAGAGTATGTTGTATATACTCCATGACTTTCCATAATATTATGAGAATTGTTTATTAAAAAAAAATTAATCCCAACAGGAATATTAAAAGCCTCCTTGTCCCTTTAAATATTTAGATTCACCCTTAAACAGGCTTATGGTCTTGAAAGTATTTTAGGGAATCTGCGCTTGTGCTTATTTAACCAACCTTGGTGTGATTTGCCACAGTATTCACTGTATCCCATCCATAATGTCATAAATCCCTGATTTTCGTCTGAGCCTGCATTAAGAGCAGAAAATCTGCCGTTGTACTCCCTTGACTCCCTGATCCAGGTCTGTGCCATTAGTGAGGCATTCGTGCAGCGCTCCAAGTCACCGTATAGAAGGACTGGCAGACCCTGTGCGGGGTTTGACTGTGAATGGGGATGAGCTGTTTTACATTCAGCAGGCCGGCTGATGTAGTTTGTAGACACAGGGCCCTGCCAGGCCCTCTCAGTCTCAGCATAATGCCAGCAGGATCCGAAATGCCACCTCCGACTGCCAGCCCACTGCTACGGATGTTCCCTTGCTTCAGGCATGAGGATTTGAGCTAAATGAGATGATATGTGTGTGGGAATAAATATACATCAGTGCATGTTTGCGGATGCCTATGTGCGTGCATGTGTATTTGTTCAGCAGTCAGTCAGTTTGATTTGTCTGTCCTTTGCTATGAGATATGCTCCACGGTATAAACAACACCACACCCGGCGAGCATGCATTCACCCTGAACTGGCCTCACCACCACCCGCTCCTTTCTCATGCCAAAACCATTAGCCAAGTGGACCATGCATCCACCGGACCAATCATTCACTTCACGCATTCATCATTATCTGGGTATGAGGTACCAGCGTCGTACTTGTCAATGAAGGAATAAATCACTAAAGTTGGTTGCACTCGGCATGTGAATTTCCTGTGAGTAGTGGCATGTTGTGAGACCCTTGTTGCATTCCTTTTTTTTTTTTACTCCAATATAAATGGAGATGTCATCGTTTCTGTTTGGTGTTTTGAATGTTCTTGTTGAATGGTTTTCACCGTTTACTTTTCGCTGTCAATATATGTTATAGATTGCATTATGGATGAGATACAGTGAATAGTGCAGCAAATCACCCCAAGGTTGGTTACATAAGCAAGCACAAGAACAGAATACCTAACATAATCCCAAGAAAATAAGCCTGTTAACAATCTTGTAAAGCTTGTACCATTGCATTTCAGATTGCATGTAAAGGACCTATCAGTCTGCGCCTTCTAGAGTATATGCATGCTGATGTATATATATCAACAATATTGTGTGTAACCTTACCTTATTACAACATGACAATATTTTTGCTTATTATTATTATTGACCTTTTCAGATAACTAATTATTAACATTTTCATAAACTTTACAAGTGTATTGGTGGTGGCAGGAGGTGCACCTTTAAATTATTATCTAAAAAAAAAAAACTCACTCAAACGCCACCAAACGTGACAACCGAATGGGAGTTGTTTATTTAGTCTATAATTTGGGAGTTGCACTTATCTCCTTGTGTCTCTGTTGCTTTGTAAAAATACATTGCATACTTTATCTAACCATATACATTATACATTAGTGTCCATTCAGTTCATTTTATTGTTGTACTGTCAGTTATTTTCTTATCTAAACTTTTTGAGGTGCCACTTCCTCCATTCCCTCTTCAGAGAAAACACCTGCTAACCATGGTACAATCAAAAATAACACCAAACAAGAAGCTGTAAGAATTTGTTATTGTCTGCTATGACACACTTGGGGTGTCATCACCAGCCATCCGGTGTGAAATCTAATATTGGCAGTGTACAATATATGTGTGTACAAGAGTGTATTCCCATGCTGTGACAAAGCAAAGAGATTCATCAAAAGCATTTCTAACTAAGCTATTATTGGCCAATGTAGGACTCTCTAAACATTCCCCACTTGGCCGTTGTTTATGGCTACGTCCCACAGATTTACAGCGCTGTGTGTTTTATGAAGTACCATCAGAGGGTACGAAAGAGTCTGCGAGAGCCGACGTCAGCGCTTTCAGCCAGGCACCATACCGTGATGCATGGCGGACCCGTGTCCAGGGACCCGTTTTTGTTTTTGCACTTTACTATATGTGCTTTTATTTTATCTCTGCTTCTTTTAGAAAGCACTGCATCATCATATCGAGCTGATCTCAGAGGAGAGATTACTTTAAATGATTGTGAGTCATTGTTTTAGAAAGGCCTGCAGGACGAGCATTGGGAACAGAGGAGAGTAATATCACAGTCCGACTATTGACAGCTTATTGAACTAAACCACAGCAGTGCAAAAAAATTCTAAAACGTCCTTCAGTACGATATACAAAGAGTAAGTGTACTCCCGTAGAGTCACGTTTAAATACTACACTGTATCCTAACTAGACAGTTTTTGTCCTAATTAGCCACGACCTTGAGACAATTTCTGTCCGCTTGACATATTGACCTCCTATAATAGTTTCCGGGTCTAAGTCTCTAGTCTGTTTCTAAAGAAAATACTATCACAACAGATGTTTATGAGCACTATTTATTTATAGCACACCTTTAAGGGAAGCTTTTAAAATCTCACAGTATACACTACAGTCTCCAGGCCCACGGCATTCCTGACACTCATATTTTAACAATTCAGAAAAGATTAATGAAAACATGAAGAGCCTCCGTTTCTATCTCTAAAATTACATTTTGGAATTAGCAATTGAGGCTTGGGATGAGATGGGTAACAAATTAGTCCTACTCACACTTTTAAAGACAAAAACCTGACAAATGTCTTGAAATAAAACATCTGGTTGTTTTATTAGCGGAATAATTGACTCCGGGCAGTTGAATTATTAGACAAATATTGCACACCCTATGGCCGTGTGTCCACCAAAGCGTTTTTAGCCTGCTGAAAACGCCTAGCCATTTTTTTCAGTTGAGACACTTTGCTTGTTATGATACAGAATATCCGCGAAAGTGTTACTAGTATCTCATTTCACACATATTTTGTTTCTGTGTTGATTCTATATTAAAATGCCAATACATTGTAACATATTTCTCTGGCTCTTGCTTTAAATTATTTTGTTCCGTTATTATGCTTGTTGTTGTCATCTGTTGGCATTGTACAATCAGAACGTGGCGGTTGGTCGGTGTGGTATTAGGCCTGCCCCTACTCCACTGTGATTGGACGGTTGGGTAAAAAGTGACAGTGATGAGCGCTGCGTTTTACCAAAAGTTGAACATTCTTCAACTCTCGGCGACCGGTAAAAAAAACGCTCAGCGCCTCGTTGTGCTCATGGCGTTTTCAAAACGCAGCGCTCCCATTGAAAACAATTAAACAAATACGCCAGCCGCGTGAAAAAAAAAAACGCTTTGGTGGACACACGGCCTATGTGTAAGACCCTTAATATATTTCAAGCAAGATCGAAGACCGAACTTGTGTGACGTAATTTTGAACAAGGCAAAAAAGTTTTGGGTTGGGTTGTTTTGGGAGATCGAAACAGCTCCGCCTGGTAAACACCTTAAAACTACCATTGGTCCATGGCTATTAAATAATAGATAGATGTGCTCTGAGGCCCTATTTACACCTGCTATTAAGATGCCTTTTGGTTGATCGGATCACAAGTAGACGATGGAGACACGTTCCTGTTTACACCTGGTGTTTTAATCCGGATCTATTGTCCACTTCCTGTCCTGACTTCTTCGAGGAGAGGGGCAAAATGTATGGGCTTTTTTCTTTTCTGCTCCAATAGCCACAAGACCACGGCAAACGCTATGAGTTAGGAATCAGGAATGGTGAGAGAACATTGGGTTTGCTATGTTTTCCATCTTCAAAATCATACTTGGGTCTTCAGCGAACAAAGTTTAAATCCCGTCTGGCTAGCGTGCTTCCTGTAATGTTTACACATAAGGCCAATGGGGGAGAATAGGTGGTCTTTTTTGGCTGTTCGACCGCATTTGACCACGAGTGTCTACAGTATGAAAACATTTCGGTCAAATGCGTTTTCGACTCCCTCTGGAAGTGGTCGAAAGTGGACAAGCTCAAAACATTTTTTACGTCTTCCACTTGTGATTCAAAGCCCCAGATTAAATACAATACATGTGTCACACATACACATTATACAGTCAAAAAGTGTTATATATATTTTTTTTTTTTTCTAAGCATGTCAATGGTCTGCAGTGCACAGTGATCAATTTTTGCAGTCAAGCAGGGGGATAGTCAAAATATATACAGCATGTGAATGAAGGTCGTTTGAAAGTTGACCAAGGGATGACGTGAGGAACACTTGTTCAGCTGTGTGTGTGTGTGTGTGCAAGTTATAAGAGTGAGAGAGTTTTTCAAATGTCCTCTCCTTATCCTTCCACGCTAAACGCACCAATAATATTTGCTCCAAGTGTTGACAAGCTTTATCTTTGTTCAAGGTTTACACTCAAAGAATTCAAATGAGCCTCTGTTTTGTTGCCAAGGAGTCGCCTAATCAAAGTCACCCAATTGTTGCTGTGACAAATTTAATTAATTTTCTTTTGTTCCCGTTGAGTGACACCATTCCTTTCTATCCCTCCAGCAAGCTATCGGCAAATTATTCCACCACCTAATGTCCTTATTCATATCAGCACAGCTACCAAGGAAACTTTGTCATTGATATCACTCCTGTTATTCAGAAGAGGGCCGCTGGAGTAACACAAAAGTATTCTGGCATTTAGAAACCCTCCACTGAGACCAAGAGCAGGAGATCATGAAGGGCGGACCCTCGGAGGTAGAAATGGCCATTGTATATTTGGAATAACTGATATCTTCTCCAGTTCAGCCATTTAGACATAAGATCTTTATATATATATATATATATATATATATATATATATATAGCTGTTTTTTCCAAACACACATTATGACATTCAGTGTTGTTATTGTCAAGTAAAACTAAACTATTACAAATAGTTTTCAGTATTTAAAATGAAGTTGATTAAATAAATATTAGAGGAATAATTGGGATAGTCATCTCTATGGCAAAATTGTCCCAATTTGCCTGAATTCATCCTAACCTAAACTTAAAGAACTTAAATGGAAATTAGAAATGTTGCCTTGGCATCTAACATTAATAAGTTTGTTGAAGTACTGAAATTCCTAAATCTAAAACTGAAATAAATTAAAGCTATAGAGTGCAACAGTTGGGTTCCAGAAGTAAAAGCTTCAAATTCATTTTCTCCATAGGAACTTATAAACCTTTCAAGACAAACCTACTGTGAGCTACAAGATTGTTAATCCATGGAATTTGCTTCTTCTTCTTTCTTTTTTTTTACATAAATAAATAATAATAATCATGTTTATGTCACAGTTGTGTTCTGTCTGAGTCTTGTTTTCTTTAGTCACATGTTTTCCCGCCACTCATTTGTATGGTTACTCTCGTTATCAGTTCAGTTTTGTCACCTGTTTAGTCATTATTGTCATTTGTATCACCTGCGTTCTATTAATCAGTGTTCATATGTGTTTGTATTTAGTTCCATTCTGTTCAGTTAGTCCCTGTTCCGATCTCCGTCGTATTTAGTGTGTGTGTACCTTCTGCCTGTCTTTGATGTACCCGTATGATTTGTATTGTTTGTAAATGTTTGCATTGGAACTTTTGATTCTCCTTCGTCTTCTGCCTGCACCACACCGTGACAGTTTAACAGTGGAATTCCTGTTGAAAAACTATATGACAGAAAACTCCACCAATCAGAGTCAAAAACAGCAACATGCCACAAAATTGCTTTTTAGCTCTTCCTACTCCCATGAAGCACTGCGAAATGACATAAACCAGTCTAATTACATATATATATTGTTTTTATTTATATATTCAACTTTTGAAAATGTATAAATGAGTAGTTTTATTTGTCTCCATAGTTTTTTTATTTGATTTTGGTGTTCTCTCGTAGCTGATTAACTTGAATTATGGCTTATAGCTCTTTAACAAAGACTTTAAATCACTGTGGGAAAAATGTATGGAAAATAATACTTCCGGAACAGTCCAGCTGATAAAAAAGGCAAGCTGTAACGGTCATCAGCTGGAGTGCCCTTGAGAGCCACCTGAGGGCACTCCACATCAGACTATCATTATTCACTCACTACTACAATTCCCATAATTCACTGCCCGGACTCATCATCCCTGATTATCACATTCACCTGTGTCTCATTATATTGTTTAGTTCACCCCATATAAGCCTGGTTCACCTCATCATTCACTGCGAAGTCTTGTACGTTATTCCACTGCATTTCTGAGCATTTCCTTTGTTGTCGTTGTTATTCCTGGTTCTTGAGCTCTGCCCGTGTCCTGGTTTTCCTGTTTCTGCCTCACCCTCTGGATTTGTCTGTTTGTTTGATTGCCTGCCTGTGTATGACCTTTGCCTGGATTTTGATTACGATTCTGTTTAACCCTTTAAATAAAACTGCATTTGAATCTTCTACCCTCGTGTCTCGGAGCAGTACGTACTGTAACACAAGCACTGTTGCATTCTATAGCAACAAAAATACAAGAACTAATAAAAATGACAATGTACAAATGTAAAAGCTTATTTACAATGTTAATAAATACTATAATAGTATAAATTATACTAAATGTTTAGCTGGTCTGCTCACTGACGAATTTTCTTTGAGAACATGATGCTTTGAATGCTGCTCATAAAGTTCATTGAGATTATCCAGCTTTTTCAAATCCACTTTTCATTTTCTTTTGCGATGGACAAACGTGAGGCGTTCCAATAGCAATTGCGTGAGGGGTAACCACGTTTGTTTTTTCTTTTCTTTTTTTTTTAATGCTTTTGTGCTTTATCACACTGAGAGGTACGAATTCTAGTCGGTGGATGAAAGGGGGGAAAGCAAACAATATTTTCTCTAAACTGGTGTGAGGTAGAAGCCAGGAGTGCAAAATAATGACCCCGCTGAAATCCTCAGAAATACAAAGCATTCCCTCCTCCCAGCCGCAGTGTGATAAATAACAGTGTCAGCTTCTCAAAATGGATGTTTGGAGTAAAAACATTGAGGAAATGTACTATCAGTACAGGCGGGTTCAGCTGAAATGGTTCACCCACACACACCATCCATCATTATAGCCCCGGATCATGGAGACACATGTTCTGCTTCGGCCTTTAGGTTCTCTTTTCATTAAGTCTTTCATAGGCATTAAGTGCTGTCCACTCGACTGTCCGTTTCAATCCTCTGCGCACTGATGTTCCCGTGAAGTGAAATTAAATCAAATCCTCATTCCCAGACTCTGATGATTTATGAGTGTAAAATGAGATGGACATAATCGAATCTCTATGCATATGCCGAGCCGCCATGACTGAGATATAGCCTGAACCGTGATGACGTCGGGTCAGTTGAGAGGGATTTTGACCGACCTGCACTGCGTTGCATAAATACTTCACTGGCCCGTTATGATTTACGCAAACCGCAGCCGGTTCCAGCTGGATTCAGCATCCCTAAAGAACATTTCTTTCATTGGGATTTTTGTAAAAAGTTCAAATGAATAGTTCTTTTTACAATCTTAAAAAATAAAGGCTCCAAAAAGGGGTTTTCACAGCAATGCCATAGAAAAATGCACTTTTTTTTTTTTAAATTGGCATTGATGGTTCCATAAAGATTTTTAACATCAATGGAACCTTTATATTGCACAAAAGGTTCTTAATAGTGGAAAAAGATTAATAAATTGTTCTTCACACACACACAAAAGGTTTCTTTAAGAACTGTTAATCGAAAGTTTCTTTGGGGAACCAAAAATGGTTCCACTTTTGGAAGCTTTATTTCTAAAAGTGTAGAAGAACAAGTGGTTCCCCAAACTGTTCAGTGAACAGTTCCCTAGTGTGAAGAACATTTTAAAAATCATAAGAACATTTTTTCACTTTAAAGAACCTTTTGTGAAATGGAAAGGTTCCATGGATGTTAAAGGTTCTTCATGGCACCATTAGCCGCTTTCCGACCGGAGGAACCTTTTCACAGTTCCTAGAACTATTGGCTAAAGTACCCGGATGTCGGCGTGTTCGCACCGCAGGAACTAGGAACGATTTTAGTTCTAGGAACTCCATTTGGAGGAACTAATTTAGGTCCTACGTCAGAGTAGGGTCTAAACCAGCACTGTAGGAACTACCCGTGACTTTAGTGTACGCTGATTGACCGAACGCACGCGGAACACCAGCACCCGCCATTTTTAAAACAGCTAGAATGTAAACACACAGATTATAGCCTATATATTTACTTCATAAACTAACTATGCAAACATGGAAAACAGTGATAGATGGGTCTCTAAACCTTTATGCTGAAGAGAAAATCCAACGCAACTTTGAGGGGACCGAGTCATGATTATGTATTTCTGCTCAGCTAGCAACACTGGACATCAACCACACGGCATAGGCTAATAACCTTTTTTTCATATACTGTCTACTTTCTATAACAGTTGTATCTAATAACATATTAAACAGTACTGTTAGACAGATCGCTAACTAATAAACACAGAGAATGCGAGCATTGTTTTCTCTGGCATTCTCAGCGCCGCCAAAATAAAGGTCCGTCGCGCCGACAAAATAAAAGTCACCGTGCTTGCGTCACGCCCTTACCCCTCCTACCAGTTCCTATGGCCACTTGGCCAGTGCGAACGCAAACAGCAAAACTGTGTTTGGGGGAGAGTAGTTCTTAGAACTGTTTAGAAGTGGACAGTTCCTTGAACTAAGTTCCTGTAACTACTTGGTCGGAAAGCGGCTATTGATGAGAACCTTTATTTTTAAGTGTACTTTTGTATAAAACTGCTTTGAGTAATCGCCCTGGTTCGTCAACCCATTAGGGAGATTCTATGAATACTCTGTAAATGTAGTTTTTTTTCATGAAAAGAAATTCACATTTGGTTAAAGAAAAGACTTGAGTGTGCTCTCAAAGTCTTAAGCCTCAAGAGGAGGCATTTTATTGAATAGTTTTAGTTGGAACAATTTCAGACTTAGAAATTACAACCTATTAACGCAAGAACAAGCTTTCCTGTCCTGAAAAGACAATTAACCCTCACCTTCTATTGTATGCCTTTTGGTTATCAATCCATACCGCTTTGACCTATCCAGTCACTCCGAATCAGCAGCTGAAGGGACACAGAGATCGTTTTTTGGACAGTGCCGCGACTCGTCCTCATTGTTGCTATGGTGAGTTTGTTCCGTCTGTTGTCACTTTTCATGTTTTTTAAAAGGTTCGAACTGACAAATTCTGTTAAAGGCATTTGTGAAGGGCTCTTCAGACCACACTGCACGCGCAAAAAATTGGACCGAATTGAAAATTGAATATGTCACTCACCTGGCCAAGGCAGCTCCTCTGTTTGTCTGACAGGTAAAGTGACCTTTTCTGCAGTCGTGGAATGATCCAGGTAGCTAGAAGCCTTCGGGAGATCTCTCCAGGATACTTATCTGCTATATTACTTTCTGGGCACCTCCAGGGACGGTCTCCGCTCTGAGAGCTGTCTGGTGAAAGAGGCTTAGAGCTCTATCAGACGTCCGTGTGTGTGGCCCCACAATGGTCGCCCTGCTTCGTCACCCCATAAGGGAGATTCTATGAATACTCTGTAACTGTAGATTTTTGCATTAAAAAAATTAATTCACATTTGGATGAAGAAAAAATGCAGGGAAATAAGGATATCAAATAACGCTTTTCTGAAAAAGACTAACAGACTTATTACATTTAGCTCTAACAACCATGAACACATGCTGTCCTTTTCATATTTAGCACAAACAAACAAGCATTATCATAAAAAATAAAAAGTGAAGAGTAAGAGTGAGCAGTTATTTTCAGAACCAAATTTGGCAGTTAATTTTACAACATTTGGTTCACCATACTGGGGAATATTAATTTAGAAGTGTTGATTTATTCATTTATTTGCAGCTTTTGGTCCTAACATAAAATAAATAGAAAAATATAAATGCATAACTTGTACATAAGAATATAAATGCATTGTCACACACACACACACATAAATATATATATTACATATAATATTACATTATACATATTATATATTTACAAACTTTTATGTTAGATACGAATAATCGCAATTACTGTGTCAATTCAGTGTCTCATTTAATCAGAAGTACAACTTCATTTTCTACTATAAAGCAGCTCTTGATGGACTGAACAGGAAAAAAATGAACACCCAGCTATTACAGAATCGCCACGGACCTGTAGTGGTACAAAGGTGTTTACCAGCCATAGCGAACTCTTCCAGCAAGCTGTATCGAACACCCAAACAAACTCCTTTTCGGCCTGTTTTTGTTTGAAATTACGTCACATTAATTCGTTCTTCGATTTCACTTAAAGTATATCGGGCCTTTAAATAGACTCCTTATATCAATTGGTTAGTTGGTGTCCTTTTGGAGTCTCCAAGTGTCCTTTTTTTGGAAAGACACCTAAATTTACCCTGAAAAAAGCTTGCAGAAAATACAGTTTTGTGAGAATCACTCTTCAATCTGATGGTTTACTTTGCTGGATATAGCAAATGCTGACAAAAAATGAACGTGTTAAAGGAATAGTTCACATAAAAATTAAAATGCTGTCATGATTCACTCACCCTCAAGTTGTTTCAAACCTGTATGAGTTTCTTTCTTCTGCTGAACACAAAAGAAGATATTTTGAAGAACGTCGGTAACCAAACAGTTGATGGACATTGGACCCCATTGACTTCCATAGTAGGACAAAATAAATACTATGGTCAAAGTCAATGGCTGCCGTCAATTGTTCGGTTACCGACGTTCTTCAAAATATTTTCTTTTGTGTTCAGCAGAAGAAAGACATTCATACAGGGTTGAAACAACTTGAGGGTGAGTGAATGATGACAGAATTTGCATTATGAAGTGAACTAATCCTTTGAACAAGATAAATGGTTAATTTTACGATAAGTGAAAAAGGGTGTGATCAACTGTGATCCTAACAGATTAAACAAAAAATATATATAAATGCATAATTTATTATTGTTTATTATATGTTCAACATGTATAATATGTGTTTTTAATTTAATTTAAATGACATATGCATAATCACTGATACTACATTGTTTTTTGTTTGTTTTTGGTGTGTGTGTGTGTGTGCGTGCGTGTGTGTGTTTTTTTTTTTTTTTTTTTGTAAATATGTGCCTTGGGGGACCATGACTATGACCTCTGTTTAAACCATGGGGCTTCCATAGGGTCTTCACTGGGGTCTGCAGGGGACGATTCAGCCCCAGCTGCTGATGTCACGATTGGGTCCACGGGGCAAGTTGGCCCAGGAGCCAGAACATGCAACCAGGAGAAAGGACGAGAGCAGATGTGTGAAGCCCTGTGACCAATGTGTCACACTGGGTGACTGTGACACGACCTTGCTCCTGGGCCAGACACCAGTCGACTCTGCAATACGCAAATATGAGGGAGACAGAGTGTGTGTGTGTCTGTATGTGTGTGTTGCTCAATTACAGTTCATGCAGTGCATGATAACAATGGAAACCAGCTAGCAGTTGTTAATTATGTGACTCGTTAATGCCTGTTTGTAATGGCATCATCATAAAGATCATTTCGCCAACGCTTTCCCCCTCCTCACACACATACATTCCCCACCTGTACCTTCTTCTTCTCACTTTGATCATAATCAAATGTGTCAGATAGTTCATAAACGTCTTGTTTCCGATATACTGGCAGTAATGATCATTGCAGAAATAGATCTTTTGAGTCAATTATTATTATTTATTTTTTTTAGTCTTACCCCGTTTCCGCGGTAATTAATGTCAGCTAGCTTGAGCGAGCACGCCCTGGTGTTCATCAAATGAGTTTTATGTGGCAGTGATTCATTTAAAGGTCGTCGCTAAATTAACATTAGTCTATCCAAGTCATTACTAAGAATAGCTCACAGCAAACTTGCTTCTCTTTGTTTTGTTTTTTTTTCCTCTGTTTTGTTTGTTTGTTCATGAAAGTCTGTGATGGATGAAGGTTCTAATCACAGGAGGAGATGATAAAGTACTCAACCTTTCCGCTAGTGCTGTTTTTATATTGCGAAGCAAAAACAACAAATGTATATAAGAACATTTGATGTGTGAAACAAGACTGTAGATAGTGTATAGATGGTTGGGGTGGTTAAAGATCTTAGCTGCAATACAGAGGTTAAAAGTTTGAACCCCAGAACAAATAGTTTATTAGCGAGATACTTAAAATCGTGGCATGAAATGGCATTTGCAACCTATTTTGCTTCCGTAATGTAATGAAATTCCACATAAAACAGGACAATTAATGAGAAAATACAGTGAGGAAAATAAGTATTTGAACACCCTGCTATTTTGCAAGTTCTCCCACTTAGAAATCATGGAGGGGTCTGAAATTGTCATCGCAGGTGCATGTCCACTGTGAGAGACATAATCTAAAAAAAAAAATCCAGAAATCACAATGTATGATTTTTTAACTATTTATTTGTATGATACAGCTGCAAATAAGTATTTGAACACCTGAGAAAATCAATGTTAATATTTGGTACAGTAGCCTTTGTTTGCAATTACAGAGGTCAAACGTTTCCTGTAGTTTTTCACCAGGTTTGCACACACTGCAGGAGGGATTTTGGCCCACTCCTCCACACAGATCTTCTCTAGATCAGTCAGGTTTCTGGGCTGTCGCTGAGAAACACGGAGTTTGAGCTCCCTCCAAAGATTCTCTATTGGGTTTAGGTCTGGAGACTGGCTAGGCCACGCCAGAACCTTGATATGCTTCTTACAGAGCCACTCCTTGGTTATCCTGGCTGTGTGCTTCGGGTCATTGTCATGTTGGAAGACCCAGCCTCGACCCATCTTCAATGCTCTAACTGAGGGAAGGAGGTTGTTCCCCGAAATCTCGCAATACATGGCCCCGGTCATCCTCTCCTTAATACAGTGCAGTCGCCCTGTCCCATGTGCAGAAAAACACCCCCAAAGCATGATGCTACCACCCCCATGCTTCACAGTAGGGATGGTGTTCTTGGGATGGTACTCATCATTCTTCTTCCTCCAAACACGTTTAGTGGAATTATGACCAAAAAGTTCTATTTTGGTCTCATCTGACCACATGACTTTCTCCCATGACTCCTCTGGATCATCCAAATGGTCATTGGCAAACTTAAGACGGGCCTTGACATGTGCTGGTTTAAGCAGGGGAACCTTCCGTGCCATGCATGATTTCAAACCATGACGTCTTAGTGTATTACCAACAGTAACCTTGGAAACGGTGGTCCCAGCTCTTTTCAGGTCATTGACCAGCTCCTCCCGTGTAGTTCTGGGCTGATTTCTCACCTTTCTTAGGATCATTGAGACCCCACGAGGTGAGATCTTGCATGGAGCTCCAGTCCGAGGGAGATTGACAGTCATGTTTAGCTTCTTCCATTTTCTAATGATTGCTCCAACCAGTGTTGTTTTTGGCAGCCCTTTTAGTTTTAGTCTTAGTCTTTTGGACGAAAATGCTTTTTAGTTTTAGTCACATTTTAGTCACTTATAAACTTGATAGTTTTAGTCAAGTTTTAGTCGACGAAAACGCAAAAAGGTTTTAGTCAAGTTTTAGTCAATTTTAGTAAAAAAAAAAAAGTAGTCTTTAACAAATTAATTTAGGTTAAAAAGTATTGGAAATGGGCTTAGGTTTGAAAGGGTTACTGAAGCAAGTGTTGCAATTCATAAAACAACAGTTAACCTTAAAACCTTTGCATAATAAACTAGACTTTCTCATTGATGGAGATGCAGTGCTGCCAAGCTGTACTTCATTGTCGCATTGGGCAGAAACCTTTTATCCCCATATTTCAAGTTATATTTTTTCCATGAATTGATGCTCTTCTAAAATTTCAGCACATTGGCTATTTTCACCAGTAATCACAGTAATAAAGGAATGGTTTACAGTTTAAACAGCAAAAAACTTTGAGCTACTACAACATTACACACAGATAAAGTGGTAACAGTGGAATCACTGTTTTACTCCAAAAAAGCCAGGAATAAAAACATTCTTACTTTGGCAATTGTGGCTTTATTATATAATTAGTTAAATAATAACTGATGTTATAATTTATGTTATAATCTAAGTTATATAATAATTATATATTACTTTGTACCAATTAGCCTACTAAACTAATGCTTAGACACACTCGGTCTCTCTCGCGTACACTCGGTCTCTCTCGCGCGCAGACACACTCGGTCTCTCTCGCGCACTCTCGGTCTCTCTCGCGCACTGTCGCTCGCTCACGCAGTTCGTTTCGCTTTTGTCCAGTCCGGCGCCTCAACATATCGAAGATGTGTGGCGAGTGACTAGCCGCAGGTGTGTTGTTGTTGTGTAATCTGGTGAGCGGCATGGCGGCAGCCGGGTGGTGGGCGTACCCAAAAACAAGGATAGGAAGCGGCAGCATTGCTGATACTTTTTTTAAGCTCAAAACAGACAGATTTCACGCAAAATAGGCAGAAATTACATGCATTGTGAACGTCAGACTTATAATCATTTTCGTTCCATCTCGTCTCGTCAACGAAAACTCGAAAACGTCTCGTCATGTTTTAGTCACCTTAGAGCCATTTTTAGCCAGTCATCGTCGCGTTATCGTCATAAAAAAAAGGTGCGTCAACGAAATCATTTCGTTATCGTCATCGTTGACGAAAACAACATTGGCTCCAACAGTGGACCTTTTTTCACAAAGCTGCTTGGCAATTTCCCCGTAGCCCTTTCCAGCCTTGTGGAGGTGTACAATTTTGTCTCTAGTGTCTTTGGACAGCTCTCTGGTCTTGGCCATGTTAGTAGTTGGATTCTTACTGATTGTATGGGGTGGACAGGTGTCTTTATGCAGCTAACGACCTCAAACAGGTGCATCTAATTTAGGATAATAAATGGAGTGGAGGTGGACATTTTAAAGGCAGACTAACAGGTCTTTGAGGGTCAGAATTCTAGCTGATAGACAGGTGTTCAAATACTTATTTGCAGCTGTATCATACAAATAAATAGTTAAAAAATCATATATTGTGATTTCTGGATTTTTATTTTTTTTAGATTATGTCTATCACAGTGGACATGCACCTACGATGACAATTTCAGACCCCTCCATGATTTCCAAGTGGGAGAACTTGCAAAATAGCAGGTTGTTCAAATACTTATTTTCCTCACTGTATGTGGGGTGTGACTAAAAAGTGTGTGTTTTACACCAGAACGGACCTGAATGTGAGTTTTCAGTGAGTTGTGGTGCACTGAGGTTGCATGGTGCATGGAGGTTAAAGGTCAAGTTCACCCTTGCCATAACCTTTATTAAGGATTATGCTCATCTAGAAAAAAATGTTTTTTTACCGCAACTGTTGCCGCAGTGGTTACCATGCTATAACCATAGACTTTTCGCTCACGTGCAGAATATTAACATTAACCGTCTTTAAAATTCTGCATTAATTATTGGGAAGATTTTAGAAAGGCTGCATTTCTTGTTGGTTTTCATGAAAAGTCATTTTAGAGGTGGAGCAAGTTATTACATTTCGATGAAAGATTACGAAGACTAATATTTTTCTTCTTTGAAACAACGTGAACTGATGAATAATGCATAACAAATCCAGGAATGTGCATCACGAAAGTAATTATGGTCCATTTTTGATTCACATTGACTATAATTCAAGGTTTTTCTTGGGGGATTGTATTAAAAATGTACTGTAAGTCACTTAAGATAAGAAAATGTCTGCGAAATGAAGAATAATGTAATATACCATTCAAATATAAACCCTCCAGTTGAGGCGTATCCTCTTTCGGAATACCAAATCTGCTGTAGTATCCACACCAGTTTATGGAAACATTTTTAAGAGATTCAACTACTTAAATTGCTTTTGAGTTTTTGTTTGAGCATAGGATGTTGAATGACAGGTAATCAGAGAAGTGAAAATGGCTGTGCCATGTTTCAAGCCTACAAAAAAATTACAATCCTAATTTTCACCCAGACACAGATAAACCTTCTCCACAAATAAATGAAGTGCCCCAAGAATGCTCTCTCCCATTTTTAGTGTCCTCACATGTGTTGTGACCCTGGCTCATTCTGTCAATCCCACTATCCCCTCTGGCTCCCTCATTAGTGTCCACCCTCTGCCCCCCTCCACCGGACTGTCTGCAGGAAAGATGGACTGCTTTATGAGAGGGAGTTGATGTGCCCCCAACTACCCTAATTGAACCAGGAAGATGTATCTGTTGTGTTTTCACCATGGCAGACCTGAAAAGTCAAACAATCAACCTGCCTCCTCAAGGGAGGAAAGATGGAAGGCGGGAATGAAAAAAGCGAATTTGAGTCGTGTCCCTCTCAGTGCTTGGAGGACGTCTGTGGGACACGGGAAATCAGCTCATCCCTGCTCTTCTGATGAATAAGTATGTCAGGTAAAAATGGATGTTTCAAGTTAAAGTGGACAGAAAATACAGTTTAGAATAGCGTATCGGAGGAAAGAGCCCGTAAAATGGACGATCGATCATAGTGTCTGAGCAGAGGTGGTGCTGGGGTCTGTGAAATACGCCGTTCACCGACTCCCCTTATTTGCGGTAAAAGCCCATATGAAAGTGCTCCAAATTATCCACATCCGGACAAAATACAATCATCTTTTTCTGACTTCTGAACCTATTCATCAACAAGACATGAATGAAAATACACCCATTTGGGTGAGATGTACAGTGTGGGTGCATTTTTCTAAAGAAAAGCAAATGTTTGGATGTGATATTTACAATACAGTATGTCCTCAATGAATGTTTGAGCTCAATTTAAACAGAGTTTACATGATGTGCAATATAACTGACTGTAATTTGTGATAAAAGCCTAATCAATTGTACAGGGGCTCATGATAGAACTGCAGGGGGTTTGTGAGTTGATGAAAAGCTAAAATTAATAAAATAATACAAATGTCAAATTAAAATAGATATTTAAAATTAAACACATACTAAAAAAAGATGACATTTGTTTACTTGCATGTCATGTGACAATTAACCAGCATCTGAGAACTGTGGACTTGAGCATGTTGGCAAATCTAAGTGAGTACTACTAAGTAAATATTTTAGGTCAAAGGGTTTCAGCTGACGAAAAGTTTGGGAATTTTTATGCTTAAAATTACAAAAAGCATCACAAAAGTGCAATAAAATAGTTCATATAAGTTTGGAGAGTAAATTATAACAAAAGTACCTAATATCAAAGTCAGTTTTGATTTATGTTTGTCTAAATATTTTCCTCAAGATTTTGTGTTTAATATAAGTTTAATATAGCTTTAATGTGCATAGTGTATCCAAATAGGAACTGTTGTAGTGCACTCTTATTATTAAGTGTATAGTGTTTATATATTATAAAGCTGTTCAGGAAAGTAAATTCCATCCATGGGTTTCCTTGGGAATTGTCATATGCATTTTAAGAAATGATGATGTAAATATGTTAAAATAAGCTTTGTGGTTAATATAGATATGCTACATTTTTGTTCTACATCATAATTTACAGTCACACTTCACACATCTTCATTTAGCAACTTGTTAGGAACCTGTATGTATTAAACACAACGAAAGAATGCTTTTAATCTTAACATTATAGTGAGAATTTTAAATTTTGGGATGAACTTTTTGTTTATGTACACTAGATAAATAACAATTTAGAATTTTCATATTTAGTCAACTTGTTTTCCACCATTTTAATGCATTCCTACCTCCCAAATTTCTGCACTTGTGTGTTTTTGTGGTCTGTTATGTGATGTTTGCACGTGTATGTGAAGTCCATGGCCTCAAGGTGTCCTATTTATCATTGTAGGTTTCATAAGGGCCTCTTATGTCTGATATGCACTTTGGATGTGGTCTTTTGATGGTCATGCACTGATTTGGACACAGCAGATGGCTAGGCTACCCGACTGGACAGTTTATGCGGCATTACATCACCAAAATGGGGACTTGAAGGAGGCCCCCTGGACTTAGGGAGGCATTTGGGACAGAGACCATATTTGCATTGGCCAGACATGACATCATAACGACTGGTATGTTCCCATTGGCCTCCACGGCCTTAAATGAAGGGATTTACTGCTTGCCTCTGAACACAACAGACATTTACTGTTTCTTAAGCCATAGTGATCCTTTTCTTTCGAGGTCCAGGTTCAGCTCCTGTCTCTCACCCCTTGTCCTTGCTTTTCTACAGGGCTGTAAAATCCAAAAGAGGCATTTATAGTGTCCCATTGACAGTGAGGAAAAATAAAGCCTGAACTTGAGTAACATTCTCCTCACTGGCTCTTACTCACGTGGCTCATATTCCCCAGGTTTCACAGGCAAGGCTTAAGCCTAGTAGACTTTAATGCATGTTTGAGCTGTTTTGACTGAAAGCAATTTCCACTGACTTAAAATATGTCAGTTCCATTGTTTTGTCTCGAGATGCACAACAGTAATGTTTTTTTTTTTTTTTTTTTTTTGTATGTCCTAATTAAATTAAGGCATAATCCTTGTTTACTCTAAGCCCTCTCTGTGAAACCAGGCCATAGTGTCTGTTTACAATAGATTTCACAGTTTGTGGCGTATTTGAACTTGCTCTTATTGAAACCTGCTAAAATAATGCAGACCGCAAATTAACAACACTATCAGGCATATTTAATTCTTAATGAAATCCCCCTGAATACACTGACAGAATCATTGCCCTTCGAAGATCTAAGAGAACTGCAGTGAAAACACAAGTACTGCATACAGATTTTTTTGTCAGTGGCTTGTAGAATACTTGACTGTAGTTTAACTTTTTGAAATGAGTTGCTCAGACAAAATTATTAGCCAAAAGTTATTATTTCCAAAATTATGGAAAGTCTGTTCACTCGGCGGCCATATTTGCATCACTTCCAGGCGGCTATTTTGGGCATCCAAGACCAAGCCCTATTTAAATGGGGGAATCCTGAAATCTTATTAATGGCTCTTTTATTTAGATGGTGGGACTTATTCTGCCATATTGTGCTTTGCACATTCTCTTTTTCATAAAAGTTTTTGGCTAAACTTCAGGAAATTGGATTGAATTTTAGTTTTTGCCATACCTCTCAGTTGACAGCACAAACACATTACAGTGAGAAATCATCCTTGAACTTTGTACACATAATATATGCTTGTGTGTGTCTGTCATTGAAGACAGTGGGCCCTATTTTAACGATCTGAAACGCAAGTGTCAAAGCGCAAAGCGCAAGTAACTTTGTGGGCGGGTCTTGGCGCTGTTGCTATTTTCCCGGCGGGATAAATGACTCTTGCGCCTGGCGCAAATCTAAAAGGGGTTGGTCTGAAGTAGCTTCATTATTCATAGGTGTGGTTTGGGCGTAACGTGAAATAAACCAATCAGAGCGACATCTCACATTCCCTTTAAGAGCAGGCACGCTTGTTCCATGGCGGATTGCTATTATAACGGCGGATTTGCCAGGCGCACGACAGGAACGGTTCAAGGCCGAGGAGACCGACGTTCTCGTCAGGGACGTTGGGGATGGAGAAACACACCCAAATTAACTTCGGTTAAACAGGCGTATGATAATTTGGGTAAATGTGTAAGCTAGATGTATGCTTTTATAATAAAATGTCTATCTATCTATCTATCTATCTATCTATCTATCTATCTATCTATCTATCTATCTATCTATCTATCTATCTATCTATCTATCTATCTATCTATCTATCTATCTATCGTAATAATGTATGATTTGCAAAAATAACTGCTGCGTCTGTGTGTAGATGAGAGAATCAAAGTGTATGCGCGTTGTGCACACGCTACATTGATTAAGGCCAAGCATGTGCCCTTAAAATAGCAAATGAATAACAAGCGCAACGCGCCACTGACTTTAATCTGTTTTTTTTCGGTCAGTGGCGCAATTGTTTTCTAAACCTGTAAAATAGCATGAGGGAACGTTTGCGCCGGAACACGCCTCCTCTTTGCGCTGAACCGCCCTGGGAACCGCCCTGTATATCTTAGTTAACCGACGTGCATCTGTGGAGGGAAAAGTCCGCTTTGCGCGGGTGCAAAATAGGAATGATACATGCGTCGGTGTACAAAGTCAATTGCGCTGGGTGCAAGATAGGGCCCAGTATGTGTTGAATGTTTATACACTTACGCATTTTCCACAAGAATGATTCTTAAAATTTTCCACATGCTCAAATCTTCACATATGTTCATTACTGAATGTCACTGCAATATTGCCGTAGATGATTGACAAATTGCGTTCACCTCGCCCATCATTGATGGATGAAATTAAGTAATTACATACATCTTAAATGGAGCTGAGCCTCTTGGGATATTTGCAGGGAGGAGAAGAGAGTACTATTCCCAAGCTTTTTTGTCTTTTTTTAATCCATTACAAATCCATTGCACTGTCAACTTGATTTATGTGGCGCCAGGCCTGTGTCTCTTTCAATGTCACGCACATAAAAAATAAAGACGACGTCCTTATCATATACGATGATATCTGCTCTTCCATTCAGCTTCCTTAAAGTTTGAACAGGGAAGAAAAACTCGCTTTTAGTTCCAGCGCTGGATACACTCACACACGGGTAGTTTGTGTGACTTCTTATTGTAATAAAACTTCAAAGCTTTTAGGGTCACAGGGTCCAAAAATAACACTTGCAAAGAGCCAGCTGCAGGTAAAAATTGGCTTTGGCGAGTAAATAAAACGTTGTTGCTGGAGTTGCAGCATAATTCGGGGTCTAAATCAAGGAGGTCTTTAATACCTGGAGAATTTGAAATCTTAGCATTCCTTTCATCTCAGTGGTAGGCTTTGGCTGGCATTCATTTTGAATGATTTGTGGTTTTATATGTTAGCTGCAGTGTAAAAGCTACTTTTGAATGGCTTTCAATGGAGAAATAGGCTTTTTGGAGCCAGATGTTGTGACCAAACCTGACCCTAACCCTTAGTTTCAGGTTTCCTTGCTTGATTTAAATCAACTGAATCAGTGACTGCCTATATATATATACAGTGATGGCCAAAATTATTAGAACACTTGGCATTTTTGAGAGGTTTTAGTTGTTATTTTCCAAGAGGGCAATGACCCTAAACATTCTTCTAACTATTGCCGGAACTACCTGTGATGGAAGTAATCTGCTGAAACATTGAAAATTATGGACTGGCCCCATCAAAGTTCGGACCTCATCCCCATCGAGCAAATTTAGGGTGAGTTAGAAAATAAACTGGACAGATGTATTTTACATTCAAAGGAGTTTGTATACAAATATATATATTTGGAGTTAGTACGTTTTTTTTCCCCCACTTATTATTTCAATGAAGCAATGCTCTCAAATTATCCAATGTTGGCAGGTGCTGTTAACCCTCTGGGGTCGACGATCTCGTTGGCACGTTTTGGTGGACTTTTTTCCACATAGTATAACGAGTGAGGGGCCGTTCACATATCGCGTCTTTTGCGAACTCAAATTCGTTATTTCAAATGTCGGCGTGCAGTTCTCTTCTCTGTAAATAAATCTTGTAGCAGAGCAAGCGTTTTCGGTGGTGGAAATCCATTACTGAAACTTCCTCGTCGTTGTGGAGAGCGCAGTTCATGGTTGCATTGCAACAACAGACGCCACGGGAGCGCAAGCGCTTTCCACACGTTTTAGACGGGATATGTGAACGGCTCCTCACACATCATTCGAAACGCTAAAGGGTCTACTTTTGTTCGTATACACTCACGATAACAACAAAACATAACATGTGCTTTTGTAAAATAAAGAAAACAAACAAGATGCATTTTCTGCTGTCTCAATCACACAGACATGAGAGAAATGTCTTTAGAAAGCTTGAAATGTCTACTTTCAAATGAAGTCATATCGAAAAACAGATATTCTCTGTTTATGTAATCCATATGAAACCAACAAGTGGTACAGTTTCTCGCCGTTCTCAAGTTCATTTTGGATTCAGAGACTGCAGGTTAATTGATTGATGATAAAGTGCTATAATGAAGACTTTGCTATGCCAGAATGTGAATAGCTTACTGGTTCGACCTCTATATTCAGGAAAGAAAGAATGTTGTTGCTGATTGTTGATTGATATCAGCATATCAAATGAAGTGCTGATGAGCATGTGATTTACAGAAGGGCCTTTAATGGGTAACCTTGTCCCTCCAACTGTCAGGGGAATTCTGTGAACAAAAACAGTCCTCCAGGCCTTCTCTGGCAAATCTCCATATCTGGGACTCTGTCCTTGAGGCCTGTCATGGTGCCATCTTTATTTTTCATATATATATCTCTCTATGTTGTTTGTCAACATTGTTTTGTATTCGTTTTGGTGCATGGTTGTAGGGCACCCCACTTGACAGTCGTCTTAACAGAAAGAATCGGGGTAGGTTCATCCAAGGTGAGATTTTAGGTCACTTGTCACTTAAGCTGACAGAAGAGAGAGAGCTTGCGTTACGAAGTCTAGTGTTACGAAGCTGTTTGACTACAGGCTCGGAGGGCAAGTTGTGTTAAATGACAGCTACTGTCCTTCTCCCCTTCTTGTGCTGCATGCTGTTAGGTTGAACTCTGATGGACTGACTGGAGCAAACTGCTTCCTATTCAGCTCAGGCTGTTGTCATTTCTAACAAGGGTGTTTGCTATAAATGGCTTTGTGTCAACTGTTTATATGGTTTCAGTGCGTTCGGAATAGGACTGGCAATTTATTTTAAATCAAGTTAATTACATGATATTGCAAATAATAATGTATCACTATTATATTATATTAACTCGATTTTTAAATATATATATTTTTATTTATAGTGGGAATATAATAAAAAATAGTGGGAAAATCCTTATGGTATTTGCATACAGGTTAGGGGGCATGATGAATATCATATTGATTGCATATTTTTTCTTTTATAATTTCACTAAATTGACAAAATTGTCAGTCCATTTTGGATAGAGAAGTCTGAGAGAAGTCTGCTTGCTTTAGCCGTATTCGGACGGGATTAGTTTTACAAGGGTAGACGGAGTAATGTAATTTTACCACAGGACGTCTGTAATAATAATGGCCGGTTCGCATGGGAGAAGACATCTCAGTAAAACTACCAGAAGTGGGAGTGGTAACTCGATTTGCGCACCCCCGTCACCTCCCTGTTGTCATGTGCGTATTATGTTGCTTCATGTCCGCAAACACATATAACCTATATTTATATGTATATAAAACAGTTTGGTCCAGATTGGATTATGTCGGTAATAGGCACTTACCTAACACTAAAATAAGTTTTGTGCCTTCGACTTTCTTTTTGATCTGAATGGTATGTGTTTTTTGCCACAGACATGTCCCACCACCTAGAATGCAAATGAATACTTCATACTTGAAAAAACGCAGAAAACTACTTTTAAACAGGAAATCATGGAATATTTACGTACATATTTACAGCGGGTCTATTCGCACTGGATTAGTATTACCTGAGGTGATTTTTCCGGACCTTTTTACAGAAGGGAAAAGTCGCCGTAATCTTTACTGACATTGTCTGTAATGATTACTGAGATGGCACATTCGCACGGGACTAAAATCACTGAGAAGCTGTGGTAATAATTACTTTACCCCACCTCTCCATGTTAAACTAATCCAGTCCGAATAGGGCTTTTGTTTATCTCAATTCCCTCATGTACTTCCATTTTTACAGAGTATCACATGGCTCTAACTCATGCCGGCGAATAATAACGCATATGGCTGATGACTTACTGTGAATGACACCATAACGGATGTCTATTTTTGATTAATGGCGGTGTGTTACATGATGCACAACGTGGTGTCATGTATTTCACTACAGTGTTGGTTGCTATACCCACAACACTGAAACATTTGCCAGTCAAACATGAGCACTTGACCCAGAAACTTAAACTGGACCATTTATGGAGCACATTTACAGTGGACATACTGCTGGTCAGCACTTCCTTACTGGCCACCATTTGGAAAGGCAGTCAAGTTCATTGGCACACCCCTCTCTCCCTCTCTCTCTCTCTCTCTCTCGCTGTTATTTTCCCAAGGCCTAGTACTAATCACGTTGTCACAGAGTGAAAGACAAAGAACTCAATGAGTACACTCAGGACTGTAGTAATAATAATAATAATAATAAATGCAATCATAATAATAACAACAAGAAGATAATACATTGACCTGTAGCTCTTCCCCAGCTTGTGTGGGTCGATGTTGGCTCACTACAGGAGCTGTGTGTGTGTGTGTGTGTGTGTGTGTGTTCATCATTGAGGCTAATGATGTCCCCGGGTCCCTTCTGAAGCTGGTGGGGACTTACACAACACTGCACGATCATGTTTGATTATCATATCTCTCATTCTTACACACATACTGTAAACTCTGTCTCTGTATCAATATCTATCTATCTATCTATCTATCTATCTATCTATCTATCTATCTATCTATCTATCTATCTATCTATCTATCTATCTATCTATCTATCTATCTATCTATCTATCTATCTATCTATCTATCTGTCTAATTTGTCTATCTGTTGTTGTTTTTTTCAATATCTCTGTCTCTCTTTGTTTTATTTGTGTCTTTATTTATTGGTTTATTTGATAGGGACCATGCATATTCATGAACATTGTTGTATAAAAATACACCATGTAAATATGCCAGAATTAATAAAAATAACTACTTTTCATCTGCAGTCCCTAGGCCGGTAACATAAGACTAACATAAAGACAACCAACAATCATACAGCGTTCATTCACTATAACAAAACAATATTGTATACATTGACAACAATATACATTGTCAAAACAAAACAAAAATACATGATGACAAAGACACCTCTATACTGCATATTTAATAGTGAAAGTATATGTTAACTGTTAACCAACAGTGAAAGTATATGGGTGATAAATGTGTGACAGTTAAAAGTGAGTACATCTCTGGTTTTCTAGGAGCCACTGTTTTAAGTGAGTTTTAAAGGTGTTAAATGTAGGGCACTCTTTTATTGGGAGGGGAAAGCTATTCCAGAGTTTACCGCCTATTATTGACAATACGTTTTGTCCAAAAGTGGTGTGTCCCCTTTTACAGAGACCCGTGTACTACCTCCGCTTTCAAGTCTTTGGAAAAAGCCATGCAGCGGAGGGGGGAGGGGGGTTGGGGGGGCAAGATTATATAACACCACCAAACAAGCATACTTGAAACGTCTATCTATCTATCTATCTATATGAAGAAGTGCCATCTGAAATTTTCTTCTAGAATGATCATTTTTTATCAAGCTTGTATATTTAAGTTCAGTAATTTCACTTAAATGGCAATTTGTCATTTAAGTGAAATTACTGAACTTAAATAAGAAGCCTTTCTTAGAGAACAAAACTCTAAGATGGCACTTAGAGGCTTTTGCATCTGAACTCTTCATATATATCTATATATCTATATATATCTCTCTCTCTCTATATATATATATATATATATATATGTGTGTGTGTGTGTGTGTGTGTGTGTGTGTGTGTGTGTGTGTGTGTGTATATGTCTGTCTCTGTCTGTGCATGTCTATCAATCTGCCTGTCTATCTGTCTATTATCTGTATTTTTTTTCAATATGTACATCTGTCAATATCTCTTGTTTCTATCTGTTTATCTAAACTGTTGTTCTGTCCATGTTTTTATGTTCATTTGTGACATGGATAAACTGCTTTTCAGAATAATAATGCAATATCAGACACCACGTAGTGACCTGTATATGACGTGACCTCTGCATCACTCCGTAAGTGTTTGTGATGGATTCCAGTCATAAATCTGTGTCTGCGTATTCTGCTGAACAGCATGAGGCCTTACACAAGAGTACAGACTTTACGTTCGAAGGTACTATATGAGAATTCGGGATGAACACAGGACCGCAAAGTGAAGGAAGCTGACAGTTAAGCTGAAGGGAAAGTGCAGAGTTAAACTGATATTGATATTGATATGTTCTTAGGTCAAGAAAATGACATCATTGCATCTCGCGCTCACCTCGCTTAAACTAAGCATATCGGTTTTGACGGTTTGCCGACAAACACCGGTGTGACCTGACATTGACGGAGAGGCTCGTTGGAAACGGTGTAATTTCGAAGGGCTATTTTGAGCGTGAGACAGATGCCTCATTTACGTAGATCAATAGAACAGATCTCGGGGGCGGAGTGGGCCGGACTGACACTGGGGAGGTCCATGTGACTCTCACTAGAGGCCTGCTATATATACCACAGCCTCACACTGAGTGTCATATTACCACGGTTACCGACGCGGCCAACGCGCCAGCACCTGACTCGAGGTGGCGAGGGGACTCGCTGAGATGGATAATGAGATGAGTCAGCCATGACATGGCAGAACAACGGAAAGGAAAGTGTAGGACAAAAGAGGGTGGAGATAGAAGTATAGAAAGGTAAAAAGAGCAAGATGCAGTTATTAGAGGACGCTACGTCACCACATTCCTGATTCGCTGAGTCATGGTTCAATGAAGTACATTTTCTCTCCAATAAAGCCATGATTCACAACAAAAATAATTACCTAAAGATCAATTTCTAATTCATTAGTGTGGCTAAAAGTGTGTTTTTTTTTATGTTTTATGAATAGCACCTCTTTGATTCACATCAAGATCTCTAGACAGAGGTGGACAGGGTAAGATAAGGCTTTTTTTTTAAACAATTTGTAACAAAAAAAATAAGGTATGTTTTCTGTTTAAGATGGCCCTGATATTATGGTGTTTTTATGTTCTCCATTTAAACAGCATTAGCTCTTCTCTTCAAGCTCATGAGAGACATATAGTGTCAAGTCCCTGTTCTTTTCAATGAATCAGTTGCTCCATTTCACAAAACTGGTCTTTCACAAATTGATCTGATTATTGTGTTCTACTCACAGACTCTGGTCACAGCTGTTTAACTCTGGTCTCCCACTTAAGTGGAGAATTTTCAGTGAATAAAGGCCTCTATATCTTTTGTTCCTCACACACAGCTATCATATGGCATCAGAAGACTTGGGATATAGCACATGATGGACTACTTTCATGGTGCGTTTGTGTCCTTTTACATGCTTGAAAGCTTCAGTCTCAATCCAGTGTAGTTTAATATGCTTCACACAACATATAATTCTAGCTTTCATGCTTGTTCAAGCCATCACACAGTGCCGGTCCTGCCTCATTTGGCACCCTAGGGTTTGCCTATACGTCACCTTATGTGTTAGACTGGTCCTGCTGTTACATCATAAGTGAGAGCGCCAACTAAAATGTAAAATATCTGAAAATTTTCCTTGGGTCCGTTTCCCAAAAGCATTGTTATCCAACCATGGTCGCAAGTTCTGTCGTTATCAGCATAGTTCAACAAGTCTGTGTTTCCCGAAACCATAATTCCACCGAACATTTGCAAAGAGCATCGCAAAGTTGTGTGGGACAAATCTCGACCTGTGGTTAGAAGCATAGTTTATTGTTTGCATGTCATGGGAACTTAATAAATCTCTATCTTGAGCAAAACAAGCAAACTGACATTCAGTATCGATATATTTCATTACGAATATATAAAAATTGTATTTACGTCTTTTAGTTTGTTTTTGCGCTCATGTGCGTACCTGCTCTAGTACGCCTACGATTGAATCTGGAAATAAAGCAAAACAATTTTTGAATTAGTCCTCAGCAGTGTTGGGAACGTTACTTTAAAAAAGTAATTAGTTATAGTTACTCACTACTTGTTCCAAAAAGTAACTGAGTTAGTAACTGAATTACTCTATAATAAAAGTAACTCGTTACCAGGGAAAGTAACTATTTGCGTTACTGTAAAAAAAAAAAAAAAAAGTTGCTATATGTCAAAGAATTTGGATTTTTTTGAGCAGTTTTTAAGTCAGTTGAAATGAGTAGAACAGACAGGTGTTTGTACATAACTTTCAATATTTATTGCACGTCGACAGACAGCAAGAGGTTTATCCTGCACTTCAAGCATTATCTTTGTAAGAAAAGTAAACAGTTACACCATATAAAGTGCATTTAACTCTGCAAATTAAATCAACCTCTCTCAACTTTTTATTAAAAGTTTTATTAATAAAGTAAAGGCATTGGACCAGTTTATTTGTAGTGCACTGACTGTGCACATTATATAAGATTAATATATTTGTTTTCCTTAAAATTTTAATTAGCAGTAACTTAAACACTTTTTGATGTTTGAAGGCCTCACACACACACACAAATGTAAACACTTTGCGACTTTTCGATCGCGCCCGCGCCTCTCTCTCTCTCTCTCTCTCTCTCTCTCTCTTTCTCTCTCTCTCTCTCTCTCTCTCTCTCTCTCTCTCTCTCTCTCTCTCTCTCTCTCTCTCTCTCTCTCTCTCTCTCTCTCTCTCTCTCTCTCTCTCTCTCTCTCTCTCACACACACACACACACACACACAAATGTAAACACTTTGCAACTTTTCGATCGCGCCCGCGCCTCTCTCTCTCTCTCTCTCTCTCTCTCTCTCTCTCTCTCTCTCTCTCGGTTCAATACGAATACATGTACCGTTCCACCCCTAGTTCTTGCCTTTGACCTCAATTAATTTGAAGTAGTGCTTATATCTCCACCTTGAAAATGCCAACTTTTCATCGGATTGCTCCTGACTCGCCATCTCTGCTGCTTCATCGAATATGTTTAGCTGGTGTGTGTGTGTGTGTGTGTGTGTGTGTGTGTGTGTGTGGCGCGTGTGCTGGCATGTGTGTAAAAACACTGGCTCTGATTGGCTACCATGAAACACATGACCCTGCCTTAGCCAATCATAATCGCTTACCTTGTTATTAACCCACTTCCTCAATCGCTGTGCGAGCCAGGGGTGGGTTCGGATTACACAGTTTATTCAATCAATGCATAGTAACGCACCGCATTTAACGTTCAGTAATGTTAACGGCGTTGTAACGACGGGAAAAGTAATTAGTTAGATTACCCCGTTACTGAAAAAATAACGTCGTTACCTAACGCCGTTCTTTTAAACGGCGTTATTCCAAACACTGGTCCTCAGATTCCATGAACATCAAAAAATCGTACATTAATTCGATCTCAAACTAGTTAATTAAAACCAAGTTATTATCCACCACCTGTGTGACATTATCAACTGACGTGGCTAAACGACAAATTTATGACAATACGGTTTCGGGAAATAGTCATGACTAGCAAGTTGTTCTCTTCAACAATCCATCATGGTATTTGGTTTGGTCGTTGTATGGCAAACTCACCCAAGTTTGAGTTTTCTACACAAAAACATCAGTGTTATTGTACAGAAAACTCAAACTCGGGTGAGTTTACCATACAACGACCTAACTCACTATAATAACATCAGTGTTATTGTAGTATTATTTATATACTATTACAATTTTTATAAATATTTAGATTTTTTTTTTTTCAGTCCTGTTTTGCATGTATGTATTTATTATTGCAATTACAATAAGTGGGTTATAACTACAGTAGGTACTAACCCTGAACCTGTAGTTACCTTATATTACCATTACTTTCCTGGCTAACTACACTGTAAGTACATGTACAGTAAAATAGTGTAACCACATTTTGAATTATCTTTTTTTTTTTATGTATTACTATTTAGGTTTAGTTCATTTTTATTTCATTTTTATTTTAGTTTTAGTTGTTTATTTATTTCCAGTTAGTAATTTAAACATATTTCAGTTAGTTAACGTTTCGACTGAAAATTCGCTGAAATTCAGATGCGGTACCATACATAGATATGGTAATGGTTTCATTTACGGCACGCGCTGTAAGCATTAGACCAATCTCAACAGACTGGGCCGTCTGACCAATCAGAGCAGAGTAGGCTCACGGAAAGGAGGGGTTTAGAGAGACTGAAGACTCTTTGAGAAATTAGGTGATGTGTAATGTGTATTATGAGGAAATTAACGTGTTTTTTAACCTTGGATGCATGTAAACCTACTGTAGGAGGCCTTTAAAACAAAATTAGGAACTTTTAAAACAGCATAAAATGGGCACTTTAAATGATAATATTTTCCATGTGCTCCCTTAAACAGAGATACAGTAGAATGAAATGATTGCTTCTTCCTGAAAATGTAGTCACATGCTTTTTTTCATGGGTGGCTCATCTAGTGACTGATGTCTTAGACTCTGTGTCGATATGTTAACTTTGAGACACGGTGGCTAAGTGAGCAGATTGTTTGTTCACACTGTTACGATGTGCTCGCTTAGCATCTTGCGCCATGATTATTCATGAAGCAATGCATTGTGAAAAATAGACTATTAACGGAACTTTGACAGGTAATGAAATTAGCAGCTCTCTCACATGGTCTCTTGCTTAGTTCGCTTAGCCTATGCGAAACAGATCACCTCCTATAGGGCTAATAGAGCCATTAGCACCTTAGCACGGTGCGTGACTACTCCGCATAGTGATATTTGATGAGATGCTTATATTAGGAAAGGAATGCAATCATTATGCACAGAATCACTTTACACCGAACACCGATCTGAAGTGACATCTCTTAATTTTTCCCCGAAACCTCGCCGGCCTTTTCCCGCGGTGCCACGTTTGAGTGGATTTACTCCATCAACCCCTAAAGCTAGTCTGGAGAGATGTGTGTGTCAGTGCTTGACTGTTGCGTTATTACTTAACGGCTGGAAAGTCAAGCAGGGATTCTGGCTCGGCTCTCACACTCGAAGATGACTGCATGGATGCATTAGACTTTCATTGCTTTTTTTCTCGCTTTTATGAATTTCTTAAACAATGAAAGGAGAGGGCTTAGACAAAACACCTCTGAAGCGAGAACTACACCATTTCAGTAATCAGTCCCTGTAGTCCTGGATCGAAGACACATCTGGGCGGCTCCGCTCACATGCCGAAGCCAGACTCGCTGAGGTCAGGGAGGTCACATTATTCTGACATCTACAACTTCCACCTCATAACAAACACGCAAAGCATGAAGTCGCGGTCAGGTGCCCTTAGCTCTTGTTCGTGTAGCGCAGTAGTTCGGTCAGACCTGGTGGAGAAGGACATCATTAATCTTCATTCTACACCTTTCAGTTCATATTAAGCAACACAATACCAATGGGACTGTTTGAAAGAATGCCTGAATTATTGCTATGAAGCATCTGTCCCAGTGGCATTAACTAATATAGACCGCACATTACTCGCTTTAAAAGTCATTTTTAACACCGCGGCTAATGAATGTTAGCCTGAGCGCTGAGGTAAACATTAAATGTGACAAATGGAGAATGTGAAAATGGAAAGAACAACAACAAAAGAATGATGAGGTAATCATAAGCACATAGTGCCTCAAAGTTTAAGGAACTTTTATATATTTATTTTTACACGCATAGAACATTTCTCCAGATATGGACATTTTAGGACATTCATCTGAAAAATAACATTCTTTCATTATTTTCTCACGCTCATGTCAGCTTTTTTTCACATTTCTGAAATTGTGTGATGCACTGTAAAAAAAGGTCGCTGCCTTAATTTTTCTTTATTGATTTAATTAATCAACTTAAATTACATTTAACTGACTTTAAAAAGTAAGTTGAATCTTGTATAGCTCATCATTTATTTTTAATTAACTTGATGAATTAAAGCAATGTAAAATACATGTTTTCATAACTTATTGACTATATAATTTGTTTACAGTGTAGACATGAGAAAATTACATTTGTACTATTTTGGAATAAAATATCCAACTCCTTTGTCTTGCTATGAGGGTAATTTCATAGCTATGCTATTTTAATGCAAACAACTACATATTTTGAAATATTTTGACAATTACTATTAATTTTCCTTTGTTTCATATTTCATGACCACTATTGTAAACGTTTAGAAAAGAAAAATATTAAACTGATGGTTGTCCAACAATCGAGGGACAGTCGTAATTTGTGTAAAAATCATTTAAAATAATTTTCACACAGTATATTTATTTCAATCTTTATTTGAATGAACATACTGAAAATATTTTTATAATGGATTTTCTTAGTTTAAAGCTACACTGTGTAATTTTTTTTGTTGATTCTTAGCAAAAAAACACTTAGTTCTTTCAAAAATATATGTGCTCATTAATGTATATTTACTTCTTTCAAGTAATAAAGTATTCTCGTAAGTTTATAATCTGCCATTGAAAGTACATACGGGTGAGGGGTTCGAATGCCGGTCGCCATGTTGCCCCTCCATCTTGAAACTACATTAGCCAAAGAGGGACATACCTGTAAATTCAAGCTTCGCCTTTCGCGCTTTACACTCAGAGACGAATGCGAGGGGGAGATTACTCGCGACTGCCGGCAGATTTGAAAGATTGCTGATGGAGGATCACGCCTATTTTCGAGGACATGTAGCAGAGTCGCCAAGGAAGCGAAAGAGAGAATTAAAACGTCAACGCGACAAAGTCAATACTGGAGTAACTTTTCCCAGATGGAAAGAGCTCATGAGGAGCAAAGATTTTAAAACGGACGCCGAAGTTGCCTGCTTTCTTCTCGACAGGTAATTCAGCCTATTTGTGTAAATTCGAAGTTTTATAGTTGCTTGTCTAACCATAGCATGGTTGTGCATAACGCCAGAACGACCTCTAGTATAACTTGCGTTACTTTTCCTCACGTCAATGGTGAAAAAGTATTGTTTACCTTGTAACATAAATCTGTGCTGCGACGGATCACAGGTGATAGTTTTAAAGGCGCAATTGGACGAAGTCGAACTGGAAGCCATGTTAATCTTGGAATAATACGGCCACCGTAGGAGTTAACGCCCTCGAAATTGAAAGGAACAGAAACTAATATTCACTGGGTAGTCATATACAATTTCACCGCTAGATGGGGGAAAATATCACACAGTGTAGCTTTAAGACATTTTGGGTCTGGTAAAATGTATTTAAAAAATAGCAAAAAATAGGTTTCAAAATCATAATAATGTGACTTTCATAACAAAAGTGTGAAAAGTGACTGTAGAAGAAACACCCCTATATGTTTTGTTTTTATATGAGTATTTACTAGTTTGCATATTCTACTTTGTTCTGTCATTACAGTCATTGTCCTTTAAGCATTATTATTTTCACTGCATCTAAATTTCGCAGGTCACAGTTTCGGTAAAGATGAAGCGATACGTGAGGGTAATTCTGTGTGCATGCACCGCGTGCAACAGTCATTACATGCATAAATAAGTCTGCTGTCTGCTTTTCCCTGTATACCTGCCTCTCTAAAACATATTCACCAGAATTGTTAAGCAGTTTTTCTCAGAAACACAATCTTTTCATAATCGTTTCATAAATCCTTCATGGCACCTCACACAGAGACTCCGATCGGGCGGGCGAACGAGACGACTGCTGTACGGCGTTAGTCATGGTTATGAAATTTGTTCTCAGGCGGTGAAAACTGGTTACACCAAAGCAGAGAGTTTCTCAAGGCAGTGGGGCAGAAATATAATTTAAAAGTCAATTTGTCTGTTTATATTTCCTTTCCTACGCTTGTTCGTCTCCATTATTTAGGAGGAGCCAGGAAATAACGGCAGTGCGAGTGTGGCTAATCCATGTCAGAATTTATAAAGGCCTGTCTGTTTCGGCTCACTCAAGGCTTGTGTGAGTCTTTAGACACTCGCTTCAGCTCGGAACACTTGCCTGAAAATTGGTTTCAGAAACAGGCTGGGCATCATTAACTTCCCTTGTTGTCATTGTTTTTCTCTTCTAGCTTCTATGATTGCTCATGTGTTCATGTCATATATGCTTTAAAGGAACATTTCACCTAAATATTACATTTCGGTCATTATTTACACGTTTTTTTACCCATACAATACAACAAGATAATTTTTTTTAAAACATCATACATGTCTTTGTGCACTAAATCCCTGTTCTTCTAAAGCCATTGTGGAGGGAACATATTGAAATTTAGAAGACAATTTTTAGGAATAAAAAGCTATTTTCCCACATGCAGTTACAATGAATGTTGAATATTATGGAAGCTTGTTTTTCAACACAATTTTCGCACAATTGCGAGTTTACTTCTTGTAATTCTGCCTTTTTTCCCTCAGAATTGCAAGTTTTCATCTCGTAATTCTAACTTTTTTCTCAAAATTACGAGATATAAACTCAGAATTGCAATATATCAATTCGCAATTCTGACTTTATAACACAATTGTACTTTATATCACGCAATTCTGTGAAAAAAAGTAAGAATTGCGAGATCTAAACGTGCAATTGCGACAGAAAAAAAGTCGTAATTGTGAGATAAAAAGTCGTAATTACCTTTTTTCTTTTTTATTCCTTAACGGAAACAAGTTCCCAGTGAATAGACCATTCATTCTTCAAAAAGAACATAAAAGTATTCTTAACTACTACATTTTAGGCAAGGCAAGGCAAGTTTATTTATATAGCACATTTCATACAGTATGGCAATTCAAAGTGCTTTACATACAAAGGAATAAAACTAATCACAAAATAAAAGCAAGGAAAATTAAAACAGTTATTCAAAATGCTTTACATAGAAAGGAATTAAAATATCTCACTATGGCAATTCAAAGTGCTTTGCATAGAAAATAAGCACAAAAGAAAAGCAAGGGAAATTAAAACAGTTATAAAAGAACTGTATAAATGATACAGTTCTAAAAAGAATTAGAGTAAAATGAATTTAAGTAGTAAAAAGATGATGCATACACTGTAAACAATTTGCTGTAGTTATGCAGCTGTTTGCCAGTAACTTACTGTAGATTTAAATTTATGCTATTTACTGGCAACAGTTTGTTCAAAGTTAAATGAACATTAAACATTAACAAGTCTTTGTCTTTACAGAATAAAACTATAAAATAACAATCTAATGCAAAGCATTCTGGGAACCAGAAATCTTCATCAACCTTTTTCTGTTTTTTTTTTTCCTTCAGATTTTGGTTCCCAGAATGCTTTGCATGAGGCTGTTATTTTAGTTTTATTCTGTAAAGATAAAGACTTGTTAATGTTTAATGTTAATTTAATTTTGAACAAATTGTTGCCAGTAAATAACATCAATTTAAATCTACAGTAAGTTACTGGCAAGTAGCTGCCAGTAATACTGTAATTTCTACAGATTTTTCTAACAGTGTAGAATAACCTTCTCATCTGGCAAAACACCGGTGTATCTTATTTTGCATATAGTTTTACTCTTACACTGTGTGTGCGGTGTTTATTCAGCGTGCCTAAGAATTCCCTTGGACGTCTCCGATGGACCCAATTTTTCCCTAAAATCGGACAGGAGGAGCTCTAGGACTGACCTCGGGTTCACTGCCCCAAAAAACCCATTTGTTCGGAAGCTCTAGGAATGGAGTCGATCCAGTGCGCACCCCACAGAACCTGGAATTTAATTACACATCAAACTCACTACTCCATCACAGACCCAGGTCATCAGCATGGTTTCAACTTTCAATTTCCCCTATTAAGTGGTTTATGTTTCTCTCTTACCCAATTCTCAGTGCCATCTGAGTTTAGAATCAAAAGGAGGATGCAGAAATAAAATACAGTGTATATCAGTCGGACGTACAGTGGCACAGTGCTCATTCACTAAGTGCACAGCTAAACAGAAGTGTTTTGAGTCTGAATTTGTATGTGACTACTGTAGGAGCACATCTGATCTCTTCTGGATGCTGGTTCCAGTTGTGGCTGGCATAATAGCTAAAAGCAGACTCGCCATGCTTAGAGTGAACCCTTAGTATTTCTAGCTGATGTGATCCTAATGATCTGAGTGATCTGTTGGGTTTATATTCAGTGAGCATATCTCCAATGTATTGAGGTCCTAGGCCATTGAGTGATCTATATACCAGTAATAATACTTTATAATCAATCCTAAATGTAACTGGGAGCCAATGTAAAGACCTGAGGACTGGTGTGATGTGTTCATATGTTCTGGTTCTGCTCAGCGTTCTGTATGAGCTGCAACTGTCTCATGGTCTTTTTGGGAAGGCCAGTGAGGAGTCCATTACAGTAATCCACCCTGCTGGTGATGAAAGCATGCACAAGTTTCTCTAAGTCTTGACTGGAAACAAAGCATCTAATTTTGAGATGATAGTATGGTGATTTAGTTATTGCTTTGACATGACTACTGAAACTAAGGTCTGACTCTAGAATCACACCGAGATTTGAGTGAAGGTATGCGCTCACCTTGAGAACTTCATCTTTGTTTCCAAACGCAATGACTTCAGTTTTGTCTTTGTTTAACTGAAGAAAGTTTTGACACATCCAACTGTTGACTTCGTCAATGCATTGGCACAGGGAGTCAATGGGGCTGTAATCGTTAGGGGATAGGGCTAAGTAAATCTGTGTGTCGTCTGCATAGCTGTGGTAAGAGATCTGGTTCTTTCTCATTATTTGGCTCATTGGGAGCATATACAGGTTGAACAGGAGTGGCGCAAGAATTGAGCGTTGAGGGACTCCGCATGTCATGGATGTCCACTCAGACTTATGGTCTCCTATACACACATAATAACCTCTCCCATCTAAGTATGACCTGAACCATTTTAGGACTATCCCAGAGAGCCCGACCCAGTTTTCCAGCCCATCAATAAGTATGTTATGATCGACAGTGTCAAATGCAGCACTGGGGTCGAGTAGTACCAGAAGTGATGTTTCGCCTGTACCAGTATTTAAACGAATATCGTCTATTATCTTTATGAGCGCTGTCTCTGTGCTGTGATGCGGTCGGAAACCAGATTGAAAATTGTCAAAGTATCCATTCGAGCTTAAGAATTTGCTCAGCTGATTGAAGACAACTTTTTTTAATGATCTTGCCTATGAAAGGAAGATTTGAGATTGGTCTGTAATTACTCAATATGTTGTTATCCAGATTGCTCTTTTTCAGGAGGGGCTTGACAACTGCAGTTTTAAGGGACTTTGGAAAAGTCCCATAGAGAAGTGAGGAATTTACCACTTCTAGGAGATCTGCTTCCAAGCAGTTTAATACACTTTTGAGAAAGGAAGTGGGGATTGTGCCAAGGTTTGTTTTAAGGTGCAAATTGTACCACTAATTTCTTCAAAATCAGACATAGTAACTTTCTGCGGATGTGGTCTGATCTGTCTGACCTCAGTGCCACACGAGGATATGCTGATCGCTTTTCTGATATTATTGATTTTCTCAGAGAAGAGGGAAGCAAACTCACTGCACTTGTTGTCTGAGAGAATTTCACTGGGAACAGTAGCAAAAAGAGTGTTTGTGTTGTTTATGTTTCTGTTTATAACATTTGAGAAGAAAGTCTGTCTAGCTTTGCCTAGATCCACATTGAAAGCATGGAGGCTGTCTTTATAGATGTTATAATGGACTACAAGTTTTGTCTTCCACCACATGCACTCAGCTTTTCTGCATTGTCTTTTCATATTTTGCACTGCTTTAGATTTTCTCCAAGGTGCTTTTTGTCTGCCATTCTTTTTCCTGACTTTCACAGGAGCTGTTCCTCACACAAGGCTATGTCTTTTGACTAAAAATACAGTGCACAACTTACTTGTTCTACTTTTATGGTGCCTTTTTTGCTGCTACAATTCATCAATTGTTGCTCAGAAAACATATCAACGAATAGGTTTGGACTCTGGAGTGACATGAGGGTACATAAAGACAATTTTAATTGTGGGTGAACTATCCCTATATAATGAGGAGTTTGTGTGTTAGTTTTAATGGTTGTGTGTGAGAGCAGCAGGCAAGCGTGAGATGGAGGGAAGCAATGACTAAGTCAATAAAGCACAAGTCCCATAGACAAGACCAGCACAGTTTGAATAGGCATTTTTGTGAAGTGCATGAGCACTTGGCCGGGTTCGTCTGAGCCTTGATGTAAATGTCAACATAATTACTGCAGAAGCCGAAACAATGACCTGTGCAGAAAGAGAGAGCAACGTTCTCAAGGAAACGCGCCATTTACCGCCTCCTTCTGTTTCTTTGATGTCTCCTCTTATCTCTCATCCTCTTAAGTTCATGTCAGCTGACTAGAAGGAGACATGTATCTTTTTAGACAGCAAATGGTCAGCCAAAAACTGTGCATTTTGACTGCCAAGGGCTTTCTATGTCTGCTTTTAAATTAAGATATGATGTGGCTTGTTTCTGTTATGGGGTATTTTACATGCTTGTGCTGTTATAGAGAAATTTTTCTATGACAGGCTTTGAGAAATATGCTGCGGTCAGTCTCAGGCAGTGTATTGATTACTGACTTGTAGGGCTGCACGATATTGGAAAAAAAATTACATTGCGATATTTTTCCCCCAACGATATATATCGCGATATTGCGAGCCATCAATCCAGGCTAAAGTCAATAATTACCATTCCATGTTATTAATAATTTCACTAATAAGCAAGCTTCATTACAAGTAACAAAAAGGCCACTTAATATTTTATTCCAGAAACATATTTCTCTCAGAATTCGGTGAACGTTCTTCACAGGACCTAACGTTCTTCGGGTTCTAGGACCTGAAAAATTATGTTTTCTGTGCTGATTCAGTGACGCTTTCATGTAAACGCCACCTAGACCCAGCAAAAGTAATGATTCATGTAAAATACAATGAGACATTTTAATTGTTTATTAATAAACAAGTGTTTTCTGTAAAGCTGAAGTTGACAATATACTGACTCGCGATCTTCGCAGCAGTGATCGGGAGAAATGCACTTTTCATACAGATTAAATATAGCTATATATTTTTTTTTAATGGTTCTGTTTAAAAGTAGAGATTTCTGTAGATAATAGATATATTTCTTTTTTTTTCTTTTTTTTTTAGGTGTGTGAGGCGAGTATGCTACCTTTTACGCTGAGTTTCGGTTCATGGATGATAGCTTAATCTCCGGTTAAGGCGCTGGCTGCTATTTTTAATTATTATTAATCATTATTAAATCCAGGAAATTGGATAATGAAATACTGATTAAAATTAAGATACAATTAATACAAAACGAAATTCGTTTTAAAGAAAGGCTTTGTGCTTTCTGTTTGAGGTTTCTGTGAAAGTTTTAAAGCAGTCTTTTAGTGCCGCTTTCATAACGGTCGCGTCCGTAATGTCACGTAACATTGTTTTTTCCTCATAAATGCGAACACGAAAAATAAACGAATGTTTAAAAAAGACAACCATCCACAACTTTATAACACTCCAGCAAAGTAGCCTACCTCTTTTTGGTCAACATCCTCCTTTTTGTAGACAAAATAGGCTAGTCCCAAATAGCTGATTTTGACTTTTTTTGCGGCAGATCCTCTTCGTCGCGCATTTTTGAATGTTGGCTGTGAGCGCGGTGAGCTGCGGCACAGCGAACCAATCACTGTGCAGGCACGCAGAACGCGTATGTCACCCCAGCAAAAAGCCATACAACAAACTCGTGTTTACTGTGTGCTACCGTTCTCTTATGGGTACTACTAACGTTACCCTTCACATCGCATGTTCCGGCGATGTGACTATCGCTCATTCGCACATCGCGATGTCGATGTTAAAACAGAATATCGTTCAGCCCTACTGACTTGATTGCTTACATAATGAAAAATGAACAAGGTGGAAAACAAAGAGCTAAATTTAGCCGTTCATCATTAGCTTACACGGGTAGTGTCAACTTTTTTAATCGTCATTTAAATTTTCATTCTTTTATTGATTTCTGTGGAAATGGAATGTAAAACATCACAGAATTAATATAAGCTAATATATTATTATTATTATTCTCATACAGTACTGTGCAAAAGTCTTAGGCATGTTAATATATATAGGCCACATATATATAGGCCATTGACCATATTAGTTAAGAATGTAAGAAACTGTTACAATTTGTTACAGTCTTAATTAATATGACTTTTCTTTTTAAAAATCTGATATACTAAGATGTATAATGTGGAATGACTGTATAGTAGGAATGACTAATGTGCATATGTGATGTCCATTCTTATGCACAGCTTGCATGGTGTTTTTTTTTAAGCCGGTTATTATCATAGAAGATTTTTTCCCTGCAGTCATTTACATTTTCGCCTTTAGTTCGCTTCATCCAGTGTTTGTACCAAAGTCAGAATGGCCTGAGAAAACATGGGCTCGCATCAGAGAGAGAAGCCCTGGACCCGGTCAGAGGAATTAGTGACGCATTTGATCATGCATGGCGGACTCTCTCCTCGGGCTGTTCTGGCCTGTCTGTCGGCAGCTTGGCAGGAGACGCTCTTGGATACGAGCTGCTCGCCTTCCTATCTCCGCAGCGAAAGTAAGGCCTAGTGCAAAATCTGGCCAAAAATCACTCACTTACACACATAAAGGAATCTTGCCATTTTATGTCTAACAGGTTTTTCATCCCATTGCCAAAGCTTTGTGATTAGCAGAATTAGCTGTAGGAATCTGATAATTCAGGTGAGATTTGAAGAGGGATGGATGATAGGTTGGCATTCCAACAAGGGAGAAAATCCACTTTTTGCACAGTTTGTGGAGCTTGGTCTCATGTAGCCTCACTTTTGACAAGTCTATACACTGCATATTATTCTTGCCATGAATGACTGCCTGGTAAAGAAAGATTGGACTGAAGCATAGTTCGCTTTGTGGATCACATTTTTCTGAAGTGATTGGTATAGTTGTAGAAAAACTCATTTAAATAATGGCGTCCATGATCAGTTGTACAAAAAAAACCATCCAAAAGTAATTAGTATTGATTATTTTACAGATGTAACTGAAAAAAGTGGACTATGCGGTTTAGTTTACTTGCTACCAAGTGTCTTTTAACAATGACTTCTATTTTGGTGTTCCTCACTCAAAGTTATCGATTGGAAGAAATACGTAGCCGGATGAGTTTGGAACAACATGAGGGTGAGTAAACGATGACAGAATGTAGATTTTTGGGTGAACTATCCCTTCAGATATTGAGAGAAACTTACCTCAAGATGCTTCTTCAGGTTAGAGGTTGAATCTTTTGAAGCGGATACAAGTTTGGTTGCTGGCAAACACATCTCGCATCGTACTGATATGTTGCGACCTTTGATGAATTTGTAAGTAAAATGTTCTCTGTATTTCCATGAGGAAAAATGCATTGCGCCCGTGGCTCTCTGAATCCTCCTCCATGTGTGACTTGTGAGCGAGCAGGTTGCTTATCGATAAAACAATGTACGCGAGAGGGCATATGAGAAATATCCTACAATGAATGATCTCACTGCAAATATTTTTAGATTATAATTTATATTATAAAAATGTTGCATACTTGTATAATATAAATAATTATATATTATGTTGTTTAATTATTACTATATATATTAGACTATATATAATTAGACTATATATATATATATATATATATATTATTATTATTATATTATTATTATTATTATTTTTTTTTTTTTTTTATAAAAATATATATATTTTATACTTTTAAAAAAAGATATTAAACTCTTTTTAAAAAATCTTACTGACCCCAAACATTTGAACGGTAGTTTTATATATATATATATATATATATATATATATATATATATAGTTATATATAGTTATATATATATATATAAACTACCGTTCAAATGTTTGGGATCAGTACGTTATTATTATTTTTTTTTATTTTTTTTTAAGAGTTTAATACTTTTATTCAGCAAGAATGCATTAATTTGATAATAAGTGACAGTAAAGACATTTATAATGTTATAAAAGTAAAAAAATGTATGCTTGAATTTTTTTTAATAATATTTCCACAAATATATTAAGCAGCACAACTGTTTTCAACATTGATAATACTAAATAATAGACATACAAAAAAAAAAAAAAATTAATATGTTATTTAATAATATTTTCGATCAAATAAATGCAACCTTGATGAGAATTAAAAGACTTCTTTAAAAATGTACCTATCCCCAAACTTTTGCATAAATTCTGCATATACCACAGACGTTTGTATTTATTTCTACTTGAATTTAAATGGAATACATTTTTGTATCTTAAATAATTTGCATTTTAAAAAGATGTATTCTGTTACTCCCCAACTCATGAGTGTTCCGTCGATGTGTCCTCTGAGGACGTCTGTACTATTCTGGTTATATTTCTGAGGCAGGTTGCATAAACATAGCCATTATGTTAAGACAGAAAAAAGACCCACTAGCAGTAAGTCAGGGGCAATCAGTCTTACTTTTCGGTATCAAATTAGGCCAATCTATATTTTTTATGTAAGCTATGAACAGTCTTAAAGAAAAATGTGATTCCAGTCTTAACGGGTTTATGCAACGGCCTCTGGATAGATATACTCATGATGATGATGATGATCATGCATGATGTCACTGCTCATGGGCGGAGCTTGTGTTATGGTTTGCAGGAGGCCCTGCATATTTGTGTCTGATACTTTGTGGAGCTCAGTGTGCATTTATGGAGAACAAGCACACCACAACTGTACAGTAAATGTTTGGCGGGAGACAAATGAGATGTTTTCATGCTTGCATTTTCTGCTTGTGAGTCTCAGTAGCCAGTTCACAGAGTCTTTGAGTGGAAGCGATTCTACGGCTTGTACGCTTCAATCCATCATGGCGGGTTCTGAAGCTCTGTATGGTAATTTGCCTTCCAGGATCTGCATAATGCTCAAGGAGTCCTCGCCCCTTCCTCAGCGCCAACGCCACATCTCCATTTTAAACAGATGTTAATGGGAAACGTGGCCGGCGCTTTTGTTTACTTGGTTAACTTTGAAGTTCTTCACACATCAGCATAATGTTCGTGACTTATGCTCAAGCTGAATGCTAACGATATAGGGAATGAGAGCAGGAGGATAATGCGAAATGTTACGTTCACAAACACAAACGGTAACACGGTTTTCATCACGGTTTACACAGTCTTATTCTTTAAAGTGTCAGGAGGTTTAGTGGAGAGAAAACACTGGGTGTCAAGGCGAAAAAACCCAAAACAAACATAAAAGGCATCGAAGCGAGATTAAAAGGAAGAAGGCAATCATCCTGGAAAGAGCCGTTTTGGTGTTCATTTTACACATCTTCAAATATCGTTTAAAGTGGATGGCTTCGATGAAGTGTTTTTCTTCCTCTTTCTTTTTCTCATTCCTAATTTAAGGGCTTCTTCATCTTTATATAATTAGCATGTATTTGGAAGGACGCATAGAAATATGTAAGATCAACATCAGGTAATGAAGTGTGGAGAGCCAAAAGGACTCTTTAGGAATGACAAATGTAAATTATAGCACTACAAACTGTTGCTGATAGTTTAAATCATTAGATATAATTGCGAAATAATTAGGGTTATTGACTATGTTAATTATGTGAAACTATTAAAACATTTTGTTCATTAAAATAATACTGAAATAAACTAAAATAGATGAATAACCTATAAGTAAAAAGTGAAAAAAGTAAAAACTTAAACTGAAATAAAAATAAATGAAACCTAAATATTTAAAATTTACAATTTAAAATGACAAGCATGTAACAATATTGCTGCAAATTAAACAAAACAATTAAAAAAAGAAACCTGAAAATACAAAAATAAAAGCTAATTAATAATCATGAAATAAACTATAATAATATACACAATACAAAAATAACACTGGGTAGATGTAGTAGGCTTAGTTTTTCATTATAAAACAAAAAAACTAAAATCCAAAGGTACTGTACGTTTTGTTTTTGTTGTTGTTGTTGTTGTTTTTGTCTAAACTCCTACATATGCCTTTTGTAGAACAGAATGGAGGCAGCACATGAAGCTCGGCTCTCCTGAAAGTGATTTATTGAATTGAAAAACCTAAGGGTTAGGTAAAAGGTCAGGGCGACGTATAAGAGAGTGTGGGTGCCGTCAATAGCTCGCACTGAAGTCTGTTAGTGCAGTGCATTGTGGGAGGTGTGCTGTGGGTGGAGTAGCGTACTCTGTGTGGTTGAGCGGTCCGGGTCAGAACAGGAAATGACAGTCTGTGTTTCGGAGTAGTGCCAACTCACCTCTCCATGCTTCCTCAGTGAATTGTTGCTTTTAAAAATATACTAACTTTGGTTGTCTTACTATTTTTGCAGTAAACAGTTTGTGGGTGTTTATTCAACTTAAAGGTCACTTTTATGTACCAGGCCTTTATTTATTTGTTTATATTTTTATATTACTATATGTTATGGCTTCAACAAAAATATTAACCAGCACAACTAATAAATAAATCATAGTATTTATTTTATTTATTTTTTAATGTTAGAATCAGATGCAGTTGCCTTCATTTTTATTTATTTATTTATTTATTTATTTATTTATTTGTTTGTTTGTTTGTTTGTTTGTTTGTTTTTGCTATATGATTTTTATTACATGATATTTTATCCTTGTCCTAGACCCAGACTTTGAATATAAAAATATTAATTATTTTATTTAAAACATCAATATAATCAAAATATCAAAAAAAGAGTAAAATAAACATAATTTGCGTGAAAATAATTTATATCAATATTTAAATCGATTGTCTTTCAGTTGTAGCACCATTTCCACTACAACCAACTTATATAGCAACTTATTTTAGTTCAGCTAGTTGCTATAAGTTGCTATAATTAATATAAACAGTAAAATTAATAAATAAATTTAATAAAATTAATACAATATAAAGACATATTTCTAAAAAGAAATACAAATTTGAAAAACACAACAAAATTAATATGTAAAATCACTAAACTTTATTTGATAATATATATATATGTGCAAAATATTTTAGTATGACTTGAGATACTATCATTTTAATTAATTACACAGCAGTGAAATATGAGACAAATGTGTGTAATGAGAGAAGAAAAAAAAACTTTTACTGTCATCATCATAGTGGAAAGTAGCCTTACAGTTGCAAAATGGATGCCAGAAATGCTCAAAATGTTAATTTCACAACTACTGTATGTCTTTATATTTAAATGTATGCATTTAGCAGATGCTTTTATTTGTGTGTGTTATAGATTAAATTTGAATCATTTCTAACAAAAAACAAAAACAAAAAAGACCTGCTCCATTGTCTTTTAATGTATCCTAAAAACAGTAAAATAGTGTGTGTGTATATATATATATATATATATTAAAAACCTTATACACATTGAGCATATCCCCAAGTAATGAGTATTCTATTCTGAACAAAGGCTTGTCCTGTCTGAAGAGTTCTGAGCGTTTGCAGTCGTACCATGTGATGTGCAGCCGTGAGTGTTTAGTTCCTGGTCTCCTCCTCCAAGCGATGTTCTTGTTTTTGGCTGCCGTCCTTGGCGCTAAACGCTCACCTGCGCACAACCCCGAGCAACTGCGATTGGCGCACAGAGAGCTCACCTTCACAACATCTGAAGTGTTTTACTGTGTTTTCTCAACCACTGTTGGCATATTCTACACTCCCTGCTGCTAACTTTTTTGTCTTCCCTGACAGGAAGTGTCTCACTCCCTTCATCTCTTTCATTCTCTCGCACTTACAACGTCTTTCTCTTTCCCCTCCCCTCCTCCTCTCGCTTCTGGTTTTATCAGTTCTTTGAAAGATGCTGGAGGCTTATGAAGACAGCCATTAAAATGAGTTATGAGCTCACTCTACCTCTCTAACCGTCCCTGTCCCCTGAGCAAACCTCAGCTTATGAGGAATCGCAGCTAAAATAAATACACTCTCGGAAACATAAAAAATGAGGTGCGGAATGAGAGGTTTGGGCAGCAGAAGGAGGTTTTGAATCGGTTGGCCCGAGAACGACATCGGGAGGTATTAACAACCCTCTCCCCAAGCTCAGTTTTAGCAAATACATTATACTGCAAGCCATCACAATGTGTAATACCTAAAGTCACACAGTAGTACTTGCTAGAAAGTCTCACTCCACGTGAAGTGAAGTGGATGAGACTATAATAAACAGTTTCCATATTGGATATTGATTTTTTAAATGGTTTAACTTGCAGTTGTTTAACTTAAAAAAAAAAAAAAAATGAAATCATCATTTACTCACTCTTATGTCTGACTTTCTTTCTTCTGTGGGGCACAAAATGAGAAAGTCTGAAGAATTTTTTTTATGTATTTTTCCATGATATTATGATGATTAACAAGTGGAGCTTTCAGGCTTCAAAAAGTATGACAAAAGGACCAAAAAGTATCAATGAACTCTCATCATAAAGGTAGTCCTAGTGTATACACTACCATTTAAAAGTTAGTTTTTTATTTTTAAAAGAAATGAATATTTGTATGAATGTTTGCAAGAATGGATTGAATTAATTAAAAGTGTCAGTAAAGACTTTTACATTGTTGCAAAACTTTCAAATAAATGCAGTACTTCAGAACCTGCTATTTGTCAAAGAATCCTGAGTGGGAAATAGTCACGGTTTCCAAATATTAACCCTTGTATGGTGTTCGGGTCTGTAGGACCCGGTTTCATTTTTTTTATCAAAAGAAAAATGATACGATTAATTATTTTTTCAACCTCAGACTCATTGGCCTTGGCTCATTTTCTGTGAAGAACATATATGATATATCAGAACACATTCTACCCCTGCCGTTCCTTAAATGTGATCTAACAAAGGTAAAGGGAAAATATTGACCATGCAGTTTATATTGCTTGTAATTTGGATGAAGTGAACATCTGTTGAGTATAGAACAATATTTTTCAACATTGATAATAGCAAGAAAAGTTTCATATTAAAATGATTCCTGAAGGATCATGTGAGACTGAAGACTGGAGTAATGATGCTGAAAATTCAGCTTTGTCATCACAGGAATAAATAACATTTTTAAAGTACATTGAATTAGAAAATAGTAATTTTGAATTGAAAGAATATTTCATAATATTGAGAGTTCATCGATTCGTTCACAAAGCCAGCTATAATAATGCAAATTTCAGTCTGTTTCTTACAGTTTGACTTTTGCAAACTTGGAATAGATTGCATAAGCTAATTGGACTACTTGTTGATTCTTTAATGGTGCTCCTGCATCCTTTTTGAAGCTCGAAAGCTTCGGCTCCCCTTCATTGCAACTGAACAAAACTGATACTTTCTCTCCTTCCGTACTATAATGACTCGGCCATCAGTTGCTCCGTTTTTTTCAATCCAGATTTCTGAACTTCTGAAGCAGCGCTCCATCTAAATTCACTCGCCTACTTTAAAACGGCTTTACTGAATCAAAACTAAAGTGTTTTTCTAATAACATTCAATCTGTTCAGCACATGCAATAATAAGAAATATATTGCAGTTTTTGTACAACAAGATTAGCCTTGATCGATCACACACAAAGTTCCTCTAAGTTTTCATCGCCACTTTCCAGCTCCACATCTGAGGCGTTTTATTATGACTGCAGGCCATGGAATATGAATTAGATTGTGAAACTTCATCTGGTGGAGATTTTCAGTCTTCCTCTCTCTGATAAGAATACTCTCCAGCTGGTTTGGTGCCTAAACTGGTTTTATTCAAACGCTTAGCAGGAAGTGTACCTGGCAAAGAGACTGTGAGAAATTTCACTCCTTCTTCAAACACAATGTCTTGATAAGCTGGCATTGTGTGATATGTGAAAACACACATTAACATGTGAGAATTAGCAGCCAAGCCATCAACACATGGTGGAGAGCATCTCCGGAAATGACTCTCACTCAGCCCACGTTTATTGACAACATAAGCGTGCAACTCCAATAGGGTTGGGGGGGGGGGGGGCAATGGATGGTGTGAATGAGGAACGCTAATTTTTAATAAAACAAAGACTGATTATCCAAACAACCTGCCAGTCAGCACCATAATGTGTACAAAAATATGTAGAACCAAACAAATACCAAATGTGTTATATTTAAGAGATGGTTCGTTAAAAAAAACAAGCATTTTGGCATAATTTGCGTTTCATAATTTTTCAGTGGAGGATAAGATATATTGAAGAATGTTTCATACAATGAAAGCATTCTATTCTATTCTATTCTATTCTATTCTATTCTATTCTATTCTATTCTATTCTATTCTATTCAAAAGTCTGAGGTTAATGGAAATATTTTTAAGTGTTTTTAAAAGAAGTCTCTTGCTCACCAATGCCGCATTTATTTAGTCAAAAATTCAGTAAAAATAGAAATATTTTGAAATAAAAATACTATAATGTAAAATAACTGTTTTCTATTTGAATATATTTTAGAATGCAATTTACTCCTGTGTTGGCAAAGCTGAATTTTCACCATCATTAGTTCAGTCTTCAGTGTCACATGATCTTTCAGAAATCATTCTAATATGATGATTTTATGTTCAGTAAACATTTCTTATCATAATCAATATCGAAAACAGTTGTGGTGCTTTTTTGTTGTTGTTACATTTAAATGTCTTTTCTGTCACTTTTGATCAATGTAATGAATCTTTGCTGAATAGAAGTATTATTTCTGTCCCCCCCCAAAAAAAAAAACTTGTAGTGAACTGTTGTGTGTATGATCTGTATTTGTATAGTATTGTGCACTGTTGTGTATGGGATGAAAGACACATTATACCATTCAGTTTCCCATTCTGCTAAACTTTCACGTGGAGCTCCATTCACAGAAGAAAGTCATATAGAAATTTTATATAAATAATAAAAGAAGTTTATTTTTTGGGGGTGAATCCAACTGTCCCTTTAAGAATTTGGGCTAAAAGATTTCAGGTTCAGACTCTGGTAGGATATATTCAGGAAGATACAGACTCCTGCCCGTTTGTGATTGTTCACATGAAGTTTCCTGCTGGACTTTTTTCAGCATTTAGTAAACCATAAGCAGCTGCTAAATAACTAACTAAATATGACAGGCAAACTTAATCAGAAATTTGTTTGAGGTTCACGTGATGTAGTTTGTTGTGCTATGACCATTTTTAAGCCTATTTAAGTATATTTGTGTACACTGGGGGTTGTTGCGGTGGGGTATTTCTGTCACTTTCCCCATTACAGAGTTGTTTATTTGAGTCTTCATATTTCATTCTGCCTGACTGCCTCAGTCAATTCCTATACAAAAAGGGATCCATAGAAATAAAATATTGATGTTTGTACTAGAATTACAGACGCCGTGACAGCCTATCTTTATTTACCATTTTAGTATTTCTCTAGCGATTCTTAAGACAGTGTTTGAGAGCTATTTACTGCAGCTCCTACCAATATCAAGACAATCTGATTTCAGCATATTGAGGGATATAAAAAGTTTACTGTTTGTGCGTTCCGTATCGAAAGTGTGATAAATCTCTTTTTGTTGGCAGTTGTTTCTTCCTCTGAAATAAGTATTGATCTGACAGGTGGGCTGTTGCGTTGGAGAGTGGTCCTGAGCTGTAATATTGAACTCTGAATCTATACCGTATACATGTCTAAATGTCAAGTCATCTGTGCTTTCTTGTCGATATTTACCCTTCTGCATATCCCAAAATGCATCTCGAAGTGCTTATCGCTCTGAAACGATTTTCCAGGGCTTCTTAGCTGCTTTTGGAATTGCATTGAACCATAAACGTTCCTGAATTCTTATTCAGAACTTTCCTTAGCGTGATGTTGGGAAAGCAATGAATTGATTTGTGACCCATATACCGATAAAGAGGAACAAAGTTCAGAGTAAATGTTTTTATTTAAACATTATTTTTTTATTTAAACATTATTTAAAAAAAAAAAAAAAAAAACTTGCCTTGCCTTGCCTATTTATATAAAAGTTTTATAGCTGAAAACGCGAAATCAAATTTGACTAATTTTTCAATTTTGTTTAATGATCCTGGTAATATTGTGTATATAAGTAATTATAATATAATATAATATAATATAATATAATATAATATAATATAATATAATATAATATAATATAATATAATATAATATAATATAATATAATATAATATAATATAATAATACTGTGTACTATTTATCCCACCTACAATTTTTTAAATATTGTGTTTCACCTCATGTTACTTCATGTCACATTACTGAAGTAAAATAGGTTGCTACTTCATTAATTGAGCTGCATCTGTTGTTTCTTCATCAACACGTGCTCATTTGGGCTCTGCAAGTTCGAATCTGGCTTGTGACATTCCTTGTTTTTTTCTTTTCTCTTTTAAATATAAGTTAAATATATTTGATTTAAAATAAAATAATAAATTACAATTTAATTAATGTTGGCTTGAAAATGAAGTTTCAATTGAGAACGGCCAAAACACATTTTAAAAACATTTCTGTGTCATAAATCAATTATAAGAAATACTGCAATATTCCATAAAATATAATATTTTTGAGTTCATGGTTACTTTAACATTTAAGCCTCTAAATTCCCATTTTTGTGCTTCTGTATCCAGTTCATCTTGAATTCAGTCATGATAAATAAAAACAAAATTGTAAAAGGCTCGGGGAAGAAGTCGTCACTCCTACTTTTATCCTTCCGGAGCTCCTCCGTGGAACTCGTTCCACTCCCACAGCTCTCGGCCCCACCCTGCTTGCCAAAACCACTACTGACTACCAGTTGTGCATGGGCTACACCTACTGTATCATTCATTCCCCTCAGTAACCTATAGCATCATGTCAGTTTTCAAATTGACATTTTTTACATGTAATCATGGTTTCTTTGTAGCGTTTCAAAATTCAACCAACTAAATTACCCGTCCTGTCTATCAAAAAATACATATGTTAACTCACTTTTGAATTATCTTTCATCTTCTTTCACGCCTGCTTACTTTTGGCTATCACTTAAAAACCACTGCTATAATTCGCTGTCTGCAACAGAGACATTCAACAGCATCATTTGAACAGTTATTACTTTACTGTCCCTGGGCCAAAATTGCATTCTTGTGTTGAAACCGATAAAATAAATCACTAGTCCGAAAGAACTGGATTTTGTCTGTGGGTTAGTAAGAAAAATCCATGCATATATGATGCTTGTTGTATTTATTTTTAAATCATAACCTAGTTTTAAATTTATTATTTGGTTTTAGGTCATTTTCTTGCAGCAGGATTTCAGTAGAGATGGTTTCACAGTGATTTTGAGGGGCTTGATTTAAAATGGCTTGAGCAGGTAAACAGAACGAACTCCCGGCGGCTCTCTTGCACGATCTTTCTCTCTTTCTGTCTCTCTATCCCCTATGTGGAGTGTAGGGTTGTACTTTATTTGTTTTATTTTAGCTTCCATCAGCTGCAGCGGTAAACAAGCCTTAGATGAGTAAATCATCATGCTCACTGCTGGAACAGACTGTGGTTTCCTATACCGATGTTGACTATCTCTTTCCTTCAGGTGTATTAGTTTACTTGATAGTAAAAGCTGTGGTAAAGGCCATGTAAGAAAGATTAAAAGAGGAACATAATAAAACTACTATGCTCACAACATTAATGTACTATTATTCTGTTCTTATCTGCATATAAATCAGTAGCTTATATGCCAAAAAAAAGCTATTAATTAAATCTTATCTCCCGCTGGCTGTGTTCGTGCAACAAGTACAGCAGAATGCAATCTCCAGGTAAATGTTTTATACAAAGAGAGCAATCCAATAAGGAAATAACACTGTTCGAGGCATAATAAGTTCATAATTGCTCTGTTCCAAAACTTAGTGAGCTGCCTAAAGGAGGCTGCGTTTACAGGCATTACAAAGATGCTCTATTTAAAGTATAGGCAGCTTATAATAATGCATCATCTAATTTTGGCTAAATTCAGCAATGCATGCATCACTCAAAAATAATGCAATCCCAGTGAGAGAAAGGTTGATACGCTTTAAATATAGTGATTTAAAACAGGGTTATTGAATAAAACTATTAAACATCCCTGTTAATTAAAATAAAGCTAAAGTAAAATATGAATATAAACGAAAATTAGAAATGTTGCATTGGCAATAAACTGAAATAAGTTTAAAATTGTTAGCTGGACAAAACTAACACTGAAACAAAAATAAATGAAACCTAAGTGGAAAAAAAGACAAAGGGCCCTATTTTAACGCAAGTATCAAGCGTGAAACGCAAGTAACTTTGTGGGCGGGTCTTGAGCGTTGTTGCTATTATACCGGTGGGATAAATGACTCTTGCGCCCGACGCAAATCTAAAATGGGTTGGTCTGAAGTAGCTTCATTATTCATAGGTGTGGTTTGGGCGTAACGTGAAATAAACCAATCAGAGCGTCATCTCACATTCCCTTTAAGAGCAGGCGCGCTTGTTCCATGGCGGATTGCTATTATAACGGCGGATTTGCCAGGCGCGCGCCAGGAGCGGTTCAAAGCCGAGGAGACCGACGTTCTCGTCAGCGCCGTAAAAGACAGAGAAGTTACATTGGGGATGGGAGAAACCCACCCAAATTAGCTTCGGTTAAACAGGCGTATAATAATTTGGGTAAATGTGTAAGCTAGATTTATGCCTATTTTTTCACATCTTCATGGACACAACAATGATTTCCCTTGTGTGTTAATATTTTTCCTTGTAATAATGTATGGTTTTCTAAAAATGAGAACTGAACTGCTGCGTCTGTGTGTAGATGAGATAAGCAAAGTGTATGCGCGTTGTGCACACGCTACATTGATTATGGCCAAGCATGCGCCCATAAAATAGCATATGAATAACATGCGCAACGTGCCACTGACTTTAGACTAGGTTTTTCCTGGTCAGTGGCGGAATTGTTTTCTAAACCTGCAAAATAGCACCAGTGAACTTTTGCGCCGGAACACGCCTCCTCTTTGCGCTGAACCGCCCCCGGGAGTGCAAGTTCTTTTCCTAATTTACCGACTTGCGTCTGTGGAGGGAAAAATCCGCTGTGCGCGGGTGCAAAATAGGAATGATACATGTGTCGGTGTACAAAGTCAATTGCGCTGGGTGCAAATAGGGCCCAAACGCACATAAAGAAATGACTAAAAATTAAACTAAAATTATATACAAATAAATCCCAAGACAGAAGGCAGCTGACTATGTAAGCGTCATTTTCATGCTTTTGCACGGCTGAATACAAAATATATTTTCCTCTACTATTGGTAGTGGAATATATTATTAAAAACTGTGCAATCATATTTATGTTGAAGCTTTTCTTGTTATATTTACATAGTTCTTGAAGTTTGATTTATTTTTCATAAACAACCGGAGAACAAACGCTGTTTGTGGTTGAGTTACTAGCACTACAAACATACAGTACATATTTCCAGTGCGCAACTTAATAAAGAGTAAAGGTGTTCTTTTCTCCTTCGGATCCGCTTCCAGCTGATCCATTATTGTTCTGTGCCATTTGCAAATCTAAAGCCAGTCTGCTCTCCACTGTCTGCACAATGCAGGTGGACAGCTGACTGCTGTGCACGGCAGATTGATCACTGCCCATCCATCTGTTTATGTGTGTGTGCGTGTGAGAGAGAGAGAGAGAGAGAGAGATGGAGAGGAAGAAAGAGAAAAGGTCTTACATTCTCTAATTCAAGGTCTATGTCCTGTGTAGTGCATAGTTATATCCACACAAATGAATACCAATCACTCACGTGTACTAGAGATTCCAGTGCTTTCAATGGAGGTAATATTATTGAGAAAACAAAACAAAAAAGGTTTAGTGCATTGTTTGAATTTTTTTTTGTCCTTTAGAAGATTCTGGATCTGCTGTGTTATTCCCTCAGTATTTATGTTTGGAATATTTGTATTATTTTTTTCATGATGAATCAGTGGTGCTCAGAGAACTTCAAAGCGCGACTGGCCCGACTTCAAAGCCCAATGCTTTTGTCCGTTGTTCAGCGGCTGCGAACCCCTGCATGATTTCGTGCCACAGCTGTCCTGATACCTCTCCAGCCTTCACTCCTGCGTTTCCTCTGTTCATTATTGACTTTCATTTCTGTCCTTCTCTTGGGTTGCTTTGTGGACAAGCAAAAGTGGGAGAAAATATCGAACCCTAATGATATTACAGATTACATTTTGTCCCTTGCGCTCTCTCTTTCTATTTCTCTTTCTTCTATTACGGTGATTTTTTTTTCTTTCTTTTTTTTTTCCCCCAGTACTGTAGCAGTACAGTGATGAAATCAGAAAATAACAGTATGCCATGGTTCTTTGATATATAATTTATGCGAATAAAAAATATAGAGAGATTCGTCTGATAATATGTAAATTAACTCACTAACATATATAATTTTATCACATAAAGTACATAAAAAGTCATTTGTATTATTCATTAAGACAATCAAACTTACCACACACGAAAGCTGTAGTGTGTAATTATTTTTCTATTTTAAAATACACTACTGTAATTAATACTTATTAAAATAGTACTTTTATTCAACAAGAATGCATTAAATAGTAAAACTATTTTTGTCATCACAGAAATTAATTACATTTAAAATATATTAAAATAAATACAGTAAAAACAGTAATATTGTGAAATATCATTACACTTTAAAATATCTGTTTTCTATTTTATCACATAAATGTATCCATGGTGAGCGTAAGAGACTTCTTTCAAAAACATTAAAAAAACCTACAGACAGCAAACTTTTGAAGAGTGTACTTACCCCTATCCCAGCTGACACTGTCAGCCGTCACTGTTTATGATTTTTATTGCACTTTATTTCTTAGAGCATAATTAAAATGCCACATTTATATATAATACCCATTGCCATTGCCTGAATTTAATATCATGGACTCATGACAGCAATTGTTTACAGTGTCTGGGATTTCAAACAACAAACTGAGGATACTAATTAAAATTTGGCTTCCGTAACAAATTATGAATAAAGTGAGCAAAAAGCCTGAAATCTGTAAAAAGATGGGTACACATCTTTTTGAAGTGATGCGAAGAAAAACTCTTTCAGCACATTAGCTGGTGGAAAGTTATATGTGTGACTCTTATCAGTAGTAAGTTTATAATTTGAAGAGTAATGTGTCAATCATAATGACACGCTCACTATGAGGAATAGCCTACGTAAACCTTGCATGTGTGGGCCTTAGAAAAATTTGATTTAATGTTATCTCTGCTTAATGCTAACTGGATCTGTCATAAATTTGACAGTATGTCTGCCTGACTAGATGAGCTTTATCGATAAGCAACTGAATCAAATAAGTCTCACAGCTGAAGGGATGTACTTTCTCTGCAAATGACAAACTAAATCATTACTAAATCAGAATGTAGCTTTAAAAATGCATCTAAATAGTTTTACAGTTACAGGTTTCCATGCCATTGGTTGGTCAAGATAGTCCCTTCCAAACTCGTGCCATTGGCTGAGCCAGTGTTGCTGTGTTAAGTCAGAAGTGCAGTCAGAATGTGAGTATCCCATAGGCTTTTAAAGGGATAGTTCACCCAAAAATGGGATTTATTTTTTTTGTCATCATTTACTCACCCTCATGTTGTTCAAAACCTGTATTAGTTTCTTTATTCTGTTGAACACACAAAAAAAGATATTCTGAAGAGTGTTGATAATCAAACAGTTGATGGTAGCCATACATTTCCATTGACTTCCATGAAATAACATGATAAATATCTTTACTGTCACTTTTGAACAATTTAATGCATTCTCACTAAATAAAAGTATTCAATTATTTGTAAAAATATGAATAATAATTGTACTGACCTCAAACTTTTTAACGGTAGTGGGTATTCCAATCAGGTTTATGCATTGAATTTAAAGTATTTAGTATGTGTAATTGTATTTTCATGGCATAAGAATATTCAATCTGGTTTTATGTGATGTGATACATGTCTTGTCTATTCAGTAGGATTATTTGAAGGTCATCGCACAGTTGTTGTTCCTTCTTTTCTAAGTAGAACCTTCATGTCAACTCAATCTGTTGTTGGCGCATCAACAAGTTTTTTTTTTTTTTTTTTCAGGACAAACAGATTATTGACACTCAGGATAGTACATCATAATTCCTTTACGTACCTGTAGTGTTGTTGGCTCAGTGTCTTCTGGGACTGAACCACCACCTTTAGCATTTGCAAAGCGCATATTTACTCATGACAGGTTATAGTTTTCAGGTCACTGCACGCAGCTAGATACATCCTTGGGGAATTTGAAGATGTTTGTTTGGTGAGCTAACACCAACAGCTGGATTCATCCATCTGCAATACTTCCTTCTTATCTTCCTTTTGTCCACACTTCCTTCTGTACTTACTTGCATTTACATTTTACATTTATTCATTTAGCAGACGCTTTTATCCAAAGTGACTTACAAATGAGAACAATTGAAGCAGTTAAACTAACAATAGGACATAAATATGCAAGTGATATGCAAGTGACCCTTCCCAGTTTAATCTAACGCAGTACGTTTTTTTTTTTTTTTTTAGTAAATAGATATAGAATAAAAGAGAAAGTGTTAGTATTAATGGATCAAGTGCTGCCGAAAAAGATGTGTCTTCAGCCGTTTCTTGAAAATGGCTACAGACTCAGCAGACTCAGAGCATTACAGTAGTCCAGTCTGGATAGAACAAGCGCTTGGACAAGGAGTTGTGTAGCATGCTCTGATAGGAAGGGCCTGATCCTCCTAATGTTGTATAAGGCAAATCTGCTGGACCGGGCAGTTCTAGCAATGTGGTCTGTGAAGTTCAGTTGATCATCAATCACAACTCCAAGGTTCCTGGCTGACCTTGAAGGAGTTATGGGTGACGAACCAAGCTAAATGGAGAAGTTGTGGCGTAGTGTTTGGTTGGCCGGGACCACAAGCAGCTCTGCCTTTGCAAGGTTTAGTTGAAGGTGGTGGTCCTTTATCCAGCCAGAAATGTCTGTCAGACATGCTGAGATGCGAGTAGCTACCGTTGGCTCATCAGGCTGGAATGAGAGGTAGAGTTGTGTGTCATCAGCGTAGCAGTGATAGGAAAAGCCATGTTTCTGAATCACAGATCCAAGTGATGACATGTAGATGGAGAAGAGAAGTGGTCTAAGCACTGAGCCCTGAGGCACCCCAGTAGTTAGATGTTGGGTCTTAGACACTTCACCCCTCCAAGACACCCTAAAGGACCTACCTGAGAGGTAAGACTTGAACCATTGGAGTCCGGTTCCCGAGATGCCCTTCGTCTGTAGGATTGACAGAAGGATCTGGTGGTTAACTGTGTCAAAGGCAGCAGACAGATCCAGCAGGATGAGAACTGAGGATTTGGAAGCTGCTCTTGCCAGTCTCAGAGCTTCAATTACTGAGATCAGGGCAGTCTCAGTTGAGTGTCCGCTTTTGAAACCAGACTGGTTGTTGTCCAGGAGGTTGTTCTGTGTAAGAAAGGAAGATATCTGGTTGAAAACAACTCGTTCAAGTGTTTTCACGACGAATGGAAGAAGGGATACCGGTCTGTAATTTTCCAAATGTGCTGGATGTAGAGTGGGTTTCTTAAGCAGTGGGGTTACCCGAGCGGGTTTCTTAAGCAGTGGGGTTACCCGAGCCTGCTTAAATGCTGAGGGAAAGGTACCAGTGTGAAGAGAGGTGTTGATGATGTGCGTGAGTGCGGGTACAACTGAGGAAGAAATGGCTTGAAGTAGATTAGTGGGAATAGGATCAAGCGGACAGGTAGTAGGGCGATTGGAAAGGAGGAGTTTGGAGACTTCTGCCTCTGAAAGCAGAGAGATGGAGGGTAGAATATGTGTTTTAGCTGGTAAGATGTGCGTGTCAGTTTGTGGTCTGGTAAATTGGCCGCTGATGGTGGTTGTTTTAACTATGAAAAATGTGGCAAAATCGTCTGCTGTGAGGGTTGAGAAGAGAGGAGAAGGTTTTGAAAAGCATGCGAGAGTCAGAAGAATTGTTAATTTTGGTGATGATAAGTAATTTTAGCAGTAGAGATATTAGCAGAGAAGGAAGAGAGGAGGGATTGATAAAGACCAAGGTCAGCAAGATCATCCGATTTGCGCCACTTTCTCTCTGCACCCCTGAGTTTAGAAACAATGTTCGCGGAGAACATCAGATAACCAGGGGGCAGAGGGAGTGGCGCGGGCTGGCCTGGAGGAAAGGGGGCAGAAGTTGTCCAAGCAGGATGTTAAAGTGGAAAAAAGAGTATCGGTTGCACTGTTAGTATCTAGTGTTGAGAGCTGATCAGGTGGAGGAAGTGTGGATGAGACCAAAGAGGATTGGCGAGAGGGTGAGAGTGAGCGTAGGTTTCGCCGAAAGGTGACCTGTGAAGGAGTGTGTGTTGTGTTCTGAGGCAAGTTGAGGTTGAGAATGACGAGAAAGTGATCTGAGGTGTGCAGCGGAGGGACCAATGTATGGTCAGTGGAGCAGTAGCGCTTGTAAATAAGGTCCAATTGGTTACCTGATTTGTGAGTAGCCGCAGTAGATACTCGTTTGAGATCGAATGAGGCAAGGTGGATGTTGAAGTCCCCAAGAACTATGAGAGGGGTACCATCCTCCGGGAAGTAAGTACATCAAGCTCCTCCAAGAAACTGCCAAGCTGACCTGGGGGACGATAAACAACTACAAAATGGATTTTAATAGGACTAGTGATGGTAATTGAATGCGATTCAAAGGAGCTAAGTGTGGAAGTTAGTAAATTACCTCCTTCTACACTTTATCCCATCCTTTATAATCTTCTGCTCTTTCTTCTCCCCCTCCTTCTTTACTTCCTCACTTCCTTCTGCATTTCTTTCCATCATTTCTTCCTTCTACACTTCTGCCTTCACTCTTTCTGCAATTCCTCTCACACTTCCCTCCACACTTGTTTTTTTCTGCACTGCCCACTGTCGCCCATACTTCCTTTCACATTCCTTCCTTCCTTCCGCAGTTTCTCAGTTCTGCCCACAAGCAGAAAATAATTAGCAGTGTATCTGACAATACACTCGAAAAACTTTGCAGTGCCTCTTCTTGGTGGCCCATTGTAGTGTGGCGTGGGCGGGGGTCTAACTTATGCCGTGGCCAAGGAGGGATCAGAGGCAGCCTTTTAATACCATAATTAGTAATAGCCTTATTATTGTTATTGTTATTATTATTATTATTATTTGTCCTCTTCCTTATCCTCCAACCTCCCCCTCATTCCTGATGAAAAATCTAGTTGCTATTATTATTGCTACTACTATTACTATTCTTACTATTATTGTATTATTATATAAGACTATGTTATCATATCTTTATCATCCTCCAGTTATTATTTTTACTATTATCATCATCATCATTATTATTATTGTCATAAATATGTTTTTTATATGTATTATTATTTATTTATTAATTTGTATTATGTCTGTTGTATATCTACAATATGTTCCTCTGTTAAGATACTTCCACTCACACATCTATTTACACTTGCACACTTGCACACATGCGCACATACACACACACACACACACCATGTTGGCTGTTGTTATGTATGTTTTGTTGGCCTTGGTGTTTTTTTTTTTTTTTTTATCTGTCACCTGTAAGTATTTGATTGCATAACATATATATATATAAAAAAAAACTTAATTTGCAGCAAATATGTTTTATTTGTAACAATTATGCAATGTTCACCAGAAGTTTTCCACAGGTGTTTGCTGGAACATTATATTTTTGCAACAACATGAAGCTTTTCTCGAAGACTTAAGGTCACAGTGAATCCCCAACTAATTCAATCAGTGAAAATGTACCACACAAGATAAAGCATTATGGATTGACTGCTGCACAGACTAGATTGACTGCTGTATTTCATCTCAAAGTGTGCCACTTAATCGCCAATCAATATGATATTCTGAGCTGATGAATTTGTTTGACACTGAAGAGATTTTATATATATATAAATTATAGAAACTCTGTGGTCCACTTGAACTTAGATAAGCTTTCAACGGTAAAACCCTTTCACAGACCTGCAGCCCAGTGTCTGTAAGCATTATTACTTTAATTTAAATGCTATTGCTTTTTCACAATATCCTGTTCATTTGTTTACTACGAGCGAGCTTCACCTGGGAGGCCTGAGCACTGAACAACGAAGCCTGTATTAATATGAAGTAACTGAACACTGAATTGGACCAGCATGAGGCCCCAGGGGCCAACTGTGTTTGGGCCATTATCTGATGCCTGGGTAATAATTTACCTTTCTGATTCAATGATTCACATACTCATTGAGATACATTACAGGTACATCATTTTCAATGAGAGCCTGTTGTCGGTCAGCTATGGTCAAGGGTATTTTTCCTAGCAACAGTACACTGTTGGTAATCAATTCCACTTTGAGCATGACAATTTCATGAATCATTGGAGAGGCATGCGAATTAAAGCTGTAATCAATGTTTAGCGAGTTTCAATGGAGCAGTTGATATTCTATGCATCTGTAATGCATCTTCACAAAAGACCCAACTGCGCCATCACATAATTACTCTGGGTTTGTTCCAATAGATCTCTGGGAAAAAAATGGGGTAGAAAATGATAAATTTCCTTTTTAATGAATAAATTTGATTAAGCGATTATCCAATGTGCAATTTCATGTGTAAGCAAATATGCAGGGATATATTCAAGCATGTGACTCTATGTACATTTGAAAGAGAGAGAGAGAGATCATGCAGTAGTACAATAAAATGTGGCTATAGCTGTACATTTTTGCTATGTTAAATATTTCATTTTATGGCATTGCTAATATAATTAGCTTTTCCCCCTTCCTCGTATGTCAGTTTTGGTCAAAGTGATTTGCTTAATGAGTACTTTTAATGCTACCGTAATGTACTGTATGCCAAAACTTTGGTCTGTCTTCCCTCATTTTTTAAAATCAAAAGATTTTCAGACTTTTCTAGATATTTTGTGAAGATCAGATGTTCTAAAGCACTAGAAAAATGTCAAGAAAAGTCAGGGCATTTGAAAAGGGTGTCAAATACAGTACGGTTATGTCGCTTGAAAAAAACATGGGACATCTAGTCACCTCATGATAACCGTGATTATACCATTTCCAGGGGGCTCTTTTTGACCGGTACACAGTATATTTTCCCATTTACACAGGTCATCATTATGTACTGACATGACTACAGACTGCGCACCTGTAGCAAACCCAGCAGCCAGCTCTGTGTACCTATGGTTCGTGCGGTTACATCCACTGCTATAATTGTTGCCGCTGTCCTCTCTCTCACACAAACACATCGAGATATATTATAACTATTATCTGGTATAAAAGACAAGAATTCCCCTCAGCCTTTTGGAGTGTAAGTAGTGGTGTAGCATCTCTTTAAAGTGAAAAAAAGAGGCTTTGCAATTATGACGCTATTAAAATACAGAAAAAAGAAAATTAATATTTTTATTGCAACCTTAATTAAGCTGTAAAAGCCATAATAATATTAAGGAGTGTTATATGTCTTGGATGGTCTAGTAGGAGCCATCAAGCTATGCAAAATATGCATCTACTATTATCTGGGGGTAAAATGATGAGGATCAACTAGGGGAGTATCTAATTTAATTGAAATGATGATGCTACGGCTGTGGATTTTGGCATATACTTCAAGTGACACAAGAGCTTTTGATTAAAGTCAACCTAAAATGGTGTTCACAACCCATTTTACTTCCTTAACATAATGTATTTTGAGTGCAACAGGATGTTGAACAAGATAACTGAAAACACAACGAAATGTAATTATTTAATTTGAGCATTTTTATCTTCAGTTGTATAATGTGGTTTGTGATCTGTATGACATATGTAATGATTATGATATTGAATGATGAAACAGTTGATGAGCCCTATTTACTTCCATAGTAGGCTATTTACTTATTTATTTTTCATACTAAGTCAATGGGGCCATCTGTTTGGCTAATGACATTCTTCAAATATCTTCTTTTGTGTTCAGCAGAAGAAAGAAACTCATACAGGTTTGGCACAACTTAAGGGTGAGTAAGTGATGACAGAATTTTGGGTAAACTATCCCTTTAAGAGTATGTTTATTTTAAAAAATAGTTTAAAGAATGCTTCATATTAATGTGTCAGAAGGTGACAATATCAACAGAAAAAGAATCATACATAATTAATACTACAAAAGTAGTGGTAAAATTCAGCACACAAAATTTACGATTGAAAGGAAATTTGCATAAGTATTTTTTGTTCACATACGTACAGAAATCCTTCAAAGCTGAATCTGTGTGCCTCCTGTGATCAAAAGGGATGAAAAACAGAGATTTTGCTGTTGAATATCCCTGTGTCCCTGTTCAAGGGCAGCTTTTTCTGCACTGCAGAATCTTCCAGGTAGTTCCGCATCCAAATCTTCCCCGAAGGTAACCTTATCACACATACAAGAGCAATTAAATTCAAGGCCCAGCCTCAAAGACCTGCCTGCACCTGCTGCCCTGTCCATATTGAAGTTTAATATAAGCCCTTTAGTACTGAAACTGCAAACCAGTTATTTGCCATTCTGGCTTGTTATTAAAGTGGTAAAAGAACAAAATCAGCGCCCATTAAGCCGACAGCAGACGTTCTCTTTGACAAAGATGGTGAGAGAAAATGTTCAAATGAGAAAGGACACCTAATTCTTCTCTGTGTTTATTTCCACAAAATATCTTATTTAAGCATCAATTGAGTGAGTCATCTTTAATATCGGCTTCTTGGAAAATTATATCACCGAAGACGATTGAAGATTTTCAAAGAATAGCGAATATGGGGCAGCTCTCCGTGTTTGAATGGATCTCCGACGGTTTTCTTGTGTAAATAATTAGATTCCCTTATTTATCTTAATATCGACCTGTTTGAAGTGCCCCTCCTGACTGAATGTGAGAGAGAGGAGCACTGCAGGGCGGCCCATTGGATGGACTTCTATTCATCTCTCTCTTCCTCATTTATGTCCTTTCCTCTTTCTGTCGCCGTCTTCTCCCCTTGTTCGGCTTGCCCTGAAGGCCACGTTGGATTGTGTGAGCTTTCTGTGAGTTCAGAATAAGAGAAATGCAGTTATAGTTTGACACCCAGGATTCACACAACTGGGAAGTGATAGAGAAAGTTGAAATGGCCATTGTCTTTGAAGACTAACAGCCACCAGAGATCATTCCCAGAGGATCTCATAGCCCTATTTCTCTTTCAGAGCTCAGGGGTCTTAATGGTGCTAAAATTGATAGTTCATCCAAATATTAAAGTTCTACCATCATTTACTGACCCTCATTTCACCCAAACTTGTTTGACTTTTATCTGTGGAATAAAGCAAGGATGTATTTCAAAAGTCAGTGGAGTTTTAAACATTGGATCTCATTGACTTTCATTGAATATACAAATAGGGAATTTTCGAGTCTTCATTTTCGAAGTTCTCTGACGTATATACTTAGTCTCAAATGTTTCTCCCCATATTTCTTAGGAGAAAAATAGATCTACTGTTGTCAAACAGATAATATAGATATAAATTGAATATCAATTCTGCTCAGATCATTTGGTCTTGTATGATTTTGATGAGAAATTCTGGAATTCACTTTGGAATCTCAAACTTCTTGACAAATTTGATATTCTTTATGAGATTCACGTGCGACTAGTCTTTTAGGTCAGGAGAAATAATTGGACCGGAGACTTGAAGAAAAGTCTCCATTTGCTTTCCATTTGATCTCATTGCTATCTAGAAGGAACGATTGAACTCCTTTGTGATATTTCTTTTTCTGTTTCTTCCTTTGGGTTATCAGATGAGTGAGTGAAAGCAGGTCCTATAATGAAATGTTTGCTCAAGACCCGTCAGCCAATCAGCAAAGAGATAACACAACACTGGCTTTACATTGCAGCACATAACTTCCAGGATCCAACAGTGAATTTAATTTGGTTTTATTCACCCCAAGACCTATATTTTTGCCGGTGGAATGTAAATTTCCTGCCGGCAAAACTGATATTAAATCAATGGGCCTGCTAAAATCTATTTGAGTGGAGTTTTGCTAAAGCGTTGAATCTGGACAAACTCTCTCAGCAGGCTCTGATCTCTAATTCCAACAGTCTGTGCATATGAATTATTAATTTGGCCATTATGCTAAGTCTCCCTTTCTGGATCAATTCATTATTAGCTTTGGCGATTATAGCACAAGGTTGCATAGAACATTCAGAGTGAAACACAATTGATTTATGAACCATGAGAGGCAAATCTACGAAACGCTTTTAATTTCAGTGCAAAAACCTGCGTCTTATTCTAATACTAATGTCCAACAATCCAGTTTAATCTGGCACTAAATGCACAGTGCCGTGAATGAATTAAGTCACTGTAATTTTTTAGCAAACTGTTTTATGTAAATTAAGCTCTTTCTAGATTGTCGCAATTTAAGTTGCTCTATTACCTCCTAAACAGAAAGCAGGCGGTTAACAGATTGTTTGTTAAAAAGAGATGGCAGAATGAAGTTTTGGCATTTTAAAGAGCTGACTTGGGTCCCTGGACTGCTGCAATGGAGACATGACAGTGTGCAAACTTTGCTGTTTTATATGGTTAAAAAAAAGAACAACACCAACTGTAAAATGGCCTGTAAATGGCTATAACAGTCAGTTACAATAGATTACAATAATTTGCATTGTATAGGCCTATGCATCATTTGTTGCATCTAATTAAATGTCTGTAGATTTAATGATTCCAATTGCATGGGGAAAAAGTCACATGGTTTCAGAATAATATGTGAGTGAGTTTTCAAAATACATTTTTGAACTATGCCTCAACTCTAGTTCAATAACAAGCAAGCTAACTGAACTTTCAAATGCATTGTTTGAGGCATTTGTATGTTAAAAACGAAGACTGTAATGTATAAAGTTGAAAGCTTTCATCTCAGTTTCACCCTGTGTTTTTTTTTTTTTTTTTTGTTATAATAGCAATCTTGAAATCAGACTATTAAATGGACAATATGCCAGTGGTCTTCTAGTAGCATTTAAAAAAAATTCTATTCACAGTTAACCATGATTCATTGATTTTTATGAGCAAAAGTATCTAAGATAATTATGTGAGAGTACATCATTTTAAACATATTTTACAAAAGTACTGTTTATTTGTTAATGTCTAAAACTTTTTTAACAAGGGAAGAATTATGCAGTGCACCTTTATCTGAACTCCAGCACAGACCTTCTTCTCTAGACTCATCCGTCATGTCCTCTCATTTTGAGCACGGATGCATAATTTACTGAGCCTCAATATGAGTCTCAGCTTATTCCTCTGATATCCAGCGCTGGTCAATTATCTCATATTATCAATATCTGCCATCTATATTGCATTGGCTCATTTGAATTTCATAACCAAACACTAATATTCTGCCTTTTTATGAAACCTTTATGGTAATGCGGCCAAGGTTCTCGGGGCTATCAATTACTTAGTGTGTGTCTGTAAAGCTGCAGCGAGTGGGAACTAATGTCTTGGCCCTTAAGGTGGCAGGACATACCATCTTTTACCTTCATTACCGCGGTGAAGTGATGGTTTCCTCCTCAACCCCCAAAGCAAGTCATTTAACCTATCTACACCCCAGTCGCACAGTTTGTCAAAGAACATTCATGCGACTGCGGCACGGCTATTAGAGCCACACTGGCGATCATGTAGGAGTACGAGAAGATGAAGTAAGTGATGATAACCAGTTTGGCTCTAGGTTTTGCTTGGGTGATATATAGTGTGTTTTGTGCATTAAGACCTTCACATTTCTTTATATGTTGTAATTATTTCAGTATACTGCAACATTTGGGCTGTGGTAAATCAAAAAAAGACAAATATTGAATTATTTATTCCAGTCAGTGTATGTGTGAGGATGTACACGATGATGCAACGGTGGCCTTATCCGTTAGATTCATCATTTCAAATGAAACTGAACAAAAAAAACCTTTCAATAACAACAAAAACCTCTGCAAAATTCATAGGTAATAGCTCACTACTTAAGAACAATCACTTCACTGTGTGCATGCTCAGATAAAAGGCTTTCATCTGACTTTCTCAAACTACACGAGGAAAACTGTAACTGAACACCATTGTCATAAAACTGGGACTCGCTAATGCCTTAAAGACTAGCAGGACAAGACGTACTGACTGTAATTGGAGGTGTTGTGTGTTGATGGCTGGCAACCATATGGTAAAAATCACCATGGCAGTAAAGATTGAGAAAATTAGCTCTAAGAAAAACAGCCTGTCCAGCATTTGTACTTTTCGTGAAGAAAATATGAGTGAATTTTGATTCTGTGCAACACTTGATTGGTATGGTTTTCAGTACATTTCTTTGCAGTTGTCAAGGCAAGGTGGTTTCTTACAGTGCCAGGTCAAAGAAAGCCCATCCCAAGTCTAGTCCAGTTAACTTACATTTGCAGGGCCCAGGATAACTGTTGTATGAATGGGAAATCTCTATAATATTGATGCTCCATAGTATCTTGGACGCTTAAATTCCGATCACTGCAAAACACAAGTGGCATGAGCTGTCAGACAACATTGATGCTCTTTTGTACTCTGCACCATTTCGCTGTTTAATAGCTATGTGCAATATTGCTGTGGAATCCACTCTCAAAATGCAAAACTCATTTAATGGACTGTTCTTGAAGCAGAAATGCCCATGTAGTGTAGGTTAAGCAGATGGAGCTCTTGTGTATTCTAATGCTGATTGACAATGAGAACATTATCCTATCACTGGTGCAATGAGGAAACAGCAGCACAGGGAGACCTATAAAGAGAACCAGTGTCTATGGATATATGTGTCTTTTTTGGAAAGAGGAAAAGTGTGAGAGGTCATAAATTATGTGGGAGCTAAACAAGCTGTTGAATAATTTACCATTGTAATGTGGCAGTGAGAGGATAAAATAAGTTTTGGCTGCAGATTACTCACTGTTAGAAAATCTCTGGAATAGAAGTGAACGTGACAAAGATGTTTTTCATGAAATCAAAATTACGTCTAGGTGGATTAGGTTAAAAAACACCCGGCTGCCAAACGGAGCCGGCCATTATGAAAAATTGTGAACTTCGAATTTGTTCCTGGGGTGGTTCTTCTTGGTATTTTTGACCTCCTGTTGTTATTCCAAAGATTCGCCTTTGTAATCTTTTAGCAAAATGTAATAAATTGCTCCACCTGTGTTACTACTCACTTACACTGTTAAAAAGTATGGTAAGTTTAGTCAGCTTGGAATGTGAAGTTGCATTAAGTGATAAGATATTTGCATTATCTCAGCAAGTTCAATTCTATTTCAAATAAATGTTGTTCTTTTGAACTTTTTATTCATCAAAGTATCCTGAAAAAAAATATGTATCAAAGTTTTCATAAAAGATCAGCATAATCAGAATGATTTTTGAAGACTGGAGTAATGATGCTGAAAATTCAGCTTTGCCATCACAGGAATATATTATATCTATATAATAGGGACTACTAAATCTATATAGTAGTCTAATCTATAATAGTAATCTATATAGTAGGGAGTATATATATATTAAGGTACCATTCAAATCCGTGGCCCGGGAAAGTTATTCCAACACTAAATTTTAAAAGCATCTGCTAAATAAATACATTTAAATGTAGAATGACAACACCAAGACATCTTATTTTTAAAACCGTCCCTTCCAAATATCTGTCACAGAGATATTTTAGTATGATTCAGTGTCACCTCTAAATAAATCACAGCATGCATGTAAATAGTTGTGTCATAATGATATTGGCATGTGCTCCACAACTACATTTAACACCTTAACATGTGCTATTTACACTAGTCCAACCTTTTTCACAGTTTGCATGGGCATAACAACAAAGAGTGGGTGTAAAAAAGCCTGACACATTCTCCTAAACATTTACATCTTAAATCAATGGGAACAATCATGTTTGATATTCAGGACAGAGCGATGAGCAGTGGGTTCTCCCGTATGCTTTTACTCAACTATAATTAGGTTAATTAATCTTGTTGCCGATCCAGGACTTGACAAGATTAAACATCCGTGATGTTGGTAGCTGGACTTTCCAGCCCATCAAATTTGCACGTCGCTCCCAAGAGATCAATTTATTTTCAATTAGAACAGCAGGATCTGAGAGCCGATTGGAGGAGAGGAGTTTCTCCATTCAGAGTCTAGGGGAAAAAAAATCTTTAGCCAAGCTCTCAGAATGTGTCAGTGCATATAAAGAGTTATTGAAAAGAACAGAAATATGCTAAATATGTGTATCAGCTATATTAGTTGAGTCCCTTGTAAGTTTAGTTCTACTGGAAACAATAGTATATATATATATACACACATATTTTGCATATTTCTGTTCTTTTCAATAACTCTTTATATGCACTGACACATTCTGAGAGCTTGGCTAAAGAATTTTTTTTCCCCTAGACTCTGAATGGAGAAACTCCTCTCCTCCAATCGGCTCTCAGATCCTGCTGTTCTAATTGAAAATAAATTAGAACAGCTAACTGTTAATTAGTCTCATTAGTTTCTCTGTTTGTATATATATATATATATATTATAATCACGTGTTCATGTGTTTTGATTCGTGTGTGTAGTTCAGGGGCCCGTTCTTCGTACGTTGCTTAAAACATCCGAGATCAAGATCAAATTACACATCCAAGATGATATCATCGTGCTAATCATAATCTGGCTAATTAGGTTTTTCGAACACACTTGCCGGATATGATTAGTATAGCTGGATTGAGTTATCTGAGATAATTGCGCGTTCATGCGCTGGTTTAAAAGGGGATATGTATCGATAGTAGAAACATTGATCAGCAACGCTGCTATTGGCTGTTCAGCGTGGCCAAAGAGCGCGCTCAGTTTTTCTCCTCAGACCTCAGCAGAGCAAGAACTAATAGTCGAAGTTTTTTCGGAATTTTAATGTTTAATCAAAACGCCAGGGAACACCTCAAAGTCTGCAAAAGCCAGGAGAGAGGGCTGGCAAAAAGTAGCATACAATGTAAATCCGTTAGAAGTGGCCATGTTAGAGGTTTTTATCACTTATTAGCCTATATATTTGTATTTTAATAACTGCATAATTACTTTGTTCATTGTAATGTCAGAGTCACCACACTAGAACATGGAAACAAATAAAAGTGAAGTACAAAAATATTCTACATAATGGTAATTTTTAGGTATATTATAGTCTCTTTTATAAAAACTGATAAACTTATGTTAATGTAAAAATATTTTGCCATGAGTTATTGATCACATTTTTCCCGAGTGTAGTTCATTGTAATGACATTGTGTTTTCCTCTTTTGTGCACTTTTACATAATACACCAACACTTATATCTGTTCCCAAGAAAGTGGTGGCTGAAATATGTGCAGTAAGTGGACATTTTCTAACTTTCCAAAGGAAAGAAAGTATAAGACTTTGTAATGTCCATTTGTTTCCATTGCACTGGACAGTGAATAAACCCTCTCAGATAACTGTCAAATGGAGGAACTATACCTGCAAGTGCATAAATAACTTTACTTTTTTATACTTGTATGCTTTATGGCTGCAATATAAGTTGCAGGATTGCACATCTACAGAAAGGCCTACAGAAGAGTCTGCACAGACAGAGGAGACATAGGCCTACAGGTGGGCAGGGGATAGCCAACTTTTCCTTTTTATTTGTTGCATGAGGCATGTGTCTAATATCTCTTGTTGCAGGCACTTGACCACTGGCTTTTCTTTACAAAGAACAATTGAAATAAAACTCAAGGAACTAAGCATATTTTGTCTTTTATTAAACATTTAATGAAAAGGTTTTTTTTTTTTTTTTTTTTTTTTGGGCAATGTTGTGTAATATGGCACATGCAACAATGTCACATAGGCCCTGTCAGGTGTGCAACCCTCAGACTATTCAGACACTGAAATCTTCCCTTTAGTTAGCCAAAGTTCATTTCATTGTGTGCCCTTGTCCTAGCTAGAGCTGCATTGTAACTGGTTTGGGTCAGGGAATGGGGTCCTAAAACACCTGTCTGCAGGCAGGAACATTTCATAATCACCTATGAAAAAATGCAGTTTTGTTAGGATCAGCATAAGTGTATGTAATACAGTGAGCTTGATATTTAATTGTGGAACTTTCCTTACCACTTTCAAATAATGTGCATAAATGTGAATCTCTGAAAATTCTTAATTCATGCACAGATCCTGGCCATTTTGCTTTCACATTTCTGATATGGAAGATTTTAGTCAACTGCCTTTTTTTATTTTATTTGATATAATATTACTAATCTGGAATATTAAGAATCACAATAGTATCTGCGCTGCACATTTACATTGTGAAGCCCCTTTCTGTTCACATAATCCCCTTCATTGAGGCCTTGATGGCAGTCTATGGTCTAGCCTATAGTCTATGGTACCAATCACGTTAGTGAGGCCTGAGTGACATCGGCATGGTCATGATTGCATGATCTTCATAAATTATGATAGTCTTAAAAAAAAAAAAAAAAAAAAACTGCTTTACAACATTGGGTCTTAAGTGGCTTGGAAATGGCACAAAAAAAAAACCGAAAACTGTTTTTTAAACCAAAAAGCGCCAGGTAAACTCCGAATGACACGACAGACAGCACTTTCCATCAAGTTCTCCGCATCTCCAATAGTGTAAAGGAAAGAGCCACTCGCAAATAATCTTAGGGCAATGCAAACAGTTTGTGCTGTAGTTAAAGCCCGACTCTGACAAGTTGAAAATAAATGTGCGTTTCCAACAAATGAATAATGTAAACGACAATCTCACGAGTCACGAGAAAAAATATATATCTCAGAAAGTGCACTATCGCGCTGCGCTGGACTTCCCGTATCAGCTCCGCTCATGAAGCCGCAGTCTAATCCTGTTAACATGAAATAAGCCTGCTCCCGAGCAGGTTTAAGCTTACGGACCTGTTGCTATGACAGCAAGTCCAGGATGAGCGTCGAAGAACCAAACAATCCAAGATCATGCCAAATCGCCAACAATCAAATCCAACTAAGTGAGTTAGCGACGTACGAAGAACGGGCCCCTGTTCTAGTGTTTTGCTGTCTGTGTGTTAATTAGTTCAGTCTCCCTCAGTTCCCTGCCTGTTTGTTAGTGCCTTGGTTACAGATTTGATTAGAGTCCTTAGTTCAGGTGTGTCTTGTTAATTAGTCTCATCAGTTTCTCTGTTTGTGGTGTATTTAAGCCCTGTGTTTAGTCCTGTCTAGTTGTCTGTCGATGTCACCATATGCTTGGTTGTTTTGTTTGTGTTTTTGAATTTCTGAACAATCCTGAGTATTTCTCTTAGTTTTGTTTGCAATAAAGACTGCTGCACTTAGATCCTGTTTCATCTCTGCTGCAACCAGACCCGTGGCATTTTTTTTGTTTTAAATAATTAAACACCGTATTGTCAAATTTGATAATGTGGCACTTGCATGTGTCATTATATTATTAACATTTTACCAAATTTAAGCTCAGATGTTGTTGAGGTTTTTGACCAGCGAATTTCTGAGAATATCAGACATATGTGTTTTGTCCTTCATTTGAACGGCCGCTTCTGAGGCACACTGTAAGTAAGCGACATTATGTTTTCATCAACTTACAGTTCAGTTTTTTTTTTCTATCATTTGGCCAAAAGCTCATGTTATTAAAGACCAAGTGTATGTACTGGCTATATATTTGCTATGACTCAATGGCAAATGCTAGACTCTTCTCCGTTCCTCAAATACATTAAGAATTAGCCTTTATATATTGTTTCTGATTAAAGAATATGCTGTACTAATTCAAAGAACCAGTTCTTTATTAACCCTTGCATTGCAAACAAGCAGAGATGGTCCAAACTGTGGGAACGTCATTCACTCCTGCGCACATACGCATCCAAACGCACATGTCTATTGACTAAATGCGTAATATTCCTGTGCATGCCGTCACCATTTTCACAGATTGACATTTTTGAAGTACATGGAGAAAACTGCTGACCAACAGTAACGATTTATGAAGAAGAAAAAAAGACGAATTGTGGAGATACAAGGTTTCCGCCCGACAGCAACAATAATTTAGATTTGTCATGAATTTTGTATTTTTTTCATATAAAATATTACAAAAGATGCAAAATGCTACATTTATTGAACCAGTTATTTTAAATGAAGCATCCAAATGAATCAACTGACTACAATTATTCAAAGCTTCAAGAGAACAAATGTAGATATTTTAAGAGAACATTTGATTATCTAATTTCGCTTGACTATAAATCTGCATGTTTTTCTTCTGTAATGAGACTTTTTTTCTTTTCTTTTTTTTAACAAGAAAGGAGCTAGACCTGTGACCACAACATAACCGTAATGCTTTTTGCTTTAAACTTTATTACAGGAACATTAGCCAGTATTAAATTGCTGTGATAATTACTTGCAAGATTTCACAAGGCCTTCATTGCCTGCAACAGCAGCCTGAAACAATGCATAAATAGCTTTTTGGCTAATGGTTAACATTAACTGATGTAATGTCAGCTAAAAAGGTTTTCAGAGGGGGAGAAAGTGCATTCTGATGAATATTTTTACACAATAATTAAACAAATTTAAAAAGTAAATAGGATCGATTTTGATTTTCTGTTGAAATACATAATTACACATATTGAGTTATTTGAAAACCCATGTGGCAGATTGACCGATTAAAGTGCCTAAGCATTAAAGTGCAATTGAGCAAGTACCACTAGCATTTTAAATTCATTTAGCAGATCGGCAGGTGTGTATGTGTGTGTGTTAAACAACACATGGACGGTGACCAGGCCCTTTGATTGTGTCCCGCCGACTAGCACACAGATTCTCGGACATGCTCACACACTCTCTGATCTGTGTAAGAGACTCCCTTCAGAGCGGCAGCTGTCATCCAGAGCTCCCCACCACCTGTCACATCCACTCCATCAAATATCACACACAGTTCAAAATGGAACCACAGAATGGCCGTCAATCCGGCTGCGAGTATTCATGAGGAAAAACAAGAACTCATCTGAGATGGCCAAACAGTGGACAGAAGCCTTGATATGCTCAAAACACGTTCCTTTCTAGGACACGTCAAGTTAAACTGTGATTTAACTCGGTAAATAGCATTACTAAAGATAATTACATTAAGAAGATTAGCATAAACTCCTTAAAGCTTATCATGTCGTAATTATTATAGAGAGTGGCACAACATAGCTGCATCAACAGCGAGCGTGAAAATGACTTTAGTCAAATGTTCATCTATAGAGGACACAATATCCCATAGGAATGACAAATCACAAGAAGATCTTTCTAATATCTCAGTAATGAAATCAAATGGAGACTGGACAGAGTCAACTATAAATTTGGCTTAAACTGACAGTTCACCCCTAAAAATAAAGTTGTATTTTACGCACCCTCATGTTGTTTAAAACCTTTAATTATTCCATAGAACACAAATGATAAATGTTATAAGAATATCCTGTCCTATCCTTATCATTTCAGTGTAATGAAAGTGATTGAGGACTAAGGCTTTCAATCTCCAAAATGACAAAGAAATACCATAAAAGTATAATAAAAGTGTTTTGAAGCTAAATGATCATTTTTAAGGAACAAATCAAAAATTCTAAATCTAAATCTAATATTCTATCCAGCTTTACTTTATTTATTTATTTAATTTACTTGCTAAGGCAACATTTTGAGTTTTCAATCTAATTTTTATTTCAATTACTAATGTTTTAGTAAGCAAAAACAACACTTCAATAAAACAGATGATTCAGTTCACAAAACTGAATGATTTAGTCACAGATTAGTGACTCACTCTTTTGTGTTGTACTTTTGTGTAGTGTTTTTCCTATTAATCTCACAAGTGTGTTCTATATAGTTCCAGAAAAGATCTCAACATCACCTTTGCCAAGATCCAAGGTCTGGAATCAAAGGTCAGAATTTTCAAAATGAACTCTCATACAATTTTCTCATACAATTCTTCCAAGACCAAATGATCTGAGCAAAGCTTTCGAATGTTAATTTTATACTCTTACTGCATGTGAACAATTGATTCATTTTGTCTATGTTCTCCTCATTTCTCCTAAATTATTTTAAGACAGCCATCTGCGACAAAGTTGATACACAAATGAACAATGACTGCGAACTCCATTAAGTCCCTCGAGCTATGAAAGAGCAACTTCTGAGCAATAAAAGTTTTCCCTGGGGATCCTTGTCACACTTCCACCAACACACTCAAAAAAGCGCAACGACTATGACCATGTTGTATGTTACTTTATTACATTCGGTGAATACAGCTGAATAAAAACTGTGTCCTTCTGCGATCAAAAGCGAGGGCAGCTAAATGAATAATCTAGAAGCGATGATCACAAGTATCAGACGGTTTATGACTGAACTGTGCAGCCTTTGTTTGGCTTTCAGAGTTTGGCCCTGGGGCAGGACCAATTCCTTTTTCATCATGTCTCTATGTGAACAAATTGGCTCATTTTGACAAAAAGTTTTATGAAAACGGGAGGGAGGGCAGGTTGTGGGTCAACACTTCTGTTCCACCCACACATTGATATGAGCAGGCATTCCAATCACACTTACACATTTGCTTACAATGACCTCTATTGATCACAACAGCCAGAGCAAGAGAATGGAAGGACATGTAGTTATCGTAGAGGAATGGACAAGAAAAGACAACTTAGGAGGGAGGAAGTAGGTAGAGACAGACACAGACACGGAGATGACAAAGGGGAGGAATGAGGTTTGAAAGAGAACAAAGAAACTGTAATAATGAGTGCCATGGCCAATTATTGTTTCCTCCTCGGCATTGATCGATCATTTTGTGCCTGTCCTGCTCAGTGTTGCGTTCTGCTTTTAAGGGAAATTCAGTCAAAAGAAACTTCAGAGGCATCACGGACATGTTTGAGATTGTACTGAAGTCTTTAAAACCATTATTTCGGTCACGTCTTCAAGAGCAGTGCTCCTCAGCCTTTTTTCTCAGGAAAACCCTTTAAGGCCGTGTGTCCACCCAACGCTATCTCACGACCAATTCGTACGAATGATAAAAAGTTGGCTAATTCGTACTAATTCGTACGACCTCACTCGTACGAATTTGTACGATTTGTCTAAACCCACGTGATGGGTAGGTTTAGGGGCGGGGTCAGGGGTAGGTCATTCGTATGAATTCATACGAATTGGCCAATTCATAAAATATGTACGATTTTGCAAAAATGAATTCGTATGAATTCGTACGAATAAGCCACCTCGTAGAATTTGTACGTTTTCCCGTGAGATCGGGCTGGTCCACCAAAGCATTTTTAGCCTGCTGAAAACGCCTAGCTATGAGCGCTTGAGAGCATTTTGGCAGCGCACAAGCACAGCGTTTTTTTTTTTTTTTTCAGTTGAGACACTTTCCTTGTTATGATATGGAATATCCGCGAAAGTGTTACTAATATCTCATTTTACACATATTTTGTTTCTGTGTTGATTCTATATTAAAATGTCAAAACAATGTAACGTATTTTCTTCAGCTCTTGTTTTAAATGATTTTGTTCCGTTATTATGCTTGTTGCTGTCATCTGTTGACGTTGTACAAGCAGAATGTGGCGGTTGGTCGGTGTGGTATTAGTCCCGCCCCTCCTCCACTGTGATTGGACGGTTGTCGGGTTGTGGAATGTCTGAGAAGTTGCGTTGTTCTGCGTCTGTCAGTGCAGTGTGAATGAGCCTTTATTCAACAATTCAGGTCCTTTAATCTGATTGGTGAAGATGTGCTTTGAGAGTGTTCTCTCTCGCTGATTGCTTGGACTGGGGTTTCTCTCTCCAGTGAGCATGGAACAATATTACAGTAGTTATTAGTTATTTTCTCTCAGAGAGGAGATATCTCTGTTGAAGGATTTTTGATTTCAGTTATACATGAAATAATTATTTTCCCTAAAATCAAGTTGACTAGGTCACCCCAAAGAGAGGTCTGGTGACACCCAGTTTAGGAAACCCAGTACAAGATAAAACCGTGGTACACTGTGGACTGAATTCACTAAAGAATGTAACACTTTTTATTACAGTATTTCACACACAAATCCTGCGTCTTTTTGACTATAGGCTGAATGTTTTGGGAAAATATTAAAAGATTAAAAAAGAGACTTTTTAGGATTTTAAAATGCCATTTAAAAAAAATCCAGGTACGGCTACACTATCTGTCCAAAAATGTGTGATTATATGTCAATATGGCTATAAAACAATAATAATAGACAAACATCAGTGAATAATGAGCTGCTCATGTGTAAGAACACAGTGCCACGCTTCACTCTGAAACATCCAGGACATATGTTTATTTAATTCAACCTTTGCGATAATTGCACCTTCAAGCCATATCGCAATTTAGTTTTTATTTCGGTTTATCGTGCAGCCCTACTAACCACTCACAATTTGGTTTATTCCTTAACTAAGTTCACTGAAAATAAAGAGAATTTCTATTCAAGTTAAATCTTCATTCATTTTAGTGCAAATTCTTATGTGAATGAGGCTCACTAGTTATTGTGCTTTATAAAGTGGACTAAATGATTGAAGTAGTCCGCCATACATTAGCAGAGAGAAGTCTGTCATTTGACTGGAAGATTATGACATTTTGATTAAAAATGACAGGGTCCAAAAAACGTGCTTTAATGAATTGTTCAAAATAAGCTAAATAACATGCATTTAGATTATAGGGTGATTTTTATTGTTGGTGTTGGTGTTGTTGTTTCATGCCAGTAAAAAAGAAAAAGAAAAGATGTACGTTTTCTATTCATACTGGCAGCCGAAATTCATCAAATGATGGTGAAAGCATTTGTGTCGTTACTCGATTTGCATAATTTCTTTAGTGGATTGTGTGCTAAACAATACAGACAGTGTATGCAAATAAAAGCGTTATCAGCAACTGTAATTTATTCTTGAATCCCCATTTTCTTAAAAGCTAACCACTTATGTTTTCCGTATTTAGCAAGATAAGGAAGAGCACAGATGTAGAAGTATGAAGCACTTGCCTGACTTGTTTAATCTCCCTCTATCATGCATCATGTTTCATAGGTTTTGACATGCTTGGTATTTATAAAACGTAATCTTTATTAGACACAACGTAATGTGTATGTGCACGTGTTTAGCATACCAAGACAGTATGTGGGCACACAGATGAACCGTGCCAAGACAAACATCTCAAACACAATGATGGAGGGATATTATCGCAAAGGCGCAGAGGCTGACACACTGCTTTCTGTCTCTTCAGCAGTAAACAGCACATCACCCTAAGAATATGGCAATGTATCGAGATGTGCAATCATTTCCCTAATTCAAGGCTTTACGTCCATAACGCAGACAAATGAGCGGGTTTTATAGATAACGGATGATTTATGCAGCTTTTATGTGAATTCAGCCCTGAAGGGAAACCCTGATAATAAGGCGGTCGAGCTGATTTTTAGAACATGGTAGTTGATAAATGTGATCTACTGGGTATAACCAGTGATATAAATGTATTTTATCTTACTGCATTGGCAGAATTATTTCATGATTTTTTTTTTTAGACTTTTGAGATATTTTAGCTGGAAAATTAACTCAATAGGAATATGGGGGGATGGGGATGAATAGGACTTTTTGAATTAGAAACTATCTACCACTTTAATCTGGATTTCGCAGAAGGGAATATCTGAAACTTGCCTGAAGTGGTTGATCTAAACTGACTGAGCTGGTTTAGATGGTTGACCATCCCTTCAAACTTTGCCAGCTTGACTTGCTAGCTGACTGTACGATTTTGGCAGGCGTGACGATTCTAGTTTTCTCTTCTCCTGAAAATATACACATTGAACCTCTGAGGCAGTCATCAGGGAGATTAAGACCGTCAGTGGCTCTAACTGCAAATGTATTTCAACTAGGGATGCTTTTAAGTTGACTACAATGCCACTTAAATCACCCTGTTGTGAAAAAAAAAAAAAAAACGTAAAAACTTAAGCCAGTCTAAGGTGTAGTCCCTTTATTTATGCCCCAGTCCCTCAAGGAGGTTCTGTCATAGACAGTCATCATTCAGACCCCATACCCTCAACCAGCTGGCCCATAATTACGCACACACACACCACACAGCTTATATACCCATTGACATGCATGTATGCTCACACACTCTTTCACTCCCATGGGCCTGCTGTTTGATTCTGATCTGTCGATAAATATTCAGGCCTATCATTATTTATTTCGTACGCTATTGGTTTTACATCACAATATGTTCATTTGCATGCCTGTATGGGCCGTACGTTACGGTAAACCCACTGCAACGCTGCCAACAACCTCCTGCCGCACCCCATAATTTATAACACACATCCTCTGTGCGCTTTCCATGGCCTATAGCGTCTCCAAAAAAGCTCAAGGTCGCTCTTAAATAACACTCATTTTTCCCAGCTTGGCCCACCATAATAATTTACCCCCCAGGCTCCTCCTCACAACAAAAAAAGCATTTCCAAACGCCCCCGTCTGCCAATCCTCATGGGCTTTATTGATGGCCGGAGCTCATCTCTGCTCTCAGGTGCCCGGATTGTCAGTGTATCAGTGTGAATACATCATCAGTGAAAGGCGCAAGCACCTAAACCCACTCCAAGGCAATAAATCTGGCAGCCGAAGGGTCCAGGTGATATAAGAAGTCCCTCTTGAATGGAGACGATAGGTGACAGTGAAGGACACTCCGTATCAAGATGCTGCACTGTCTGTGCGACAGGCCCGAGCAATAGGGATTAAAACGTTGCAGGAATGGACAACAGAGGCAGGAGAGAGGGAATCGAAGGTGGAGAATGAGAGACGTTTTGAGGGGGATTTATGAAAAGGGAAAGGACAACCCATACCTGGAATACTATATAAGCTTAGTCTCATTTAATAAAGTCAAGTTTCTTCTTTTCACTGTGACTTTTATTCTTCTGTTGGATGTTCGGAAGATTTTTGCTGTTCTTTCAAAGCTCAGGAGGTTTTGAGGAGAATAAGTTCTTAGATGTATGTTTCATGTACTGTATCAACTTGGGCTTAGATTTATTTTTTATTTTTTAAAATTAAGTATCTTACACTCTTAAAAATAAAACTTCCAAAAGTGGGCTTTCACAGTGGTGCCAGAGAGGAACCATTCTGGGTTCCCTAAAGAACCTTTCAGTGATCAGTTCTTAAAAGAGCCATTTTTCTTATTGTTGAGAACATTTTAATACTCTAAAGAACCTTTTTCCACTATAAAGAACCTATTGTGCAATAAAGCGGTTCCTTGTATGTTAAAGGTTCTTTATGGAAACATAAATGCCAATAGAGAACCTTTATTAACCTTTACAAATGCTCAGTGATACAGTCTGTTGTCGAGCTATAAAATAACATTGCACAATCTGGTCTGGAAGTATTGGATAAGAAATGTTTGAGATCATATCAACCTTTCTTTGCCGATTTTGGCATGTGACATTATTGAGATCTCTCATCTTTGTGTTTCAGGTTTACAGCAACATGAAGGCGAGTAAATTACAGGACTTAACTTTTCCTGTTGTTTTGCACTTTTAAAGCAGTATCACTTATTTATTAATTTCTATTGGGATGTTATAAGGCTATTTATGTATTATTAATGTTTTGTTCTGGTTTTTAATTATTTGTTACAGAGAAAGTATATTCAAAATAACTGAATAGAAAATGTCTATTGCAAAAAGTCAGAAAGTTCAAGTTTTTTCATTATGCATTATAATTTAAAAAGCAGAAATTAATGTTTTCACAGCAATTAAAAAAAACATGTTTAATTAATATTGTTTGGTCCTGTTTTTGTCTAATTTTTATCAGCTTAATTAATAGGTGTGAATTATTTATCTTATTTATTTCATTAGTCAACCAGTGTAACATTTGGCAATCCAATTATGGAGGTTTTTTGGACACCCCTGCAAAACAGAAAGAGAAAGAAAGAAAGAAAGAAAGAAAGAAAGAAAGAAAGAAAGAAAGAAAGAAAGAAAGAAAGAAAGAAAGACTCTTTTTAAGGTTATTTTAAGAAACAGCCCCCCCCCCCCCCCCAAAAAAAAAGAAATCTGTTCATTTAAATTAATTTACTAACCCTCTTGTGATTTTTGTCATTTTAATTTGTTTTAATAATTGTTATTTGCTTTTATATAAAAAATATATATATATATCTATTTAGATTTATTTTAACTTTAGTTTAATTCATTTCAATTAACTTAAATGTGTGTGTTTTTTTTATATATATATATAGTTTTAGTTAACAATAACAACATATGCTGTTATTTTTTTTCTCCGTCAAACACAAAGGGATCTTCATGCATAACATCTGTCCATACTGACCACAGCTGTCAAGCTCTAAAAAGGACAATCCTCTCCTCCATCGTTGTTTTCTAATCAAATTAGGCACCTTTATGCCGTGTTCAGATTACACAATATTTTTGTCTGTTTTGATAGTCACTGTGTCAGATTATGTGATTTTGACTCCTAAATTATTGTTGTTGTATCGTGGACAAGAAACATGTCACACTACACTTTGCTTCCCAACCAATCATCGCTTGCCGCCTTTAACGACGTGTGTGACGTCATCGAGAAGGTGGAACTAGCGACCGACTTCTGGAAACAAACAGCGACCCGAAGCGTCATGTTAGCTTAATGGTGAAGCGCCACTGCTATCGTTCGCCAGCATTTGTCTTTTTTCACTCTGTCGTGGTATACGTCCATCGAGGAAACATCATAAAGGCTGAAATATTCTTGCCATAGTTCCACAAAACCTTTCCTCCATTGCATAATTCCACCTACCAGCACCAATATCATTATCCGCGTTTCTATTACCCTTTAAATTGCGCAAATTAAAATTGCGAATTAAAAATACGCTCAATAGAAACACGTCAATTTCGCAAAAACTCCCATTTATCGCAAAAAAGTTTTTTACGCTCGCATGAGGTGGTTTTTCAGGCAATTCGAAAAAGAAATATTTCGCAAAACTGCAATGGAAACAGTTTTTGCGTATTTACAGTCACCTGACTTAGAAGGCGCGGTATGTTTGGACAGAATACGAGACAGAGTTCTTTATTAAATTCATAAAAGACAAAAGAATTACAGGAATACTGGATTCTAAACCTCAAAGAAATGCCACAATCCAGACCTCGGAGCAGAAATGAGTGAGAAACACCCCATACACAGTATAAGGGTCTTTCCTTGCAATTAATGCTTGGATAACACACCTACGTCTCTTTCCATTAATAATAATAATGTCTAGTGCGGTGGTTGTGGTATATATATAAACCTACCAACGTCTGTTGGCATGATTTTTGGAATGACTTATCGCGAGAGGAAAAAAATTCGTTTTAGTCGCATAACATCGGTTAATGGAAACGCTGTCATTTCGCAATAGTTTTTTATCGATATTTAGAAAAAAATCACAAAAGTTTTGCGCACGTCTGTAATGGAAACGCGCCTATTGTCTCTCTTTTGTTTCGCCATGTTTGAAAGCTGTGTACGGAAGAGCTTCTGTGCTCCTATTGGTCAACTTCACAGATGTGACGAAGCCTGTTGCGGACTACTGATTTTTTTTTAACCCTCTGGTGCTCTTCGGTCAATCTTGACCGGTTTTTTTTTTCTTTTTTCATCGGAATGGTACAAAACTTTATAAAGGTTTTGGCACTTGCTATGCGAACACACACACACACACACAAAAAATAATGGACATGATTCGAACAGGTTAAATGGTCCTGAAAAAAATAGTCACACTTGTGCTCAATGCGGTCTAAAAATGACCGCATTGGAAATGAATGGGAGACAAATTTCAACTAGTGAAAACTTTTGGTACAAACGCCGGCCAAACAAAATCTTACTGAAAGTTAATTTTTTTTAGATATATGGCTCAAATTTTGAACACAACTTGTTTATATTTATGGCTTTGATTTGCTCACAGTTTTAGAATAAAATATGTTTTGGAAATATATATTTCATAAAAAAAAATGAAAATAGTTTTTTTGCACATTTTTCATAACAATAAACGTAAAATTATGTAACTTTACTTTAAAAACTTTCACTTTTTACAACTTTTTTCACTTCAGCAATAATCTGCCTAGTGTCATCTTTGAAAAGAGATCAAACTTAAGTCTGTGCCCTAAAGCATTCAATATTAAGTTCTATGTCCAAAAAGTGAATAAATGGATAATAAATACAGCGTAAATATAATTGTATTACCCTAAAAATACAAAATATTAAATAAAAAACATTATCGAACTAAAATATAGTACATTAATTTCATTGAAATGATTTTTTTTACCGACACTCGAAGAGCCTGAAGACTGCGAAGTCTTTCTATCGTGGCGTTGTGAAGCATTGCAGACGCACCATTGTTTGTCATTCACTATGGCACACTGTATGAGATGATACGATTGATTCTAAAACCATTGTCGTTTACAAATCACCACGACAGCATACGTCAGACAGATTGTGCCAAAATCGGGCTGATATTGTGTAGGCATTAGACATGTTGCATTAGGTTGGAGGTTCATGACACCAAATGTCACGTGTCTTGTGTCCTCTGCATGCTTCTTCCACAGGTGAACTCCATCAAGGACCAGTGAAGGACTGATTCATATGCTGATGCTAATGGATCGATGTGTCCCTTTCCAGATCCTCTTCATTAAGTAAATGCACTTAGCGACTTATAATAAACAGCCTCATTTTGGATGTCACAGTGTAGTGACCACAGATCCGAAATTATCAACATGTGAAAGCGAAAATGTAAGGACGTTCTCTCTTTCTCTCTCTTTCTCTCTCTCTCTCTCTCAGTGTATCCTTCTCACACACATACACCCACTTTTTCCTATTAGTGAACAACAGTTTTGTGATTACACTGAATGATTTAATTGACCTGACTGGGTTACCATGTATTTAAGAGAATTCAATTAATCTGCGGGTAGACCGAGCTCCTGTCTGACAGATTACAGCTCTATTTCTTCAGAAGCAGGTCAGGGATCTAAAAACAGACACGCCAGTCTTTTGCCCGCGTTCAGGGATTGCTTGGTGCCAAATGAACGAGTTTAATGAACGAACCGTCGCTCTTGTTCACATCGCTCGGCTCTGATCGGCTGCCGTCGTATCTGGAGGGATGTCGGCTATTTGTTATGCTAATATAACATCTTCAGCTCGCTGGCACTTGCAAATATGTTAGGCAACACTCCACCTATCGCAAATGAGATTCGTTTGGTAAGCAAATTGGAAACCGCTGCCTTAGGTGCTATTTGTGTGCTTTATAACACTGAGAAAGAAAGAGAGAGAGATGGAAAGAGCAGTGAGTGATACGGAAAAACCACCACATCTGTCAACAGGCATCTATAACCAAGACACAGCATCGCCCGTCTCTTTTAATTAGCTCCTGAGGCAATATGTTTCAATCGAGCCTCATTCACTGCTTTTTCAAATGAGTTATGAAACAAAGCCATTTGTGTTTCCTGTAAAACGAAGCATGTGCTCCGGAGCCGGATTTGTCTCGTGCCTCAAATTATTGCAATCATATTTAAATCATTTTCTTCAAAAACCTGTTGTTAAGCACTGTGTATTTTTATTTCATTCAGAGGGCAGTTTATATAGACGAGGATGAATGATTATCTGTTGACCACCGTGGACTGTCATTTGACTCTTTATCAAGATCTTTTGAGAGCGAATTCTACAAACCGAAGCCATAAAACACAAATACTTCTGTGCTTTTGGAAAATCAAACCGTTTGCTGCTGTGGAAGAGAAAGTTCAAGGCAACTCTCAAGGTTCAAGTAACATTTTAAAAGTATTTATTTTCTGTGCCTTTTAGGCGTTTTATAATGAAATCAAGGATTTTAGACTTGACCTAAAATAACACAGAGCGAGGAATCCTTTGGAAATTTGTACACTTATCTTATTATACCTTCTGTAGTGTGCGTTATTGTAGTTTCAATCAATAATTAAAAATGTGCATCAATAAATTAAATACCAATATATGTATTTAACAGCACAATTTGATGCATATAAAGTTTGCATGGAAATTCTGGGATTTAAAGTCCAATTTAAAGCTTGAAATGGTTTTACTTCCGTCATGACTGTTTTGAGTGTTTGGCATGGTTGACAATGTTGATATATTTGGTCTTGGCTTAATAGATCTGCTACGCTGCTGCTGCTTCAGAGCAAGTACGGGACTTGCCACTGCCAATTATGTGAATACTTGGCTAAAGAGATGCGTCCTTAATCTAGATTTAAACTGGGAGAGTGAGTCTGAGCCCCGAACATTCAGAAAGTCTATTCCAGACTTTAGGAGCCAAATGCGAAAATGCTTTTCCTCATTTAGTGGATTACATATCCTAGCTACTACAAAAAGTCCAGAGTTTTGTGACCTTAAAATGTGACCTTAAAACAATAGTTCACTTAAAATTTAAAATTCTGTTATCATTTACTCACCCTCACGTTGTTTTAAACCTGTATGAATTTCGTTCTTCTGCTGAACACAAAAGAAGATATTTTGAAGAATGTCGGTAACCAAACAGTTGATTTTTCCTACTATGGAAGTCAATGGGGTCCAACTGTCTGGTTACCGACATTCTTCAAAATATCTTTCTTTGTGTTCAGCAGAAGAAAGAAATTCATACAGTTTTGAAACATCTTGAGGCTGAGTGAATGATGACAGAATTTTCATTTTTAAGTGAACTCTTCCTTTAAAGAACGTGATGGATAGTAGGGCGATAGAGGATCGGTTAAATAAATACACAGGAGCTAAACCATTTAGGGCCTTATAGGTCAGTAGAAATACATTGTAATCGACACAGAACTTAATAGGTAACCAGTGTAGAGATGATAAAATTGGTATTAAATTATCATATTTTCTTGATCTGGTAAGAACTCTAGCAGCTGCAAATGCTGAGCAGGAACCAATGAGCTGTGCCCTATAGAGAATAATGTGTGTTTCAAGCAGGTTGAGTGAAGGACCTATTAGCCTGCGCTCTCTAGAGTGACAGAACTTTGTATTTATGTTGAATAATTTTAAACAAGTTAATTTAGAAATATGTATGATTTTGTTCTATTTTAGAACACTAATGCAAATTTTTTTATAAAATAAAATAAATACATTTGAGGCAGATCTAGGGAGCCCTTAAAGGGACATGGTGATGGTAAAAATATGAAATGGGTGGAAAAAACATATTTCAATGCTATTACGTTCGCTCGCAAAACCTGTGTTCCCCAAAGAAACTTTGCGTGTGCTTGCAAAGAACTCAAATATTTGCGAGAGAACGCAAAAGCATTGACATATCATTTTTCCTCCCATTTTTTTTTTTTTTTTTTGCTTCACCGTGTCCTAGGGACTCTGAGATATTGTTCTTGTTATTCAGATTTTCACTTAAATTGTTATGCTGATTATATAATTTGTAATGGAATTTGTTTTAATCAAATTATTAAAAAATGAAAGCATTTTCACTACATTTTCACTCTTGTTTCTAAAAATGCAACAATGGACTTTCTTTTTGCCATCTGGCAGATTGTGCTTGTGCCATTCTGGACAGGTGTAGCGTTGCCTAATGAAATATAACACCATTGCTGCAAACTGTTTCAAACAACTGACAGGATTATCTTTGGAAAATCGCCTCAGGATTTAAATCGTTTTAGGATTTAAATACAACTTTTGGATATTTTGGCACCATCAGTGAGCAATAAGGAGGATCAGTGCAGATTTGATCGTGGGGGTCTAGGGATAGAAGAAGGTTCTGGTTGAATTTGAAGACAATATTAAGAACGTTTCGAAGGCAATCAGTAAATAAAAACAATTTGCAGAGTGGGTGAGGAGTTTGGGGCTGAATAGTGTCTTATCTGGGGGAGTAATGACAAACGCAACAGGGGTGCGATTAGCCCAAACCAAGGCTTAAAGCCAGCTGTGCACACATTCAGAAATACTCTGGATATCAGAGCCTGTGTACCCTCAGAAACACGCCTGTACACCTGATCACACATTCAATCGAATGTAAACATTGATATTTATTATTGCTTTCATACTAAATGGGACTGTCAGATCTAAAAGCCAAAAAATGCTCTTGTGACGTGAAATGGTATTAAAAAAATGTTAAGGTAACAGCTGATGAAAGATTATGATAACATGTTTTATCAGAATCAAGGCAAATTTTTCACTGAGTGAGTAAATAATGATAATTTTCATTTTGGTGTGAACTGTTCCTTTAAGAAAGCAGCAATGAAGTCATAACCTGGGCTTGTGCATCTGTGGTCTCCAGCAATCCTTACCTCAATTTTTTTTTTATTTCTCTCCATCATTGCAATGATTTTGATTAAATCTTTTAGAAGATCAAAGTATTAATATGTCTTTACCTCCCTAATCTCTTCAGGTTTCATAGGTTTAAACTGAGTGGAGTGGGAAATCACACAATAAAACAACAGCCTGGCTTCTTCATAAAAGCATTAGCGCTGTAATCGTCTGCCTTTGTTTACATCACAGGAGTGGCACGACGACGCTATAATCACTTCAAAGTCAAAAGAGAAAGCAGCTTATGTAAAGTTTATCACTGATGCCTGGGCAAAGCACTCTAGTCTACACTGGTTATCGCTTCAGTATCAGCCAGGCTTCCTGTCTGCTATGTCATGTCGGTATGGTTGGTGAAAATGCTAACACTTTGCATCACAGTGCCCATGGTACACATATTACATGTTCATCTATACTAAATGAAAGCAATAACTATCAAAATGTGGATGGATGGATGGATGGATGGATGGATGGATGGATGGATGGATGGATGGATGGATGGATGGATGGATGGATGGATGGATGGATGGATGGATGGATGGATGGATGGATGGATGGATGGATGGATGGATGGATGGATGGATTGTTAGAGTAGAAAGAAGGATAGACAGTTCAGTCGATGGGTGGATGGATGGATAGATGAATGAATGGACAGTTGGATTAACAGATGAATAGATGGATAGACAGTTTGAAACATAGATAGATAGATAGATAGATAGATAGATAGATAGATAGATAGATAGATAGATAGATAGATAGATAGATAGATAGATAGATAGATAGATAGATAGATAGATAGATAGATAGATAAAGTTTTGTTAGTCAAATAAATGATAGAGTGGAAAGAAGAGGTAAAAGACTTGACATTACAACAGATGACGCACAAAGGACAAGAATAATGTGAAAATGGAAAGGGGTCCTGCTTTGTAAATGGACCGTATGAAAGGTCACCCAAACACATTTGGTCATCCAGCAATATAAGGAGAGAGAAAATTAAGAACTGAATGACTCACTGTCAAGCACATTAATTCTTATGAAATGTCACAAGTAATATGTTAATGGTTAAATGTATTTGAACACATACATAGTTCTTTCATTAAAGTTCAGACTATGATTGTGGCCATGTGTGGGCAGGTTGTGGGGGCCAAATGTCCCAAACGGCTTAATAAACGTACTATACTATGTCTTAATGAAAAATATAAAAATGAACATCAGTGTGTGTGTGTGTTTACTGTAATTTAACCATGTACATGTAAGGGTGGATTTCCTGCAGGGGTTCAGGCTGCAAGACTGCCGAATGACTAAAGAAACGTTGTCAGCAAGATGGTTGAAAACTGTACATTTCTTGTCTATTACCACCCACTGCTACTTATACCAACGACGGAAATAAGCGCAGTTACAATAGCTTAATATGTGGGAGAGCGTTGCTATAGAGAGTGACAATATTGTATTGCAATAGGTAGCACTTCAAAGTCAATAGCAAATCAAAACTAGTTAGCACATTATTTGTAATTGCAAGGGTTTAATGACAATATATGGTTATGGTTACACTTAAAATAGTTACAAAATAGATGTATGAGATGATATAATTTTATACCATTAATTGTACCCAGCATATATGTAAAATTTTACCAGAGAGAGAGAGAGAGTGTAGAGAGTAAGAGACAAAGAAAAGAGGAGGCAAAGAGAGAGAGCCCCAAGAAAGGGACCCAGAGAATCAGAAGAGCCAGAGCGTAAAAGAGACTAAGCAACAGTTACAATCTTCTTTTATCCTTTCCCTGACCATGTGACTAAAACCCAAATGTGAGACATTCAAACTGACCAATCAGATAATTACAACTTCCCCCATTGTACTAAAGGTGTGACAATTAATCGACCCCCGAAGTACACACATCTTGGCCTACAGGCCTTGATCACTATCAGCCCCTCTGTGCCTTTAGGAACTCCAAATGGTCATTGGGGAAAGAGGGGGTGGAAAACAGTAAAGCAAATGTCTTTGTTCATTTCAAATATCTTGGATTATAAAAAAAAAAAATTTATAATAAAAAAAAAGAGTAATATTAAATCGAGGACCGTGACGTCGCCCGGTATGGCGCAGCCGGGGCCCCACCCTGGAGCTCGTATGCGAGTGCCTGGTGGCCGGGCCTCCCCCCACGGGGTCCGGCCGGGCTCAGCCCGAAGGAGCGACGTGGGGCCGCCTTCCCGTGGGCTCACCACCTACAGGAGGGACCGTAAGGGGCCATGCATAGGGTGTCCATCAGTGCACGTGGCACCAGGACACTCTAGGCCGTAGGCCGATGATCGACTTTGTGGTCGTTTCATCTGACCTACGGCCGTATGTCTTGGACACTCAGGTGAAGAGAGAGGCGGAGCTGTCAACTGATCACCACCTGGTGGTGAGTTGGATCCGATGGCGGGGGAGGAAGCTGGACAGACTTGGCAGACCCAAGCGTACTGTAAGGGTCTGCTGGGAACGTTTGGCCGAGTCTCCTGTCAGAGAGATCTTCAACTCCCACCTCCGGCGGAGCTTCGACCGGATCCCGAGGGAGGCTGGAGATATTGAGTCCAAGTGGACCATGTTCTCCACCTCCATTGTCGAAGATGCCACTAGGAGCTGTGGCCGTAAGGTCTCCGGTGCCTGTCGAGGCGGCAATCCCCGAACCCGGTGGTGGACACCGGAAGTAAAGGATGCCGTCAAACTGAAGAAGGAGTCCTATCGGGCCTGGCTGGCTTGTGGGACTCCTAAGGCAGCTGACGGGTAACGGCAGGCCAAGCGGACTGCAGCCCGGGTGGTTGTGGAGGCAAAAACTCGGGCCTTGGAGGAGTTCGGTGAGGCCATGGAGAAGGACTATCGGCTGGCCTCAAAGAGATTCTGGCAAACCGTCCGGCACCTCAGGAGAGGGAAGCAGTGCCCTACCAATGCTGTCTACAGTGGAGGTGGGCAGCTGTTGACCTCAACTGGGGATGTTGTTGGACGGTGGAAGGAATACTTCGAGGATCTCCTCAATCCCGCCATCACATCTTCCATTGAGGAAGCAGAGGCTGAGGGCTCAGAGGTGGACTCGTCCATCACCCGGGCTGAAGTCACCGAGGGTAGTCAAGAAACTCCTCGGTGGCAAGGCACCGGGGGTGGATGAGATCCGCCCTGAGTACCTCAAGTCTCTGGATGTTGTGGGGCTGTCTTGGCTGACACGCCTCTGCAGCATCGTGTGGCGGTCGGGGACAGTGCCTCTGGGATGGCAGACCGGGGTGGTGGTCCCTCTTTTTAAGAAGGGGGATCGGAGGGTGTGTTCCAACTACAGGGGGATCACACTTCTCAGCCTCCCTGGGAAAGTCTATGCCAGGGTACTGGAGAGGAGAATACGGCCGATAGTAGAACCTCGGATTCAGGAGGAACAGTGCGGCTATCGTCCAGGCCGTGGAACACTGGACCAGCTCTATACCCTCTACAGGGTGCTGGAGGGTTCATGGGAGTTTGCCCAACCAAGCCACATGTGCTTTGTGGATTTGGAGAAGGCATTTGACTGTGTCCCTCGCGGCGGCCTGTGGAGGGTGCTCCAGGAGTATGGGGTCCGGGGTCCTTTGCCAAGGGCTGTCCGGTCCCTGTACGACCGAAGCAGGAGCTTGGTTCGCATTGCCGGCAGTAAGTCAGACTTCTTCCCGGTGCATGTTGGACTCCGGCAGGGCTGCCCTTTGTCGCCGGTTCTGTTCATAATTTTTATGGACAGAATTTCTAGGTGCAGCCAGGGGCCGGAGGGTGTCGGGTTTGGGGACAACACGATTTTGTCTCTGCTCTTTGTGGATGATGTTGTCGTGTTGGCCCCTTCAGACCAGGAACTTCAGCATGCACTGGGACGGTTTGCAGCCGAGTGTGAAGCGGCTGGGATGAGAATCAGCACCTCCAAATCCAAGGCCATGGTCCTCAGTCGGAAAAGGGTGGCTTGCCCACTTCAGGTTGGTGGAGAGTTCCTGCCTCAAGTGGAGGAGTTTAAGTATCTTGGGGGTTTGTTCACGAGTGAGGGAAGGATGGAACGGGAGATTGACAGACGGATCGGTGCAGCTTCTGCAGTAATGCGGTCGATGTACCGGTCTGTCGTGGTGAAGTCAATCTACGTTCCTACTCTCACCTGTGGTCATGAGCTTTGGGTCATGACCGAAAGGACAAGATCCCGGATACAGGCGGCCTAAATGAGCTTTCTCCGCAGGGTGGCTGGGCGATCCCTTAGAGATAGGGTGAGAAGCTCGGTCACTCGGGAGGAGCTCAGAGTAGAGCCGCTGCTCCTCCACATCGAGAGGGGTCAGCTGAGGTGGCTCGGGCATCTGTTCCGGATGCCTCCTGGACGCCTTCCCGGGAAGGTGTTCCGGGCGCGTCCCACTGGGAGGAGACCCCGGGGAAGACCTAGGACACGCTGGAGGGACTATGTCTCCCGGCTGGCCTGGGAACGCCTCGGTGTCCCCCCGGAAGAGCTAGAGAAAGTGTCTAGGGAGAGGGAAGTCTGGGCATCTCTGCTTAGACTGCTGCCCCCGCGACCCTGCCCCGGATAAGCGGAAGAAGATGGTATGGTATGGTATGTTATGGTATTTTCTATCCTACAAATTCCCCCCTTGGCACCGTTGGCCACACACATGGAGTCCAAAGGGGGCACAGTCCATAAAGACATACTTTCTGTTGTGTGTAGATGTCATCTTCAGACTTTTCACCCAGGCTTGTTGCAATAGCAGTTGGTCAGTCTTCAGTCTTTGTTCTCCTTTCAGCCCTGCATGAGGAGACTCCAACAAATGTGTTGCACCATTCATAGATATGCAAATCATCCATCGAATACTTCACACCTCCACAAGAACAGACACTGAATCTGGGAGCAAACCAGTGGGACAGCAATCTGGGAGCTGTCTCTTTCTGAGACAGGACACAGGATATGAACTTAGGTAGCAGGGATCCTGTGATTTAAAAGAGCATATAGCACAACAAACAGCAAAAGCATACATATGGCATTTGTTATTGGTCAGAGGTTTGATATGATCAGATTAAAATTAGTCTCTGGCAAAAAGCCCTTAAATTGATGTACTTAAAAATATGGTCAAGGGAGAATAAAAGAAGATCTTACAAGTTCTTACACTGTTTCTGGAAACATTGAAATAAATTGCATTACAACAAAACAACTAATTGCTGGTTTAAAACCCCATTTCATGAAGAGTATCAGCAAAATATTCAGTGTAACCAAACACGGAGATTCAATTGAATAAATGTGCAAAAACATTGTTGCAAGTCAAATCGACAAAATACAAATAAGCAGAAATCAAATAAGTTTCAAAAATGTTTCAAAAGCATTAATGAGAATACAAATATTTGTACTTGGGTAAAAATGATAAATACTGACATACATTTTGATATTTAACTTAGTGAGACAAATGATAACTTAAGTGATTAAGTAAATCCAAAGAAAACCAAAACAAATAACTACTGTATGAAATTCACAGTTATAATTCAGTCTAGATGAGACTTAATTAAAATTGTATGCATTACATTTTTTGAGGATGCAGATTTGACTTTGTGTGAAGATCAAATGATGTCATCTATGTGGCTGCATTTAGCTGTGGCTATGTGAAAATTCAATCATGCCCCTAACAAATGTGAGTGGGTTTTACAATTGTGATGCAAATTTGATCCTGTTGTTGTAACAGGGAGCCAGCATGATTCTCATGATACTCACATTCTGTGAGTATGAGGTGTGATCTGGCTCAAAATCTTTCCCCACCAATGTTTTTGTTAAGGGGCATGATATGGTTCAGAGTTACTGAATCCTGTTGTAAGGACAGCATTTTCATGGTTAATGCAATTGTGAATCACATTGTAGCCACATGGCAATTCTATGCTCCTGTAAATGGTTTTACTGCAGCTATATGTAAAATAGCAGAGTTTTCCACTAAGGAGACAAACAAATTCAACATGGTCACACATGCAACTTGAAATTGCTATGCAATTCCAGTACAACAATTATTCCAGTTTACACTAAATACATGGCCTAGAATACATAGCATCTACAACCTTTAACCTGTGTTTTCATACAACACTTACAGTAAAGCAATCATGTGTTTTAAAGAAAAAACTTAATTAGCCTATGTGTACATGTAGTAGCACAAACAACTATGAAGTGTGTTCTATGAGCACAGTGTGTTACGCACAATTACAAATTTGAAAATACAAACAGGATCATTGCAATTTGGATATTAAACTTGTTGCTATTGGGCTACTAACCCACTAGCAAGTGAAATTAATAGCTGAAGGCCTTGCATGAACAAAGCAGTTAACTCACTAAGAGTTTTACCTGTATGTGCAGATCGATGATTTTTGCCTTTAGAAAGTGGTTTCGTATTTTCCTGAATATAAGGTGGAGGTCTACCCCTACCCAGTGACCAGCTTTTCCCCTCTTTATGGCCTATTTTCTGACAGGAACTGCAAAACCTGCTTTCTTTACCATAGGGATGTTCACGAGTTCACACTTACATATAATTTTGAGGGAGTAAGATTTAATGCGTATTTGGCGTGCTGTCCGGACGGAGGGCTCCGAGCTCGGAATTCAGCCCGAACCCAGAGTACTCCCCCCGCATGTAAGTGTTTAGAACTAGAAGTGTGGAGAAAGGGTGGTGGGGGGATGCTGCAAACAAAAAAAAAGACTGCTGAGTCTATATATACCCTCTTATCATTGATTGCTGAGTGCTATCCACTCGTGTTAATTATCTGAACATGCTCCTCCCGAACTTAGTTAATAAAACTTCATTTTGCTACATTCTCCTGGAGTTTGAGGATTTTCACGACTCTCTAATGCTTGTACACCATGCGTTCTGGTACATGACTCTGCGCTATTACGGTGTTGCATCACCTTAAGAACTGAAATAGGCACTTGAGCAGTTGCACATGCATTTTCTGAACTAAACGTTTCAGATTCATTAGAGCAAGTCACCTCCTCTAAGAAGTGAACATGCTTTTTAGTCCCATCGCTGTTAAGCATTTTAGGAGACATGGACTTTTTAGTATTCAGCTTAGCCTTGAGATCTGCATTGGTCTCTTTGTGATTTTTGCACTTTTCAGTCAGGGCTAACTGCTCAGCTAGTAATTTATCTAGCTGTGTTTGAATATCTTGAATCTTTGCCTCAGACTTTTGTGCCTCTGCATTTTTAGATTGCACTTCTTTACATTTAGCATTTTACATCTACATTTAGACACATAGTTAACTCACGTAGCTGTGTATAACTTATGAAGTTTAAAGCCTCAATTATTTCACCATGTTCTGATTTCTTTTGATGTTTGCCAATTATGTCCCACCATTGGAGCATCCTCATCTGGACATTTAATTCCAATGTAATCTTTCTTGAGTTTACACAAGGTAGGCTCAACTTTTTTGCTCCAAAAAGCAAACAATACGTCACTATTATCAGAATTTTTCCCTTCCATCCCTGAGGAGATCTGAATATTCATGGTTTTTACAGTAATGGAACTGTTGAAGCTATTTAAAACCTTCTAAATTCTGTTTCATTCAATTCATGCAAATGGAGACTTTTCCTATCATACCATTAAACAATGAAAACAGACTTACCCATTCCATGGTCAGAAGGTCAGTTTTAATCCATTCTCAAAATCAACTGTCCTCATTCTGATGACCGATCAAAGTAGATTTCAGAAAACTCACTGCAAGGGATCCCGGGTTTCGGCACCGTCTGTAAGGGTGGATTTCCTGCAGGGGTTCAGGCTGCAAGACTGCCGAATGACTAAAGAAACGTTGTCAGCAAGATGGTCGAAAACTGTACATTTCTTGTCTATTACCACCCACTGCTACTTATACCAACGACGGAAATAAGCCCAGTTACAAGAGCTTAATATGTGGGAGAGCGTTGCTATAGAGAGTGACAATATTGTATTGCAATAGGTAGCACTTCAATAAGTCAATAGCAAATCAAAACTAGTTAGCACATTATTTGTAATTGAAAGGGTTTAATGACAATATATGGTTATAGTTACACTTAAAATTGTTACAAAATAGATGTATGAGATGATAATAACTTATACCATTAATTGTACCCGGCATATATGTAAAATGTTACCAGAGAGAGGCCTACAGGCCTACTCTGTGCCTTTAGGAACTCCAAATGGTCATTGGGGAAAGAGGGGGTGGAAAACAGTAAAGCAAATGTCTTTGTTCATTTCAAATATCTTGGATTATTTTCAGTCCTACATACATGTATCTTTTGCCACTCCCTTGAGTATAGCTACTAGCACTGGCCAACAAATTACTCTCTGTGCCAATACCCAGCACTATTCGCACATACAAAACAACATGCACACACACATACACATAAAATATGTATGTGTGTACATCACTTCTAGATGACCCCAATAGGCTTATTGCTCATATTTTACTGTGTTCCTGTGCTCTTGCTGGACTCTTAAAATGACTTCTCGATAATGTCACTGGCATTACTGCCCAAGTGGGCCCTTGAATCTCTTTTAAACGTTCCCATCGCTTTCCGGTTGAGGCTGGAGCCGTTTGCGTCAGGTGGCGATTGAACGCTCTGTGTGTATGTGTGTGTGTCCGTGTATGAATACTTGCAATGCATCTGTGCGATATATATTTATGTGCTTGGCCATATTGGCCTGGCTTCATGAGTTTTTAATGTGTAATAATGCAGCAGCGAGTGTAAAGGAATAGCTCATTGCCCTTTTCACAGTACAGCCAGATGCTGGGGCCCTTTGCACCGAATGGCCATAATTATGATGGGCAAATATCAAAATGCTGTGAAAAAAAAAACATTTGGTTATCATCTGTGTCGTTAATGTTGTCATCATGTTAATGCCCATATTAACTCTAACATTTGTTCTCTGGTAGACATAGTAGAATAGAAATGGTAATGGTATACCATAGCAAAATGTGGCCAATGACAACAACAACTACAAAATCCTATATATATATATATATATATATATATATATATAGACTTGCTGGGACATGGAGATGTACAAATGACATTTTGAAGCTGAGGAAGGGGAAGTTTATTTCAGAGGGACAAAAGAAGGGCAAAGAGTAAGAGTGTATATGGAGACTTGAGTTGTTTAAAGGATGTACGGACAGTGTGACGAGAAACAGTGACTACTGTATAAGGACAGTGAAGAACAGTCAGGGAAAAATAGTGAGAAGGCCCGAGGCCTCTGTCGTCCTGGTTTAGTCTGTGTATGCGGTCAGAGTGGACGAGAGGTGTCTGTTGGGAAGAAAGTGACTGACTTGTCTCCTATGAACTACTGAAACACAGCAACCGTCCAATTGGCCAATCAGAAATTCAGATTAATGGCTGTAAGCATGTTGTTACGCGGTTGCTAGCGTGTCCTGGGTAAAGAAAACAAATGAAGATCTTTTTGATGAAATCTGAGAGCTTTCTCCTCCATTGACAGCTACGCAACTACCACTTTGAGGCTTCACAAAGAAATCGTAAAACTAATCCACATGAATTGAGTGGTTTAGTCCAAATTTTCTGAAGAGACTCGATCACTTTACATCATGAACAGATTGAATTTAGGCTTTTATTCACATATAATCATTCATCAACTCACATCAGTTGTGCTAAATGGAAGCTCAAGCATGTTCGCTTGATGTGAGAGAACCAATGAGGTTCATTCTCATGTTACGCAGCACGTTCGAGCTTCCACAAGAACCAAAGACGTTTGTTCTCGTGCGTCAAGCATGTTCGGTTGAGCTTCTGTTTATGTTCACTGATCAATGTTTATATGTGAAAACAAAAAAGCATGTCTGTGGTCCCTTCCTGTTCCACACATGAGGCAAAAAAATCTGATCACTCTGAAAATAACAGCACAATTCTCCTGGACATGTCACACAATTTGAAGTGTTAATCAAGTCCAAAACACAAAAAGTGTAGAGTTATGAGTTTATTACTTAGATTTATTAAAATCCCTGTCCTTAACTATGAGCAGTATAGCATTGCTCGCTAATAATCTCCATCTTTCTCTCTCTTTTGTTCTCAGTGCTGGTGTTTTTTTTCCTCTTGAAGTAACGGTTGCCAGGTTACGGCTTCTTGAAATGCACAGTCATAATTATTTTGAATAAATAACGAGAGGTCTATTCAGAATAGACTTGAAGAAAGATTGGGATTCAGCTCATGGAAGAATGCAGAGGTAGCCATGCTCCGATGCCCGCTGTGTGTGCTTGTGTGTGTGTGTGTTACAGAGTCAGGATCCATTAATCACATCACCTCATTAAAACACAAGCGCAGGAAGGACGGCAAGCGTGCGAGTGTGTATTTTACTTGTGACTGCACATTACCTTAAATTTAAATCTTAATTTGTTTAGTGCAACAGCTTAATGTGTGTGAACGGCTGTAAATCCCACCAACCTCCATTGGAGTAGCGGTGCAAAAAAAGGTCAGTGGAAGTGTGTGAGTGTGTGTCCTTGTTTCAGATGAGTGCTCGAAGTGAACGATGTTGGTAAACACATTGTCTATTAGAAGTCCTTCTCTGGACGGGGATATGCTCACAGATAATGTTCATTTGCAGCCTGCCAGTCCATAAACTCTAGCCATATCGCCACTGAAAGAGCTTTTCTTTTTCCAGATGGTCAGCTCCACTATTGAGTCCCACAGGCGTGCATATACAAACACAATCTGAAAAGCACTGTGTAAGCTTGCCCAGGCGTGGCCATTTTTCTGTGAAACAGAACAATTCAATTAGGAACAGAGAGCTCCCCTCCAAATTACTGATGGAGGATAAACAGGGTATTTAAAGGTCTCTCTTTTTCTCGGTGAGTGTATGTGTGTGTTTCCATAAAATCATCTGTAATCTCTCTCCAACCTGCCCCCAACTGGCTTTTTCTAATTATTTTATAACTTATTTTAACAAAGAAAAGGTCTCGTCTTCTGCTGTTTTGATTAACATTGTGTCATGCTGAGAGTGTAAAATGTCGGCGCCTGTGACATTTTAGGTCACTGCATAAATTAATACATTCTCACCAAAATTGAGTGGAGCTTGTTCAAACAATTTAACAATCTTTTCCTGTTGTATTCTACTGCTGCTATCAATGCCATACCTCTATCAAACTTCTTTTTTCTTATATATCTAAAAGCAAAATGAGTAATTACAGCCATTTATATTATCTTTGAAAGGCATCTTTTTTTAAAGGCAGTGTAATTTATCAGACTTATGTTTTTGTTTATCATTTAAGAATAATTACTTCAATTTCAATATCTTTATTAAGATCATTTAAGCTTCATCAAACAATCTAACTGTATTATAATAATTCACATTTACGCTTTGAATTCAATTATTCTTGAACAAACGTTCAGCATTTCTGGGCCTTTTTAGATAATACTCCACAAGTGTTACTAACACAGGTCATTTTTCACCTTATATCATATTTGATATGTTGATTTTTGTCATGCTGTTAAGTAAATTGTGATTTTTAATTATGATTATGATCTTAAATGATGGTCTGTCCCTTTAAAATCCATAATTTATGTGAGAATTGAGTATCAATACTTCAGATCAATCTGCCCACTCCCAGTTTTTCACCTTCACCTGAATTTTTCCTTCATCACAGATGAGATGTTTATAATATTTCAGTTCTATAAGAGAAGAGGATAAAAAGCTTTAGTTTAGCTTTAAAGTTTAGTTTCCTGAGAAAAGATTCTAATAAAAAAAAAAAGTTTCAGGAGAAATCTCAACAATGTCACCAAACAATGCCCAGATTTGCTAAATTGAAATAAATATTAAAAAGCATATAAACAAAACTAAAATTACCCAATTTGACATGATAATATGGTAATACCATGTTTTTGTAGCCTGACAAGCCAAACCCACATCAAGATGTTGGGTCTGGAACACACCATTGGCAGGGCTCAATCCGATAAATGCTTGTCTTTCAAATTCCCTCTGCACGCAATAGGATAGCGCTACAACCAACCAGAGCGTTTTAGATTTAATTTTTGCCGTATCCGGTCGGCAAAACTCCGAACACATCTTCCTTTTTTAAGAATGACTTCAGTGCCGTTCTTTGTTCTTTTCTCAAAGAAAAGTTTAACTCCATGTCTTCCAGAGTCGCGGCCAAAGCCAATTTGGCAGCAGCAGCTCTTCTTTGTTTTCAAGTAGCAGTGAATTCACGCGAAACCGTCACAACTCTGCCGTCATTATGTTAAGCCCGCCCACCGACTCTATACACGATGTGATTGGCCTGACTAGAGTTTGGTTTTTCCAGCTCGCAAGCCAACGGAGAGTTGCTAGAAGACACCGGCTGCAAAATAAAGTTTGCTGCCGCTAGGGTGCGTCTAGATTTCTAGGCTAATGTTTTTGGACATAATATAGTATAATTTTTTTTTTTATATATCAGATTGGGATCAACTGTGGGATCACCATCTGATACCATGACTGTACCATAGTCATCTTTTTGGAAGATTTTTCTGACTCAAACTCCTAAATTACAGGTAGCAAACCAAACCTGTGTTCCCTCCACATCCCTTTTATACTCTTATGTTTAATCGAGTAACTTTTAGTGTAATAACAGAATTTACAGTTGTATTCATATGTCCATTGTCAATATGACAGGTTGAATCTTGTAAACATCATCTCATAATTCATACAGATCAGTTGAGGTCTTTCGGTCAGTTCTTTTATATTGTTGTTCTTTTCATGCTGTTGTTTTTTTTTTGTCTGTGTGAGTATTTACAAGTGTCTGAACGCATGCATACATACAGTACAGAAGAGGGACAAATGTGTTTTGTTCAACTCAAGGTCAAGCATTAGGGTCAAGAGTTACGCTAGCGAGGCGCTAATCTGCTCAAAACGCATGAAGTGTACTTAGTTGCCAAAAGGTCATAACCTTCCTATTCAGTAAAAAAATGAGGTCACTGCTAGCAATAAGGCACAACCGGCATCATAATAAGTATTCAGGTGACACAAAAAAAGCTAATGTTTTGCTCTCATTAAAGCACAAGAAGTACTTTATTCATCTCCACAATGGCTTTAAAACTGAGAATAAAGCGCTTTAGTAATCCAGTAGTTCCAGAAGCATATTGGCAATCCGTTCTGTATTCATTCGTAGCCAAAAAAAAGACTTTGATTGTTGGATGATTGTAATATTTAAACGTAAAATAATAGCAATAGTGTTTCTCTATCATTTCAAAGAGACATGGTGTAGGCAGATGGTGCTCGTTTTGTGATTACCAAAACTTCTCATGCTTTGTGTGCAAACACAAATATCCCATCATGCTCACATTGATGTTTTAACTAATTAAAAATCTCATTAGAAGAACTGGAATAATTATTTAATGATCCCTTCATCGGCATATACTGTAAATCCGGTCAGGTTCAATCAGATTTGTGCTGATTATGACTCATTTCAATGTCAAACGGGTCATAAACAACTGATTGTTGATTTATTTTTAAACCCTGAACATTTCATTTCATTATTTATCTTTTTGAATGCCATCTCAAATCCCTGTTGGACTATTTTTTTTCAACTTTTTCAAGATGCTGTCAACCATGGCTTTTCCCTGGAGAGTGTGTGAGACAGGGTATAATCCAGGATAACGTTTTTAAGTCATTTTTTCAATGTTCTAGGCCAAGATTGTCCGCTAATCACAAATCTGAGATCCAATCTGGGATCTGTGGCTTACTTCAGCAAGGTGTTGATGGATGCTGTTGCTACGGATTGTTCTAAAGCTCCCACGGCAACAGCCATGCAACTTGCATGCAACCGGCCTGAGCAGAATTCCAAATTGACCTTGGAGCGATGAGATTGCCACAGGCGTTTTTATCCCCCACCTGGCCGGAATTGGGCCTATAACAGGGCGGTGTGAGAAAATGCTTTGCTGTTGATCCACTGACACTGTCTGCCATGGCTTTGATCTCGCTGTAATAATCTCATTGTTTATGGAGATGGAATTTTGTTTTCCAGGAAAGTTGTCGCTGTGTTTTCAAATGAACTGCGGTGAGAATGCGTGTCCTGGAGGTGCATGTACCGTATGCATGCGTGTTCTGAGAAAAAAAAACGTTGGCTTGAATCTCATTACGTTTGATTTTACATGAGTTGACAAGTGTAATGCATTAGCTATGGGAATTACAACAAATAGAAATCTTGACAACGGAATCAATATAGTTCATAAATGAATTAGATTAATCCCCCTCAGCCATAGTTTCAGATACTGTACGATTCTACAGTCAACATACCATCTGATTCAAGATAAGGCCTGATTTACCCACAATCTGCTCACTGTTGTTTGATGAATCATTCTCATATGGTCTCATATGTCCCCTGTCTTTTCAGTCCCAATATGAACATTTTATTAAATAATATTGAATGATAGTTTTAATCTTTTTCCCATTCACGGGTATTTATTCATTTATTTTTATTTACTAATTTTCCGGGTTTAAATGGGCTATCATGCAAAGAAAAGGGATTCATTTAAACATAGCCAGATCTTTAGTCTCAAATATACTTTAGAATCAAACTATCACAACAGTGTAATTTTATTTAGCCTACCTCATCATCTGTCGACATGATGCCGGTGAATTGCAGAGCTTGTGCAAACATATTCTCATTGTTATGATCAGATGATTTCTTAATTGCTGTTTTCTCACTGTTGACATTGTTGTGTGTGTGTGTGTGTGTGTGTTTGTTTGTTTGTTTGTTAATGAGAGGAAAGCGAGCAGCACATATTTACATATTCATCTAATTGTCGTTCTCAGCAGCGTGGACGTTGTCGAGATGTTCATTCAAAGTATAGGCTACTGTTGCAATGCAACTTCTTTTTACTTCTAAGCCACGAACCAACTTCGCCTCGAGATTATCCAACCTGATATCAAGACAATTCGTACGTATTTTACGAGGTGGCTAAATCGTACGAATTCATACAACCTCACCTGTACGATTTCGTACGATTTTTGCTTAATCGAACATATTTTACGAGTTGCCCAAATCGTATGAATTCGTACGAATGACATACCCCTGACCCCGCCCCTAAACCTACCCATCACTGGGGTTGAGACAAATTGTACGAATTCGTACGAATTGGTTGTGAGATAGCGCTGGTATATCGGGGAATCACGTTCAGTCTCTTGTACGTTAAATGTGCATGAGTGTGAGCACGAGCAATAAGTTGCCAGATGCAGTTCACTGAATGGCCACCGGTGACGCTAATAACAAGGGTTTCTGAGTTCTACATACTGTATGTTGCCCCTTTAAGTGTCCTTGCGCGGTGGACAAATAACAAAACAAAGTAACTATTAGGCTATAATAATCTTTAAATAAATAAATTTTAACTATTATTTAAAAAAAAATACATGTATGGTTTTCTTTTTCTTTCAACATTATTAATTTACCTTAAAACATTTTAAAGAGTTCATCTAAATGTGTCGTCGTTAATTATTTTTTTATTTTAAATAATTTAATAGTAGTGAATTCAAAACATGCCAAATCATTTTTGAAAGCCATCTTGGGCATGGATACTGCAACAGCAATAACTTCAGTGTATTAATATAGGTTTGAGACCATTTAAAATGTACAAATTATTCAGTCTATTATTTGCCCTCTAAGGATAGGGCTATAGTGCTATATTGAATACATGTTTACTAAGCACCATGTTCTCAACAAAAGGATATTTTATTTATAAATGAGCATTGTTAACTGCACAGAAAGGAGATAACGTGTTGATGCAGCTTTAACAAGCTTCAGGCTATTTAGCAGTTCAGCCTCTGAGGACTGTGCTGTTGTTACTTAGAATGCACTTATGGAAATGTTGTCAACAACACAATTTATTTATTTTATTTCTAAATTAACACTGTCAACAGGAAGAAAAGTTTGAGAAATTGATTAAACAAATTGCCTATGAATGCTTTTAAGCATCTGGGTCACTGCAGAATGTCAGAAAAACATTATTAGAGCATTTAATTTTCCATTTGTTGACACTCAAAACTAGAGAATGTTTTTTAAAAGTTTACCAGAAAAATTGTCAAAGGTCTACTCTGTGCATAGCTGTTGTAAGAACACTTCCTATGTGAATGCCCCCTTATACTGAGGCTGCAAATGGAACTTACAAGTTAGTTTTATGGTTTTATCCAGTGAATGTAAGAGTAAAAAGCAAGTTTAGCTCATGTCAGACACCTAGATAAAACACGTCTGTTACCATAGCAAACTGAGGCGCGCACAAGAAGTCCTGCAGTGATGTCCGTTGAAACGGTGACGCGCGAAGGATGCGCGTTTCACACTCCTTGAGTGACTTGACGGATCCCATTGAGCGCGCAAAACCGGCCAGAGAGCGCGCGTATGGCGGCGTGCAGCAGCGTTGTGACAGGTCCCCCGCTGGGTTAAAAGATGACAGAAGAAAGAATGAAATTAACACACATGCTGGGGCATCTTGTGTGAAATGCTCATCAATACTACTATAGACAGTTTTTTTGTGTGTGTGTGTGGAAAGAATAAAGATAAAGAAGTGAAAATGGCTATTTCTTAAAGCTCCCCAAACGGACCCATCTGGCTCGTTGTTGTTCCTGACTTTAATTTGAAATTGATCGCGTTGACATTTTAAAGGCTATTGCGTTTGCCAGTAAGCTTGAGCCAAAAAAAAAAAAATATATATATATATATATATATATATATATATATAAAATAAAGAAGCTGCAATCCTCAGCCATAGACCATAGCATGTCCCGACACATTGATGTTACTGTGACTTATTTCCTCGTTTTTATCATTCTAATCAAATTTAACTGTTCCTTAAATAGCATTATATAGATCCAAGTTAAAACTTAAGGTTTTGTCCTATTTCATATGGCATTGACAGCAGTCTCATGTTTCGGTATGCAAATACACCTGCCGGATTCAGACGGACATTATACTGCATAATGCATAGACACTGACACTGGCGAATTTTAACGCGAGTGTCTATTGGGACTTGCGCGATCCCGAGCTCACTGGGGTGAGACCTGTCAATCAAACACCACGCGAATCAGCATTTCTCTGTCGCCGCGACCTTGTCAAACGGCGGTTGATATCTCCCCCAGGAGTAGCCTTATTATCGTTACTCATTATCTCCCTGGTTGAGAAGTCGTTTGTTATGATGACTGATGGACCTTTTAATCAGAGGAACGAGAGGAAGTTGTTGGAAACAAACTGTGCAGGGTCTGAGGAAAAGCGTAATGTTAGCACCCATGTCATGGCAGATACCACTGTAATTTCTCACACATCTCACACATCAACAGATGCTTATGATGTGAAGTGCGCTTACTCAGTGATGTCAACCAGAGGACAAATTGCATTATATGTAGACCTGAAGGATTGTAAAAAAGCAGAAAAAAAAAAAGCTGGCCACATACCCCAAAACACAATTAAATGTAACACTGTATACATTTTTTTAAAAATCCTTAAGTTTTTAAGTACAATCAACTTGGATGTTTAAGTCATTTCAACTGAAATTACATTAAACTGACTTCAAAAATTAGTTGAATCTTATAACATAAAGAAGCTGAAAATTGCTTAACTTTTTTTGATGAGTTAAGGCACTGTAAAAACATAACTTATTGATCAGATTTTTATTTTTATTTTATTTTTACAGTGAACTGATTAGGGAAAAAACTATACAATTTCAGTTAAAAAACATCAAATGTCATGCAGATTTAAATATTGTGCACTGTATTATAAGATGACTCGTTCTACACGTTACATGAAATGGTTCTTTACATCTATTACATTATTATTATTATTATTAGACCTATTATCATTTTTCACCGCAAAGTAAGGGAACTTACAGTTAACCAATGAAGAGATTTTTTATAGCATTTTTACAGTCTCAAATTAAGATAATTTGTTTTTCCCTATTGCATGACTGCTTTACAAACTGAGTAATACATAATGACATAGCTGTAAATGTCATAGAAGCTGTCAAACAGGCTTCTCCTCTATTTCATGTGATTTTGGGGTGAAAAATGACTTTGATCCAGTAAGATGTGTTGTATGCATTATCTGTTTGACATGACTTGGAGACAAAGTGAATTGTTTATCTCTGTCCACATCAATCAGTCTGCTCGGGTTAGGAGGAGGGATGAGACACAAGAAAGGGGGAGAGGCCAGTGGCCCATCTTAAGGTGTTCTACAGAGCTGCCATGATCCAATTAGGAGATGATTGGGTCTAAGCTTCTAATCCTGACTTCAGTGCTGAGCGTGAGGGTGTGCTTAAACCAGCGTGAAAAACAAACATTACCCCATCACCAAAATCATGAGGTGGAAATTCCTTGTCTGTTACACTGCTGTTGCACATCGTTCACAACAACCTAACACATCCCATTCTGCCTGAGCACAAAATGAAAGCAGCAGACTTTGCTCAAAGCAGTGCACACACACACCTTGATGCTGGCAGATGCTCCACTCACTGGGATGGTAGTTTGAAATACCTGAAACAGCAGAGAGTAATGATGTCTAAAGATAGAAAGACACTATAGCTAGCGATTATCACCACACACACACAGACACACGCACATAAACAGGCGGCTGTACTTAAATTAGTAATTTTGAGTAGAAACAATATTCACTCAAAAATTGTTAGTAAATTTCACAAATAAAGAAATGCCAAGTACCATTGAATTAAACATGACATTTTGAAGTAGAAAGAAATTGTACTTTCTTGTAAATAACCTTATTTTATTCTTATTTGCAGTTTCGAAAAATAATTTTACACTATATTATTTTCTTTTTGTTTTATTAGTCTTTTTTACAGCAATTATAGCTTCATTGATGAATGAATGCATCAAGTGAAGGAATGAAAGTAACAAACACATCATGTTTCAATTACAAATATGGAGTTTTATTTGTTGGAAAAAAAGTCTCCTTGCTTTGTTCTGCTCATTTTTCGATTTGTTCCTGAACACTTAATTTCCAAAGAAAATGTTTGGAGTGTCCAGATATTTCCTGACAGCGCTCAGATGAGAATTGAATAATGGGTATACATAGAAATGTGTGTGCGTGTGTGTTTGTGTGGCTTTGTGAGAATTCTGTTTACCGTTAGCTTGAATTAATTGCGTTGTTCTCGCTTGTGTTTGCTCATTCACTCACTCAAACACATACACACACACACACACACACACACACACACACACACATACACACACACACACACACACACACACACACAGAGAGCCTCCCCAGAGCCATGTACCCACACACAAATGCATTTTGAGCAAACCCACCTTCTGCATGCACATTGTCTGGAAAGAAAGCACTTCAGTGTATGCGCTTTCACAGGAAGTGCATGAGTGATTAATTTAAAGGGGTCCTATTGACCCTTTTCACATTCCCGTGTTTCTCAGAAGCAGAAGTCGTCATAGTTGGGTAAACTTTTATAGCGGTGAATGAGAGATTACATTATTTATTTATTTTCAAAAATAGGAAAAAAAAAAATTGAGAGAGATTGAGAACGGCAGTCAGAACTAGAGAAAGATGTCATTTTTACCGTCACTCCCACAACTTTTTAGTTCCTGTTTCGATGAAGCCCCTTCTTCTGAAATACGAAATGTACTGTGATTGGTTAACTGGCCCAGTGTGTTGTGATTGGCACCACTTAGCGTGTGTTCTGGGAAACCGCCCGCCCCTCCATAACTGTGAGTTTCATCTGCTCAGGTGTAAATATGAAGGATGGTGTCAATTTCAAACCAATTCAAGCCTGATTTAGACTTAAGAATGTTAACAAACAATAGGATCGTCCAGAATGGATTTCATGCGCGTACTTTGCAAGCACGAATTTCACAGGACGTTTCAGAGTGGTATGTTTTTTTTTTCCTTTTTCATTTCCTTATACATTTTATATGGGTATACACCATTTAATTATGATATTTGTCAGAAAATTATGGTAATACAAACACTAATCAATCACAAAAACATGGTTAATTTTCCTAAACAGCCTTACAAAAGCAAGAGCTTACAAAAGCTAAAGTAAACACTACATCAATACTGTAATGTTAGTTAGCAGGAGAGCGGAGGTAAAGCTTTGCATCATAGCAACTACATAAAACGTATAATTAGAATAAATTTTAACCACTCTCATCAGCCTTAAGGGCCGTACACACCGGGACGAATATCGGCGCGCGTTATTCGCCAGCGTTTTTCAACGCGTTTTTTGTGTTCACACCCAAACGATTTTCGCTGACGATGAGCCGAGTGAACATGTAAATTCATTCCCTGACATTAGATGGCGCGATTGTCAAACGTTCGTGGGAAAAAGTTACAAGCCTATGTACATGAAAGACAATGAAGTAAAATGAAACTCACCATCAAGGCCCATTTACTCTGCAATACCACTCCATAACAGTTCTCTTTTATCAAGATTTTTGTAGTCGCGTTTGTCATATAACGTTAGTTCTTTATGTTCCGACACCAACGAGGCCAGCAGCTCTACATTCATCTTGCCTTGCATCTTCCTCGTCTTATTTCTTCCCAGCAGTGTAGACGCTATCTTCTTCGCCTGTATGTGTGCTCGGCAAGACCGTTTTGTGTTTGAGCGCCCCCAAGTTGTGTTTTACTGTAACTTCAGAAGCTCCAGACACGTGAGCAAAAGCGCCAATCTCATTGGTCGGATAGTTTTTGACGCGGCGCGTCAAACCAAAATAACGAACCCGAGGCGTTTTTTTAAAAATGACGCTTTTACGCGTGGCGTTTTTCGCGTCGGTGTGCACACTCACATTGGCGCCCTTTGTTTAGTCACGAGGCGTTAAACGTCGGCGAATATCGCGCGCGAAATTCGTCCCGGTGTGAACAGGCCTTTAGGAAGGTCAAACAAATGAATTTTGGAAAAGGGGTGGAAAAAACAACGTCTCTGACATAGCAGCAGCTCAACCAGGCCTTGTCCCCATTTTTGTGTATTCTGTGGGCGGGGATTATTTAAATGAGTAACCTTATGACTTCACAAAGCCTTGAAAAATACGCACTGTTGTCCAAACGAACCATTCGTTGCAGTTCTTGGAAAGTGGATTCTGTTAAATAAAAGATCTCCCTTAGGAGTGGACTTTGAGCTTTGTAACCTTGTAGAAGGTTTAAAGCTCTCATACCAGCAATGTAGTTTTTGCAGTAAAGCTGCTGCAAGCCAGACTCTTTAACCTGTGAGGCCCATATGGAACGATGCCTAATTAAGAAGGCCTTTTTCCAAAGCATAGTTCAAAGACCAGCAGCCATGCTTAGCCATCTAATATGCATTCTCAGTAGAATAAGCAAGTAAGAGCACCTTGGCATGCTTCAGGCAGGTACATCATGTGCCTATGTTCTTAGACACCATGTAAGCTCCTAAGCGGCTCCTTTGATTCCTAAACACCATTTTGTGCACCATTGAAAATCTAATTTAGAATGCCTTTAAAATTCCAATTCACTCCCTGAATTTGAGTTGAATTTGAATTGAAAATATTGCAGAATCTGTCTTTTACACCCACTTCAGGTTACGCCCACTTCAAGTTGATCACTGTTTTTTATTTCGACTTAAAGCAGCGCTGCACAGACCGGTCGGTGTGTGACATCAAAGTACCACGAGAGCGCTTAGAGAACAGACAGTTTTATCAATTATTCGTCCCACCTCAACTAGAGTGTGGAGCAAGCACTAATATAAAGGGGTGGTGTGGCGCAATGGATAAGACACATGCCTTTGGTGTGAGAGACCCGGGTTCGAATCCACTGTGAGACACCAATGTGTCCCTGAGCAAGACACTTAACCCCATAGTTGCTCCAGAGGCGTGCGACCTCTGACATATATAGCAATTGTAAGTCGCTTTGGATAAAAGCGTCAGCTAAAAGAATAAATGTAAATGTAAATATATCCTTTTGGAATTGGGCTTTATTTCTATTATTTTTTAATCTTTTTTATTTAGATAAATCATTTTAAACATCTGTTGATGTCTTATTGTATGCCTGATTTGCTGATGATTCAAAATTTTGACTGATATCAACAGCACTAATGATCAGCTAATGATACTTTTGAGACAAATGAACAACAAGCACACCCGTAACAAAATCTTTTAATTGAAAGGCAACACAATGAGGGTTTATGCAAACCCAATCTAATATGTTCTGTCACTAATATTGTCTGTTCTGGGCTACTGCGGCAGAATTACATCCAATAGAAAATCAGATCTCAGAAAGTGCCCCCAGCCACATAAAAGCAGTAGAATCTAATCCTTGTAGTTGTCCCCTCTGACCACATCCCCTGTAGGTTTCACAGTCTTTGTAGAGAGAATTACATTGAATGCAACAGGAGATTAGATACGGAGTTCTGTAGGTCTTTCTATGCTCCTTTGAAAATGTGTTCCAGTTTACTACACCTGTTGACAAAAGAAGAGACGGTTTCATGTGTAAAACATGTTCAGATTTTTATTTTTTAATACGAAATGTTCTGGTAGCAGTGTTTCCTCAGTATTCATTTTAGTAGTGGTGTGCCACCAGCAAGAAAATGTCAAATTAAAAGAAACACTTATTGTCTAAAACAAAGCATTAGTCTACTGTAGAAGTAATTATTATATTATGATGATTAAAATTATTTTAGCTCAAGAACCCAAACATGGACAGATAAAGGACAAATGAGGAATCGTCACTCAAAAGCACCACCGCTGCACAAAAAAATAAAGAGGAAACAGACATAAACTGGTATAGAAAACAATAAATTATGCATTTACATCTATTAGGTGCCATCTTACCCATGCATTTACATTTTAAGAATGGCAAGTGATCACTCCAGGGCGATCTACTACTGTGTTGTGCTGCTGGCATCTGTGGGACACTCAGCGAGACAAAAATGCTTTGTTGCAATGTAAAAAGCGGCAATATGATTACTTATTACTTATACACTTTGATTTGCACGGTTATCTCGGGAAAATATTCTTACCGTTGTCTCTATACGAGCTGGCATCTTGCCGACAACATCTCGCTTTGAGTTTGACATATCGTGTGGTTCTGTGTGATTTGGACAACTTCAATTTACGACCACTTCCTGTTACGCCCCTCTCTTGCAGTCCGCAGACAAACCAATCTCGGAGTATCCTAAGCTCGTGTAAAGGTATCGGAGGCGGGGAGCAGCAGCTCATTTGCATTTAAAGGGACACACAAAAATGGCGTGTTTTTGTTCACACCCAAAAAGGGGCAAATTTGACACGCTATAATAAATGATCTGGGGGGTATTTTAAGCTGAAATTTCACAGACATATTCTGGGGACACCATAGATTTATATTACATCTTGTGAAAATGGGCATAATATGTCACCTTTAACAAGAAAAGTAAAGAATTTTGACTTCACAAAGCCTTATTTGAAGGTTTTGAAAAGTTTAAAGCCTTAAAATTTGAAAATGTACATAGATAGATAGATAGATAGATAGATAGATAGATAGATAGATAGATAGATAGATAGATAGATAGATAGATGTGTGGGGTGTGTCCAATTAAGTTCAAATTCATTCTTGTAAATTGAAAAGGAGCCAGTTCTTCAGGCCTGAATTTGGCGCAGCCCTGCTGACCGCAGAGAAACTTTCAACAGACCGCCTTCCGATCTGGCTGCCCCCAAGTGACCTCAGCAGAGCAGAACGGACACATCAGACCGGTCCATCGGAGAGATCATTTTAGATCTGCCACCTGTTCCGCTGCTGAAACCGCCAGCAAACACAATGCACTGTGAAGGACAGGCTCAAGCCGACCTGTTAGCCTGTGCTTAGACGTCACACCTGACTGGCTTAGGGCCAGACAGAGGCTGCAGTGGCATCGGGTCTTCTTCCTAAATGAGTCACTCTTTAGCCAGCTCCAGAGAGGTGGAAATGAGACGTATGTTAATGCCTCGCTAGGAAACTAACCCCTGGGGTGCAACCATGGGAAACGATGTGGGTTGGCGTCTACCACACAGATGGGATGGGACTGGGAGACTCGCCACTCTAACCCAACATGCCAGGCCAAAAATAGGTTCCCTGATCACAATAGAGAAAGCACGGTTTGCAGACGGTAAATAGTTCCGTTCAGTTTCGCCATCTTTATTCATCTGATGCATATTGCATACAGAAATGTCAAGATTTTTCTCAATTTGACAAGCTCTAAACTGATTGGCTGGCTTTGTGAAACTAGCAGGAGTCACAATTCAAATGTTTTTGTTGTTGTTGTTGTTGTTTTTTCGTGCTCACCAAGGCTGCATTTATTTATAAGAAAGTACAGTAAAGTACAGTTTTTATTTATATTATAACAATTTAAAATAACAGATTTTTTATATTAGTATATTTTAAAATATATTATATTCCTGTGACTACAATGCTGAATTTTCAGCATAATTACTCCAGTCTTCAGTGTCACATGATCCTTTAGAAATCATTCTAATATGCTGATTTTTTTTTGTGCTCAAGAAACATTTCTTCTTATTCTCATATTTGAAAACAATTGTGCTGCTTAATATTTTTGTAGAAACCTTGATAATTTGTCCCCCTAAGATACTATGAAGTTTAAAATAACAGCATTAATTTGAAATAGAAATCTTTTGTAACATTTTTTTTTTTTATCATTTTAATCTCTTTGCTGAATAACAGTAATTTATTTTAACTTTACAAGTATTATTATTTGTTTTCTGTACAGCTGTTTGTGGACAGAGACTGCTGTGCAATCACATTTGAATGATTTTTTCACCTGTTTGATAATCCCACCCCTAAATGTCTTAAAGGTCCCATGTTGTACACCTTTCTGAAGTTTTATTTTAGATTTTGATGTCCTTAAGAATATATATTTGCGGTATAAGTACCAAAAACCATCCCAATACATTTTTACAACAACTTTCTCAGGAGCACTGCTAAGAACATGTCGATTTTGGCCTGTCTAATTAATATTCATGAGCCTCTCTTCTGATTGGCCTGTTGTTTTCTGAGTGATGCACGACCAGGCCAACCACAGGTAACTAGGTTCATGTATGCTGTAGCCTGCTGTGGATTGGTGATGCTCACAAATAAGGTAAATAAGACACCTGTAATGATGGATATTGCTGAGGGAAATGTTATCCGGCCTTATATGTTCGAGCTGGACTCAGACCCCGAATCGGTGATGACGGGATACAAACAACCACCTCCTTACTTTCGGTATTATAGAGTATTATAATTAGCATTACATCAATGCTGCACGCAGATTTAACGTTAACGCTAATTTAAACAAATTCGATTTAAATTTCCAAAATATGCACGTTAATAGCTAGTTATACACTGATTTTGAAACACTTAACTGCTTTATAATGTAACGTTAGCAGACAGACACCAAATGCAGCAAGCTATGTAACTATTGCTTTCCTACTGATACAGTAAGTTGACATGCTACAATTTCTTTTACAATGTTACTTTTTTCTGCAAAAGGTGTACTTAATGTGCAAAGATGCCCACAGAACGAGTGAACATGTGCCGAAATCGACGCCCAAGGTAAACCTGTAAAACTATGAACTGTAGGGACTGCAGTCTCTTTTAGGAGTAGCTTCTTTGAAAAACCTTCTGCCTTATTGACGAAGCAGTCACGTGTGAACTGTGCAGAACAGACGGTTAAGGTCGAACGAAATTGCTGTGGCGTTTCTGAATAAATAAACACTAGCCACTGTTCTCTTAGATTAATGTTGTTCGGAAGCCTGTGTAATGATGTAGTTTCCTGACGGTGGGCAGTGCTCGGGGTGGTGACTGAGTAGTTCTGGCGTCACATTTATACGGAAGTCACAACGGCTCATGAAAAGGCACAGCTACTTTATGCTGGCAGTGTGTATTTGTCTGTGGATTGACTGTTTTGAAACTTATATGGTAGGTTCATAGCCCCTAGACCTCTGTTATCATGAAAAAAAAAGCCAGGAAATTTTAGTTTTGACAATATGGGACTTTTAAAACTAAACAAAATGTCATTTGCTGCTTTAAATGTCATTCAATCCGTTGTAAGTTCTTGGCCAGAATAAGCTAATAGTCCAAAGTCTGGCTCTCCCAGACTAAATAGTGTAGTTATGAGAGGCAGTCACAAAAGATAGTCAAAGACTAATGTGCACTTTGTCTTTCGTTTTCAGAGCTTTGTTTGTTTATTGGTATTGTCAGCAATGAAGGCTGAAATTTCAGTCAGTCATTTCTTTTATTCCATCAACATTTGCGTGTATGTGTGTATATTATGTGTGTGCATCTCTGTTCAGACTGAAATTCCTTTCAGGTCAAGGGCTCGGTCCATTGATCTGGATATTTAATTTCATTCAGGAAAGCCCATTTGCAGAGGGATTCCATCTCTCTCTCTCTCTCTCTCTCTCTCTCTCTCTCTCTCTCTCTCTCTCTCTCTCTCTCTCTCTCTCTCTCTCTCTCTCATTCAGCAGTGTTTCCTTAGTTCAGCTCCTTAGTGTAGTTTTCAGAGGGGAGAATAGGCTAGTCTTCTCAATGACGATAACAAGAAAATGAAGAAGAGAAGGAACAAGGGAGAAAATAAGAGTGTGCGAAATGGCTTGAGTCAGTCTCTAGCGAGTGGCATCAGCAGGGTACCTGTCACTCAAGAAGGAGAGACAGGAAGACTGTGAGAAACACTAGCCTTTCTGAATGCAGAAACCAATCAAAACTTCTAGTGTATTCATTTTTAGCAAATGCTGACTTATTTGTGTGCAAATGACTTACTACGTATACAATTATCAATAAAATAAGAGTTATGAACTTAGTCAACTGTTTAGCATGTGTTGCAAAAGAATGCATAAAAATATAACCATAACGGTTGCACTTTATTTTACAGTACTTGTACTTATGTGTACTACTAAGAGAGTACTGGCTAATATGGTAACTGCATGGGTTAAGTTTAGGTTTAGGGGTAGGTTCGGGGTTAGTACCTATTTATTGTAATTACTATAATAAGTACATGTACATGTAAAATAATAATAATAATAAATCTGTTTAAATGTTTGTTTTTTATCTATATTTGCCAAATGTATGTTCCCCTAATGTCCCTGTTTATCACCATTGCATTTGTTATATAGAATGCCATATACATAAATAATAATGTACAGCTTACATTAAAACAGCATGCTTGTGGTCTATGCAGATTTTTTTTTCTAAAGTGTTTCATGCATTCAGTGTTTTTTAGTGTGATTTATTTACCATTATAGTATTTATTTATATTTTGAATTAGCTTTTATTTTTAGATTTTCAGTTTTCATTTTAATTTAAGTTTTACTCATTTTGCTATGTGTGTGTGTCTTTTTCATTCGTTGCTTTTTATATTTCTATTTAGCCTTAATTTACTTCAGCTATAGAAATTTTAGTAGCATACTTCAACTTAAGCATATTTTATTTCAGTTAGTTGGCACCATTTCCAATTTTTGTAGTATTTCAGCTTAACAGAAGAACATTTCTGTTATGTTTACATTTACTGGACTTGTCAAGCTCACAATTTATTTTGTAAATAATAAATGCACAAAATAAATTATGATGTTAAATAATACGATTTTTTCAGGGGGCACAAATGACTAAATAATAATAATAATAATAATAATAATATGTGAATAATGTGTTTGTAATGTTTGCTAGTCAGACATTTTTTGCACCCTTTGCAACACTTTAACTTTATAACATTCAGCTCTGATGTGCGACAAAACAAAAATGTTTTGTTTGAAACGAATTGACAAACCTGGTGAGATTGCAATGATTAATCCATGTATTTCAACATTGCTGTACATTGGGAAGAGCCATGGGTGTGTGCCGAGTGTGCCAAGTGTTTACATCTTATCAAGCGTCAGTGCAACTAGCAAAACAAGCACAGCCTTTCCAAACACTTCTGCTTGTCACAACATTCTCTGCTCTTATTTGTCTCAGCTAATGCTAATAAGCCTTATGTGTCACCTCTGTTCTAAACTAGGAACTGCAGAAAATACTCCGCTTGGTTTGTTGCCCGCTTTTCTGGAATCATGTGAAACCCACACATCACATCTTGGCTGGTGCTCACTGACCTGTTTGCGAGTTGTAGCCCCAGACAGAAGCCAGTGCTAAAAGCTTTGGCTCTGCGGTGTGACGGGAGAGAGATTGTGGGGGAGTTTGTGTGAGATTGAGGTGTCTCGTCTCAGTTTAATTATGGCCTGGAATGTAATCCAGTGTAGAGTTTCTCTGCAAACTGCGCTGCCCTCTGCCTTCTTGATTGACACAGGGGTTAAAATGAGTCTCAGTCAGTGATAAAGTTAGAAGGACTGCAACTGAGGGAAGGCAGGAGAGAGAAGAGTGCAAATTGTAGATGTTCACAAATCAGCGCCGTCTTTAGTGGTCACTTATGGACAGCGTTTGGGGGTAACGCATTACAAGTAATGCATGTAATCAGATTACTTTTTCAAGTAACTAGTAAAGTAGTGCATTACCTTTAAATTTACAACAAAATATCTGAGTGACTTTTTCAAATAAGTACCACAAGTTGCTTTGTTCATTGACACCTCTCCTCTCCCCATGTTGAGAGAAATCGGGAATAAATGCAGAGGCGTTATGTGCACTGTGTAAACATGATGGTTAGTTAAATGTGAGAATGCATTTACTCATCTTACTTGCACAAAAACAGACTCAGTTTTCCTCAAAATAAATAAAAACAGTGACATGCAAACTCAGAATATTATGCAAACCTGCAATAATTAAATATGTTAAACAACACAAATATACTTTATGTATTTAATCTCACTTTATTAGCCAATGTCTTTACTGCTGATCTTTGATGATCCAATTCAACCATAGGAATTAGCAAAACATGACTTTAGTTTAGTCTCTTTTTTTTATTTTATATATTTTTTTTACTGTTGAATTAAGAGAACTTTCTTCTCATGCCCTATTCTTCTGCAATCCAGAATGTCAGCACAGCTGAAAGGCTTGTTTGAGCTGCGCCCTCTACTGTACAGGTGTGAAGTTGCACTTCCTTCAGCCAGAGGCTTATTCACTTTTGTTGTGAAAGGGCCTTTTCAATCGCAAAAACTAGAACTTTTTATTTTTTTGTTATTAAAAAACAAACAAACAGACCCAGCCCAGGTCCGAAAAAGTAACATACATAAAAAGTAACACAATTATATATATGGGCTAAGGGGCAAATTGCTAGGCCACTGAGATTTTTCCCTGTGTTCCCGATTTCCAGTTCAGTCCTGGCGATCTGCCTAAATTTGTGGATGCATGGGTCTGTCTGGATCAGAAAATGAAAAACAAATAGAGTGCAATTTATGGTCTTTTAGAAGCCATTATCACAAAAGAAGATCAACAGGGTGAACTTTCTTCCTTCTCTCACTGTTTCCATGCTCTCTTTTTCTATAAATGTCACTTATTCTGTTGGGATTCTGTCATTTTTCTTCTGAAGGTGAGGACACAACACACATTCTCTCTGTCTCACACACACACACACACACACACTAAAGTAACCTTCAACAGTCCTCCTTCACAACCAATAGCTGTATTTTGGAATTTAAATTCTAACAAAATATTCTTACTATGTATAGTATATAGTAGTAGGTTAGTGTACATTGACCTTCCATTTCCAGTGTGATGAATGAATCTGACTTAATTACAGCTGCTATGTTTAACTCTGTCTCTCTGTTAATATCACTGTTTTTATTTCCCAGAAGTAATTCTGAAAGCCATTCACAAGCTTAAAGACTTCAAGCGACAACAATGCAGCATACTACTCTTCGAAGAATTTATCTTGGAATAACCCCTGCTGTGTCGAATACTGGTTATAAAAACAGTAGTAATCAGAAAGTATTAAGCTAATATTCCATTCCCATTTTTCTTTCCTGATGATGTTTTTTTTTTTTTTTTTTGCTAAAATAAGAAGTTGGGGCGCAATATATCGAAGGGTTAAACTTAAAAAGCTTAAAAAACAAATGTAATAATACCCTTTAGTACTTTTCAAAATAAATAGAATAATTGAATTAAATATCATGTTTAATTCAGTGTGTTACTTGGTCTGTCTTTGTAATTATTTTTGACATTTACTAGCAATTTCTGAGTGAAATAGTTTTTACACCCTTTTTTCTTTTTTCTTTTTTTTTGAGTGTGGAACAATATGAATTATACGAGCACAACTTTGCCGTTGCAGGCAGGACTAAAAGCCATTTTAAGTTGTCTTTAAAGTGCTACAGTGCAAAGTTGATTTCTGGAATAGTCTGAAAGAAATTGTAAGTGTTTAGGGGTGAAAATCTGATGAAACTTTTGTTATACTGTTTGTTGCTGCAGAAATTCGGGTCTACATCTTTAAGCACTGTCGATCTGACTGTCCTCTCAGCAGACGGATGGAATCATTCAGCCACCAAACAGCAGTGTCATGATCACACCGTATCGCAGGTCCTCTAAAACGACCCTTAGCTGCAAAAAGACAGGGAGAGACCGTGAGACGCCTAAAGATGATGAAGTGCTTCCACGGGCCTAGCTGATGGACTGGGGGTCAAAGGTTAGGCTGCAATGTGCTGTTTCCCCTCCTCTCTCCCTCCCTTCCTTTCTCTCTCTCTTTCAAATTGTTACTCTCTGTTACATCCCCACATCAAAGAGGACTGATAATTCTATCAATTTCAACCTGGGGAAATACCAAGATACAACAGAGAGAGCAAAGGAGATGAGAGAGAGCGAGAGGGAAACAGAGAGATGAGTGTGTTTGGTTGCTAAGGAACTGCTTGGTCGAGCTCAGATTGTACTTTCTGGTGTGTGTCAAAGTGATGGTGTGGAAACAGGAGGAACATGAAACCACTTTCTCTCCTTATTTTCATCTCCTCAAAAGAGAGATAACCTCCAATCAGAACACACGCATCGGGTCCGAGACCTCTCTTTAAGAGGTTAGATTGTAGCGGGGCCGCTTTACCTCATCAAACTTTATGGTTAACCTCCCATCTCTGCCTTAGCACACCGCTGTTAACCTCGCATCTGTATCGGTGTGAACTTTACCGTTAACCTCTCGTCTCTACCTCTGCAAGCTTTATTATTCACCTGTGTAGCGCACTGAAGCACGTGTTTTAAAGTGAATAAAAGTCATAAACGGAGAAAGTATGAGGAGGACTTGATAAAAGATAAGGAAAAAAAGTCCCATCTTTCAGTTAAAAGAGCCAATCAGTTTATTGGTAGATTAGCAGGGCCGACCTGAAAATAAAATGTTTTCACTTAGTTTGTTTTTAGTTAAAGTCACAAATATGATGACATTTGTCCCAGATGTTATTGGTGATTTGAAAAATGTCATTGGAGCATAAGCTCAGCCACCAGTTCTGGAGATCTCAGTCTATAAGTAGATAGGAGAGACTGCGTGCTTTTCAAAAATCGAACACAGAAATAGCCGCCAGGGATCAAGATGGCCACCAAGTGAACTGACTTGCTTTAAATGGAACTAAATCAGTCTAATCTGATAAGCAAGTAGCGTTTAAAGCTATAAAGTCCATGTAAATCTGAATTTTTTTCCCCTAACCAGATACGACAGGACATTTAGTCTTTTTCTTGGTTTCTAGAGAGTGCGTGCCTGATGTATTTTTGCAGGCCATCCCAGAAGTTAGCATCACCCTGATTCCATTGACAAGAAGCCAACAGGATTTTTCCATTGGCTTTTAGAATATTGTGTCCAAACAAAGTTTATGATCCGTGCACGTTTTGTTCACATATGAACGCAATCTAAATTTAGTTGGAATCTACAAGTTGAAAAATCTACATGTTGATGTTTAATGTCCCCAAAAACCTTTGTAGTCCCATTAGCCACTTGTAGGCATCCAACTTTTTCAAGGAAAAATAAGCTTTAAAAAAATTCTATATTCTGAGTTTTAAGGCGTCTATTTTAAAACGTAACGTGTGTCGATTCGAGGCTTCTCGCAACCAAATTTTTGTCTAAACAATCCTCAATTGTGTGGTGTCATTACGATTATTTTACTGCTCCCAATCGCGTCGCTGCACGCACAGTCCCAAATCGTAAATATCAAACATGTTTGACATTTATGACTTTTGATCGGGCTGTTTGACATTTAGGACTCTTGACACATGACAGCCAATGAGAGTGAGCAAGCTACACCAACAGGATGTTAGGACGCTTCTATAGCTGAAACTTGGCAGCCACAAACATGCCACGAAAGTATTTTAAAAGAAGATCACCCGGATCACTCCTTTGCCTTTCTTCCCGTAAAACAAAACTTGCACCAGGACAACCGATCGTCCTCCATTTTGGTTTTCTTCTCAAGTCACGTTTGATCTTGCGAGTCTCTATGTTAAAATCGTGTTTCGGGGGTGTTTTTTTTTTAAATCATACCCTCATTGGGGGCTGAGCCCCCCTAATATTGAAATCCTAGGATCGCCCCTGGGTGAGTAAATGATGACAGAGTTTTCATTTTTTGGTGTACTATCCCTTTAAAACATAAAGTATGTCCATATTGGCTGTGATTGCATGGTGTTACATGGTGTCACTGGAAACCTATAGAATCACACCTGGTTAGGATGCTTATATGGTCTTTGAGAGCGACAGAAATACATGTAAACAGATTCGACTAACTATATGCAATGTAAGGGCTTGAGGCCAGTGAGCTCTATGGATGTAATTATGGAGAAGGCGTGGTGGAGGGATGCCAGAAGAATTTTGTTAGGGGTAAGTTGAGCAGCCATGTATGCAGTACATCCTTAGAGATGTGATTAGCATACTTCTATGAACCTTTTGTTTACTTTATTATTATTATTATTATTCTCAATTTTTCATGTCACCGGTATGAGAGTTATAATCATTTCTTGGTACCGCTGTCCACGTTCTGTAGATGAACATTTAGAATACAAATCAAGTTATGTAATTCCTGGGTTTTTTTTCTTCTTTTTTTCTTGTTTTTTCACACATGAATTCACACCTCGTTCCACGGGAGGCCAACGCAAATAACAGCAATTACGATAACCACATTCACGCAAAATAACTGTGTTTAATACCTGCTCCTTATGGGTCACACACACACACACACATACTCTGTTTGTGTTTGTGTGTGCATATGAAAAAGCAGAAAGTTGGGGACCAGCAGAGGACACGGTTTAAAAGTTATAAATAAAAAGAATATGAAAGCACAGAAGACAGTGTCAAGGTTGAGGGCAAAATAAATAAATGACAGTGAATGACAAAAGGTTATAAATCATCATTCATTGAAGATAAATAAAATGAAGGCCTTGTCATTTGAGGACAGCTCTCAAGCACCAACATAGCCAAAATCTCATTTTAAATTTCTACCTGGCTTGTTTATCTTATGAAAGAGGAAGTCATTGCAATGCTACATAAACAACAATATTGTGTTACAGGCTTCATTTGCCTAATGCTTACTGATGAGATTGAATCTGTCCTTCATGCACAGACACTTTCACAATGTCCTGGTCTTTGTCCTTAGTGCCTTAGTAAGAAAAAAGAAAAGAAAAAAAACTCAAACCTATACTTAGCATTAAAGTTTGACCATGACAAAATGCCATGATTTTATTTTATTTTTTAATTATACATGCTGATTGAACTGTTGCATTTCTCCCTAGATTTGTTCTATTCTATTTTTCTACAATGTGTTTTTCTTACAATATTGGATAACAGCCAGATCTCTGAAAAGATCAAGTCTTATAGATACTACAGAGAGTTAAAGTTTAAAGTTTTAAAGCAAACATAATATGTTGATTTTGAAATGATCATCTCGGTCTCTGAGACCCTAAACAAAGACAGTAAAGTCAATCTAAAATGAATCAGAATCAGAAAGAGCTTTATTGCCAAGGATGTTTGCACACACAAGGAATTTGGTTTGGTGGCAGAAGAAGCTTCCAGTACGCAGAGACAGCAACAACAGTACACACATAGTAAAATAAAATATTAACATATATGTGAAAAAGATATTCAAATAGAACAGAATAATGGAAGTGTTAAATTATGCAAAACAAGTGCGCTGCCCCACAACTCTTCTGTTCAAACACTGATCTGTTTTTCCACCATCTCTCAGACTGCTTAAAATGAGCGAACAAGCTTTGAATATTTTATTAGTTCACACATATGATTACCTGAAATACTGAAGCTCTTAAGATAAGGTGCAATTTGTGCTGAGGCAGTTTTGGAGGTACCACTAGGTGGGGTAAAAGAGCACATGAGAAGTGATTCATGTTGAACATAAATCATTAAATGCACTGTCCCAGGACTATTAGCATTGAAATTGATTTTTAAAATGAGCTATACTAGAAATAATTAAGCCTAAATGTGGATAGGATGTAGGGCAAAAGAATAGCTTGCCCAGATGTCTGTTAATTTGTATGCAGTGCAAATATTGGGTCCAGTATGGAAATTAGGCAAAATGGGCTTGACATTTAAATTCAACACAAAATCCTATTTTTAAAAACATATATTTTTTTAGACATACATTTAAAAAAAAGAAAAGAAAAAGAAAAGTCCTAGTTTGCGATTCATCAATGCATCAGTGTAAATGTTTGGCTATGTAATGTTTAATTAAAATGTGATAAATGCTGTTCCACTATATATATATATATATATATATATATCCGGTTTCATTTGACCTATGTCCTTTTACAAAGTCTTGATTTTGTTTTTGGGGTCTACTCGATACGTTTTTTGGGTTGGGGTTTCGGGTTCAGAAAACCCATTGCAAAGAAAATTTGTGGACAGTCTCTCGCGTTTGGCAAGAGATAGCCATAGAATGACCAAGAGTTGGATACGACTGAAATGGTAATATAGACAGAGAGAATACTAATAGAATACATGCTTGAATGTTCAAAAAACTTTTTGACTTTTTTTTCACAAATGTAATATTGTTGCAGCACCTCTCTTCCCAGTCTGTCAGTAACGCTCTGTTTAGTTCCTGTCTCTATGAAGCCCCTCTTTCCGAAAAGCACAATGTGCTCTGATTGGTCAGCTGGACCAGTGTGTTGTGATTGGTCAACCGCTTCAAGTGTACTTAAGAAATACCACGCCCCTCACCATAACTGTAGCTGTGTCCCAATTCAGGGGCTGCATCCTCCGAAGAACGCATTTGAAGGCCGATTGCGTCACAGCGGCGCGACGAAGGCTGTCCCAAGTTGAAGGATCCTTCTAATGCAGCCTACCATCAATGTTGCCAAGTCCGAGGTTTTCCCCGCGGAATTGGGCTACTTTTAAGTTGTTGCCGCGGGTAAACACATTTTACGCTGGCTGATTTCGATGCTCCAACACCCCCAAAACATCCCTCAGACGTACAATCCGGTGGAGAAATCGGCCGCCCGATAGAGAAGAGCCCATGGGCTTTTTGGGCTACTTTTGTTGCACAGACCTGGCAACCCTCCCTACCGTTCTTTTTTCCCCGGGCCGCGAAGGATAGAACGAGGAACCAGCACCAGCCAAGAGAAACAAGACCGAGAGGAGGAGCTGATTGATATATTTAGGGAGGACATGAAGTTTCAGAGAGACAGAGCAGGGAGAGAATGGACAGATTGTTTTCTCTTCTTGACAGATTGGTAGAGAAATAAACTTTTGGTTATGTGAATTAAAATTTGTAAATCAAACAGTCTTATACATAATTTTTTTGGTAAGTTATAATTTGTAAATTAAACAAGAAATAATTTCTGTGCATTGTTTATTTTTGTAATGCAAGTTATAACTTGTAAATGTAATAAAGAAATTATTCTGTAAATGGATTTTTGTCATGTCAATTAATTTGTACATTTGTACATTACTCACAGTACATTTTACAACTATTTACAAGATAAGTTACGTTTGGTTTTTCCTCTTTGTCGCCACCTCTGTTGGAAATCTGCAATTGCAGTTATTCGCGGAATTATCAACTTTACGTGGGTTGTGCCTCGGCATGGCACAGCACGGATGAATCCAATGTTTTGAGGAGAATGTGCGGCTGTCAGTTATCGCGTCGGTGTGGATACTGTCATTCGCAATCACAGATTCTACTTTTTGGAAGTATGACCAACATAAGAATTTTCACCGGAAAATGTCGTCTGAACAAGTAAGTAACATCCACTTTTGTTCTGACCAACTAAAGGGAAAAAAGCATTGCAGTAAAACACGCTGATTAAATCTAACGATCGCTTATCATATCACGTCAAACCGTGCAAATTATACTTTGTTCAACAACATCAGCATTGCGTGACTACATTTAATGCCCTCCCGATATTTATCCTTGTTTTCGCATGGGCCCGGTTGCAGTCTCTTTTTTTCTCCGAAGTGTTTCGCGCTTTACAACGGGTGAATCTCCAGTTGTCACTGGTGATTGTCGTTTGAACCTTTCTGGATCCGCCATCAAATTGATAAGTTTAATTATATCAAGTGCTGTGAGAAAAGGCTATAAATCTCCACCTCCAACATCCTCACACGCAACATAGCCTACTAGCCGAGACACCTTCTTTATGTGTACAGATGTGACGTAATGACGCAAAGACATGCTAGAATTTCCCGCGGAAATCCACCAGTACCACTGGAATTAAAAACATTATTACAAGCTTACCGTTATGAATCGAGCTAAGGCAAGCAGATAGTTTTGAACACTGGCTGGTTATGTACTTGCTCAAAGATTTATTTTGGATCATTTTTAGCTACGGACTGCAGCTTTAAGATAAGAAATACAAAATAAAACTTTAAATTAACAGTATATATATAAAACAGATTGGAATAAAACATTTTTCTGTAGATTTTTATTGAGCTGAGCAGGAGATCCTGGTGGTGCTGCACACACAATAGAGACACTGGTAAAGCCTCTGCCGGTGGGACATCATCGGGGATGAGTGCATATTTCCACTGTCTACCAACAGGTTTGTAGCGCTGACTCAGGCGTGGGCTGCCATGTCACTGAGATGTTCTCAGAAAGAGGGAAGAATAAACTCATAAAAAGAAGTTAACTCACATTCTCAAAAATCAAACCATAAAATAATGTAACATGCAAAACCGTTCTATGAGCTAAACTCTGCAGGACAGCAGCCCTCCAGGACCGAACGTTGCCTATCCCTGATCTATAAGACATAGTTTTAGTGTTTCTATTATATACTGTTTAAACAATATCTAATATCAAAATCTAATATCCACGTGTAAAAAGTCAGTTTTTCATAAAAAGTACAATATTTGCCTCTGAGATGAAGTGGAGTTGAACCTAAAGTAATTCAAATTTATACTTTAATCCAGAGTAAATTTGGATGTAAAAATGTAAAACTTAAAAATGTACACCAATTTATGTACATAATAAAGTCTAAATAGTATAAACTAGCCTATGTAAAATCACAGACTAATCACATATAAGTCAACATTTGAACCTTTATTGTATTATACATATTTTTTTTCTTTCATTTTTATCATTAGATACATTAGATTCAAAAGATCCTGAATTGGGACACAGCTTGTGAGTTTCAACACACTACTAACACAACTCTCAACACCCACTCCCCCCTCTCCCCTCTTTTTTTCTTTGCTTTTGCCTTGGGCAGGAATTATTTAAAGTTCCCCTGTGGTGAAAATCAAGCTTTAAATGTTGTTTATATGCTTATGTGGTGTTTTTAATATGCTTTAGGACAAACCATGTACAAATTCATAAGTCAACACCATTGCTGAGTATTTTCTCCTTAAAACTGCATTGAACCGAAAGCAGTCTCAAAACCGTGGTTTAAAATCGCCGGTGTTTATGACGTCACAAACTACCTTGTAACCAATCACGTCAACGTGTGGATCTCTGAGCTGGTGTGAGTGAGTAAAGGCGGGACTCATTTGCATATTCATAAATCCGCGTATACTAAATGAGGTAAGGGTGTAGAGTTACATTCAAGCTATTTTAAGGAAGAAAAAAAAACTTTTAAATATGTCATTTTTGTGATCAAAGAGGAGATCAATTATTGCCTTTAAGTGAGAAATATTGTGACGTACCTTACCGGAAAAAACTTAAGACTAAAATGGAGGCATTTCAGTTTAGAAACAGTGCTTACTAATATAAAGAACTCCCTTTGTAGTGGACTTTGTGCTTTGTAACTTTGCAGACCTTTTTCCTGCACAAACAGCAACATTACACACTAACGAAAGTTGAAAATGTACAAAAGCGTCCTCTTTAATACTAAACCTGTGCCTAATTGTCTCTGTATTATTCAAATCTATGCTAGTTCATACCGCTCATAAATACATATGTACTCACCCCAAGTAATCTGACATGTTGCTACTTTAGTGAGATACAACACGCTGTGAGGTAATGGGTGAATTTAGGTCGTCCCTGTATTTCCCGAGAGAATAAAATCACTGCTAAACATCCTTAACCACATAACACAGCTGACACTCAACAGTCATAAATAATAGAGATGGTAGTGTTTTGCTCTTTATAGACAGCAGATTGGGTATGGAGGAATGGTGTGTCAGGAAGAAAGTAAGGAATACTGTTTATTTCACTCCTCCTTGATTCCGCCTGGCATTAAAGAGTGCAGAGCGATAGGGGGAGAGTGAGAGCACATGTGAGCAGGCAGAAAGAGTGAACACAGCTCATGCATGAGGGGACACGACACTTGAAGTGGGTTACATGCCTGACTTGGCTTTGTAGCTGAAGATAATAGCAGGAACCAGCTGTGAATTGCTGGTTCGATACCTGCACAAGCACGCTTCCATTTATACACCGCGGAAACACAAGCCGGCGCGTAGAACGAGGGAGAGAGAGAGAGGCAGAAGGAGAGCGAGAAAGAACAAACACTTAACAGCTATTTAGGGAGAGGATGAGAAGAGGAGAGAGGAAGGAGGAGGCAGAGAAAGTCAGAGAGAGTAAGAGTGATTTGTTTTATCTCAGTGGTGAGAAGCATCAATCTCTAATCATTGTCTCTTCACAGGTGCATCAGTGGGACATAGATCCGTCTGACAGCTATTTAAATAGGTGCTATTTTAGGGGGCGGAAATACATCAAGAAAGATGGATCAATATGTTTGGGCGCAGGCAAATTTGCCTTTGAAATCCTCCGAACAGCTGGATTCAACCAAATGTTTCATGTGTGGTATACTATTTTGTCCAATCAACATCTAGAACCGGAATTATCTGTTTTATAGTTAGCGGTTGACTGATTTCGATCCTTCTTCTGTCAGTTCCAAAATCTGTTGGTAGCATTGATATACATATTGAAACTCAATGGGGTTGAAACCACACTAGACTCCATTGACTTTCATTGTATGGACAAAAATACAATGAGACTGTTTAAAATATCTTCTATTATGTTCCACAGAAAAATAAAAATAAAGTCATACAGGTTTGGAATGACATGAGGCGTGGCAAAATGGTTTATTTATCAAATATGACATTTCTGCAGGGAATCCTGTCGTATCTTCCCGTTGAAAGCCACGGAGTGCGCTGGGCTGAGTGGTTAACCCCACCCTGTTAACTAACACTGTCAACCCTTATTTCCACATCAAAGTGTGCGAGAAGGCATTGTGAGATCATAAGAGGCTGCTCTTAACGGAAGCGCACTGGCGAAAATACGAGTCAAGACGAGTTCGATGTGACTGACTGTCTTATTCTCAGAGCTCCCTTTTTCCTCAGAAGTATTTTGGACAGGTTTGTAACGTGATCCAGCAGTGCCTCAATGGAATTATGGCCTGGTTTTCGTAGGTTTCTGCCACTTCAGTCAGAAAAGCAGTGTGCAATTTGCTGATGCTCAATTTGTCCCTGCATAATATGAATCCAAGCTTTTCAATAAAAAAAAAAATTGGTCTAAATTCACACAAAAAAAGGTAACACTTTACTTAAGACCTTTAATGCATTATAAAAGTATTTTAATATGTTAATTATCCCTTCAAATGCACCTTATAATTCATTGTATGTTATAATAGTTATGATATTTTAATGTATTAATATAACAGTTGTAATACATTATATTATCTATTCATTGTTACACCTTTAGAAAGTATAGTGCTTTAAAACACCTTAAAAATATATATATAATGCATTAAAACATATATGAATACCTTTATAATGCACTGTACATAAAGGCTTTAAGTAAAATGTTTTTAAAAAAAATAATTAAAAGGGACAAAAAGGTCAGGTTTCTTCCCAAAATCAAAATATGTAAATAATACATTTTAATTTGCTTAAAGGAAATTAAGCCTAATTTAGGACAATACAGATTTTTCCATTGTATTTTATTTACTGTATTTTTTTTATGTTTCTCTTCAAATTCATATTACTGTAATGCATTACAATATTTCGTTACTCCCTAAAAAGTAACTAATTGGGTTACTTAGTTACTTTTCATGGAAAGTAATGCATTGTTACTTTTGCGTTACTTTTTGAATAATATTAATTATAATAATTTGTTACATTTATATGGCCTGGAAATCCAGACCTAAATCTAAAAGATTAATGGTCTGGCGTCGACTAATGAAAATCGGCAAGCTCGAAGGGCATGCATTTGAAAATCTCACTGCACGCAATTGGATAACACTACGACCAATCACAACAAGTTATCGCTTAGCTACCATCGGAGCAAACTGGTAGATTAGACTCTTACCGTATCCGGTCGGCAAAACAGCAAAAACGCCCTTCTTGCAAAGGAACGATTCGAGCGGCGTCTTCTGTTCCTCTTTTAGAGAAAAAGTCTAAATCTTTCATTGTGGCGGCCAAAGCCGTTTCAAACAAATGGTGTTCGTCCATAGCCATCTTGCAATGTTTACTAATGACTTCGACGTCGCAGCGCTGTCGTCATCTCGCCTCTGGCCCGCCTATATCAGATAACCCGATGTGATTGGTGCAGCTCAGATCGAGGGACATATTTAATGAGCATAATTATTCGACACCAGAGTAACTCGCTGAGCAAATTCAACTTGTGCTCTTGCGAGAACTCTGGATTACCAGGGTAACATTTATATAGAATTTTTAGGAATTATATAGGTCATAGAGTCAGGACCTTGGTTTAATGTCTCATCTGAAAGACAGTGGCTTTTTCTGACCCGGTGCAGGGCTGGGCTTGCTTGTTTGTATTTTAATAACAAAAAAAGTTCAATTTTTGGCAAAGGACATGCTAATTTAAGCCTGTACAGTATAGGGCGCAGCTCAAACAAACCTTTCAGATGTGCTGCCATTCTGGATTGCAGAAGAATAAGAAGAAAGTTCAACACTCTTACTTCAGCAATACAAACAAAAAAATTGCTTATTGGTATGGTTGAATTGGAAATCATCGAAGGTCAGCAGCAAAGACATTAGTTAATAAAGTGATATTAAATAGTATTAATTATTTTACTGTAGGTTTGCGTAATATTCTGAGTTTGCATTTAACTGTTTTTATTCATTTTGAGGAATACTGAATCTATTTTTGTCCAAGTGAGAAGAGTAAATGCATGCTCACAGTTAGTGTAGAACTACAATAATCATCATGTTTACACAGCGCACACAACGCCTCTGCATTTACTCCCGATTTCTCTCAACATGGGGACAGGAGAGGTGTCAGTCAATAAATGGGAAAACAAAAGTAAATTTTGTCACTTACAGTATATGAAAAGGCAACTGTATTATTTTGTTGTAAATTAACCTGTTAACCTTTGCCAGAGCGCCGGCGCACTGAAGCGTTTTTTTGTTTAAATAGTTCAAAGTTACTATCAGATTTAATGTTATTACCTTGACAAACTATACATCATTAAAAAGATATGACTCAAGTTTCAGTATTTGACCACTGTATCCTGAGGTACTTTACTAGTTACTTGAAAAAAGTAATCTGATTACTCACGCTACTTGTAATGCATTACTCCCCAACACTGATTATGTATACATAAGTGTAGTGTTAAAATAAAAAGGTATTTCAATAAAAAAGAAAAACATGTACTATAGTAAACAAAATGAGGATTATTATAATGAGAACCTATGAGGTCACCATTGAGAATAATTGGAATAAAACAAAAAAAATGTCTAGTAATTATAATTTTGGCCAAAAATTTGCTTAATTGTCTTTAAAAAAAGAAAAAGAAAAATGTTATCTGGACATATTGGGATGAACTGTGACTATTGTCCCAAATTGATCCTAAAAGCTTTTATATGAAAAAGGTCTGTAATGGGCTATAAACAAAAAAACAATTTAAACAAAGATGATGTACTGTATATGATTTCCAATCTTCCAAAGTAACCGAAGATAAATAAGTGGAGAAACCCAATGAATTGTTCTCCTCTTCACTTCCTGCTCGGTCTCTTTCCTCCAAAATGACCCCTTGTCCTCGTTTCTCTCTTCGGGTGAATAATAACAATAATTGTGGGCTAAATTGCAGCTTGAGAACAGAGTCGCCTGACAGTAGCTTCCTCAGGCACGATTCAGCCTCATCCTGGCTCTGTGACACGGTCTCCAAATATCCATCTAAAACATGTATACGCATATACCTTTCATTGTTTAGTGCATTATTACATTACATTTTTGTAAATGCATGACTCTGTCACCCTTAAATGGTTCTCTCATTTGATATATATATACTGTAAAGACTCCAAGCAAAAAAAACTCAAATAAAGTGTAATTGAGAGGACAAAAAGTGAACTAGCTTGTGTGAATTAGTCAAGGACAAACTAAATTAAGAGCTAAGAAAAGAATTTCATCCTTGATAGAGTCTTTGACCTTGTTATAATTACTTTGTTGGTTGGAATGAAGAAAGGAGTGAATGTTTGGTTCTGTAGAGTAACCTGACGGAATATGGAACGGAATAATTTTAACCTCATTCAAACCGATTTTTGACACCAATAATTGCTACGTTACATTGATGAATCATGGTGTTTTCTGGGAGCGATATTGAGAGAGATTTTTGGTTTCTGATTAACGTGACGATGGATTTATTGAAGATTTCGTGTTGATTCACATTATTAATTCATGAGTCAGGCTGTCAATCATGTGAAAACACTTCTGTGAGCTCTCAGCAGACACACACACACACATACACACTTGTCATACAGTACTGTAGATGTGAGAGTGGGGGATTTATTTACTGTGAATAGGATGCTTCACCAACAAATATGCAACCAAGAGCATAAAAGTGACTTTTTTAAACATTCTCCATGGTATTCTTTTTGTAGCTCAACTGATAGAGTATAGCAACACCAAGGTTTGATTCCCTGCAGGGAAAACACAAACTGATCAAATCTATACGTGCAGGTAAAGCCTCGTTTATTTAATGGCTCATGATTGCTTTCATCACTTAATCTGTCAGTATTTATCTGCATGTTGATAAGACACAAAGTTTGTCCACTGTTGCTCAGTGTGTCCCGCTGAATGCTAGTTATTTTAGTCAAGTAATTTATTATGAAGGCAATATTACAATTTTGTGGCTGTTGTCCATGATATAAATATACTATTATTTATTATAATATATAAATGTATGTTATATTAACATATTATTTATGTATGATTTAACAGTACACATTATTATTATTCTTTATCCATGTGCTCTTGTAATCTTTAATACAAATAACTTTCCCTCCATCTTGCAGCAATATCTCTTTTACTGTCACGGTTTCAGGACCACCTGTCACTCACTTGACATCACAACAATCCAATTGATTGACAAAATCAAGTCCCACCCTGCAATTTAAGGCTCTTGTTTTATCACAGTGTTTGACTGACAGCTGAGTAGGTGGTCCATTGCTATAGGGATGCATCAGGATAGATTACAGTTCACACTGCACGTGTGATGTGGTCGCATGTATGCTGTTTTGACTTATCGGCTCGCCAAACATTTCACACGGCCCGTTTGTGAAATAGATGTAAATTTCAGGTGTAAATGGGTCTGAATGTCTTCTCGTCCTGATTTTCCCCATACTCTTCTATAGCTCTGATGTGATATCTCTTTCTTGCTCAGTATACAAATGGTATCAGACATTTAAATGTTATAATATATTGAATAATTACCATGAATTGCATAGGTCTGTTGTATTTTGCGGTATGCAAAAATATTAACGTGGCATGAGCTAAAAAGGAAAATTGACTAGTTTTACTTTATCTTTACAGTTTGAGGTTTTTAAATTTTGCTGAATATTCTCAGTAGAGTAAATTCTCAAATCATGTTTAACCTCCTGGCAAGCCAACCTATATTTACTCCAGTCTGCGATGTATTTTCTTTTACTTTGTGTAGTTTCATTCATAGTTTCCGAGGATGGCGGCATCGTGGCTTTTTGTTACATGCAAATCGATCAATCTCAGACTTTTCCCAGTGAACTATTAGGGTGCCTTCATTAAAAACTTTAACGATTTAAAACAATTTCTTTACATCTTTAGGGCTCATGTGCCTCGCCTGAAATCATGTGCTGACCCAACTCCCCAGAACAAAGAAAAAAAAATCCCTCTGACCCATTTTAGTGTGAAGTAGTGCAAGTTTCTATTCCGTCCTTACGGCTGAGATGAACAAATGAGAGCGCGGAGGCCATCCCCGCCTTCTATAAAGAGCATTGTCTCACACAAACCAATTTATTGCAATTCCCACTAGGACAGAAATAGATTTGAGTATAGTGATTGTGCGCTGTTTTCATATAGACAATGATCATGCCCATAGGGCTGGAAAATGAGAGAAACACAGAGAGGAAGGCAGTGAAAAGGGATGTAAAAGTGCTGAGATGTTGGGCTGTGGAGACTGGTTAACTATCCCACATCTACAATGAACACACTCAATGGGCTCGTACCGTAACGGCCCGTCAACACCTCGAGCGCAAGACACAACAAAACCAGGAAGCGTGTATGGAGTGGAGTGTTTCTCCGTGTGGCTTGCTTGCAGTGTTGACACTTCAAAGTTGGCTTTGCTTCAGGGCTGATCAATAATCACATGTAGAGCATTAGTTTCTCCTGCCAAGTCTGTGTCCTGTTTAGATATATACACCAACCCTGTTGAGGCTTAAAACAATGGGCAACTCAATATGATGAATGCGGAACAACAGCATTACACACCAATTACAGTGAGCGGAAAATGTGGGTGTTTGTGTTCAAGTGGGTTTTAGTTTAAAGAAGCAAAAACAATATTCTGATGGGTAGATGTACAGTCTATGTGTGGGATGTGATTTGAGTTAGGCTGAAAAGAGCTTTTAAAGGAATGTTCCAGGTAAAATACAGCAACTGAGGCATAAAACTTGTGTCTCAGTTAATAAAATCAAGCAAAAATCATGTACAGTAATGAACGTGAAATAAAAAGTTTATGGGGCAAGGCATTTCACCTGAACACACTTTTAAGAGCATGATTTGGGATGAATTGGACAATTTTACAGCACCAGATAATTCATTTGTACCAAATAATTCATATTGGGTATACCAAATCTTTTAACAAAAATAAAAGTCTCTGGAATAACTTACCAATTTCTGTTAGAACGGTTACCTAGTTTTAAGAACATTTATTTCCAATAGCTTTTAACCAGGTATAACTTATTTACTGTATTGTTTGTATTGTATTTCTATTTTGTCTGACTTTATGTGTATTGTACAGCACTTTAGGTCAACCATGAGTTGTGTTAAAGGTGCTTTAACAGTGTGGTAGTATCCATCAACAGATGAATCCTACCCATAAACAAACCCAAATAAAATATTGATTAATGGTATATCAACTATCGACAGCATCTGTCGCAGTGATGCACTTATCTCTTCTTGTATTTATTTTTTAAAGCTTGATTTATGCAAATGTTGCATGCCATGCTTTTTTATTTATTTATCTTAGATTTTCTATAAATGTATCATTTATACATACTCATTAGAAACGATGCATACTGGAAATTTGCTTGAGCTTGGGTTTAGTTATAGTGGAATGATGTCACTAATGATTGATGTCATATGTAACTTCCTGTCATCTCCTGCATGTGATTACAGTTAAATGGTTTGTCTGTGTGATGTCTATAAGGCAGAACGAATTCAAGAAAAAAACGATTCAATTATATATGTGGAAGAAAGCAAGGAATTTAATGTGTTTTTATATGGCCAAAATGGCTGCTTTTAATATTAGCTCAAGAAACGTTCAGCTGTTTATTTCTGAATTGAATCTTCTAAACATCAATTAAAGTGGTATATTTGTATGTGCATGCAGTTTAAATCACTGTCATCCACTGATCTCACGTTCTCAGGGTGTTTCAGACTGACGAAACATTAATTAGAATTTCGCCTTTGTCAGCTTATCTCACACCTGCAGGACAGAAGTGAAAGAGAGAAAAAGAAAGAGAAGTTTGGCTCCAGTGGGAGCAGGTGGAAGAAGAAAAGAGAGAGAGAACCCTCAAGTTCATCAAAGTGCTCCCAATTTCTATAGTGGCAGGGCGAGTTTAACTAAGATTGAATCAATGCATGCAAAATCAGAAATAAAGGTAAATTGCGATTTTGATTTGACCAAGTATATGGTGCCATTTACGCAGAAAAAAATCGCAAGGTTTATAGATGCGCTTAAATTGAAATCCTTTTTACCTGAGCGCTGTGTTTTTAAGATGTGTGCACAACAGTCAAACACGTCTGTCTACTCTAGTGAAAAGCAGACCAGTCGAATGCAAAGGTGCGTTCAACCCAACCCAACCCTAAACTGAACTACTTCTACAAGCATGGATGGATGGATGGATGGATGGATGGATAGATAGTTTAAGTCAATATTTTTACTGAATGCTTGAGTGACTCTCATAAAACAGACATCAGCTGTTTTAAATGAATGGGTTAAGTGAATGATTCAGTGACTGATTCATAAGGACATGAATTGTATACATGAATGAATCAGTGTATTCAACGAATCGGTTGAGTGAATGAGTCAGCATCTAGCACAAAGAGTCTCTGAAGAAACCCCACCACTAATGCCCAGACAGATAATGTGTCTTAGTATAACATCACCTGCTAAATTAATAAATGTAAACTTAACTCTAAAGTCTAATTGGATGCTAGCCATTTTGTTACATAAGCAAGAACATATAAGGATGTAAGATGTTGATAATGGCATGTGATATCCAATTCTGAGTTCTAACCCACATCTGTCCTCATCACAATAAGCGCGCACATACAAACATTTTCTAACTCATTCAAACATTATGCCTGGCCTGACTGATAGATCCAACCAAATCTGTTTTCAGTTTATTCTGTTTGTTCAGTGTAAATTAGTGAGCTCTCTCTATACATCCAGCAACTCAGGTAACAAAGGTTCATGGTCTTCTACAAAACAACATACATCCACTTTCTTGCACTTTTACTTAGAATCCAGAATGGCACACAAACACCTCAGCGTCATGTCTCTGAATCCAGCTTGGCAAGGTTCTCACAGACAGACATCACCTCAGCATCATTACCAGTCCTCTGAATGCAGCATGGCAGGGACTCCACACAGACAGAGCGAATGAAGCCAGCAGACCTGTCGCTCTCTCCTCCTCCGCTCAGCCAAGGCCCTCCTGCTGTTAGGCGGATTGAGGGTGGCTAGCAGGGTAAAGTGGAAACCTTCTTCTCTCAAACTGCTCCAGGTCTGACCCAGACATTTATTGCTTGGCTCGTGGTGAGATGGAGCCTCACACTGGGGCTTTTTTTCTTGAGGTGTTGTGGTGTCTGATCTGAAAGCCTGCTTAACTGTTCACAACACTGAATGCCCAGTAGGGGTGGGTGGGTGAGACCAGCTGTGTACTTCTATCACTAGTTTATTGACCTTTCGGTGTGTGGGTGGCCTGTGAAACAAGTCATGATAGATAGATAGATAGATAGATAGATAGATAGATAGATAGATAGATAGATAGATAGATAGATAGATAGATAGATAGATAGATAGATAGATAGATAGATAGATAGATAGATAGATAGATAGATAGATAGATAGATGGATGGCCTGTGAAACAAGTCATGATAGATAGATAGATAGATAGATAGATAGATAGATAGATAGATAGATAGATAGATAGATAGATAGATAGATAGATAGATAGATAGATAGATAGATGGATCTATCTATCTATCTGTGTCTGTCTGTCTATCTATCTAGACAGACGGACGGACGGACGGACGGACGGACGGACGGACAGACAGACGGTCTGATAATTAGACAGATAGATGATAGATAAACAGACAGACAGACAGACACAGATACAGTAGATAGACAGACAGACAGATTATCTATCTATCTATCTATCTATCTATCTATCTATCTATCTATCTATCTGTCCGTCCGTCCGTCCGTCCGTCCGTCCGTCCGTCCGTCCGTCCGTCCGTCCGTCCGTCCATCCATCCATCCATAGATGTGTGAAATTTTCTCTGTTGTCATTTTGCGAGTGCAGGGACAGAAAAGCTCTGATCTAACACACCCCTCCATTCCCTTACCATTGCAAAACAGAACAAGAGGAGAAGAGAGCAAACGCAGATGAAAATGTTACTGGAAAGGGCAGCTACACTGAACAAACCGCCTCCTCTGAGAATTGTCCTCGGCAGACATTAAAAAAAAAATTTCATTTTGTAGCACATAAAAGCCTCATCTCCATAGAAGGAAGAGAGAAGGAGACAGAGACTCTGCTTTTCAGGCAGCCAGTCCAAACAGACCAGGCCCTAGCACAGTCTTAATACCTGAAGAAAAACTGTGCCATTAAATAGAAATTTAATCTGCCAAATTGTGTTTTAATATAGCTATTTGCTTCCATCCGTCCAAATGTGTCTTCTTTCGCGTGTCTTTAGGCAATTTAATTGGACTAATAGAGACAGCTGTTAATAACATGGCTTCTATTGTGTGGCATTGGTGGTTTTCCATCAAGGCTGGACCCTCAGGACACACTAGAGTTTGAAGTAGATTCAGTTGGAATCCAGAAGGGAGCTTTCGGCTTCTGCAAGCAACAAGAGATTTGACTCAGCACACACGCAAACACATGTGCCGTATGGCTTCTCTTATAAAGTCCCTCAAAATCCACTGAATTAATTCACATGTGAGCTTCAGTTTGCCAGTAACGCCATATGCATCTTCTATGTCAAGAAGAGGCATAAGAGGGACGATGCAAAAAAGATTGATAAATACCCCCATCCTTTAACATCTCATGAGTAGGACATATGTGCGCCACTTCCCAGAGAACAGAAAAAACCTCATCATCGAAGTCAAGAGAAAAGGTCACGCTCAAGGTCAAGGATACGGCAGCCCACATTGAGCCTGAACGGGAAGATTTACAGCTGAAGCACTATCAAACGCTGCTCTATCAGCGCATAATCAAAGGGCATTAGAGACAGAGAGGCTTCAAACAGCCTGCATTACAGAGGCAGCCCTGTAATGATATGACAATGGAGAAGCATCTCTAGAATATTAAGGGGCCGTGCGCTGGTATTCACAATGAATTCAGACAGCGGCTCCAATCCCCATGTCGGCTGATGATGAGCTAGGCCCATGCGATCAGCAAATGAAAACTTGCGTCAGACAAAGGCAGCGGATCTAGAACCGTTTTTTGTTACGTGTCATATCAAAAAGGATTACAGCACATGACTGACGCTTGATCAGTGGAAAGGGGTGATTGCTACCTAGATCTTTATTTTTGTTTCAGAGAATTGCACTACATTATGAATGTATTAAATATAGAATTATTATTAAATACTATTAAACTATAATTATATAAATTTAAAAAAGTTATAATTAATATTTTGCTATTAATATATATATATATATATACACACACACACACACACACACACACACACACACACACTGCATCAATATTTATTTGTTTTTTTCTTATATGGATAAGGTCATTATCTCAATGAAATACACAAATAAATATTTTATAAAGATATTTCATATGTACACAAATAAATATTTAATATTCAATAAAAATACAATATATAATACAGTATATACGCAATAATAACAATATAATATACAACATTAAATATACTATAAGTATGCTATGTACGATAAATTTGTACACACACACAACGCACGTAATGTGCCGTCATGAACTTCACATAGTGAAAAACGAGGGGAACTCTAGTTGAAGGTTCAAAGATGTCCACTAGAGGGCCTAATGAGCTGATGGAAGCAGCTTGTGTTTTTCTATTCCATTTTCATCCTTCAGCTGCTTGGCACAACTCATAAAGCATTTATATAACATTTTAAAGCTAAATTTTCTTAGTTCCTGAGTGTAGACTAGTCTGAAAACCTTAAATATTTTCATGTTTTTGTAGTATACAATCCTATGTAAAATATTCTAGATAATTTTAAACGTGGCTGTCTGTCTTAAGAGACATTCTATAAACTGTTTTATAATCTCTCTTTCTACCGGACATAATTGATAAACATATAGAAACACATAGATGCTACCTCTCATGCCATACTTTTTCTCCCATATAATCATTACAGAAATTGAGATTTACTTCAGCTAATGGACAACTCTTAATAGTGACTCTTTTTTTTTTTTTGTCAGTTCTAAAAACACCCATTTCTGTTGTTTTTCTCTCCTTCTTTAGAGCCAAAGGTCAAATGTAAAGTCAAAAGAGCACCAACATTCTGAGATAAAGGAGAAACAAGACAGGCATGCAACTGCCAAGTTAGTTCGAGAAAGCTCAGTGAATAATACCAAATTATGATCTTGTGTAGCCTACAGGCAAACAAATTTAACGTTTCTGCTTGTTCATTCATCTAGCTGTGTGTCTTTTTGAACATTTTTAGTACCTACACCTCTTCATCAACTCCAAACCAGAAATATGTTTCTTTTAAACTTGTATTATACTGGATATCATTCAGTATTGTTATAAATAATATGAATAGCCTATTGTTGGTATTAATAACAGTCACTAGTAGTAATAGTCACTACTATATTCTAGTAAAACAAAACAAAACCCACCCCATGGTGTGGGTGGGAAACAGACTGACCAATTTGCTAATATAGCCTATTCTGCCATGAGAGTCGCACAGTTTCTTTAACGTAACAATTTCCAACCCCGCTTGTAGCTCTCAAAGTACAAGAGTCTTTTATAAACTCCCGTCTGCGCTCAGAATCGCGTCCACATCACTCACATAAAGGACCTCTTTGAAAGCCCCGCCTATAATTTGAATTCCGAGAATCTGATTGGCTACGTTACCCCCTCCTCCTTCATCCATTGGTTGGCGGCGGATCAGTAACAATGTTTAATGCACTATGAGACAGAGAGAGACAGTCAGAGAGAGAAACGCACAGAGGAGGCTGAAGGGACACCGGCACGCCACAGTGCATTTATTCCCGTACCGTTATTGACAGCTGGTTTTTAGTGACAGTCGGATTGGACTGAACACTTTCGGTTGATTTCTACATTTAAACTTTGGACTCTCTTGTGTTTCCTCTTTTCGGTTATTTTCTACTGGGGACTAGACGGATAGCCTCCCGAGGGGCCAGGACGCATTTATCACGGGGATGTCTCACCCCGCATCATTGCAGTATAAGAGGCTGTTCGCGCTGGTGATATCAACGGTTGTGGATGTACATTTTACGCCTGGGACAAGATATCTGTCCTGAAGCGTCTACAGCCTGAGTCCACGAGCGCAGGAGAGTCACTGCATCCTAATCAGCCTCATTGACATTACAAGCGCACTTTTGGGGAGCACTTTATTTTTCCATACAGTCTAGTTGGAGTTTTTTCCACTCATCGGAAAGGTGCATTAAGGATGTAACTCGTCTTTGGTGATGGTTGTGCTTAGACTGGATAGCAGGCTACAGGTAAGTCTGTGTGATGTTTCTCATCATCATTCTGTTTCAAAGTGTCATCCTGGAAGGAAAAAAAGAAAGAAAATATGAGACGACATGTCATATATGCTCCCTGAGCTGCTGGATGCGCACAGTGTCAGTGAGGATGCAACAGCTTATACTCGTATTTATTCAATAAGCGCAGTGTAAATAACCATCTAGGATTGTGTTTCATTTTCCCTGCTTTATGCGACTATGTAAAAATTGTATTTAACAGCAGGATTATGCCGGTTAAGAGGCTTATTTCAACGCTTTTGCATTCAAGGGATTGCCTTAAGACAGCAAGGTAGGCTATAGATATGGCATCAGTTAAGCAGCTGTTTCAGGACGCAGGGACACTGAAAGAGATTTGTCCGTTTTTATTTGCTCACCACCTTTATCCATAATTGCGCGTTTGATGCGCGTAAAGGCCTCATTATACTTCTGCGTCGGACCTACGCCGGAGCCTATACGCCGTAGGCAACGTGTTGGTTTTAATTTATACTTCTGTGTTGTTGTCCGCGTTGACGCGCACCTAGGGAGCGTGTGAAACCCCGAGGGAGGGGTTCTGGCAGACCAATCACAGCGCTTGTGTCCGCGTAGAATTGACGCGTTGTTACATTTTTGGAGAGGTGCACGTCAGGGTACGCCGTAGGGTACGCGCGCTACACACAGCCTACGACGTAGCTACGGCGGCAGTTCGACGCAGAAGTATAAAACAGGCTTAACGCTCTTCGTGCCACATGGCGCATCCTCGACGCATTGCTTAGCCTACATGTTGAGAGCAGAATAACACAAACATCCACCTGTGTTTAGTGGTTAAAGAGCTCGACGCATCTCAAGGTTAGATTGACATGCCATCCACGTCGTTCGCCAGGGAATGAGGAATTACGCATTAGAATTACGCGGTCACAGTACAGAGAAAAAAAGCGCATATGTTGAGACACGAGGTGTTTGTTTAAATCATTATGTCAGGATTTACATGATTAAGTGTACTATTACATGCAATAATGTGAAATAGAAATGTTTTTTCTTTTCTTTTTTCATTACAGGCGAAGAGGCTGGGAAAGGCTATTTCTTTGTGGAAACTGGATTGTGATTATGCCTCCAATGCGCCTGGGCGTTCAGCAGAATATAAATTAGCTGTACAGCCTCACCGTTTGTTGTAAAAACTCAGGATAAAGGGAGCTCTGCTCAGAAAAGAGCATTTAAGCTTTTAAAAAAAGCCCACATAATGACTTTATACATTTTTTATCATGAATCAGCAGCATGTGTGCTCAGTAATTGAAAGTATAAATTGTGATATTTCTGGGAAGATCAACAGGTCGGAGGCGTAAAACGCATCACAAACCTAAGGCACTCTCACTGAAAGGGATGCATCTTTCTGTTTTCCTTTTCCTACTTTTATGGGCGCAAGCCCTGACGTTGAAAAACTTGAACTACTCAATACCTGAGGAGAAAATTCAGGGCGTCATTGGAAACATTGCCAAGGATGCGGAGCTGGAACTGGGAGAGCAGGGGAAAAAATCCAACTTCAGGGTGTTGGAGAACTCCGCCCCACACCTTATTGATGTGGATCCCGAAAGTGGGCTATTATACACTAAACAGCGGATCGACAGGGAATCACTGTGCAGACAAAACTCCAAGTGCCAGCTCTCTATGGAAGTGTTTGCCAATGATAAGGAGATCTGCATGATTAAAGTTGAGATACAGGACATAAATGACAATGCACCAAGCTTTCCTTCTGATCAGATCGATATTGACATATCTGAGAATGCAGCCCCAGGCACACGTTTCCCCTTGGCTGCTGCCTACGACGCTGACACTAGGGAAAATGGCCTGAAAACATATCAGATCACGCGGGATGATTACAGTATATTCTCTTTGGATGTCAAATCCAGAGGGGACGGAACTAAATTCCCTGAATTGGTCGTTCAGAGGTCCTTAGATCGAGAGGAACGTAGCCATCACACTTTAATTATAACTGCCACAGATGGAGGGGAATATCCCAAATCAGGCACAATGCAAATCAATGTTAAAGTCACTGATTCCAATGACAACAGCCCTGTGTTTGATCAGCCCTCATATGTAGTAGAGATCCCTGAGAATGCACCCCTAGGCACAGTATTGATAGATTTAAATGCTACAGATACCGATGAAGGCATTAATGGGCAGGTTACTTATTCTTTTAGCTGTTACGTCCCAGACAGGATCAAAGAGTTGTTTTCAATAGACCCCCGAACGGGTGTCATAAAGATTCAGGGTAAAATCGACTTTGAGGAGAACCCAATTATAGAGATTGATATTCAGGCAAAGGATCAAGGCCCCAACCCAATTCCTGGCCATTGTAAAGTCACTGTTAAAGTGCTTGACAGGAATGACAACTGGCCGTCAATAGGTTTCGTTGCGGTGCGTCAGGGGGCGGTTAGTGAAGCAGCAACTCCAGGGACAGTTATTGCGCTTGTCAGAGTCACAGACAAAGACTCAGGCCGCAACGGGCAGCTCCAGTGTAGGATTTTGGGAAATGTTCCCTTCAAGCTGGAGGAGAACTATGATAACTTCTACACAGTAGTGACTGACAGACCTCTGGACCGGGAGGTAAAAGATGAGTATAACATTTCTATTGTGGCCAAAGACAATGGCAACCCTCCCCTGAACTCAACAAAGTCTTTCACTGTTAAGATTTTAGATGAAAATGACAATGCACCCCGCTTCACAAAAATGGTCTACCTTCTCCAGGTGCCGGAAAACAACATCCCAGGGGAATACCTGGGTTCTGTTCTGGCACATGACCCAGATTTAGGCCAAAACGGTACTGTGTCCTATTCCCTCCTTCCCTCTAATGTAAGCGAGGAATCTATCACTACATATGTTAACATCAAACCGACTGATGGTGCAATTTATGCCCTGAGGAGTTTTAACTATGAACAAACCAAGTATTTCGACTTTAAAGTCCAGGCGAAGGATTCTGGAAACCCTCACCTGGAAAGCAACACCACTGTCCGTGTGAGCGTGCTGGATGTTAATGATAACATTCCTGTAATTGTCCTTCCATTACTTCAGAATGACACTGCTGAGATCCATGTACCTCGGAATGTGGGAGTCGGACATATTATCACCACCGTGAGAGCGGTGGACAACGACTTTGGTGAGAGCGGTCGGCTCACCTATGAGATCTCGGATGGGAATGAGGAACACCTGTTCGAGATTGATTCAGTGACAGGCGAGGTACGGACAGCCCAGCCACTTTGGGAGGAGGTGGCACCTGTTGTGGAGCTCATCATTAAGGTCACTGACCATGGCAAGCCGTCACTTTCCGCCATGGCCAAACTTATCGTCAAAGCCTACTCAGGGCCCTTACCGGAGGGTGAACCGCGCATCAACGCGGAACACCACAACTGGGACATGTCGCTCCCGCTAATAGTAACCCTGAGTATCATCTCGATCATGCTCCTTGCAGCTATGATCACCATCGCAGTCAAGTGCAAACGGGAGAACAAGGAGATCCGCACATACAACTGTCGCATCGCTGAGTACACTCACCCACAACTCGGCAAAGGCAAGAAGAAGAAGCTCAACAAGAATGACATCATGCTGGTGCAGAGCGAAGTGGAGGAACGGGACACCATGAACGTGATGAACGTTGTCAGCAGTCCCTCTCTGGCCACCTCGCCCATGTACTTTGACTACCAAACGCGTCTGCCCCTCAGCTCTCCAAGGTCAGAGGTCATGTACCTCAAACCCACTGCCAACAACCTCAGCGTTCCTCAAGGACATGTTGGCTGTCACACCAGCTTCACCGGACCTGTTACGAACACCACAGAGACGCCAGTGAACAGGATGTCAATAATACAGGTAGGAAGGACAACTTATATTCTTCTTTCTTATTACCCTCCATCCCCCTCTCATCCTGCTCTGTCTCACTAGGTCAATACATGAATGGATGAGTAGATGTGTGTGCATACGAAGCAGCGAGGGAATCATGCGGGGGGGGGGGAGGAAGGGGATCACAACCAGTGATAATATGAAACACGAGTCGCTCTCCACTCCTTGCCAGATGCCAAAGAGCACCTCGCTATCGTTTTTTGAAATCTAGCTTTGCTCATATTGTTTCAGGTAATGCGTTAAGAGGAAATTGAGTATGGAACATAACTCTGTTCTGGAGATATTGTTTTGATGTTACCTCTGGTCTGGAGAGATTTGATGCACTGACAGGTTCAGCCCTGAAGGTTTATTTCATAACGGCCATACTGTGATGATTTGCTGCTCTTGCCTAGAATATCTTTCCAGCTACTATATTGCGAATGAATAGAGCTTCAATCAATATGTAGTTTCCTGTGGCGCTTTGAATGTAAGGTTCCTACACTTTGCCTCTTACAATGACAGAATTGATGTTTTCATTTTTTTCCAATACATGAAAATGTGTTTTCATACAATGTAATGTCATTTTTCTTGACCTCAAACATTTCAATTTTCAGCCTAAACCTAACACTCTTAACATTTTACTTATTCAGCAGGTTTGTCACCTTCATACTCAAGAACGTTGTGACAATCCTCTCTCTATTAAAGACGTTCAGACCGCATTTCACCACAAGAAAGAAAGAGCTTTCCCAGATTTTCCTCATTCCTTGCTAATGCGTCTTTGTGTGGAGCGATTTGGTTAAGCCAGTGACAACTTATGTGTGTCTGTGCTGCTAAGCCAGTTTAAAGTCATTTGAAATCTGTCGTGTCAGATGAGGCTAAAGTCACCTCTTTAAACTCTGTACATCAGGTGTGCGTGTGTGTGCAGCATCTGAGATTACAGCTGGCAAAAAATTAATTTAGCTCTCTCTCTCTTGCTTTATTTTATATACATATTTCTTTGTAGTATTTCTACTTAGGATTGTCTTTTGTAGTTAACTCTCTGCTGAATGTGTATATTATCACATGTTGCTTTTGCTCATATTTAGGGTTAGTGATTTGAACAAACCTCCAACATTAAGTATTTAACTTTGGCGCAAAACTCATCCCACAGTGTTGCTATAGAAATGAAGTAAACAACCACCCAGAGCACATTAGCATTGTGACTAATTGAAGCATTGTGTTTTTGTGGATAAGCATGAATTTGTGAGAGCAAGTATTGATAGTAAAGAGCATGTTATTCTCAACAGAGCATCTTGAATTATATTACGCATGTTTTGAATGGGTATCTTGTGTGATTAACATTCTCTAGATCTGTGTGTTTGCTTCTGCGTGTGTCTGTTCATGATTGTGTGAGTGAGTGTGTTGCTATTCATTGCTATTCATTGCGTCCCAGCTGCAGGTCAGAGGTCAGAGTGAGGCCCATTATTCTGGGCCCTTTATTAATAAGCAGAATAACTGCAGAGGCTTCATCAAATCACAGACTCAGGCACTACAGCATAGATACATGCTCTTCTCTCTCACGACCATCACTCTGTGACTGAAAACAAACAAGTCCCAAAACACATACATAGAGTGCATGCTGTGTTTACACAGATCCATACAGTACAGGATATACTCTCCATTATTTACAGCAGAAGTGTGGCAGGAGGCAGATCTGCTATCCTGTTACTGAGCCCGTAAAACAATCTGGCTCTCCTCTCCTCTGGCCTGGAACAGAGAAAGAGAGAGAGAGAGTGGGATTAAAAGAGAGCCATAGAAATGTGAATCCCAGTTGAGAGGTTATAAAAAATGTTAGAAATCTCTCCCTTTCCAGTCCCTGTCGATCGATGTGTCCGGGGGCTGTCATCTGCATCTGTCATCAGAGCTAGAGATAGACTGAAAGGTGAAAATAAATGGATATATAAACAAATATATAAATACAAACTCACACAGTCCCCACTGCTTGCCACCCAGCTGCACAAGGGAATTGTAAATGCTTTCCATCAGTCCCGGCGACAACAAGAGGGTAAGACCCGGGGCTCCGTAATGGTGTTTTATAATAACTGATCCAGAGGTTGCGAACAGCTGGCCGTTGAAGTAATACGTCTGAAATGAAAAGAGGTTTAGGGTCAATTACAGCGCCAGGGCTGTCTGCTCTCAGAAAGCACAACAGAATGAGGGGTATAATTCGATTGGCCGAGAAAAGTTTCCTGGATAAACGGATGTAATAACGTTTAATTGCACCACAGGCGTCCAAATCTATTACTTAATGGCGAAGAGAGGTTTAAGAAAATCTTCAGTGGTCGAGATCAGGGGATTTTCCCTTTTTTTTTTTTCACCTAGAGAGCATTTAATATTCGTCCTCATGTTTTAAATATACTTAACCTCAGATCTGAGGCCAGAAAAAAAAAAAAGCTAAGATTTATTTGCAGACTTTTTGTTAAATCCTTTTTTTTTTTTTTTTTAACACACTCAGGGAAAGGGAAAATGAATTCCCTTGCTTTATTTGGGCTTAATTTGCTGTTAAGGTAAAGATAATGTTTTTACTGTTACTTACCTTAGTTTGAGAGAGTGGAAATGTGTGTGAGGATGAGCCAGAGGCTGCTGTGAGCATCAGCATTGGTGATCCAGGCTATAAAAGTGTCCCCAAGGTGGCGACAGTCTGCCTTCAGTTCAGAGTACTGTGAGCACATAGCAAAGTGAATGAGGCTTGATTTGAATGCACATGCAGTGTTCGCTTTCCAATTTATGTATTTTTTCTCTATGCGTGTCAATGCAATGATGCTTATGAAGTGAAAATTGCATGCAATTTAAAATCGTTTGTTTATCCTAAATAGAGAGGTCAAATGAGTCACTTAAGGTCAAACCGGTAAGGCAGGAGTAGCAATTCATGTAGCGCTGGGGGAGGGCACACACTCCGGTTGTAAAGGTCAGTGGTTGGAGGGAGTTTGCAGCTGGACAATAGTGATGCCTCTCCAGGGATTGTCCGTCTGAGTTGTTTCTTTCCATTAAATGCACTTAATGCAGAAAGAGAGGAGTGGAAAATAGATGACAACAGATCACGCTGTTGAGTAACTGCCTTGATATGAGGGCTGTAGTTGTGCTTGTGGCATAATGTTGTTGTGTCGTGCAGTGAAGTCGCAGTGTTTCATGGAGATTGGGTTTCTGTCAACTTGTTTTTGCAAAATTGTGCGATAAAAGCAGCTGTCAGGTAATCAGATTGCTGCACGAGCTCTAAATGTATTGCTTTGGGAACTGAAGCGAAATACTGTCAAATGGCAAGGCATGAGACTGAGAGTCAATGTCTGACAATCTGTTTAGTGCCCTCTTTCTCTCTCTCTCTCTCTCTCTCTCTCTCTCTCTCTCTCTCTCTCTCTCTCTCTCCCTCTCTCTCTCTCTCACTGTGTGTGTGTTTTGCAATGGGACAGCAGGAGTGTGAGCACAGTCATGCATGCTAATGGTTCTGTCCTTCCATGCTGCATTATACGATACATTGTGTGTGTGTGTGTGTGCAGTGTGGGAGGGGGGATTAGTGTGTGTGTGTATGTGTGCTGGCAAATTGAGTCATAACAATTCCCCTTGATGAGTGTAACAGCCCATTGTTTGTCCTTCAAGTTCTCTTCTCTTCTCTTCTCTTCTCTTCTCTTCTCTTCTCTTCTCTTCTCTTCTCTTCTCTTCTCTTCTCTTCTCTTCTCTTCTCTTCTCTTCTCTTCTCTTCTCTTCTCTTCTCTTCTCTTCTCACTTGTAGTTTGGACTGAGGCTTAGACATTTTCAACTGACAACATTAAATTGCAATTTCTGCTATACTTCAGTGGAACGAGTCTATAGAAAAAAAGTAATTGTAAAGATGCATTTTCTCCCCTTTAAGCCTGAGAAATAGATCATTTGTTTATGGTTCTGAGTTAAAGACAAAAGACTGAGAGAGAGAGGGAGAGAGAGAGAGGAAAGATAATCATAACAGTTTTAAGAGGTGTTTTTTCTTCCTTTTTCTGCCCCAGCTTGTCCTTCTTTAGCTCTTGCGTATTAAATTTGTTCTTTCTTCTGCCCTTGGTGTCTTGTTCATATTTTCAGATGGCATGTTTGCGCTGAATTATTGATAGCCGGTTTTGATATACGCGCGTGATCGATGTGTTCTGCAGTATATGAGGGAAATCTAAACAGTACTTGTCTGCTAGGCTTAAACGGTGCACATGAGACCCTATACAGTAAATCCTGCCTTTGTTTGTTTGATTTCTCCAGCTTTAGTCCTTCTAGAGTTGCAGGGGTTTTATTTCTTTACTTCGTGATTTGTGTGGCTGTTTATTGCGCGCGTGTGTATTCCACACTCATCCGATCCTCTGCTATATTTACCGGCTCATTAATAAATCATCAGATTTAACAGAACAAGACAAGACCAGAATGCCACGATAAACGTCTGAAATTTCCCTCACTACTTCATGTTAACAGCAGAGAGCGTCGCCACAAAACCTCACTTTTTAAAATCATATTTCAGAGAATGTGTTCATATTTTGGATAAATGTTGTTCATAAGAATACTTCTTCTGAAATAGACTGACGCACAACCATCTATGTTGCACAAGTAGACACCATATTTGACAAGTTTTTTTTTTTTGTATTCATCTGTGAAGAAGCCTTGGGTTTCAAGTGGTTTATATACAGATTAGAAGAAGGATTGAGATTAGCCCAGTTCTTCGGGAGATGAAAATCAATCCTGCAAAGCCAGAAACAACAAAAAAATCCATCCGTCTGTCCTCCCCTCCCTTCCTCCTTCACGTGGTCGCTGAGTTTCTTTGGGTGCGCTGGAGTGTGTCAAAACCTCGGCATGAAAAATGTAGCAGGGAGGGTGAAAAGATCTCTGTAGTTTTTTGGCACTCATTTATGTGATTAATTACTGCAAAGCTGAAGTGTATAGATATGTGTATAATAGCAGAGACATTTGTTGAACTGCATATATAATGTATGGCAATTCTGGAAATCCAAGTAATGCCGTTGAATTATTTATTGAGTTGTATACTTAATAACCCAGCTCCGTCCACCCTGTGTGGATTTGGAATCCCAGACCCGTTTGGGAACCAGCGGGCCGAGGCCATTAATAACTCATAAACGCATTCGTAATTTCACCCCGCCTTTGTACAGTTCCGCTTGAACGATGGAATTAATCATGAGAAAGTCATTGTGCCGGAGTCGTTGGGCTAGATTGACGACGTGGCTTCAAATGCACAGACGAATGAATGAATGGATGAATGACTGATACATATGGTTTTGAGAAATGAACGGATATGAGAGGTTGTCGGATTTCTTCCTATTCTTTTTCGTGACCAAATACATCTTATCTAAGTGAATTTGGAGCTAGAGACACTGCTATAGTTTACAGTGTTCCAAGTGTGCTGATATTTCATATTTTGTCAAACTGTAGGCCCTGTGAACATTCAGAAAAGAAACTTAAATATCTTAAACACTTTATTTTTAGGATGCTTAAAAGCTAGAATTGTATATATCCTACATAAAATGAAATTGTTATCAAACTTTTTCGCATAATTTGAAAAATAAATATGGAAGCTTGATTGAAAGTGACTTTTTGTCACTTTTGTCTCCTAAACAAGTACATTTTCTTTTGAGAACATTTGTTAGGATTTATTTGTTGGTGTGAAAACGATGCCACAAGTGTGGGACAGTTTTTGAAACATTTATAAATAATTTTCTCATAAATATTGAAGTGGTTTATGATTATTTCAGACTTTGTTTAGATAATGTTATGCTTTTAATAATTAATTTTTTAATGATGGATTTCATATTTTAAGATTGAAAGTCTGAGTCTGGGGCAAGAGCTGTGTTGATCTAGGAGAGTAGTGTAGTTTGAGATGTTAGTTTTGTCATTTTTGCAAAGGGTTGCAAGTAATGCTCCCATAGTGCAGAGGTTATTTAATTACTTAAGCAAGCGCCAAAACCTAAAGTGTTAAATGTGAAAAAGATAAATAATCCAGCAAATGTTATAAGACCAAGGGTTATTTGACCCTTGAGGCAGAAAACATTGAGGCACTTAAACTAATTTGCTTGGTCAATGGAAAGGAACTCATTGAAGTACATACTGTATTGGTGTGGAACATCCTAAACTGTTTTATGTTCGAGTTTTTAAATCATATATAGAGCATTATGTAGTCAGTGTACTTTTTGGAGTTTGTTTGAACTATACCTGCATTAAAATGTTCTTTCTCTCTATTGATTTCACAGTAAACACCATGTTCCTCTTTCCTTGCCCACAAGGATGTTGCACGATGGGGTGTTTGGGAAACAAGTCCTAGTTACTCACTGTCAATATTTGTAGCAGTAATGGCTAAAGCTAGCCTTGCTAACGCTTCAAGGCATTGGCGTTGGAGTTGCTGTCAAAGGTTTGGTTGCTTATGTGCTTGTTTGTTTTGGATGGTAGGATAATCTAACCCTGATGTACATGGTTTAGACTGTGTCAGTGATGTCGGGCAGAGTGACGCCCACATTTCAGATGGCTTATGGTTGTGTGTACACTCTCTCTCTCTCTCTCTCTTTTTCTGGCACCATTTTCCAGCTAGCCTTTTTAGCCATGTGGCGCTTAGATTTTGAGATGAGACACTCAATCAGACAAGTGCTCTTTAATTAGAAACGAAAACATCATCTGCATGTTTAAATGATGCGGATGCTAAGCTAGCAGTCTGCTAGGTTACATGTGTCAAATGGCTGACCTTTGCCATTGTTCCTTCACTCTGAATGCTGGAGCAACTTGTAAATAGTTGATGCAACAATGTGGCGGCTAAACACAAAGTCAAATCAAATTACAAGTCCTTAATAAAAGAATCCAACACTGACAGGGGACCAAATAATTGAACACATGGCCTAAGTTTGTGCTGGATGTAATGAATTAAATGAAATCCTTCACACGAGTGGAAAGTGAAAGACTACATTCAAATTGTAACAGAATAGATTAGATCTGTTTTAGTGCTTTTGCTTTGAGTTGTGCTCTTTTTCTTTTTCTACATAAACATGCAGTAGAGAGATGATTTAACTTAAAAAAAAAAAAAAAAAAAAAAAAACCTGAAAGTGTGAAAGAAGTGAAAAGACATTCAGGTGTTACATTTTTTTCCCCCAATGTCTTTTAAATTGATTTTGATTGTCTGATTCTATTTATTTTTTAATTTTTTTATTTTTTTTTATTTTTTTACCTCGATGTATCTTTTCTGTATGTCTTTGTAAAGCGCTTTGAGATGCAACTTTTAAAGGCGCTATATAAAATAAAGTTTATTATTATATTATTATTATTATTAAAAGTTGCCATATTTGATATTTACTTCAATTGCTGTGGTTACAGGTCTTCACATATAGACAGAAAATAGGTTTCATTCACAAATACTTGCGTGGATTATTCGTATCTATATGCACAGAACCATTTGAGGTTACACTTTATTTTACCGTATTTAGTTTACTTACAGTGTACTTCCCCAAGAATGTACTGGTAATATAATGTAACTATATAAATGTATATATCTATATATGTTACATATACTATATGTAACATGGGTTAAGTTAAGGTTTAGGGGTAGGTTCAGGGCTAACTATAAGCCAGTTATTGTAATTGCTATAATAAGTACATAGTATGTACATGCGGGAAAGCACTGTAAAATAAAGTGCTACCAAATTTCCTCCTAATTCACAACACATGCGTACACACATGATTGTTTCCCTGAATTCCCTAAGTTCTGGTGTTAATGAATTCTAAATGAGCAACTATGTAAGGTTAGTAATTTACATAAATCACATCCAAACCGTTCCCATATAAAATCTTTTAGAGTTTCTTCACTCTCAGCAAACATATGACACTCTCTAAAGACATGCGATTATTGCGTCCATTTGGTTTCAGTTCAGTTGTTCCTTTATTTTAAAAGAAATTTAATTACGAAAGTGATTGAGACCCAATATTCGAACCACTACTGCAAGATAATTGAATGAACAGGCAAACCGCGAGTCACACCTGTTAGTAAATGTGGTTGTCAAATCCAGACTTTGTAGCCAAAGAAAACAGCAGCAACTTGCTTCTAAATTCTACTCTCAATCAATGCAAACAGATCGTTTTCTCTTCGTCTTCACGGCAAAAACACACACAGCTGTCTGTTGCAGCGCGTTTGGCCACAGGGAAGCGAGTCCTCACAGCTCTCTGCTGCGTCCTTTCTCTGTGTGTCAGAAATCATGGAGCATTGTTCAATCACAAGCTGTGCTTTCAAGCACCATCTCTCCTTTTATTATGTGCAGATTGCGTCAGTTCCCCTGCAGGGCCACTCTAGACCCCGAAGGGTTCTTGGAATACTTCCCACGGGGCTACTTCTGCTAAACTGTTTAAATGGCAGTATCCACTTAAGGATGTTTGTTTGCTTCTCTTTTATTTACTTCTTTCATTTTCTTCTTTACCCCTGGTTTATTTATCAAAAGACGAAGTTCCTACATTAGCATTATATTTCACAGAGCACACATCTGGGAATTTACATGTAGATGTTGTAGAAGGTAACGATAAAAACGGCATCCTGTTTCAAAGTCAAACGATGGGGAACATGTTTTATTAAGTGTTGGCAGTTGTCCAATCAACAGATCTTTTTTTCTTTCAACAGATGTTTTCTCAGGTACATTATCACAGTGGGAATTGTGGCCTTTTTTTCTGATCCATTCCATCTTTTTCTCGCATCATGTCGTTTTACAGTTTGAGGAACTCTTTGCAAATTTCCAACGGACATGTTGCAGGTTGCCAACGCACTTGTCCTGATGTCATAAATGTTGTCAGAGAAAATAGGTAATTAAAGAATTCCCGGTAGCATAAACAATCATTTTGCGCAGCTCTCGTCCGCCTCAGGGTGATGTTCGAACAAGTTCTTCGTACTCCTCTCATATCTTATTCCTCATGCTATCCACTAGCTTTAGTGAAATACCTAAAGATAGCTCCTGGCTCTAGGCCTGTCTTTCCAGTGAGGTGTTGGGCACAGAGATGATGGCTCTCTTTCGAGATATCGGATTGCCATGTGACAGGACCGGCTGGAAACATAAACCCTGCATCTGTGGCCCGGTCAAGTTTAATGAGTGAGCTTGTCAGCACTCATGTTTTGTACACAGTCTTATCTGTCTACAGTTACATCTTTTCACCTGCAGCTCTGCACTGATGGGCTGAGGGCTGTCAGCATCTAAAGAAAATGGCTGGCGGTTTATATGGGGCTCTTATTTCTGTTTGTTTTTCTTAATCCTAGTAAATACAATGTGAAAATGCTTGACTGACAAAAACCTTCTATCTGTTTATGGTCTGTTTTTTTCTCTTTCTATTTCTCTGTCTGTGAGGGTGATGTCCTTACCTGTGTGCTTGGGCTCAATAATGCAGCCTTCAAGCAGAGACATACAGTAAGAAATATTTATAAGTTGACAGGTGACAGAATTCTAATAGGAAAATGAATGGGCGAGATGTCAACGCTCATTATGGAGGCTGTAGGAATGGAAGTTCTGCCTTTTTATTATTTTATTTTATTTGCTGTAGAACACCAGTTTACTTTTAGCCAGAGTGTGATTTGTCAGATTTGATTTGCTAATTCGAAAATATGTTATTGAAAATATAACATAATATAAAAACAGTTTTGGAGATTCTAGTCTTTCCTCATTCAAGTACACTCTCAGAACTGGGATGGTTCCCTTTTTAAAAAAAGGTTCCAATGTACCATTTAGGTACCAGTATGTACCTTTAAGGTACTCTCATGCATTTTCTTTGCTTCATTTCTTTTTGCTTTGCTTTCTCAAAAATAGGAATACGCCCAACTGTATTCATCCCAAAATAATTTTAACAGTAGATTCTTGCATTCATCTTTTATTTGAATCAGTGTACAAAATGCTGGTATATTATGAAACATTTACTTTTACATAGAACTCAGGCAGATAATGTTGAACTTTTAATGACTGTTCATCAGTTTAGTATAGTAGACAAATGCAAAGTTTCTGAAAGTTGACTGTAAATCAATGCCGCACTCAAGTATCTGTATTGTATCACAGCACTTAAACACCAGACCAAAGATAACCGTATAGCCATCCACTTATATTTACAAAAACAGTATATCAAAACATGCTCAAGTTACAAGCAAATATCGAAATTAATGTCTTGAAGGCCGCCCCATCTTCCGTCTTTAAGAGAGGCATCATCGGCGCCCTTTTAAAGTTAGATCAATCCACAGTCTCTGCACGATTGATTGATCCAAAGAGTGAGAGGTTCATAAAGGGCCGATCCAGTCGGAGAGTTGTTTTCTAAGAGACCACTAACACACTCGGAGCTGATAATTACAGCCTCGCTTTCTCTTACATGCTCTCTCTATGCTTTTGTCATTTCACATCAGAAGTGCAATGGCTCATGTCACTGACAACTAAATCCAAATTTCGGACAATTAGATTATCTTGTCACCACAGCAAACTTCACACCTTTTCATCAATTGATTTTGTTAATAAATGAAGTGGTGCTCTCAAAATCTGTTGCCTCCATTCTGAGCCGGATCTAAGGTCAGTGAATATTCAGGGCTTAGAGCTGCCTTTCTGACTGGTTGTTTTTAAAGGGATAGCTCTCCCAAAAATGAAAATTCTGTCCTTTACTCATGTCAGTCCAAACCTGTACGCATTTCTTTCTTCTATTGAACACAAATGAAGATACTTTGTGTGTTTTCGTCCATACAATAAAAGTCAACCCCTTTGATTTTCATTGTATTGGTACTGTTGATACATTCATCAAAATATCTTCTTTTGGAACAACACGAGGGCGAGTATATGAGATCATTTAAAGATAAAAGGATAAACTATAATTGTTGGATTTTAAGTTTGTAAAGTTCATATCTCAATAAAAGAGGTTTGCAAGTACTGCAAATGTCCTGGCTTTTTATCTATATTTCTATATTTTTATGTCTGGATAGATAGAAAATTAGACCGTAAAAAAGCGAACAGGTTTAATATCTCTGGTGTTGACTGTAGAACATAACGCTAAACGATAATTTATACAAGCTTCAATAATGATATTGTAATTTATGCCGATAGTCAAAAGTCTATCTTGTCTTAATTATAGAACATAATTACAGCCCTAAACGGATTTAATAGTGACAAAAATGATCAGACATGAAAACCAGTAAAGACAAGTTGAGAAGAAGAAAAAAAGATTTGTTCAGGCTGGAATCCTGATGAGAAACCGTCATGATGATGAGTCTAACAAAGGAGTCAGTGTTTTCACAACAAACAAAAGGTATAGCAAAGCCAAAGCGGAGGTCACATTCAAAAAGAAAAAGAAAAAAAAACATATATGGAATTTTATTCAGAACTGTTGGAAAGGCGAGTGGAGAAGTCATTCCTCTTTATAGGAAGAAAAGATTGGAGGGCAGAAAGGAGAGAGAAATCTATTGACTCAGTTCCTTTAGCTCTCTCAATCTCCCGTTTGAAGGTGGAAATTTAAGCGCGTTTGAAGGCAAGGTCGGCCGAGTTTATAGCTTTAGATTATGCAATTGTTTCTTCAGGGGTTTGCTGATTAATTCCATACTCTGGCTGACAGGTTCCTAATGCACAGCAGACAGGGCTGCATCGGGACGTTCTGACAGCATTGCATTAAGCAAACCATGCTTTTCTCAATTTATACACACACATAAAGAGAGATGCACGTAGCTGACCCTGAGAGAAATGGAAATGGAAAGAGAGAGAGTCACCTTGGAGTGAAAGACAATTGTTCTGAGCGCTGCCATAACAGTAATGCGTGCAGGCTTTTATGTGCGAACGTGTGCGTTTTTGTGTGAGGAGTTGTTTGGAGAGCAGTCTAGCGGCTTAACAATGCTTTCTTTCATTACTATATTGAACCATATTATATATTTAATTTTCTTCTTTGCTTATGAATTGTTTATCATCTCCCCATGACCTAAATTGGAGGCTCTGTTGTTCTGTTGAGTCATTTGGCAACATTTTAATCTTTATCAAAGCATGTTGGATTGCAGAGGAAGGCTGCTGCACTAATGAATGGAGTCTAATGGAGTCTGGTCCCACAGTTTCTGTATTCTGTGCCTGGCTCATGGGAACCACTTTATGTGGTCTGCTATAGATAAAAAAAAAAAAAAAAAAAAAAAGTGGTATGCTGTAAATGAATTTGGGAAGAGATCTGAAACTCATTTGCTCAGCACGTCTTCCAGAAAGCTCTGAGAGTGGAGATGTTTAACCACCCTCCTTTCATTATGCATCGCAAAAAGCTGTAGCTAGTTTGTTGTTTAGTAATTAGTGGTGCTTGCTCTAAGGTTCATGCTATCATTCATGCTTAGGGATGTGAACAGACCATGAGAACTACATCTCGGCATAGACATGACCCCCTAAAACAGCTTAGCAGCCACCTAGAACACCCTTGAAGCACCTCAAAATCCCATACCAACTAACTAGAACACCCTATCAACTAGAGCTGCACATTAAAAAAATCGTGATCTCGATTCAAACACCTACACGATCTCATTCCTGTGTCACAGGCTCATTGGAAAAAAAAAATTCCTGTGGCAAAATTTTTGCGAAATACGTACCAATATGTACATATCACTGCAGATTCTAAAATAAATGAACACTAGAGGCAGTAAAACAACAAGCACTTTTAATCGTTTTCACACACAATTATGGATTAATAAATACTTGTTTTCACGCGGCTCCTTGCACAATTATGTTACGACCTTAAAACACTTTTAACCATAGTGCATGATTTGTAAACGAGTATATTTTTGAATTTGCATCACTTAAGCAGCTCCATATCTTCAGTTTTACTGACTTAAGCTTGCTCAGTATCTCAGTTGGTACAAAAATGTACTTGTGACGTGAAGAGCTCGGGTACGAATCCTGTGCAGGACAAGTCACATTAAAAGAGCTCAAAGTTCAAAATCAAGCTAAAATGCCATGGTTACGATTACGTTTTTATGATGCATTTGCTTTTGTTAACACTATCGGGTAGGTGTACGTTATTTTAAAACGTAATTGAGCATTAATCTTTTAGCGCCACTCACTGGACATTTCACTTCAGAACTGCAGTGATACCTACAAACGCAGGTGTAATAAAACGTTCATCTGTTCCGGAAAAAAACTAAACACGCTTTTAGCACCACTCACTGGACATTTCACTTTGAAACTGTCGCGAAATGTGCACAATGCAACGTATTTGCAACAATGCAAAATATTGCCATAGGTACTTTTTCGAATGAGCCAAGGCTGATTAAACCTTTGACAAAATCACACAGGAATATTAAAATCCGCGTTTGCGCTTCCGTTAACCTAGAGAAAGCAGTAGGTCTTGTCAACCACACAGACTCGCTATTTCTGTGTTACAAATATTAAAATGATCACAGAAGTACTGGAATAAAAGTTTATATTTCGGATATAAACACTATGGAAGTGATCAAAATAGAGCAATTCATCTTTGTAAAGTAACTTGGTGCTTCAAATAATGATATCGGTTACATTGTTACGCCACTAGGTGGCAACAAGTGACTTAAAACATTTATTTGTCATTGAATCATTCATTCAAGAGATTCGTTCAAAAACGCTGATTCATCCAGTAATGAAGCGAGTACATTTTTATGAGTGAGTCATTGAATCATCCATTCAAACTCAATAATATGATTAGCAATTTATCCAAAATCGTGCAGCTCTACTATCAATCAACCCCCCAAAACACAATAGCAACCAACTAGAACACCTCAGCAGCCAACTAAAACACTACAACCCCTAGCAACCCCCTCAAAATCACCCAAAAGCACACAAGCAACCAACTTGAAACATGACAGCAGCTTTTGCAAATTTGTAAAAAAAAACAAAAAAAAAACAGGTTCTATATAGTCTTTGTGGCAGAGCGTAAGAGTAAGCGTATCACAAAGCGTAAGTAAAACAAAAAGTGGGTGAAACATGAATGTTTTCGAGGTCAACAGCTACACACAGTCTCTCTTTCCTATCTCCTAAACTGCTACTAATTAATCTTTTGCTGTTACTTGGATTACAGGGTTGAGGTCTGGAGCCTTTAAGAGCCAATCAGAGATTAATTGTGTTGGACATAACATACTCTGAAATTAGTTTTATCCTCCATTACTTTGTTTTCAAGCCACCTAGTTATTTAATAATTTTTTTAACTGATTTCACACAGTGGCCTGACGGGTCTGTGGAGATTGTTCCTGCGTGACGGCGGGAAGCAGTTTGGCGTGAAACAGCCTCTATTTTGAGAGAGCGTGTGAACTGCTGTGTTAGGAATTTCAGGGAGAAGAGGAGAAGAAAAGCGATATTTCATTCCCCGAGGCTGAACATGTCACTGATGAGGTTTGGTGATACCAACACAAACGGTCCAGTGACATAGCCAGCATCCCATTTTACACTTCTCCTCTTCTTTGAAAAAAAAGAAAAAAAAAAAGCTTCCATTAACAATAGCTGTGCTCATAAAAGCATGCTTATATGAGAGATGAGAGGCCAGCTCATATACTCATCACTGCAGGTTGATGCATTAGTATTTTCAGCATTCGGACCTCTGAGAGGGTTGCACATAAATAATCCATCATTTCTCCTGCAGAGATCAGGTTCGTTCATTCATTCACATAAGACTTCCCGATACGTGCATAAGGTTTCTTAATACACACAACACTTTTAAGGTCAGTGGTTCTAAACAGGTCCTTCACATTCTGATTTGTTCAGATAATCATGCATATTTACTAGGATAGCAAAATAATCCGGTGTGATTTTGTCAAAGGATTAATAGACCCAGGCGAATCGTTGTGTTTCAGAAATAATGTGAAATAATCGCATGTCTGATGAGAACCGCTAATTTTGCTAGTTTCTTCCATACGCACACACACCCACGTTGCAAAGGCCAAACGCAGCATGACACCAGGGGGTGGCTTAGGCAAAGCTGTTGATAGCCTCAGCTCCCAAATCACTAACAGGTGGTCAAAGACTGGGCTGTGCTCACCGTCTGCAAACTGCATGGGGTGTTTTTCAGTGGATGTCTTTTCTAAGGAAAGATTAAGAGGTCTTTGACCTGGTGCACACTAGTTTTAACACCTTCTTTAGCAGAGTTAACCCCATTGGTGAGAGCTGTAAGGCTATTGGCAGAGGGGTTATCGTGCTTAAATAGGTTTAGCTTGGCGTGCCCGTTATCTGTTTTGCGTTTGAAAGACGACCAAGTGTTGTTACCTCAGTTCAACTCCGGATCCAACTTCCAACACGCTCCCACATTCAACCTCTCAGATACTTATCCAGTGATAATTTGATCTTCTGCGTCGAGGCCGGAGAACCCGACCACAGCTCCATTTAAGTTCCCAGCTCCAGCCTTTTAACAGCGAGCAGATAGGGTCGACATCGAGGGCCGACGTCTAGTTGGATGTGTTTTGTGGTTTGGCTTGAAGTTTTCAAAAGGCCTCCGTTACGTAAAATGGAAAAACTAATAATGGAGGCTCCAGCAACACAGAGAATTGCTTCGTGCACTTCTCACAAACATAAGCTGTAAAAGTTTGATGCACAAGTTGAGCATTTATAGGGCTTAGGTTACAGTTTGTCTCTCAATCTCATTTTCGTGTCATGCCTCATTGTCTTTAATGAGGAGATATATTTGGGAAGAAGCAGGTTGATATAGCTAGCTGCTAAGAAGCTTGGGCAGATTTGAGTGTATTGATTTTTCCTGTTCTAAATCTGTTGTCTCCATCTTACGCTCCTTAAAAGTAAGAGATTTCTGGTAAACGCTGTTGATATTTGAGATCACCAAAACAAACACGCCTATACCCAAAAGCATCACACCCATATCTCGATGCCTCTGCCCCCACATTCACGTACAGTACATGCTATGTAACACAGGCAACGACTGTTGTGGAATCTGCTGTGCCTGCCGCCCAAGCGTATGATGTCTTCAATAAGTGAAAGCTATGATAATTCCAACGCAATCTCTCAGTAATTCGTTCGTATTTTACAAGGTGGCGACCTCACTCGTATGTTTTGACCCCAGTGATGGGTAGGTTTAGGGGTGGGGTTAGTGGTGATGACGCTTTCTGAATGAGGTCGTAGGAATTTGTACGAATTAGCCACCTCGGAAAATACGTACAAATTGCAGTGAGATCGGGTTGGATAATTTAGGTTGAATGTCTAATTCATTCCGATATTAAGGCGGGACCTCCTGCCTGATTATAACCGTTCTTTTTAAAGTTATATTCCCCTGACATTTTCCTCTTTTGTATTTTCTCTGCCATCTCCCTCTTTCTATAGTCGTTCTGCTAATGTCCGTCTTGTGCACTGAGTTCTCTCTCCTCCGCCATCGTGAGTGGACACGCCCCTTACTGCTGATTGGCTACAGGTGTGTTTTGGTGCTTGGTCCGATCCACTTTTCAACAACTTTTTTTCAAAATATCGCTTACTGCACCTTTATCGTTTAAATTCTTCTACACTAGATTTTTTTTTTTTTTTGTTAAATGTCATATGGAGTCCATCTCTTCAGCAAGCTAGTTGTTCAAACAGTAGAGCATGTTCAAAAGTCATGAGTTTGATTCCCTGGAAATGCATCAAGTGATAAATTGCATTCAGGGCATTCATTTAAGGATGATTTGAATTTGAATGCATGAACGTAACACTTGTTTTGTTATGATTGTTTTGTAATGTTAATGATTATCTTTGGGTTTTGCGTGTGAAATGTTAGGACTGCTATCTTGATTCATTTTAAGATGCATGCCCCAAGATGTCTTCTGATTCTGCAGAGATCCTCATTTTAAAATATTGCTTGCAGTAACTTCTCCTCATTTATACAAAATGTTATTCTGATGGCAAAAAGCAACAAAAAGCTGTGAGGTTCAGTTGGATCATTTGTCTTCACATACAGCTCATAACTGAAAAAAAAAAAACCAAAAAACAAGTGTTTATGTTTATGAATGTGAGAGGCCGCAGTGGACCAGATCTTTAGCGTGTGTCTGAGAATGTTTGTTTTTGAAGTGCTCTAAAAGCTCTTTGCTCTTCTGCGAGGTGTCCTCGGGGAGGTCTGGACCACCAGTGGTGGAGAATCAGGAGGAATCCACAATCTGCTGTGTGAGGCTCTGAGCTTTCAGGAGCGACCTCGGACGATTAACAAATCAATTACACGCCGCTGCATTTCGTTACAGAGGAACATGTGCCATAGCTCTGTAACCTCAGCATGAAGCCGTGCCGATTCGAGACACCCTGCACTCTGACCAACCCCTGACGGCACTGCTCCAGCCGTGAACCCAACGGGTGACCTTATCCAATAATAGAGAGAGTAGATTGCACATGTTTGTTTGTCTTCACATTCACTGAAGCAGAAGTGTGCTTGACATTTCCAAAGCAGTACCTCGACTCTCAAAGCCCCCAGCGGAAACTTTTAACACCCTACCGCTTAAGAAACACGATCAAGAAATGGTGTCATAAACCCATAACCACTCTTAATTAGTGCACGGTCCATTTGTGGACATCTCTATTTCGAATAAACCTACATTATCTCAAGTATCATGTTTGCGTTTGTAGAAACCAGCTTTTCTTCTGAACTACAGGGTTCAAATAAGGATTAACTGTCACGCTGTTTGATGTTAACCGTCTCATCCGGGGTTCTCTTCTGTAACACCTTTTTGAAATTCTAATTAGTCCCACACACTTCATCCAAATGAAATAAAATTATGTGGGAGATTTCTGCACAAGTAATACATGCAGTGCAACGTGGGAAGTGAGGTTGTTAAGCTGGGCACATTTCGGCCGAACCGCAGGGCTCGCTACTTGAAAGGGAATAATACAGGAACAAGAGGTGCACATCTTTGAACAAATTCGTTTTGAGCAGGATCCCCCCCCCCCCCCTCTCTCTCCTTCCCTCCCTCCCCCTCACACAATTTCATATCTTTGAAAAGAATGAATCAGATTTAGATTCTCCATCTATTGCCTTCTTTCCCTCAGTTTCCTTTAATCCTCCAGTATATATGCACATTATTTTTTATAAAAATATGAATATGAACTAGAAGAAAATGTAAAAAATTAGTTTTGAGCAGGATTATATATATTATATATACACATTTTATGGTACAAATATAAATATGAAAAAGAAGAAAATATAGTAAAAAAAATTATTATTTTAAAATGTGTATTGTATATTATTTTTTCATATTGTTTAGAATGGGATGTCACAAAACCGTTTATAAACACATTATACAGGGTGGGCCATTTATATGGATACACCGTAATAACATGGGAATGGTTGGTGATATTAAAGTCCTGTTTGTGGCACATTAGTATATGTGATGGTCACCACCCATCTTGAGGAGTTTGCCCCCTCACATATACTAATGTGCCACAAACAGGACTTTAATATCACCAACCATTCACATGTTATTACGGTGTATCCATATAAATGGCCCACCCTGTATATTGGAATGTTATAGTTCATATAGATATTTTTATTAATTGGAAAAGCCACCTGTTTCCTACAATAACCCCCAACACTCTTGCTCCCTAAAGCCTAAGAATCGTTAAACCATCCACCATGTTTCGACTCAGAGAGGTTATCCCTTGTATCACACCTCTAATGTGCTTAACTAGAAAGCCAAGCCACCTCTCTCTCTATCTCAAGCACTCGTTCTCACTCTGTCCCTCTATCCTTGACGTCTGCCTCAGGTCTCACCGTTGTATCCTAAATTTCCTAGAGAGTCTGAGCATGAAAAATGACACTGCAAGAGCCTTTTTATATCTCATAATGAGCTTAAGAAATGTATTTTCCACTTCGCTTGTTTTTAAGAACAACGACCAGAGCTGTAAGGACGAGCTGAATGTCAGAAAGCCTTTTGTTTCTCACTCAACAAACCTGAGAGGCTTCAATAAAGCAAAATGAAAGGTTTGAAATGTGAATTTATTATTATTATTTATTTTTTTCAGTGTACTCATACTCGTACTAGAAAAGGACAGCTGCCATCTTTTCTGTTAACATAGTTATGGGATTATGTTCTGCATTTCCCGAGAGAAAATTGGGTCTTATCTGGTCTGTATGACAGTTGCCACTGGCTGCATCCATGTCAGCCGGACACAGGCGGTTGGGAGATAGAAGCAGGTCTGCCCTGAAGCATTTATAATCCCACCCGGGATTACTGTAATCTCCCTCTCTTCATTTTTGAAATCGGGATTTGTGAAAAGAAATGGTGACTAGATGTGGTTATTGCCACTGAGATACACTTTCTGGCTTACATATGTATAAGGACTTCTTTTGTGGCTCAGATCGCTTGTTCTGTAGTTATGACGAGCGCTGGAATTGAAAATCGCTGTAATTGCTCTCAGAAAGTATTTCATGTATTAAAAACACAAAAGAACAGACATGTAAAAATGTAATGCAGATTTTAGCCTAATTTGCCCAGTGTTCTTGTTCATGCATTAAAATAGGTTTTATTCCAAAAGGCTGTAGGATCAGAAAACCGTGTGAGGGGAGACATAATATAATAATTATTAGCTTTTCTTATGAATATCAAGTAAGTCACATGACAATTGCCCAACACAACCCTCCCACCCTTATGTTGTTTCAAACCTGTGTGACTTACTGTCTTTTGTGGAAACCAAAAGATGATATCCATACAATTAACGGAAGTAGGGTCCAGTGTTGTTTTCGAACCCATTGTTTTTTATTGTATGGATTTTTTGAAGATAATGTGGATAAAAATATCTTCTTTTGTGGTCCACAGAAGAATGAAAGTCATACAGGTTTAAAAATGAAATGAGAGTCAGTAATTGATGACAGATTTTTGTTTTATGTGTCCGGCTGCATTTTTTGTCTTTGTATTGTGACCAAACCAATCATGAGAAAAAAAAAAAAGTTTAGAGATTTTAAAAAGTAAAGTGGATAGTCACAATGGTTGTTATGCACCTGTCTGGGACCGTTTTAGGACAATGATATCCACTCATAAGTGGACATTTGGGACACAGATTAGACTTAGCATTAATGGCGATTTAAACCCTTAAACAACAGAAAGCGGAGTGTCGTGGCTATTATATTTAAAAGGTTCCTGTCAAATCCAAGCTTAGATAAAAACGGATGACCTGCGGTGTCTGTTGAGCTCCCCGTTATTAATCTCGATGAATATAACTCTGACCACAAACGTCTAGAGTCATGTGGCGTTAATTTCAAAGGAAGCAATTAATTTTTCAAAACTTTTAACTGGGGAGACCAGAAGCAGGAAATGGCATTTGGTTCGTTAAGGCTAGACGATAGATAGGCTCAGTAACCACAGGAAAACATGACCGGCTAATTGAATTTGATCACTTGGTAATGCACCAGAGAAATGACCTAATCAATGCCCGTGCCATTGAGTAGGCCATTCTTTGTCTCTGCCCCCTATAATGAATGCATCGCTTGAGAGTCCGATTATTCTGTTATTCATTTGAGTCGGCTCGGCACGCACTGGGGTAACTTGTCCTGCTCTTGTTTGTTATGTAGTTGTAAACATCGATCGCTCTTTGTTTATGAAGCTTTATTGTGTACATTTCGCAAATGCGATTCCACCCAGGGGCTTGGTGTTCAAACAGCCAAACAAACAGACGCAAAAAACGGCTTGTTTGCCCTTGAAACCTTTGATTCTCGATAGCCCATCATGTCAGATGGCTGTTTTACACTCAATTAGGGAGCTATTGGACCCCAATCTGTTTGCAGTCAGAGTTTGGTTTGTTTAGTTGCTGTGAAAGTTTTCTTCTGGGGTACGGTTAATGTGGAGATATAAATAAATCTAAATTATGGATGTGAGCTACATATATTTGACGTTCATTTTTGGTCACATTTCCCATAGTATAATGCATCTCACATAGCTGCTTGTCACAAAGTTTTGGTGGTAAATCCAGTGCAACAAAATATGAATAAATCAGTGACGCTGACACCTGTTTAATACGTATGAGAGCATTTTAGTGCCAAATTAAAATAAAACATTTAATATATTGATAATAAAGCCATAATATTTAGAAAATAATCTAATAAGAATAATCGGTAACACTTTAGAATACTGTATCTTACTTACTGCATAACTAATAAGTAATTATTGAAGAACTAATAGGTAATTATTCATTAACTACTTCTTCACTACTGTTAACTACTAAGGAAGATGTGTTAACTAATCAGTATGTAATATATTTTTATGATTGTGTTAAGTAACAGTTAGTTAATCAATAAATAATGAATTCTGTCATAACTCTTAAAGAACTACTACTAATTATCTACTAATTAAGGTTCAAGAAAAATAACTAAGAAGTAACTACTAATGAACAGTCATACAAAACTAACCTCAGATTAGTTTTTTATATTTTATATACAGTACTGTGTGTGTCTGTTTTCCTCAGCATAGAATGCCATTGAGTAAATTCATGTTTGAGGCAATGACTGAGGGAAACTGAAAATATAGGGAACTTATTTGTAATTCATAAATAATTATCAAATAATTCTGCAGGAATTACTTAGAACCTGGAACAGTATTCTAAAGTGAGAATATAGGGAACTCATTAGTAATTAATAAATAATTATCAAATAATTATCCAGGAATTAGGCTACTTATAACCTGAAACAGTATTCTAAAGTGAACATATAAGGAAATTAATTGGTAATTAACAAATAATTATTAGATAATTCTTCAGGAATTACTTGGAACCTGGAACAGTATTCTAAAGTGAGAATATAGGGAACTCATTAGTAATTAATAAATAATTATCAAATAATTATCCAGGAATTAGGCTACTTATAACCTGAAACAGTATTCTAAAGTGAACATATAAGGAAATTAATTGGTAATTAACAAATAATTATTAGATAATTTTTCAGGAATTACTTGGAACCTTGAACAGTATTCTAAAGTGAGAATATAGGGAACTCATTAGTAATTAATACAGAATTACCACATACTTCTGACTCAAATCAAACTTACTGTAAAAAACACATTATTAACGGTATTATCTAAACCTTTGTAAAATAGATAAGTTATCATACATTATGATACATTTTGCTAATTAAATAAAAAGTTTGCTTATTTGCAGATCAATATATAGCCTAGTAAATGTCTGCACTTATCTTTCTTATTAGTGCTGAAGAATGACTAAAACTGGCTAGAAAATAAACTAAAAAACATTGATCAGTGCTTTTTACTTTTCAAGTAATTACCTTTGTACATTTACTAAGGTAATTTTGAAAATGAATAGGCCAATAGTTTATCATTTTACTGGAGTAATATTTTATTGGGTTATCTGTACTTTTACTCAAGTACTTGATTTGTGTACTTCATCCACCACTCCACTGCTAAAATAAAACGGTTTATTGTAGACTGTTCATTAGTAGTTACTTCTTAGTTATTTTTCTTGCACATTAATTAATAGATAATTAATAATAGTTCTTCAAGTGTTATGACATAATTCATTAGTTATTGATTAACTAACTGAAATTTAACACAATCATACAATTCTATTACATACTAATTAGTTAACACATCTTCCTTAGTAGTTAACAGTAGTGACTTAAGTGTTAATAAATAATTATCTATTAGTTCCTCAATAATTCCTTATTAGTTATGCAGTAAGTAAGATACAGTATTCTAAAGTGTTACCGAATAATCATAACATTACGAAATAAAAGTAATACTATTTTGAGAATAAAGCTTTTTTATTTCATTTTATCGTATTTAATAATTTTATATATTAATTATTTCAACGTTGCACAAAAAAAAAAAAAACGCTATGATGGTCACTAATCCTTATTGTGGCAGTGACATTGATGATGAAAAAACAGAAACAACTAAAAAGTCTGTTTTAAACAGTGCAAACAGCCTTAATTTTAATTTGCTATGGTCCAGTGTAAACTTTTACGTATACATTAAATTGTAATTGTACACTACTGAATGTTTGTCTGTATGCTAAATATAGGCACCATCCCAAAAAATATATTTGTCCACTTGGCAGACTTACAAGGCTGAATTAAACGTAATGCACACATGCTCTTCTCCGAGTTGTGTTTGTATTGTCAGACAGCAGAGGGCACATATCTGGCACGGCGAAATACCCAGATGCATTTCACAAGCCAGAGAGCTCCAATGACGTTTGAAAGGCAGATGGGCATATATGCTGCATAAGCATCCCTTCCTTTCCCTCATGACATCTTCCCCCTCACCTCCATACCTATCGCTTACAATGCCTCTATATTTCATTCTCTGTTTGTCTTGTAAACACGCTTATGCACACACACACACACACACACACACAGAGAGAGAGAGATTTGCCTGTCTTTTGTTCATTTGTCTCTATTGAAAGGAGGCATCTGGCTGGTCACCGTGAAAACACTCAAGAGAGTATAGTGAGGATTCCTTGAAATAGATGAGCCATTTTCTGCCTCTCTCTTGAGAGAGTCTGTTTTTCTCCCACACACTCCCTTAGACAAAGTTCCTCTCGTTTTGTTGCTTCGCACAAGTTTGCTTACCTGTTGATTGGGGAGTTTATGTTTAAAAGTCTTACAAAACCTCCTTTGGGGAGATTTGGGGATCACACAATTCAATTCATATACATTTTTATTAGTATTTATAAATTATTATTTAATATATACACTAGGGGTTGAGCGACTTTTTTAAAGTCGACATTTATGTGATGAAAGTCGATGTCGACCAGTCGCTGATGACGTCATTGATGAACAAATAAGCCTGAACCTTGAGCAGAGACTCGAACGCGAGTTGCCTTGTGCACAGCTATGGCATATGACAGCGCTTCTACATAACAGTTTTTTTTTTACTTTGGGTAGTTATATTTCTCACAGATTTCTGCTCATTCTAAATCAGATATAAAGTAGCACAGTAAAGATTACATATATATGAATGCGTGAGAGAGCGATTGCATGTGAAGTGCACGTGGCAGCGTCTCTCTACTAATAGTGAAGCTGTGGGTTTTAGTTACTATTAAGAAATATATGCTAGAACTTTTCAGTTTCTAAGCTATTTTATTGATCAGTCAAAGAGCAGAGTTTACAATACATTTCTGTGCTACTGAATGATTCTGTGTGCGCGCGATCTTCACGTAAAATGCGCGCTGCTGCCTGAGTATGTGTGTGTGTGTGTGTGTGTGCGCGCATGCAGCAGCAGTTTAGAACAACGATTAACTTATCTGTACAATAAGCTGTGTAAAATGTGCATTCACTCGATCAATTTTGAGCATCCAGATAGTATAATCATATTGTGGAGCGCTCTCTGAGTGTGCATTTGTTTGTCATTTTAACTGAAACGGAGCGAAAAAATGGACTTCAAAGATTTCTTATCCTGTTGTGCCCTCTATAGGCCATGAATGATCAGCGATCAGGTGTGTGTGTGTTAACATCATTGTTTTATTAAATAACTAAGGTATTAGGTTTTCCTGTACACAAGCACCAATGTGCAAATATTGGTGATAGTTTGTATAAATATTCAGTTAATGTACAAGCAGTGATGTTTTCTTTGAAAATTTTATTTTGACGTTAGGAGTTAGCCGTTAGCGCTTGTCTTTTAATAAAGAAGCATCTGGCAACTTTGAAAAGTCTGATAAAAATAAAAGAATGGTAGAAGTTAGAAAACTGCTGAATCACTTACAAAACAAAGAAAAATCTAGAAATCAGTCATTGAAAGTGTAGAGTATTTTGCTAATGGCTCCAGTCGAAAACATGCAGATGGAAGCTAATCCTGTTGTTAATACTGCATTACTGCAAATGATGGTCTAGTGCCCTCATTTGGGAGTTAAACACTCAATTAAAACAAGCGTAAGTTTAGTAACAGTGATACATAGTGTTAGTCATTAGCTGTCTGCTAGCCTGTTGCATGTAACAGCTGGACTGGATATGAAAATAGCAGAAACGCAGTTACCTGATGCCACACACCTCCGTGTCTCATTAAAGCCAGGACCTGAAGTTGTAAAAATCAGTATGTGCTAATTGGCAGGAGAATGTGTGATCTGTACTACTGTAATGTACGTTATATTAGCTTTTAGTTGTTGATACGAAGCGTTTATTTATAGCTGCTCACAGCAACACTGTTGGAACGAACAGGCGACGTTGGCTGCCAGCCTGCAAGATCGTGTTTAGTTTTTTTCATGATTGTGTATATTTTCTGATGAAGTTTTTGCGAAAGACACATGGTAATGGAAGAAAATTTAAATAAGCAGGACGCAATGGAGCCGTGCATGACCCAGAGCTGCCATGGCCAACGGACACAGCTTGCGCAATCTCAGGAAAAGCCTCATGAATCTCGACTGAGACCGGCACTATCCGCTTCGTTCTCTCGCTCAGAGATTTTCTCCAGGGGCAGTTTGCACACAGGCAGGATGTTGTAAAACACTTCCTCTGAAAGTGCTCTTATCAACCTTTTAAAACGCAGACGTGTGTAGGTCGTATTGCTGTGATTCCTGTCGCTGCCAAGGGCACACTGGCGCTGCTATCAAAATGAGCCATCATCCTCCGTTCTGGCACCCCTGCGAATATTTAATTAATAGATAGTGCCTTTTTAACTTATCTTTTGTAATTGCTGGTTTTTGCATTCTGGGAAAATGGCTGTAGAGCTATTTGAATGCACTGAATTCACTCTTCTTTTACCTTGAAATAGCACAGCTATGCATCAACGCTGTGCAAAAGGTTGGTTTTTCCCCTGACCCCTAAAAAGGTGCTTTTTTTCCTCGGGAAATAAAGTAAAAAAAGTCGCAATGAACCAAAGTTCGCTTTGAATTTTCAAAAGGCAATTACAACTTTAGCTGTAAAGCATTCCGATCGCTGATTTAGCCTTTGGTTCGGCTTGTGCATCTGCGCTTTTTATCTATGGCTGGAGTTGAAAGACGCGCTCCGTTCTGCGATAGAGAGTCTCAACAAAGCTCCATAAAGGTCACGAGGGTACAGAGAGGCCTACGTGACCTTTCACACAATCCCATAATCCCCTCCTGCTGTGGCTTTACCGTCTCGTTTCATCGTTTCAGCCGTCAGTGACATCGCGTACCATTCAAATATCTCCTTTTGAAGTCCAACAGTGCGTTGAAGAAAAATATTATATCTCTCTCCAGCAAATAGAAATTGTATTATGGCGTAAGGTTTCAGAAGCGAAAAAAGAAAATTGAAAAGATAAACATTGCTATCGCACTTTGATTACATAGCAGGTCTTTTTTATGTAAAAGTCTAAGATCTGTTTGCTTGGATCTTTTCCTGGTCGCATCTTTCAAATGTCTTTGAAATCAACAGGTGCGATTACAGTTTTATACACCAAGTACATGTGGTAATGTCAGGCATAAAAGCGTATATTAGTAATAAAGAATGTTCCAGCACTGCATTACTGTACCATCAAGATGTCTGAGAGGTTTTATGATGGTGAAGAGAGAGAGGGAGGGGGGGAGGAGAGGAGAAATAAGGCAGTGCATTAGTCTCTCTCAGTCTCGTGTTTAGCCATGTCAATATTGTCTGGACCACAGCTGAGTCCAGATTCTCTTCCGTTCCACTCCGTATTGACTCTGAGTTACTGCTCAAACATGTTGTGGCAACATTGATGTAACATTGAGTTGAGTAATTGAAACCTATAGAAGAGAGATCAGAGAGGGATTGTTTTTTTATATATAACTCTGTAAAGAATGACAAACTGGTGAAGTTTACTCCATAAAGCACCTCTTATTATTACTCAGCTTTGTCTTTGTGTGGCAGAACTGATTGGTAGACTTTGAGACGTTCTCCTTTTTCACATAATGATGATAGATATGCAAAATCTTCTCAGCTGAAGTAAGAGTAAGCATGAGTAAGTATGAATCTCCAGAAAGCTGTACACAAAAATGTATAATAAATGATATATATATATATATATATATATATATATATATATATATATATATATATATATATATATATATATATATATATATATTATTTTTGGGATTTGGATATTTGGATTAAATATGACCCACACGTTTATTGACATTCACACAGAAAAAAAATTATAAAAAAAAATACACGATTGTTTTCCATGATGTATTAGCAAAGCATTAATACACACAGAAGATCAAAAATAAAACATGATGCAATAAAATAAACTCTCAGCAAGACATTAATGAGCATTAAGATGCTGGCAGATCAAATCACATCACTGCAATCCTGTTTACTTCTTTATTTTATACTTAGTCACTCTAAAAAGTAAATACAATTAGCTTCTATTAAGAACAGTAGTTGTGAATGGAAGTTCTCAGATGAATAAAGAAGGCTTAGCATGTGTGGGTGAGTGCGCAGAGCCTTTAACAACCCATCCTCTCATTTTCTCATCCCAACAAACTCCCTCCTCTTCATTCCATTTTCTGCCTTGCTCCTCCACTCTTATTTGTATCTAACAGGTCATTAAGTTCACAAATGTGCAATTGAGTGTTTTGGATGTTTAATTAGCATGTTTCCTTGACTAATTAAAATGCACAAATCTAAGGATTAAAGCCCCCCTCTTTTTCTGCTTCTCTCCCACCCCATTTTATGAATAATTAATCAATCTCTTTCACCAGGAGATTCAGTTGCACACCAGGACACATTTCAGTGTCGTGCAAGACGTAAACTCTTTTCCTTTTTCCTTCACAGACAGACAATTTTCCTGCTGAGCCCAATTACATGGGTAACAGGCAGCAGTTTGTTCAAAGGTAAGGCCTATTTAACAGTTTTCTCAGCTTTATTTGTCTTGAACTCCTCTGCACATGAATGTTCTTTAGTTTAGAACTAAAAACCCATGCCCGTTTGATCATTCCCGTCTTGTTTTTTCGACTTGTAGCAGCTCCACGTTCAAAGATCCAGAGCGAGCCAGTCTCAGAGACAGCGGGCATGGGGACAGCGACCAAGCGGACAGTGATCAGGACACTAATAAAGGCTCCTGCTGTGACATGTCCGCTAAGGAAGCGCTCAAGATGAAGGCCACTGGCCTCAAGCCTCAACCACTTGAGCAGGGTGAGTCCTTCAACATCAGGAACTTAATTTAGAACCAAAGATTGAGTTGTTTAGAGTCTGTCTCTCTTCTTGTGCTCATTCTTATAGTGTTTCTTCTTGAAATTCACTCATTGTTATTGGACGTTCCTTATATTCCTGGCACGTTCCACAGATGCAGTACACTTTTGTCCCATGGTTTTATAGGAACTATTCGATTTTAGATACAACGGTGAATGTTCCACCTTGGAGGCCTTCTTGATTGTTTCTAACAATTAATATCATATATAACATATACAGTAAATCCTAATTTTAACAATCTCTTGAATTGATATTAGCCATAACGATTAATTCATTCTTTAATTCGTTAATTCATTCATTCATTTTTCTTATTTGTGGAAAGTGTCATCTTTCTGTTTGCTGTTTTCCTCTGCATGTCCCTTTCTCAATCGAAACGAAAGCTTTCAGTCAGAGGTCTCAAACGGTTATTCGTTTTCTGACCTCACCGTAGTTGAATCTTCATGCTGTCACGCTCTCATTTTCGTAACAGCTCATCTCTCGCTCCCACTCTTTCGCTCTCTTTTGCTTTTCAAACTATCTTCCATCCTTTAGACTCCCTATTTTCCTTGTCCTCTTTCCTCCATCTTTCAATTTCTCCCTCTCCCCCCTCTCTCTCTCTGTCTCTCTTTCTTGCTCTCTCTCTTGTATTCCAGCCACGTTCTCAGTTTATCAAAGCAGGCAGGCCCATTATGATTTTATAAGCCAAACCACTCTAGCCGTTCCATTTAGTGAGTGCTGGTTAGGCGCTGGTAGGCGCTTCCTTAAAATTTTGATAATGGAACATGGAAAATGACTTATCATCCAGCAGGCCATGTCACATTCTCAACCTGATTAAATATGAATAATTATTCCGGCTCTCTCTTGGTAGGACAAATTACTTGTGACATGTTAGAACAATAACTTCAGATAAGAAAGCAGTCCCATACTCCCTTTCCATTGCACTCGTTTGCGAAAGAAGCATGTAAAGATGGTTTTATTCATCTATGCCCAGGTCTGTTGGGCCATGTTGAAGACTATTACACTGGGGCCGTATTCCACAAAAGACAACCTGAAAAAAAAAAAAACATGAGAGAAAGAAAGAGAATAAATGGGCCACAGAAAGCAATACATCAAATATAATGGCACAATTAATCAATAGAACAGAGGGGAATCTGCCGCTATCTGAGCCGAGGCAGCGGACGAGTACGCCAAGCCTGTCTGCCTTGATTTGGCTTGTGTGTGTATGTGTGTTTTCATTTGGATTCAGGAATAGACTGAATGCACTGGCAAGAGAAATTGGCCAATTAAAGGGGCCCATATGTTTCATATTTTGAGAATGTTGTTATTTAATGGTGCATGGGAAAGGGTTGGAGAATGGCTGAAATTAGCTAGTTTAACAGTGTGACTCACTTACACATACAAAAAGACAAAAGCCGCAGCCACAATAGTCACATGTCCAACAAGCTTTATAGTTACCTAAGCCAAGAACAATGAAAACCTGACAGTCAAAAGTGACAGTCTGCATGTGTTTTATCCTTATTTGTAGTTGTTGTCGACTCTTTCTGCATGTTACAATGTTACGGCAATAACTGATGACAAGTGAAAGTCTGAGTGAGTCAATCATTCACTTAACCAATTTGGTAAAAAACGTTGGTTTATTCAGACACAAGACAACTGACTATCTTCTATAAGTAAATCGTTGAATTATTCACTCAACTAAAAACAATTTGCTTAAAAACTATGATTCATTCAGGAATTAAACGACTGACTGTCTAGTGAATCATTTACTCAAACCGAATCATTTCGCTCACAAACACTGATTCATTCAGGAACGAAGCGGCTCATTTTCTCAAACCAAATCGATTCATTAAAAAATTATGATTCATTCAGAGATGCCAACCAGTTTCCGTTTTGTCTGATTAGGATTATTTCCACTGACAGAGAAAAACCTGGAAAGAAAAACATGTTCCTCAATATTTTCGTTGTGTTTATTGAACTCTTATATAAAAGTGGTGTCAAGTGGTGTTTTTCTGCGTGGAAAGATGTACAGTAGGCTGTAGTCAATGAAACATAGACACTGAGCAGCGTTAGTACGAAATCGCAATCAAACTCACTGCTTTGTGTTCGCGTTAAGTTAAATATGTTGTCTACTCGGATTAGTTTTATAGTGTATTTAGTTATCCTCTCAAACAGGTCACGTTTGATGACCAAACTCACTTTACTTCCTTTCCTCCCTCTGTTCTGTTTTATTGAGTATTGAAATCAATAATTAAGCCACAAGACAGTTAATTGGGAACGGCTGTCTGTTTTGTCAATATATCTTCAGATATGTCCAGAGGGCTGGGTGTATCTTCTCTCAGACAGGCACACTTTAAACTCTCTCTCTCACAGAAATGACACATGACAGTCTAGAGAAAGCCCAGGCTAGCCTAGAGATCCCCTGTGTCCTCTTGTAAGCATTATCACATCCAACATTAGACCGCCTCCACTACCACCAGCTTCTAAATCTGTGTTAAAAGCCTCTGAAATGGATATTTTACAGTTGCTGTATGCTATAACAACATTGCTGTGTAGTAAACGTTATGTCTCACTACATATGCAGCGTATTATAGTGGTGTCTTTAACAGTGGAGTATTATAGCTGTTTATGGCAGCAGGTTATGGTCAGTGGATATCAATATGTGTGTGCGCACACGAGGAGCCGCTTGGGTTTGATGCATTATTTAGGAAATGGGAACTTCTCTTTTTCTGCCTGCTTTTCCCTACTTTATCACCCTCTCTAATCTCTCAATCATTGGTTTTGACTCACATTACACTATATATAATATTTATAATTATCATTCAATTATTAAAGTGTCCATTATTACAGTTCTTTGTTTTAAAACTTCAAAACAATCAATACTGTGGGTGAAAAAGACTTACCAAGTATAGCTTCCTATTCCTTTAATGAGACACTTGAGCTTGTTTGTCTTTCACAGGTTTTGACAGTTCATTGTGCAATTCTAATTGACGTTGTGAAGAATAGATAGAAGTATGGGTGAGACGAGCAGCAAACTATCTTCTGCACAAATCAACCTCTGTGCAATGCCTTTTTGCTTTCATTTACTCACCCTCAAGTTGTTCCAAACCTGTACACATTTCTTTGTTCTGCCGAACACAAAGAAATATTTATGAAGAATGTTTTTAACCATACAGTTTAACTGTTTGTTTACAAACCATTGAATAACCAAACCATTGACTTCCATAGTATGTAAAAAAATAAATAATTATAATATGATGTCAATAACTGTTTGGTTGCAAACATTCTTCAAAATATCTTCCTTTGTGTTCAGCAGAACAAAGAAATGTATACAGGTTTGGAACAACTTGAGGGTGAGTAATTGATGACAAAATTTCCATTTTTGGGTGAACTATCCCTTTAAGAGCTAATGAATATTATATACTCTTTCTTTAAAAGGATCCATCCATCCATTATTTGGCTTCATAGTCTTTAATCAAAATCATCATTGCTTTTTTGTTCTGTGCAATCCTAGTATTGAATGCCCACTTTCAGTCAATTCCTGATTAAAAAAAGTCCCATCCTGCATGTTTTATTTTTCTCATTAAATGTGAAATACGTCACATTACGGAAGTAAAATGCTATTTGATGTTGACTTTAAGTACCCCCTCAGGTATGTTGTGAATTCCATTTCTAGATGCGTTTCTAGATAAGCATACATGCTTGGAATATTAACTAGCTGCTGTACCAACAACTGTTATTGCTGATGGCAAATTGTGTATTCATAAGGGCAAAATTAAATATAGATGCGAATGAAAAAAGAAACAGAACGAGATCTTAATCGCTGGACGGAGTCTTTCTTATTATGCATACACATACGTGTTTTTTTACTTCCTTTCAGACATGCACCCTAGCTACTTTTCAGGGTTGTGAGAATGTAATGCCCGTATGTGTGTGTTTGCGATTTTTCATAGGTAATATTTCAGTCGAGCAGAGAGAGACCCAGTCTGTTCACACAGACACAAACAACAGAGGGTAGTAGAAGACAATACTCATTTTCCTCTCTCTCTCTCTCTCTATCTCTCTCTCTTTCGCCATCTACTCTAATTATGTTCACCCTCTAGCGCAAACACATTCATAGAAATCATAACAGGGAAGACATACGCATTGTGAATAGAACTGCAGTCCCGCATGGATCTAGTGTCATGTTTTGATCCCTGTAGAGAAGAGTTAGTTTTATATGCCATGTTCCTCTCGCTCTCTCGTTCTCTCTGCTCTTAATTGGATCAGAACCAAGTTGTTCTTAGAACAAACACAAGCTCTGTTCCAAAACCTAGTGAGCTGCCTATAGACAGTGTTTTAAGGCATCATGTTCCCAATGGGAATGCTGTTCTAAAAACATGGGTTGCAATTTGAGATGTTGTTTTGGCCCAAATTTAAGTATCCTTTGCGGATAAGGCAATCCCAGAATGCATGATGGTAATTAATTTTTGATGTGATTTATAAACTCTTATCCTCAATATTGGCGTGTGCTATAATTTTTATTTTTTATTTATTTAATACGCACTCTATTTTTCTTTCTGTTTCTGTATGTTTTCTTTCACTCCCCTCTTTTCCTTCCTCCAATATTTTTTGTCGCCCGGCACGTGTGCAGTCGTGAAATTGATTAATTAGCCTCTCTAAATTGGGAGCTGTGTATTAATTTAGCAGAAAAGTATTTTTCGTATTAATTGGTGATTAATTGATGTAAAGTTTTGCCTGCAGCATGGGCTAATCCTGGAATGTGTTCATCAGCGGCCATCACACGGTCCGATACGCACGTATACGAGTAACGAACACCAGACCATTATACGCAAGTGCCGAGATGTGTACCTTGCGATAATGTGTGCGTGTGTGAAAAGGTCCCATTAGATTGCTGTGCAAGTGTTCTAGATGACCTCTCTTAATTGTGTTTGATTGGAGCGCGATAATCAAATTGTCTCACCTCTTTTCCACTGTAATGCTTCAGATTATCCATCTGAAGGAACAAAACGGGAGAGAAGGATGGAGAAACTGAAATAGAAAAAGAAATTATTTAAATAATTGAACCAGTGTCTTCCAGTCTGCTAGCTGGTTAGCTTGGGTTAGGGTTGTTTTAGTATTAGTTTCTAGAAATATTTTTAATTAGTTTATCTGAAACGACAAAGAACAAATTAAATCAATGTCATCTCCGCCCATTTCCGTTGCCAAATGGGGAAAACGGAAATGAGGTAATCATATAAAAGGAGGAATTTAAACTAAAGGTTTAAAGAGAAAGTGCTGGAAAAGTCGTTTAGATTGTGGTTATAACTGGGCATCGACGAGGTGAGAACCGAAAAGCCTCAATGCAAGCCGAACGCCAACTCAGCACCCAAATAAAAAGAACTGCTGGTAGTTTGCAGGAGAAGGAAGGTGAACATATTTTCACTTACCTGGGCGGCGGTGACGTAGTCATCAGCGGTTAGTTGTTTTTCCATGCCCCAAAACAAAAATGGACATTTCTGTTTTTTTTTCCTTTTCAAAAATCTGGTCTTGTTCATGGGACTATGGAACTCCCGAATCTGTGGTCTTTTAAATGTAAATTTATGCAGCTTTGACCGTACTTTTTTATGACAAGATTTGTCATATTGTTGCGGTTTTTGTTTCTTTCTTGTACGAAATACAAAAAAATATTTCTAAACTGAATCCTATGTCCTTTGTGATTATTTATTTTGGATTTGAGTTGATGTATTTAACTGGTGGTATTTATGCTATCTGGGTTATTTTTCATCAAATATTGACAGGGTTACTCCTGTCTGGTGCCCAAATTTATTAACTTTAATTTACACTAAATCATTTACATTTTTTATTTATTTATTTTTGATTATCGGTTCACCACCGTTACTATATATATATATATATATTCCATTTTCCTTTTAGTTAAAGTTTAAGTATTTTTTTGTCATTTCTATTTATTTATTTTTTTAAGATATGTGCATATACTTTTCTATAAAATGTTCTATTATTTTAGTACTTCAAGTAAAAACTAAACAGAAATTAAAAATGTTCCAACTAGCTAGTATTTTTTTACTTGTATAAAAAGTTTTATTTTATACAAGTAATGCTTTTTATGTTTTTAGTTTTAGTTAACGATAATAACCCAGTTAACCCCTGCTATAACTACAACGTTAGGGTGGCAAAAGGAACATATATTGCAAGTATTTTATTCATACATGCACATATATTATATAAACACAGATTGTTATGTCAGATGTGATTAATCGCGATTAATCGATTTGAGCGTACTCTTAAAAGCGTGAAATGCGTTTCTGTTTTCCCTTTTCTTCTGCATTTGACGTCACAGCACAGAATCATCATGATAATGAAGGATTAGAAGTGTTTTCTTTTAGCCAATCAGCATCTTCGTGACATCACTAGTTGTGTTCGAGTTGAAGCGGTGCTGCGCAGATTGATCGGTGTATAACATCAAAGTCCCGAGAGAGCGATTAGAGAGTAGGCGGCTTTTTAATCGCTCTTGTGATACTTTGATGTCATACACCGATCGATCTGAGCAGCGGCGCTTCAAGTCAAACACACCTATTTTTGTAAGGCTTCAGAGTGATTAGTCACATGGCATTGGTTCAAAATAAAAACGTTAGCAAGCCAAGCACCTGCCATTAAGATGAATGAGAATGCTAACGCATAGATTTCTCCAGACACAAACCCAGTCATCCATTTCCCACTCTATTTTTTTTTTTTTTTTTTTTCGTTGTAATCAAGATCTCTTTTACCCACTTTATCTATTGGAACAAAGCGCTGTGATGCTTGGTCACACACACATTATAGTTTTGAGACTACCTGAGAGTGACGGCTGATTGATTCTCTGTGGCCACCGCAGTGCTTTGAATTGAATAGTCAGGTGGAGGCAGAGCTCTGGGAAACAACAGACGCTCCAACAAGAATCCAAAATGCGTCAGAAAACCACACAGGCGAAAGGTCTGATCAGACATATTGATTGAGATCCTGATTCTACAAGCCTTGTTTAACTTCCCTGCCAGAAACAAGATTCATTCATCAATACATGATTCATTCAGCAGGGCCTTCGTTAATGAAACAGGTGCTCGAAAACGCATGTGTTTAAAGACAACGTCAATCGGCATTCATAAAGCATGTAACTTGGAATAGTTCATTGTAAAATATGTTATTAACTGAAAACTTCATTGACATCAAACCTGGTGTGCCTAATGTTTTAATATGAGTGAAAAAAATCAGTGGACATAATGTTATCCATTGGGATCTGGTTGAATCAGACTCATTAAGCTATGATATTATTAATTTACATTATTTTTCCCTGCCTACGCAGGTTGTGTGTGCATTAGCAGAAAAGAGTTTTTCAAAAGCAGAGAAGGTTATTACATTTTCCTCCAGAATATGCACTGATGATTCGTGCACATTAAGATCAAGGACGTTTATTTAGAATATAATGTCATGTTGTCTATAAGACCAGTGCATTCGTTTCTCGCACTACGTAGCATCAAACGCTTCAACGGAAAGCACAGAAAAATGGGTACGCCAAGTTCGTGTGGTGTGCGATAAAGGAGCTGAGATGATATTTTCTTCAGTTAGGAAATAAATCAAGAAACGAGTAGCACTGTGAAAACGTACCTAAAGGGATAGATATTTTTCTGTGTGCATATCCCTCTTTGTGATCCTTAAACACATCCACTTCAAAAGAGCAAAATCAGTTAATTAATGACATTCTAACAGATGCCCTTTTCCCACTTGTTGCCTAGGTAACCTCCACATCCTGGCACTCAGGCATTATTTGAATTTATATTGACAGATTCGAATGTTTTTTGCTCCTTTTTCCACCAAAAAAAAAGGTCATTTCCTGTCATTCATTTTTTTATGCCCATATTATGTAGATGTTTTTAGACGACGATGCCGTGTTTGAAATGGCTCCACACTTCTCCAGGGCTATTCATACACACTCTCAATGGAATATGTAAGCACTCTTGGCTTTCTTCTTGTCAATTCTTTTCAGGACTCTTCATTCACCTCTTTTCCTTAAGTTCCACATCTGTTTTATTCTTTCTTTTCTGCCAAGAAAAGCGGGTCTGCGTAATACAGATAAAGAATGGTGTGTGTAAATGACTGCCACAAGACATCAGGCTGTTTTTTTAAGACGGTAGAGCTGCAGTGCACACACGCGCACACGCACACACACACACACACACACACTGTTTGTGGTGATTCATATGTCTACTCACGAAAGCATTGGCTTGTGGAGAAAATGTGCAACTTTTAAAGGTTGTATTAATACTACAGTTGCTAACCTTCACTCACTACTTTTAATTCTAAAATTAAAATAAAATAAGAAAGCAGATTGAAAAAGGCTGTCATACAAAAAAAAAAAAAAAATTATAAACACATGCAAAAACAAGAGAGAACCAACAACATATTAATAACTGATTATGTTTTAGTCAATGTTCAATGTGTTTGTTTACATTGTAAAATAAAACCTGTAGTCTGCCTTTTTTTTTTTTTGTCAAATAATTTTGTAATTTTGTGAGAAAACGCTTCCACGCCATTGGTGGAAAGATTCGGCATTCCGTGTTTTCACTGTTATATGGTAGGGGGCGCTATGACACATCTTCTGAAAGAGTACTGAATCGCCTGATCAAAACACACGAAGAAGAAGCAGAAACAAGCGATCTTGTGTATAATCATATGCATATGTACAATAACGTGATCATGATCATGGACAGAGTTAAAAATAAAACATATTTTCCTCATATTTTGATGGTTCAATCGATCTTGTAGGGTCATTAAAAAACATTATTTTTGTCCTCTACTGTATATTAGATTTATTTCAATTAGTTTTTCAACACTTTTAGTTTCAGTTAGCAAAAACAACATTGACCATAAGTGCCCTTAAAATCAGAGGGAACTAATATATTGATATCAGATAATATTTTGGTTGATAATGTTGCTCAAGCTTCAACCCTAACCTTAAAATTGATCCACATCCTACTTTGTGAAATCACTGTGAATGTTCATGGATCCTTTCCTTTCTGTAAAGCAGTTCTGTATGAATTTCACTCTTGCACAACTCCATAATCTCCAAAATTGATCTCACTGAAGTTTATATTGCAGAAACTCTGGAAGCAGGGCTATATTTGAGTTTCACAGGAATAGACTCAGCTCTGTCATCAATGCTTTCGTGAGTCGACTGTCAGTAAGAGTAATCACTGTCATTGTCTCGCTTTAAAGGGACTCAAATATGCATTAATATCACATAAATCTTACAGTTTTAGACGTCAGTTTATTTTTCATGTTTGACAAGTTTCGTATCTTTTTTTCTTTTTTTTTTAAGGTAGAGCTGTCACCACACATCTGATTTAGCCATATAAGCTCTCGAATTTGTTCTCTATCAATTCCGACAACAACAGACGTGTCGCAATAATGTAATTGATTTGTAGTCGAGAGAAAAACGTAGACAAATTAAAGGGTCAGCAAATCTCTTCTGATTTATTTTGGTCATTTTTTTGATACCTCTCAGCAGTGGTGCGGCGATTCATCAGTCAAAATCGCTGAATAGTTAATCACTTTCTTTGCTGTATTTTTTAAAACTTGTAAATGAACTTTGTGCAAATGGGATTTTGATCAGAACATACATCAAAACAGATCATCTGTTTTCATGAGTCATGTTTCCAAAAGATATGTGTGGGTGAGAGATATGGGTTAAAAAACGTCTCGCAGGCACGCGAGCACCAGGTCGGCCGTATAGCAGATATATGGCCTGTGACTGCGTGAGCATGAAAGCAGTTGACCTGCCGGGTCCCGTGGGGAACAACGGCTTTTCCCTCATAACGATTACAAATCGCCAGCAATGCAATTACCAGGGGCTAAGCAATGACTCTGGCGACTTAAACAATGGTAGCAGGTCTCGGACAGCATTGTTCAATGGCAGGATAAAGCTGGAGATTTGCTGCTCTCTCAAACGCAATAAGACACCATATTCATTCACTTCTGCAGAGCTTCTGGGGCCACTGAATGCTGTTTTCAGGGGCCATCAAAGTAATATTCATGCTATTAAGAGACTTATCCCAAAAAATCTGGTAAGTGGTAATTTTATGCCAGGACGTTTTTCGTTATGTTTACGAATAATTTTCCTTTAACTCTAAAACACAAAACAATGCAATGAGTAATTCAATATACAATACAGATTGTTTCAAAGCAGCTTCATACACAGAAAATTAACAGAATCAATGATGCAAACTTCATCAAATATAAGAAATTCTCTTAAATTGACTTAAGGCGAGACACTACAGGTGAATAGGGTAAAATTTAAACATAATAGGTATCACCATGAAACTTCTTCAGTTGATTACTTACACAAGTATATATATATATATATATATATATATATATATATATATATATATATATATATATATAAAAAAAAAGTTTTAGAAATTTGTATGTTTAATTATGCAAAATAGGCATTATCTCAATAAATATGCACGATTTTGCATATATTTTCGGTAGATAGATCTGAACATATGATAAAGCCAGGTGCAAAATTCTTTTTTTCATTTTGTTTACACACAAGATGAAAAAAAAAAAAAAAATCAGAGGGATTTCAGGATATATTCTTTCATTATCTAGGAAAGCAAAATATACTGTCCATAGCCTTAAAAAATTGATTTTCGCCATTTTTTTTTTAATTAAAATGTCACATAAATCAGGCCAGGAATGATTTATTAACAAATCCCTCTGAAAATATCTTCAAGTGTATAACTGGAAAGTTTTGTGTACATAGGTGCTACATAGGCTGAGATGTTTGTACTGGAGAATGACAAAAAAACTAATTTTGAGAAAACGGCAGTTAAAGATTTAAATAGCTCTAAATGAGATTTCGTCCTTAGCTTTAAATCCCCCTTTGGACATTCACGATTGGTTACTGATAGAAAGGAAATGCCCATATTTGGGTTACATAGCGTTGTGCAGGAGACTCAGAGCTTTACAACGATACCGGTCACTCGGAACTCGGATTGTCGCGTAACTTCTTGGTAAATTCGGGAGAAACTTACTGCCGCAAGTAAACAAAATGTAATAAAATAAACATATTAATGTATATTTTCAACATTTTCTTTATAGCAGCTTGAAAGAACACATATTGAAGGCGTAAACTAGCCCAAAATCTCAAAACTGACCACTGCATGAAAAATCAATGTTTTTGCCTGTGTCTCTAACAAGACAATGGTGTCATTATTCAGCTCAAGTCTATTCAAAGTTGATTCAATTCAGTTCTGCAAAATTTGTCAGTTACGAAACAAATTTGATTAAGCTTGAAAGCAGCTCTTCAGAAGACAATAGTGTTATCATCCAGCTCAGTTATGTTCACGTTTTGTTGTCATATGATAGTGTTAGTAGTAAAATCGATAATATTACTGAATATATTTCACTTTCATGGACTTTTAGTTTTATCGCCTGTTTCCTATGTTCTTCCCGTCAGTCATCTGTTGCCTTGGATATTGCAGCTGATCATTATTGAGTTAATTATCATTGAGTATTTAAGTTTTGTTTGATATTTGCTATATGCACTCGAGTTGTTTGCTTTTTGTTAATAAACGATGTTAATATTTTGAAGCTCTTAACCTGCCATCATCTTCATCATCTTTGGACTTTAAACGTGACAAATATTAAGTTTTCTTATTAGGCCTTATTTTTAAAGACTTTTCTTATATTACATTACAAAATGCCCCGCGCTTTGAAATACTCACATTAACGTTGTATCGTCGTTAAGAACAACAGCTGGTACGGCTAGCCTCGGCGGAGAACTCTAATTAACGTGTTTGTACGCATAGGATCTAAACAGGTACCATATGGGAGATTGTTGGTTCATATTTCTATATCACATCTGTCTGGTAAATGTGATTAATTGATGTTTAATGGCTTGCATCTCAATTCTGTTGATCAAAAATGATGTCTCAGGAATGTTTCAATTCAGCGGTGGTGTCAATAGAATCGAGTGAGGAAGTGAAAGGAGCTTAATTTCTGTAAAACTCTGCTCTTTTGCACTGGAAGTGTAAAACTCTTGTGTCAGATGGCAGCCTTTTGTTGATGTTTCAGATAATTATTTCATCACCCCGAAATCGATGTGTTTTTTTTCCGTCCTCATTAATAGTCCCTCTCCTGCAACAGCCTTTGTTCTCTAACTGAATAAGCACGACCCAATTGATGCATGTGCATGTCAGAAGAAACATTTGGAGAGGGAAATTAGAAGCCTGAGCAATCTGGAGTAGCGTGAGTCTTATCATTCATGTATCACTCTTGTTGTTGTTGTTTTGTGTCCTCACCTCACTCGTTCACACTCCCCGGGCTCAAACGCACACACTTAAAGCAATTTAGTCCACTAAGCTAGCGCAATCCTACGGAAAGGCTGCAAATCTTTTTTAAGGGCAATATCAGGAGCTTAGGATTTTGTTTCCTTTATTATAGGAGATTTAAGGGATTAGCTTTCACTCTTAATACACAACGTTTCATTTTGTTCCATTGTGAGTGTATCTGTGTGGTAACAGAAGCATTGCAGACATGAGGTTAAGAAAATATATCTTGTGTCCACCATCCTATGTTGACTGATGACTACTTTTGTCTCATGACTCACGAGCATGAGAGCGTCAAGATCCTTTAACCCAGCAAAACCTCATAATTCCATGTGAATGAAGTGCCGCAGTTTGGACCGTCTCTGCTTGTTTGCAATGCAAGGGTAAATAAAGAACTGGTCTTCGAGTTTTTTTTTACTCAAGAAACTCTCTATTAAGGCTATATATATTAAGGTTTTATGCATTTGAGGAGCGGAGAAGAGTGTCTTAGTCTAGCATTTGTCGTTGAGTCGTATTCAAACTGTCTTAAATAGCACAGTTCATCTTTTAGATTTTGCAGCCAAATGACAGAAAAAAACTGAGCGCTCACATAGCTGCAAGGAACTTTATAATCTGTAAGTTGATGAAAACGTAATGCGTTGCGCTTACTGCCTCAGATGCTGTCGTTCTAATGACAGACAAAACACGGATGTCCGAAGTTTGTTTAATTATTTTACAGTTAGAAATACATTTTTTTGAAAAGTAGTGGTTTTGGACATACGAGGTTTCCGCCTGACAGCGACAATATTTAATATGATATTTACTATGCAAATTTGTAAAGCAAATTATTAACATGAACAAAACTTTTCTGAAAAACCTGACATGTCTACTACATGTCTTCTGTCTACATTCAGATACTCATATGTATGTTATAAAAATATTTCATTGATTTACATTACAAGCAATCAGAATTTCATCTTACTTTTTGGCCATATAAATATCAGCAACTGCGCTGAATTGGAAAATAATGCCTATTTTTTGCTCAGTTTGAGTTCAATAAGAGTTCCTTATTCTCACTTTATCATATGAGCGGTAAAATCTATCAAGTATGCTACTCAAAAAATTAATAACTAAATAAATACAGCCAAACTTTTTTTTTTTTTGATTTTTACTTATTGATTTAAGTTTTGTAAAGGATCAATAAACGGTTCTATTTCTTATATATATATATAATATTTTTTTTTAAATAATGTTATAATTATATTATATTATATAATTCTTTAAAGGGTTAATAGCAGTTTAAAATTTTGTAGCAAAAATGATTTTAGTATTGCTAAAGTTTGACTAGTTTCTGTGAATTATATATGAATTCTAGAATTCTGTGAAACTATATTTTTAAACTCGAAAAAGCTTCATTTGTGGCAGCTCTCAAAATTTTCCTGGAAGCCATCACATATCACAAGCCATATATATATATATATATATTATTTTTTATTATTTTTTTGAAGTTTTAGTAAAAATATATATAGATAAACAATAACTCTTTATTTATGCATTATGCAAAAAAAGGGAAAAATCTATTAATAATTACTATTAATACATTGCCTTGTTCATTTAGTAAAAAAAAACTGATTGGTAGAAAACATTGATTAATTTAACTAGATATAATTCTTTTTTTTCTATTTCTATGCCCAGCCCTTGTGTCTGTGTGTGCATATACCCACATACCTCTGTTTCATGTAATTAAGCTGGAACCTCATTAGCCCCGGGTATCGCGGTTATGATATTTGAGAGTCATAACGACACTGTGTCCTCTGCCTTCTAAGGGAGCAAACCATAAATCTGTGACATTAGCCCGCCGCCCCTGTCGCCGTGGTGACTAATTATGCTCTGTTTGTATAAGTAATGGCTTATTCTTCACGGTACAGGGTGATCATGATTAAGAAGGGACCCGCCGGAGCCGTAGACTCATTTTCCTTTGCTCTCATTGGCCGCTCGCTCATCATCTCCCTCTCCCCTTAAATGAAAACTCATTATTTGACGTGTGCTAAATGCTATACGGAGTGTTTCTCCCACTAGCCCATACTGCAATGAAGAAATTAGGAGATATTAATCCATAAAAGGCTAATTTATACCTCACAAGCGAAGTGGACAATGACTCGTTTCAAAGAGGAACTTTAGTGGTGGTAATTGGAGGCTAGTCGCAGTGCGACTCGCACGCTTGTCCTTTATGATCTTTTGCATCTGACCTTATCATTTGTTCAAACGCTTTGACATAAAGGTTGGAAAAAATGTTTTTCGGCAAACATAGGCAGCCTTTAGAAAATTGATAAAAGGTATAAGCCTGGGCAACAATGCTGCTTCTTTAATTTTCTTAGACCACAATCTTATATTACTGTCTATGGAAAAATGCTTTATGAAAGCAATCAAATTTGAGTACAGACAGCATTTAAACTGGGCTCAATGGCTGTAAACCATTACATCCAATATCCCAAGAATCAGCAGTAGATTAATATACTTTAACAGTGCTTGAGAGATCTTCACATATGAGTTCATAAAACAAGCCTGACAGCTCCAGATGTAGGCTGCAGTATTAATGCAAACATCAGCCTCTTTGTTTTCTGTCATACGTGACCCGTGGTAATTTTTTGTAGTTTACACAGTTACGGACAGATGGAAATGCCCAAACCGTGTCTGATGATGTATGTTATATGCCCCATTGTTTTTTGGGGGGGGGGTTTGTGGTCTTTCTCACTAAACAGTCAGGTTGTACATTATGTAGTGTCTGGCGTTTTCTGTTTATGTCACTGCCATTTCTGACAAACATTTGCTCAGGGTCACTGACTGGTTTACATTTATTGCTTTTTCATGTGGCCTTTTGTGTGTGTAGGTCAAAAACAAATGTAATTTCCTGTTGCAAACAGAATTAAGAGAAAGATTAGACATAATAGGTGTCAGCAGCCAAGTGTCAAGTACATCACTTTCAGTTTCAATTGTCCCCATTTACTTTCTTAAAGGGATAGTTCACATTTAAAAGATGCTGTTGTCATTTGTTCCCCATTCTTCTTTGGAAGACAAAATAATGTGTTTTATAAAATGTCACGCAATGAAAATCAAGGGGGTCCAATGTTGTTCGAACCCCGATGACTTTCAGAATATCTCCTTGTGTGTCATACAGGTTTGGAACAACATGTTTTGGATTTTTAATTTCCAAATTAATGATCCGTTACACTTTAATAACATTGTTACTGGTACATATTAAATAACTACATGTACTTATTATAGAGTTACAGGGTTAGGGTTTGGTTTAGGGTTAATTACTTGTAATTATGCATCATTTACTGTTATTATGTATTAACGTGTAACTACGTCTCCTAAAAATAATATGTTATAGGATGATCTCTTTAATACACATATTCAGTGGTGTTTATCAGTGCACATTATTCCTGTTCACAATCCAATCAATTGCAGATGGAAAAAATCTCAACGTGCAACATCCATTTCAGAATGTCACTGTAGGGAAGTAAATGTTATATATACGCAGTTTAGCCTATTAGCCTGATCTATTTTGGGGATTCAGAGTAGCTGTAGATCATTTTCTTCACATTTTCTCCATCCCTCTTCCATTAATGTTTCTTAAACTGATTATTAACTTTGATAAGCACACATATGTTGGATTAATTAATGAGTCTAGTCCCTGGGCGATTCGGCACACGTTTTAGTTCTAACCTTTTACTTTAAGGCATTGTTGGGTGTATAATTACGCTTGGCTTAATTAGTGAGTTATTAAGACCTGTGATGAGATATGACAGGATCTAATGGGCTTAAGAAAAAAACTGTCTGAAAGGAAGATTATAAAGGTTGCGTTGAAACTTATTGAACTGCAGTGCAGTTCGTACAAACAACTTGATTAAGTTGAAATTGCCTCTTAAATGGTATTAAATGGCAACACGCTAGTAGCTAGTAGCTTGGACTGTGCCATCTGTTTTCACAGACAGAGCTTAAGCATACTCTCAACGCTTGGGAAAACTCCCCATTTGAGGAGGAGAAATTGATTGGACCTATCAAAAAATAATCGGGCCTTATTGTTTGTTTCCTGAGGTTTTTATGGGCTTTTGCAAAGACACAAATTGGAGACCTTGGTTCAAGTGTCCAATCATCTATACAGCCACCCTTCCTCATCAAGTCTATCAAAATCACAATCTCAATTTTTCTGTCCTTTCTCTCTCTCTCTCCATCCGTCTCTCTGCTGTAATGAATTATCCATTATTTCCCTTTTATCCACGCTGGCTTCTTCTGCGATAAACAGCTTGTGCCAAATGTGACCGCATGCTCGCAGTGATTCGCAAGAACCTTGTTCTCTGCGACATCCTCCATCTGGAACCAGTCTTACCCATATATATATATATAATCCGTTCCATGTCTTTGTCAGATTGGGAGCAGGTTAGAAATAATTCATGGTCATGTCCACTTTCCTCAGGCACGGCTCCATTTCAGATTGCAATGTCTTACCGGCGAACCAGGGAATGTTTTATGAATCATTAAGAACTGTAGAACATTTATGCTAATCACTTTGAACTAATTTTAACTATCTCCTCAAGGCAATCTTAACCACTTTAAGGTCTGTTAGGAGTAAAGCTGAACATCAGATATTTAGTAATAGTTCAACTGTAAAAGAAAATGACATCATTTACTCACTCTCATGACCTGTATGACTGGCGTTATTCCTACGAACATAGGAGGAAACATTTCTGGCCACTTTTTTTCCATGCAGTTTCAATGAATTGAAGATTTTTAAGCTAAAGAAAATAAATACCATAAAAGTCTCAATAGTTTTGTGGGAGGAAAGATTCACTGATTTACTCATGAGCAAATAATACAGACAGGTTTTGTGAATCTGATCAACTGATTCATTGGAAACTGATTCACTGAATCATTTGTTCATGAAGCAGGCAACTCTCATGAACACGCTCGGAAAGAGGTGCATATCAAGGTTTTTAGTGAATAATGACTTCAGATTTTACACAGAGCTGTATGACTTGGAATCACATTGACTATGATATTCTCATGTTGCTTTTGTGTCCTTTTTAAGCTTAAAAGCTTGATTGTTTTTCTTTTGTGTTAAAGAAATGCGTAGTGGCTTGGATCCACATAGGTAAGTACAGGTGAGTGATGACAGAATGGTGACAGAATGTTCATGTTTGGCTCAACTATGAGACTCCCAAAGTAGAGTCCCAAAACAGCTTAGTTACACATACTGTTTGTGCGTAAAAATCTGACAGGATTAGTTCACTTCAGAATTAATTTCCTGATAATTCACTCACCCCCACGCATCCAAGATGATCATTTCTTTCTTTCTTCAGTCGAAAAGAAATGAAGGTTTTTGAGGAAAACATTCCAGGATTTTTCTTCAGACTTCAATGGGGTACAACGATTTGAAGGTCCAAACTGCAGTTTCAATGCAACTTCAAAGGGCTCTACATGATCCCAGCCGAGGAATAATGGTCTTATCAAGAGAAACGATCGGTCATTTTCTAAAACAAATACAAATATATATACTTTTTAACTCGTCTTGCACAAGCTCTGCGATGCGGCACGCATTACGTTGAAAGGTTGCGCATGTTCCGGTTCAAAAAGGTAGGGTAGGGCGAAAAACTCCATCTCGTTTTCTCCTCCAACTTCAAAATCGTCCAACATCATTAGCCGCTTTCCGACCGGATGAACCTTTTCACAGTTCCTAGAACTATTGGCTAAAGTACCCGGATGTCGGCGTGTTCGCACCGCAGGAACTAGGAACGATTTTAGTTCTAGGAACTCCATTTGGAGGAACTAATTTAGGTCCTACTTCAGAGTAGGGTCTAAACCAGCACTATAGGAACTACCCGTGACTTTAGTGTACGCTGATTGACCGAACGCACGCGGAGCACCAGCACCCGCCATTTTTAAAACAGCTAGAATGTAAACACACAGATTATAGCCTATATATTTACTTCATAAACTAACTATGCAAACATGGAAAACAGTGATAGATGGGTCTCTAAACCTTTATGCTGAAGAGAAAATCCAACGCAACTTTGAGAGGACCGAGTCATGATTATGTATTTCTGCTCAGCTAGCAACACTGGACATCAACCACACGGCATAGGCTAATAACCTTTATTTCATATACTGTCTACTTTCTATAACAGTTCTATCTAATAACATATTAAACAGTACTGTTAGACAGATCGCTAACTAATAAACACAGAGAATGCGAGCATTGTTTGCTCTGGCGTTCTCAGCGCCGCCAAAATAAAGGTCCGTCGCGCCGTCAAAATAAAAGTCACCGTGCTTGCGTCACTCCCTTACCCCTCCTACCAGTTCCTATGGCCACTTGGCCAGTGCGAACGCAAACAGCAAAACCGAGTTTGGGGGTGAGTAGGTCTTAGAACTGTTTAGAAGATTGACAGTTCCTAGAACTAAGTTCCTGTAACTACTTGGTCGGAAAGCGGCTATTGGTTTACCTTTTTTTTTTTTTTTTTGTGAACTAATCCTTTAAGATTTCCTGCTCTGTGCCATTTAAAGAGGAAACCGTTGCCAATAAGCTTTTTGTTGGCCATTGTTTTGCCATTACTGGAAGTTTAACGTGACCCTGGTCTCATATAGGAGGCATGTAGTGAGCGATTAGTTTGATGAATCGTGCTGCGATGGAGTGTGTTGTGTGGGTAAGACAGACCAGGGCAGAGGAGCGAGGCAGCCTTCGGGCCTACAGATGGCCTCCTGACCCGTCTTTGGCACATTAATCTACTTTAGCATGTATATTATGTGTACATGCTTGAATGAATCTGCACCTCTGCGTTAGTTTAAACTTGCGTGTGTCCGCCTCTCAAACTCTGCGGGGGAAACATGTTGTCCAGCATCGCGATAGCAATGATGCCCCAGGAGGAGATTATGATGATGCATCCGCACTTTCTGGCTCTCTGCCTCTCCTTCCCATCTGTGCTCTGTCTTCAGCGAGCGTTTCGGGTGCGCTCGTGTAGTAGTGCCATTTTTAGAAGGAAGTGCAAAAGAAAACATAATGTGTTGCGTTCCAGAAAAAAAAAAAAAAAAAAAAATCATTTTATTAGTCAACATATTAGTATTAATGGAATAGTTCAGAGACAACAGGAACGACATGAGGATGAGCAAATGCTGACAGAATTTTTATTTGTGGGTGAACTATTCTACAAGGAACTAGACCAAAACCAAGTAGATTTGCATAATTAATGCACAGTCATCTTGCATATTTATTGTTATATAAAGTGCGGTGCTCAACACTCTTGCTCTTGTCTGCCTATTCTGTTCTATAAATGATGACTTCCTGTTCTGACAGCTTTGGAAGATTCTAGAGGTTCTGCTCTTTAAGTGACATCTCCTATCCTTCATCTTCAAGCTGTGTTTAAGCGAGCCTAGGGATTTGAGAGAGACGTACATGAAAACAGTTTGTACTCGTTGGGCTTATCGCAGTGCGCTTGTATGTATAGGTTTTTTTTTTCCCCAATGGGAAATATTTTGTCTCAGTTTAGTGGGTATAAAATGCTCAAAACCATATTTATTTCTGCCTTTACCTGCTCTTTTTCATTTTTTTTTTATTTTTTTTTTGGGTAACATTTTATTTTGATGGTGCATATTGAGGCTCTCCGGCTGCTTTCAGAAAAACAACATGGGTTTGTTGAGATAAGAAAAGGAAAAAGCAAGAATAGCGTAAAATAAAAAGCAGGTCAGAGCCATGGCTGGCACTTAGGATTTTGTCACAATGCTCCACAGTGCTGTGAGTCACTGTTGTTATTGTCAACTAAAACTAAGACCATTACAAATAATTCTGTTAACTGAAATACAATATAAATATGTATAGGCCTGGTTTCACAGACAGGGCTTAGGCTAAGCCAGGACTAGGTCTTTGTTAAATTAAGACATGTAGCTTTTATAAACGTGCGACAAAACATGTGCCTTGTCTGTGAAAAGGGCAATAAAATAATATTACATCTGTACAAAGTACAAAAATTACTTCAACTGAAAAAAATATACAATTTAAAGCAATTTAAAGAAATATAAAAAATCAAAACCTAATAAAAATGACAAAAGCACATAACAACATTACTAAAATTAAAATGAAGCTAATGAATAAATACTACAATACTAAAATAACACTGATGTGAGTTTGAATCCAGCTTGATCCAGTTCCCCTACTTCTCACCATCATTTCCTACTGTATATAAATAAAAATCATAAAAAGACCAGATGATACTAAAAATTGTGCACATGCTCTAGTGTATTGCATAGATGGACTTTTATGTGTGGGCGACCAGGGTTCGAGTCTGACTCAGGGTCATATCCCCATCCCACTCCGTCCGTCTGTATCGTTTCCTGTTTCCTAGAGGATAGACAGAGATGAACAGGCTGAGTGAGGAAGGGGAGTCGTGCTGTCTCCCCTCAGGAGGTGAGCTTAAATACAGTTCTCTTGTTTCCTGAGGGCTATAAGCCACCTACAGTTCAAATAATAATCAAAAGACAAGCTGTTGAGTCACTGAGTCTGTGTGCTTTATGGTAATTCGATGGATCATTTCAGTTTATTACAGATTACGTATGTGAAGATTTGGCTTACAAGCAGGGTTTGATGCTTCTACATCAGTGTTATTCACCTATCATTTCCCTCTGATTGTAGGGTAAAGTTATGGATTGGTTAGGTATAAGGATAGGACTACATTTTAATGTTGTTCCAGGATCAACAAAATATCTTGACCCAGGAACGCGTCTAAAGACCTAAAGTCCATATGACATTAAAATGGGGTCACTTACTTTCTATACACTTTTGCTGTTTATATTTAATTATATATTTATTATAAAATTGTATATTTATATTGTGATATATTTTTTTATGAAATTTATATTGGTACAAAAATTCATTTAATAACTAAATAAATGTATACATTTAAAAATATGCTTATTTAATATAATAATATACTGTATAATCATTCAAAATTATTTTTATATAATAATTTTACTCGCCGCTGAATATCAGTTTCACTTGAAAATGTCACAATACGGACTTAAAATGGGTTTCCAGTTTTTTAATTAAGCATTATTGACTTCTTTTCTCACCCATGATCATAATTACTATTTGACATTTCTCCATTATTCTCATTATTTTTTGTCTTTAACGAGAGCGACAGTTACTCAAACACGCAAGCTGCAGCACAGGCCTTTCTGATTATACAAGATGTATAGAGTCTAGTATTTGAATCTGTGTGTGATCATTTGTGTGAATGTTGGGTGTGTTTTCCCTCGATAACCTCAGCTTGTTGCATTTTTTCTTTTTTTCTTTTCTCCTGCTGAATTAAGATAAGAGTGGTTTGTTAATTAAACTGTCACATGGCAACACCTTGAGGAATCGCAGTGAAAGAGCCGCTTTAATTGGGAAGCTATTGTCTCAATACAGACACTCATCTTATCCAGTGACTATCATAACCGAGAACAGGGGGGAAGTATCACATAATACAACACGAAGTCAAGGAGCGAAGGGATGCTGTTCCTGATATATGCTGTGTTCAATTATGTTACCTTGTCAACATGTTTTTTTTTTTGTGTGTGTTCCTGTTACTATTGCTTATACCTAAACGAAACTCGTCGTGTACTTTTGTCAATAAAACAAAGATAATTGGAAAGTTTTACAAGAAAATACTAGTCTTAAAAATTCACATTTAATTCACTTTCTTTGTAATTATTCACGAGTTCACATGTACATGAAATCAGATGTAGTAATTTATGCGTATTTGGCGTGCTGTCCGGGAGAGGGCTGCGAGCGCGGAATTTGGCCCGAACCCAGAGTACTTTTGACTGAGATAGAAAACCAGCCAAGAATGAGGTGATGGGGTGGTGGAGGGATGCTGTGAAACTGTCATGGGTGAGGGAAGGCTGTATTGTTGTGCTGATTGGTTGATTACCTGAAAGTGTTACCAATTATTTTTTGCACTGTTTGAAAAAAAAACATAATGGCTTTCAAATTTGGTTAATCCAATCAGAGTTTAAATTTGGAACTTTCCATTTTACAAGTCCAAATGTAATATGTGTTGCCTAGCTACAACAGCAGTGTTTTCTCCCGAACGTGAGAACGTGCTCCTCCCAAACTTTGTTACATAAAACTTAATTTTTTGAATTTCTGAGTGAAACATTTTTTTTTTTACTTATAAAAATGACACAATTGTGTTTTTTATAGTGGATAAACAAAAAGATTGTGAAAAAATCCCATAGTTGTACATTTGAAAGGAGAAAAAGGTATCAAATTAGAAACATATCATACACTGCAAATATATATTTATATATATCTAGAAGTTGCAAATGGAGGATGTTTTACAAGAACTTTCTTTTTCCTTTAAAATATTGTTTATTACATTGTGTTACTTGCTGTTTCGTTGTAATTATTTGAAATGTTCTACCAGTTTCTAGTTTCAATTTTATTTCAGTAAAGAGACTCTTGTACACTTCCGGCAGTAAGCATCCACTGATAAACCACCTTGAACCCCTAGCAACCACTGAGAACACCCTAGCAACCACATGGTGAATCGCCCCAGTCATGTAGAGTCCTAGAGGCCATTAGTTATCATATTTCAGCACCCAGAGTATTACATAGATGTTGGGGTGGGCTCATGTGGTAGTGAATTTTGCACCAATAAGCACCTTTCATTTTTTCATAAAATGTACCTCTCGCTTTTCTTTTTTATTCTTTTTTTATTTGCATCTGAGGAGTGTGCTCAGGGGATCAATGCTGTTAGGTGATGAACTTCCTTGGCCAGGGCTTAAACTGTAAATACCATCAGCAATTAACACTGATCAGGAAGAGAAAGAGAGAGAGAGAGAGAGAAAGAGAGCAATTTAGCATCAGAGTCCTGCATGGAGGATCAATTATTGAGATTCTCTATCTCTGAAATTTACATCCCCTGGTGCTCATTATATTTGTGGCTATATTGGGTTGTGGTTATGAATGTGTTTTGTAATGCGGTTGTTTTGGAGCTATAGATCCACAGTCACATGAAAGGCTTGTTCCTCTAGTGTGACAAATTTGTCCGGCCATCTGGGCTGAAGGTGTTCAAAATCCGCCTTGATTAAAAAGTGCAAATCTGGAGATCACAGGCCCGCTGATCTTCTCCTTCCCGAGCCCACAGAAGACCCCTTCAATAATCTCATCTGGAGATTATGATGATGCTTCTTTAGATGAGGGTGTTTTTAAAGAGGGTGGGGACGAGACACGGAGAAAACACTGCTGTTGTAGCTAGGCAACACATATTATATTTGGACTTGTAAAATGGAAAGTTCCAAATTTAAACTCTGATTGGATTAACCACATTTGAAAGCCATTATGTGTTTTGTTGTTTTTTGTTGTTGTTGTTGTTTCAAACAGTGCAAAAAATAATTGGTAACACTTTACAATAAGGTTCATTAGTTAACATGAATTAAGAATGAACAATCCTTCTTCAGCATTTATTAGTTAGTAAATATTAATTTCAACATTTAACAAAGATTACTGTAACACATGTATTGCTCATTGCTAGTTCATGTTAGTTAATGAATTAACAAATGATGTTAATTAATTAACCTTATTGTAAAGTGTTACCAAATAATTTGCTTACTGTTAAAAAAAAAGTTCAGACGTACACTTCTTAATCAAGGTGGAAATCTTACACATTATTAGATAAGAACAACTGTAAGATAAGATGTGTTTACTTCAAATTTGTGTTTTATATACTGATCATCTATTACCATATTGCTGATGCCAGTTACCGTGTTTTACCAGTACCTTCTTGGGTAAATACAAAATCAAGTGTAACCAAATAGGTGGTAAAATCCCAGTAACATGGGCCACTTGTGGCGTTCCGCTTTATTGACCAACTGTGTTTATGAAATCACGTGTTCCGTAACCTGGTTTCCACCAGTTAAATCAGAATGAAACAAACATTCAGTTCATGCTTCGTTATCACCGCTACCAATTACGGCCCTGTCTCGGAAAATCGTTTTTGCACAGATCGTGAGCTGCCTATCTGAGTATTTGCCTCCGAGCTTTGGTTTCCCACCAGCCGTTCACAATGGCCTCACCCCATCGCCTCTCGTAGGCACATCTGCGTGCAGCTGCTACATCAACATGACAAGTGTTTCTAGAACATTCTTCATTGTTCACTGACCAGTAATCGAAGTGCAATGGCCGCCGTCGGGGGATATTTTCTGCTGTTGGGCTCTGAAGAGCGAACACCTGGGCCTGCACTGAGAGAAGAGAGATAGTCATGCTCAAACACACCGCCTCATTGTGATTTCACCTCAGGCTTCGTCACTCTGAAAGAACTTGTGGCCAGCTTCAAATCAGTTGCGTTTTGCTCGTTCATTTGAATTCACTGTAAACCTCACACTCCAGTGGTGGAGAGGGACACATTCTTTTAAATTAGCTTCTGCTCAGTAAGTGCAAATACATTTATGACCTCTCTCAAACTGTGACCAAGATTAGTTTTATTGCTTAAAGGAGAAAGTGAGACCAATTACTAACTGTTTTTTCTTTTGGTTGTATTCTAGCCCAGTCTTAAGGCGAGACACTACAGGTGAATAGGGTAAAAATTTTAGCTAGCAGATATCACCATGAAACTTTCCCAGTTGATTACCTACATTAAGATGAGAAAAAAATGTATTACAAGTTTTCTGTAATTTAATGTTAAAATATGCAAATTAGGCTATATCTAATTAAATATGCGCTAATTTGCATATATTTTAAAAAACAAAATCTGAGTATTGGATAAAGCCAGGTTAAAAAAAAAAGGTTTCATTGTGTTCACATATTAGATGGGAAAAAATTACAGAGGGATTTATGGATATCTACTTTTGTTATCCTGTAAATCAGAAAATACTGCCATGTTTTTTGGAATAAAATGTTATATAAATCAGGCTAGGAATAATATATTTACAAATCCCTCTGTAAATGTCTTCATAATATAACTAGGTACAAGACTGGAAAGTTTGGTGTATATAGGTGCTACTGAAGTGGAGATCAGAGAAAAGTCATTTTGAGAAAACGAGCTTTAAAGATTTATCTTCAGCCAATGAGATTGCGCATTCAGCCCTTTTACTTTCACGATTGGTTGCTGATAAAAAGGAAATGACCATATTTGGATCCGACAGGATTGTACAGGAGAGAGAGAGAGAGCTTCCTAACGGTGCTTCTGATGACAGGCTGCCGGCAGCGATCGCGGAGCAGCACGTTGATTAAGAACGCCAACTTTTGTTGAATTTATGAGAAATCTACAGACGCAAACAGACAAAGTGTAATAAAATAAAGACCTAAATGTGTATTTCAGACTTTTTTTCACCACAAGCCTAAAAGAAGACATGCTATTGAAGACAAATATCCCAAAATCTCAAAATTGACCAGTAAAAAACCCCAGATGTTTTTGCCTGCCGTGTCTCGCCTTAAAACACTCAGTATTCATCAATTCCTAACATTAGTATCTTTTGTCATCATTTACTCACCCTTATGTTGCTCCAAACTGGAATGATTTTCTTCTATGAAGATTTTCTTTCTTTCTTGTCCATACACTGAAAGTCATTGGGCTCTGGTGTTGTTCTGGACCCCACTGACTTTCATTTTATGGGCACAAACTATTTGAACTTTCTTCAAAATAAATCTTCTTTTGTGTTTAGGTTTGGAACGAAATGAGGGTGAGTAAATGATGACAGAATTTTCATTTTTGGGTGAACTATCTCTTTAACTCTTTCCCTGCCAGCGTTTTTTGAAAATAGCTGCCAGCCACCAGAATATTTTGTTGTATAAATATCTGAATATGCAATATATATAAAAAAAAAAAACTGTTCTATTCTAGCTTCATACATTTGCCCTTTTTTATCAACACTTGAATGTGGGTAAGTTTCATTAAAAAAGCAAAAGCTGAGAAAATCGCATTTGTGTCAAAGACTACATCCTGATCGGATTCAGAACGATGATCAAATCATAGATGGAATAGATTGAGTCCATCAACACCCCTAAAGCTTCACAGTTTTATAGCTCGTCCTGGGTCGACAGGAGGCAGCTTTGATTTATATGCTGTTTAATGTTGATGATCGCGTTATTTTACATATGCATCTGCTTACATATATGCTATCACTTGTTTCTGCTTCTTTTTTGCATGTGTTTTGATCAGGAGATTCAGTACTCTTTCAGAAGATGTGTCATAGCGCCCCCTACAGTATAACAGTAAAAACATTGAAAGCCGGAAATTTCTATTAATCAGACGGGGAAGCGTCTCATAAATGACAAAAATTGCCATCAATGGCAGTGAAAGAGTTAATAGTATTTATTAGACATTATAATTTCTGGACATGGACCTGAAATTAATCACCTGACAACCACCCACAGGTGACTTTACATAGAAATAGAAAGTACTTTTTTTTTTTCAGTTTCAGATGAGAATGCACAATTTTTTATGGCTAAAAAGTGATGTTGTTTTTTTTACAAGGAAACTCAGATCTGCTATACTCTGATTCCAGAGAAAACACGAGGACATTCATAAATCTAATCTGTAATTCAGAACAGAGAAGCCCGTGGAGCATATCTAATCCCAGTGAACCGGTTTTACTATGACCACAGTCTGTCATCAGCTGTGAACGTGCTTTCAAGAGCATGTCACTTCCTCTCCTGTTACTACAGCAACTGTGTTTTTAGATACGAATTAGTGGCTCCAGTAATGTGTTGTTTGGTTGTCAGTGTTAGATGTACATGTATTATGAGGTTGTTTACAAGCCAGGTGTTTTGATGAAATCTCAGATCTGTGTTTTAACATTGTTGAGCGTATATAATCCCTTTCTTATCCTGTGTGAACCCGCTAATCTTTGACCTTAATCTTAAAATGACACAGATTATTTATTTTTTTTGGTCTCTTCCACCCCTTTAACACTGAGGAAAAGGACAAAGGAAAATCATCCGTTGATATCCTTTTATTTTCATGGAGAGGAGTCAATAAAAAGTCATTTGAGTTTATAATGCTTAAAATTGTATTCTTCATAAACGGCATTATAAATTACCAACCTGCAAATGTGGAAAAATAAATAAATTAGCAGCTAAAAACAGCTGAAATCTGATATTGAAGTGAGACCTCCAAATGGGTGTCCCTTAACAACATAAAGGCTAAGCATCTCTTATTGCATTTCAGTCAAGCATCTCTTTGTAATTTGATCAAATTTATGAAGCAGAGAGTAAATATGTATTTATACGAAAGTTACAGAAGCATTGGGGCTGTAGACGGCGCAGTGCTGTGCCTGTCGGAGAAGGAAAGGTCAATGCTAATGTAATAAAGTGAAACGGAAATCTGCTAGCATGCTAAGCCTGGTAGCGCGGCAGGATATGGAAGCAGGATAAGAGCAGGACAGACGTGTGGTCGGAGTGTGTTCCTTTGCTTTTTAACCAAGTTAGGACCAGGATTCAGACATATGATACTTTAAACCGAGAGAACACTCTCACTTTAGTCACGCTTTTCTTGTTTGTTCCATTTTATGGTTGTTGTCATTCAGTGTGTGTGTGTGTGTGTGTGTGTGTGTGCGTGTAAACCATTCTAGCATAAATTGTTGCACTAAGTTCTACATTAAATTGAACTGATCAAAAACAACTGTAAGGACTTTTATTATATTACATAGGATTTCAATTTCAAATAAATGCTGTTCTCTTGAACTTTCTATTCGTCAAAGAATCCTGGAAAAAAGTTTCACATTTCCAGAAGAAATATATATTAAGCTGCACAATGATTTCAACATTGATAATAAGGAGAATTGTCCAAATCAACAAATTGGAATTATTTCTGAAGCAAAGACTGAAGTAGTGGCTGCTGAAAATTCAGCATTGCATCACAGGAATAAATGGCATGTAATATAAATGAAAATAGATAAAGTTGTAATAATATTTAAATAATAGATCAAATAAACAGTGAGCAGAATACTTTAAAAAACAATACAATTGTGTGTGTGTGTATATATATATATATATATATATATATAATCTATATATACTGTCCCAATAAATAGAAATGTGTGTGTTCTTGTATTTATGGGGACACAAATGTGAATAATGACATGGATATTACTTCCCATTAGGACACTTCCTATGTACTCATAAACCAATTGGCTTAAAAACATTCTAAAAATATTATTATTATTATTATTATTATTATTATTATTATTCTTTACGCCCATGGAGAGTCCCCGCAAGCTACATATTCGTGTGTGTATCCGCATGCGTGCGTGTGTGTGTGTGTGTGTGTGTGTGTGTGGACCCCTGGTGTCAGCTGCAGAGATTGGCACTTCCGTCAATGGAACGCCCTGTTGCTAAAGAGATGGTGGGCATTGCAACACTGTCCACAACTGCTTTGATCATTGATTTATTGATTTATTCTTTTCAGTAATGTGTAAATTAGGGCTGTTAATGGATTTGCTAAATAAATTGTTATCTAAATTAATTATATGGCAAACAGTAATTCATCAAAATAGCAGCAATTTGTTTTACATATTAATATTTCCTGGGAAAAGCCCACATTGCATTAGAAAAACATTGAATTGACATCACAAATAGCGGCTTTAGAAGTCAGTGTATGTGCTTCATTTCCTTAATCTTTCACTTTTTAAGAAGCCGTAAGTAATTCAACTCTTCAGCTCATCGCTTACTGTGGACTGGCAAAAACATGAAGTGTCACTTCAAGCTTAAATTGCTTAAATGGTAGGAAATCCCTTATTACAGCATTTACAGGGTCAGGAGGCATAATTAATAGCATAACATTTTTATTGTATTTTTTTTTTTTTTTACTAATCACACTAAACTGAATTGACAGGCGCAGTTTAAATGCATCATCTCAGCAATTTGTGAATTAGAATGAGGACGGAACGAGTGGACGGTGCAATGGAGAGGGATTAGGAGAGATGCAAGGAAGCCAACGCAAAATTAAAGGACTGGAACAGCTGTGTGTCAAGCTGTGTGAATAGAGAGGGATCTGGCTGCGCTCTCTTCCTGTCCCACTGAAAGCCACTCATGAGATTCAACAGCTTTCTCCCCATGAACCCTCAATGTTCACACTGAGAGGGCCGGCTTCAATGGATCAATTACCCCAATGATTACGTTCATCAAATACTTGATTGAAACTCAAATCCCCTCACAGAATTAAATGTTTCTCTCTTTCAGATAAGAGAGATGGATTAAAGATGCTTTCGGTCTGTCAATCCATTGGTCCTTTTGTCTGTATTTCGTCTTTTCACTTATTCCCTTTCTCTATCTCCCCCCTCCATCTTCCTGTCTATTGTTCACTCGTCTTCATTTAAAGGTCACACCTTATCTCTTCAAGTTGATTTCTGATTCTTTTTTTTCCCCTCCCTGCATCCTTCCCTCCTATTCCGCCACTTAATGGGGTGAAAGCCATCTCCATTACTGTGAAGTTGTATACACACGAGTACAGATAACACCCGCTGTGTCTAGTAATGAGTGACTGGACATCATCGAGTGTGCCTGTTTAGTTAGCTCGCGATCCGCCTGCATCTCGGAGAAAAGGAGATAATTGACGGACGTATAATCCTCTTCCTCCGCATGGGACTCCGGGGAACCGTCGCAGTGACAAAGTGATGACACGTAGAAAAAGTGTTAAATTCAATTGTGGGAAAACAGCAGGAGAAGGAAGGAGCGCAGACTGAGAGTGACATTTACATTACATGAAGTGATTTAGAAAGAGAGTTGCTTAATGCCAGTCACCATTCCAGTCGAATCACCTTTATTTAGACCCATGTAGGGCAACGTGTGTTTTTGAGAGATGTAAATACTTGCCTGGTTAGCATTACCCGGTTAGCTATGTTATGCTAATGGATACCTTTATATTATAAATTCAGGTATTATAGACATCCTTCGTCAACACTAACATGATGTTTCCAGATGATTTAGTTGTTGTCATGAGGAGCAGTCCTCTTTTTCCACCCGCTGGGATTTTTTTGTCACTGAAAAACTGGTGGGATGCTTTTGTAATACTAGATGAGTCATAGCTTTCCGGGCTTAACATTAACAGTTTATTATTGTAGAAAATAGAATGCAAAGGTAAAAAGAAAAAAAACTGCACAAATGCCATTTGGGGAAATTAAAACAGATAAATACAATTAATGAAAAGGGCGTTTTGTGTGTTTGTTGGCGTAATTAGTCGTAGTTATTATAGAAGCAAGTGGGACTTGAGTCATAGTATGTGTGTGTGTGTTTGTGTGCACCTGCTATCCATTTCTTTCCCACCTGTGGAATCCCGCAGTGGTTTTTCAAGCTTTTCCAAGAATGAACTTTGGCTGACGCGGCAGGCGATCACAGCACAAAGACTAAGGATAGCTTGAATTTGAACTGGCACGCTCACTAGAAGGATATTACAAAAACTTCACCCAGCATGAACGCGACTTCCCCTTTTCCTAATTACAAAGGCGTAAACGACACAGAGGACTTCATTTTGACTTGTCCACCTTTTTCTCATCTTTCCCGTGGCCTCGAAATGGGCTGAATTTTTCTGAATGCACACACAGGTGAAGATCTGCACCTGTTTGTCCCACCAGTCACAGCAGCTCTTGCATATTTACAGCACACATAAAAGGCATACAACAGAGTGTGTGTGTGAATGAATAGAAATCTCATCCTGTTCTACCTGCTTCCCTTTTTTTTTTTATTCCAGGGGTCTTTTTAGGTACACATCATTAGAAATCATGTTTCACCTCTGTGGTGCAATGGTTCTTTTGTGTTCACCTTTCTTCCTCTCTAGTTTCCTTTCAGCCATTGAACCTCAGTCCTATACAGAAATATTGAATACACAGGGTCTCTTTAAAACTTTTAAAGCATTTTTAAAAGGCAGGCATTATTTTTATGAACTCGCCATATTAGGCACAGGCTTCACCTGATGAGCTGGTGTATATGGGATGTCAATACAGATAAATAGCTAAAAGGACAGGATGTGTTTTCTTTCTATCAGATAACAAAGAGAGAGATGATGTGATCAGTTAATGAGGAGCTGAAGTACTGTAATGAGAGAGACGGGACATTGAACAGTGTACTTTTTGATGATTGAGCATCTTTGTGCAGTGGTACAAAATTAATGGTGTGCAATGTATAATTTTAAAGACAGGTTTTTGTTGCATTACTGATAAAGTTTTTTTTTTGTGGATTGTAAAATTTGTATATATGGGACTTGACATTAACATCCACCAACCCACCAAATGCGGGTGGATTTCAGCAGTGGCGTCTAACGCAGTCACTCCTACAAGCCACTTTGGTGTGCTTTAAAAAAAGAAAAGAAATATGAAACATAAAGCCACCTCTCAGTACTAAATGTAGTTATTTTCTGCTTCTTAAAGCTCTTAAACAGTCAAATGCACACAAAATAAAGTCAAAATGGTTTAATGGTTTAAGTGAACGTAAACTGTTGAGAAAGAAAACGCATGTGTAACAGTATAATGGATCCATGAGTGAGGTCTTAAAGTGACAGCAGCCTAATATACCTGCTGCCAAATTATGAGATTAGGTAAAAAAAATATATATGAGAGTTTTTCCCCATGGTATCAATGTCAAAATTGTGGCCAGTGAAAATGCTGAGTGGCTTCTAGCCACAGTGGCTGTTGAGCAAAAAAGTTAATGTCAAGCCCTGTATATAGGAAGTGGTTTGTAATTTGTAATGTGAGTTCAATCTTTGTATAAACACATTTAGAGGACTGTGATCACTGAGATCAAAGATGCTGAGATGCTAAGTCCTCTTTCACTGCTGAAGTGTCCAATGATGCTTTCAGAAACTAGTCGCTGGCCAGACAAACATGTAAACACACTCAAGGGGAGGCACAAAACCACACAAACCTATACAGCACAGAATGAGCTAATTTCGCCCTATTCGAATCCACACAGGAACACTCGCACAAACGAGTACGCTCAGTTGAAATGCGACATCCAGTGATCCATAAAGGTAGCCCTGGCCCTCCACCCCCATAGTACCTTTCATGTGTGTGTTGTGAAGGTTAGCACATTCTCTTTGAAAGGCCAACAGATCTCTTCCCCGCAGGTGAGCGCTAAGGACCGTAAACCCCGCTTTCGAGCCCCTGCTGCGCCAAGAGAAAAACATCTCTCGCTAACCTCTCTCCTCCACACCGCACCCATTCTCTCCCTTCCACTAGTGTCTCGTTCCACCAACTTCCATCTTCAAGGAGGTCCTGCGTGTGAATGGCCATTGATTTCGTCTTTCTCTGTTTGTTTGGAGTCCTCTCCTTCGCCTTCTACTCCGGAGGCGGGCTACCCTGAGGCCTCGGCTTAGAGCAACTTAACCAGGCATTAGCTGCCTGCTGCTCGGCTGAGAATGCATAATGAAAAGGAGTGTTTGATCGAAAGACATTTGTCCTTGGCTTAGTTAAAGCATCTTTGCGTTCCCTTGCTGTTTTCGGGTGGCTTGTCAATGAGCCTCCCAAGAGTCCATCGGTATTTGCCTCCTTATCACCCCTGTCAACTTATCCTGGATCAAAGTGGTCTCTACAAAGGACTTTGGTAAAACAGCATATAGGTACACATTTAAAAAAGAATGGTTCCATTGAAGAACCACTGTTGTTTCCCCAAAATCCTTTCAGTGAACAGTTCATAAAATAACCTTTTTTTTTTTTTCATAGGGTGTGTTCACACTTGTATTTCTGTTCTCTTGGTTCTTTCGGTCTGGACCGAAAAAGAAAATGATACATGTAACCCTGGCTTATAGAGTTCACTCTGTCATTTTTAACACCAAACCAAAAGGCATAAGGATAAGGTCTCAACCTGATTGTACAAATTTTATAGGAGGTATATTTTGTGACGAAAATCACCGAACATCCAAAACAATGTTGTGTGCTAAATGCACTGTACTTCTACCCTTTGGGGTACAATAGATTGGCACTGGGGCAGTACCCTTTAAAGGGACCATTTTGTACCTTATTTACTCATAAAAGTACATTGTAGGACCTTAAGTGTGCATATTACTACTCTAAGGTATTAAAATCCACATTGTGGATAATTCTGACAGTGTATGGTTGTATTTTTACCAGTTGAGAACTCAAAAAGAGCTGTGTGAGTCAAAACAGCACTAGGAATTCTTCCGTTGCGCACACAAACAAAGATCTGCTGCAAGGAGATGGCAGTTTCAACGCCTGTACCGAACTGATGTGATTTCACCAAGTACAACATGATCCTGGATCAACATCTTTGTTGATCCTGGAACAACTTTCCATTCAAACAATCAGATTTGAGGGACAACTTTAGAGTTGATGTCAAGTTTAGGCTTAAAACATCGGTGTTATTTACCTACTATTTTCCTCTGATTTTAGGGACAAGTTATGGGTAGGGTTAGGTTTTGGGGAAGGGATAGGGTTAGGTTTTGGGGAAGGGATAGAGTTAGGACTACATTTTTGGACAGGGATGTTGTGACCACCGAACTGTAATGGGCAACACAGCTCCTATGATGAAAAGATTCAGGTATCTTTGAACATTCTGTCCTTTTTAGGGTCACATATTGTGACACCACATCCTGTTTTTTGGTTCGTTTAGAATTATTTGGTATGTGTTGTGTTCATATCACCAGAGTTCGCTTTAAAGCAGAAGCAGTCCAATTGTTTAGTTATTCAAATGAACCGCACCACTAGCATTTGTTTTAATCAAACCAAACCTGCCCAGTATGAACACACCTTTAGTGTGAAGAACATTTTAAAATACCTAAAGTGGGGGATGTTTTGGGAGGGGGGATTGAAAGGCTCCATGGATGTTAAAGGTTCTTCATAGACATGGCATAGATGCCTGTAAAGAACCTTTATTTTTAACTGTATATTTACATATGTAGCGGCGATTTAGACCCGAAAGGAAGTGAGAGATCTACGGTGAAATGTTCAAACACACAAACATGCACACAGGAGAGGCGCCAGCCTCTCATGAAGGCCTTTAGGCCGGTTCCAGATGTCCGCTGAGCCTTTAAGGTACAAGGCCGACTACACACACACACACACACACATACATCCCCCTACCAACTGCGCCCCAGTCTGCCAGGGCACAGGTGCGAGCGCTCTGATGCTACCCTGCTCACGCTGAGCGGGCGTATCACACTTTCTACACAAAGCCTGTGTTCACGATCCCTACCCCACTGCGACTGTGCCCTCTCATGTACCCTCACTCGACTTCATTCCCAATGTAACACCTTTTGAGATGTAAGGCGGTCCACCTGAATGCTAACATGCAGAACTAGCTGCTAACATCATATTTAATGTTTGATGTAACATTCAACAGAATATCGCCTTTTTATCACCAATTAAATATCATAAACAGCTCGGCCTGCAGTTAGTGCTTCTTATTTATTAGTAGTTTATTTTCTATGATTTTAATTGATTGTTTCCTTTTACCTCATGGCCTAATGATAGTTCTTATAATGACATCAGAGCAGATTTATAACTGTTGTCTGAGACTATCAACCTCTGTTTGTGCCCACTGGTGGCATACAGCAGATTGAGAGAGAGAGAGAGAGAGACAGAGGGAGAAGTTGAAATTGATGTTGGCTGCGAGACACACTGTGGACCAAGAAAAGCAGGAAGCTGGTAGTGCGGCGCTGAGATCGGGAGGGGTCACTGGTGAACGAGCACAGAGAAACGGAACGACGGGACTGAAAAACGAATTGCTAATAAAAGATTTGGCAGGAGGCCTTAATGCACTGAGTTAGTCTCCTTCATTCTGTTTCCCAGCTGGAGAATAAAATAAAGCACCTAGTCACCCAAATTCTTCTGAGAAACGCTGGCATTTGAAAGCTTCCTCCTTCACTGAGAGTGCGAGGTGTTTGTTGAATGGCTTCAAACTCTTAAGTGGCCCAGATTTTTACTCTTTCTTTCACCCACCAGGCTCAGAGGGAAGGTCTACCTCTGGCAAATTATTATGACATCATACAATATATTACGAAAATATAAATAATGATATATTTTTAAATAATTGTATGACATCATAATTCAGTTTGTTATGTGTTTTCGTTAAAATGATGTCATACATAATGTGTAATTTGTTTATAATTTTTGGGAATATATTGTTTAAATATAATGTTATTTTATTTTACAAAGTCACCTCTAATCACTGTTGCTAATAGCATAACATTAATTTCAGACAATTAATTTTTTTTATTAGGATTATAATTAAAACATAATTAAGATGTGAGAGGTTGTGCTAATATTGTGAATACAGTCAGACCTTAAGGCCATTGTTAAGCAAGCCATGCACTACCTACAACCCTTTTAGACGTGACTATGTTCATAATATAAGACAACTCAACTCAGATGCAGCAGGGAACAAACCAGAAAGTACTGAATGTGTTATGATGTGACCTTCTGTTAGGAGTGTCATATAAATATGCCGTTTTCTTGAGTTGCTGCTTCGCCTTTGGGACTTTGTGTGCAAAGTAAAATGAGATTTGTCATACACACATCATTAGCTTGATGAGTGGGACAAGCGCTGTGCTTGCAGAAGTCTCGTGCTCTGAAGCTGAAGTCTGTGATTCGCTGTAAATGGTGCACAGAGCCGAGCGAGTGCCGCTTGTGATAATAATTGGGCAGTTGATGTGACATTCCTGCAGAGTGGCCGATGAGCCGCCCATAGCTCACGAAGAGCCATTCAATATATAGATCTGAGCGTGAACTGTCAAGAAAACACAGGCATGTCACACAATACAGTTATAATGAAGTGTCCCCAAAACAGCTTGTAACCTTGTGTGCTGACTGTACGTGATGGGGATTGGAGGTGGCAATAATTCACACCATGCCTCCTGCTCTGTATCTGGCGACGAATTAGTGGCCTCAGCCGGTGTCACATGTCTTATTGTTAGTCATGGCGACCCTGCCAAGACTCAAGGTCACTTGTTCCGCCCAGGCATGAATAATCTATTGAAGGATTGGTTCCTCCTGACTGGCTGCATGGAGATGTGTCAGCATGGATTATTTATGCTTTATTGTGCCTCCACTCATTGAACGAGCAGTCGGTCCTGGAAAAAGCAAGTCTGATTTGCTTTCTTAGCGTAGCTGGTTACTAGCAACGTATTTTCGTTGTTATCTTTTCAGCTTGAAATACCATTCAAAATATTGGGGGGCAATATTTGTTTATAGTCTCTTCTGCTCACAAAGACTATTTAATTGAAAAAAAATTTTAAAAATCAGTAAAAAGAGTAATATTGTGAAACGTTATTACAATATAAAAACTGATTATTTAAAATTTAAAATGTTATATATTCCTGTGATAATTTTCAGCAGCCATAGTGTCATATGATCCTTTAGAAATCATCAAGATTTTTGTTGTTTAATATTTGTGTATAAGGATTATCTGATGAATAAAACATTTAAAAGAACAGGATTTATTTGAAATAATCTATTGTAACATTATAAATAAATCTAAATCTGATCAATTTAACGCATCATAGCTGAATAAAAGAAAAACAAACTGACTGTAAATGTTTGTTTTGGTAGTCTTGCATCTAAAGGTAATATGAAAGTGTGAGGCAGAAAGATATGCACACGCACATACACTGTTTAGCATTCATACCCAGGTTAATTTATGTTTAGGGAAGATAAATAGCTGCAAAATCTAGCAAAACAGCTCAGATTCAAAGCCTATGTGGATCTGAAGTCTCTCTCTGTGTGTGTGCGTGTGCGTGGGAGATCTCATTATTTAAAGTGGACAGCATGTTCTTCCTCACCTTGTCATGCATGCTAGTTTGTGCCACTCAGGACTAGCCCTTGTCTTCCTCTTGCACAGCAGAAGAGCACCACATTCTAAATGTCAAGCTCTTTCTCCCCTCTTATGTGGTACTTACCCTGTCCTCTCACACTCTTGCAGAAAGCGTCCCTGAGGACGTACCAGCCTGCTGACCCCTCCAAATGCACAAACAAATTTTATACATGGCACAAAACCCTAGGTGTCCCCCTAGTATCGGTCTTTGGCCCGCTACAGAACTCAACTTTCTCGGGTGGCTTTCTCTCTGCTCGGTCCACAGATGCACCGCAGATGTCCGTTTGTGTGTCTGTTGGAAAGACATATTTTGACCTCAGGAGAGGCAGGTGCAGTGTACCGTTACCATTGAGAATGCGTTGGGGAGTTTGAAAACTTTTTCAAGGTTAGCAGAAACCCCACAGACCAAAAACAAACTGAACGGAACCCCAGGGATGGGCTTTTGTTGGCCAGACACACGCACGGTGAAATCGGGAACAATAGGGACTCAGGAGCCGAGTTGCAGAGGATCATTTTTCATGACATGGCTTGGCCTTTAGCAGAGAAACATCTGAAAGAGCAATTTAAAATATGATTAATGACGATAATAAGGTCAAGTGGTCATCATTTATACACGCCGAGCCTCGCTCATCATTTGAAGAAAGAAAACCAATTGACTACACTTCTGTGAAAGTAAACACAGATATCAATTCAACTATGAACACTTTAGCAGTGACAATTGGTGCACTTTCACTGAATGAGGTGAAGAGACAGTGATTTCTTTTCACAGAGAAAGAGTAAATCTAGCTGGCTCCGTTTCCAAATCGCACTGCTCTCAAACTTTAACTTGCTTTATGAATTCCTGTGTCCCATTATTCATTTCATGAAAGAAAACAGAAGCGACGTGAAATAGAGCACGAAACAAAGGAGTAAAGTGAGATGAATATGGCATTTCCATAAAAAAATAAAAGTTTCTAATCTGATCATGCACTGTTTGAGGTGAAGAAGAGATTAATATTTTGGGGAAATCAATAACACGAATGAAGATTACTCCAGCATTTGCACTAGGCATTTTCCGATCTCATCTGTTATTCCAAGACACTTAAATGGGTGAGTGATGACTGCTAGATTATTGAAAACATTTCGTCTCGTAAATTCATGAGGTTGTTTGTGTTTCCGTGTTTTTGTCTCCCAAAAGACAGACATCATCAAACTATTAAATATGAATGGAATACTTTTGTTTGTTCTGCTCAAATCACTGCACTTGACTTGTCAAACTCACATAGAACCGATGGCACGGGTCCCGGGTCTGCGTGTGTTCACGACCCGGGTCTCAGCTTTACCTGAGCTCTTTGAGCATTTATATTCTCAGGGCAACAGCTGTGCTTTCCTTTTCGCTCTTTTTAATTTTCATTTTTCATGTTTTCCCTTTTGTTCCCTTATTTTTTTCCCCCTTTCTTTCATTTCCCATTTTAAAATACATTATTTTTTAATCCTCTTCACAGTCCTGGACCCATTTGACACACCATCAGAACAGCCCACAATAATCCAAAATGTGGTTTCTTCTGAGCTGAGATGAAAGGGGGGAAGACGCGCAGGCACACACACACACACACACACACACACACGCTTGTACTGCGCTAGACACTTGGCTCTGTGATATGGCAGGGCTGCCTTGGGATAGCTTCAAAGCCCAGTGACATAAATTTATGATAGCAGCACCACACTTTTTGCCAAAACTGAGCTGTTGTTGTTCTACTGAGTGGAGGGTTGAGGAGAGAGGGAGGGTGTACTGTAGAAAACATAAGCATGATGGTGAGGAGGAACGTGCAGATTATTTGCCATCTTTTTGATCACGTTTATGGAAAACTCACTTATTTAGCCAGATAGTTTCCATTCTTCCTCTGAAAACCTTCTTTTATATAATCCATGACTTTGGTATACTATGCAGAAGTTTGGGGTCTGTAATTTTGTATTACTATCATGCTCACCGAGGCTGCATTTAAAAAAACAAACAAAAAAAAAACGGTACAAATAGGGATATTGTGAAATATTATTTCAATTTAAATATCTATCTTCTATTTTTAAATAGTTTAAAATGCAATTTATTCCTATGATAGAAAAGCTGTATTTTCAGCATCATTACTTCAGTCTTCAGTGTCACATGATCCTTCAGAAATCATTCTAATATGCTGATTTGGTGCTTCCATGGAATTCCATTTTATTTCAGGATTATTTGATGAATACAAATTTTAAAAGAACAGCAGTTTATTTTTAAATACAAATATTTTGTAACAATGTAAAAGTCTTTACCATCACTTTTGATCAATTTGATGCATCCTTGCTGGATAAAAGTACTAATTACTTATACTGACCCCAATGTAGTGTATATATTAATAATAATAATAATTATTATTATTATTATTACTAATAATAATTCAGAAGAAAGGGCTTTTAGAATGATTCAATAAAAGCACCAGCTCATAAGAGACGTTTGTTCATGAATCAGATTACACTAGCTTTCTGTATGAATGTTGATTGTGCTTTTTATCTCACCAAATTCAATTTAGACTGCAAACTCAGATTCACAACTCAGGTAAAATATCTCTGATGATTTAGCTCTGCTGAAACGTGGTGCAGGAAACATTGACTCAAGTGTTACGTTATCTCAAGATGTTTTTGCACTGATGACAGATTTGTTCATTTGTGACAAATAATCTCTCACTTGAAATTCCTTTCATTTGTGATGTTTTTACTTCACTTAATTGTCCAAAATTAGTCTGAATTTCCAATGCTATCTCACGACCAATTCATACGAATTTGTACGAGTGAGTAAAAGGTGACGAATTCGTATGATTTGTCTAAACCCCAGTGATGGGCGGGGGCGGGGTCAGGGTTAGGTAATTTGTATGAATTCATACGAATTGGGAAACTCGTAAAATATGTACGATTTAGCAAAAATCGTATTAATTTGAATGAGTGAGGTCGTATGAATTCGTACGAATTAGCCACCTTGTAAAATTTGTATGAATTGCCGTGAGATCGGGTTGGAATTTCCGCATGGCTATTTAACGTGTTGTTGATTTTCCAGAAAAATCAATCTTTTTCTCTTTCTCTCTTTTTTTTTTTTTAGAGGAGGATTGTGTGAACTGCACAGAGGAGTGTCGAGTGCTGGGTCACTCTGACCGTTGTTGGATGCCCCAGTTTCCCGTCGGGGCCGGAGGAGCTGGAACTCCCCAAGCCGAGGGCTCTGACTACCGCACCAATCTCTTCGTCCCTGCCGGCATGGAAGCGGTCGCAGTGGAGACCGAGACTTACGAGACAGTTTGCAACCCCAATGGCAAAAAAACTTTCTGCACATTTGGAAAGGAGCGTCGGGACCACACCATCCTGGTGGCGAATGTTAAACCCTACCTAAAGACCAAACGTGCCCTCAGCCCTCTCTTGCAGGAAGTCCCATCTGCCTCATGTAGTCCCACCAAAGGCTGTAGTACAGGTTCCCCGTGCTCTTCGGCCAAAGGCATGGGTGACGGAGCAGAGGCCAAGCCCAGCACCAGCCACTACGGACCCCCAGACGGACAGTATATCTCCCCGAACAAGCAGAACAAAGAGCAGGGCTACTCCACGCTGCCTCCCTCTGACCCCGTGGCCAAAGTCCTGGCTGAAGCGCGTTCGCGGATCAGCCAGGAGACGGCAGTGGAAATGGACTGCGTCTTGGAGCAGGGCGGAGGAGAGATGGGCCGTGGCACCATGGACGCAGACCAGGTGGTCAGAGACATCGACAAACTCCTGCAGGATTGTCGGGGAAACGAAAAGACCCCCATCAGAAAGTAAAAATGGACTTTGAGCGAGCATAAGAAACTACATCGGAGACTACATGAGTCGAGACACTCTCCGAGAGAGTGCGGCGCAGATGGGGATGCTTTTTGAGAACAAAAAATATGCGTACTTGAAGATCTTGAAAAAACAAAACAAAAAAAACATAAGGAGCAAAAAAAAACTGTTCGCTTTTGTTCGTCTGGACGCCGTGTTGTGTTTTGGGGGGCAAGGGAATTCCTTTGGAGTTGCAGAAGTTGCTGCTTCTGGCTTCTTGTGAGCTTTTTCTTCTTCTTCAAGTGCCCACCAGCTTCAAACTCTTTCTTACAGTGACGTCTTTCTGTCACTTACCCGCAAGATGGAGCGTCCTCCCCTTCTCCTCCAGGGACTTTTGGAGGGGAAGCGGGTAGACGAAAGTGGTTTGTTATGACAATCGCAAATCAAAAGGGTTCGGGGTGCATCGGACGCCCCAGAACAGATGGGCCACACCAAGACAGAGACTCTCTCTTTAACTTTTATTGGCTTTGTAATATCAGCATAAGAAGTGCAAATGATATCAGCAAACTCTGTGTGTGGGGCCTCAAATCTTTAAGGGGGTGGGGGGTGGGGGGTGGTGGTTGATTATGAAATGTAACCATTCTTCACCTGTCATTTCTAGTCACGTGTAAACTGTGTCCTCCTCCCATGTATACGTACATATGGAACATTCCAGAACGGTGAACCTGTTACTCTCACTTTATTGGTCCTCTGTGATCATCTGTCTTCAGCTTTTCACTACTTTTAAAGTGACTCTCCACGTGTCCGATGTTAAGTTATAACAGTCACTCTCTTGTATATTAGGGACATTTTTCCTCAACTGTGAAAAGATATATCTATATATGCATATAGATAAATATATATATAAATATATGAACTTATGTATAGTGTCCAGATAACACTGAAAATATTTATACATTTTGTAAAAAAAAAAAAAAAAAAGGTGGAAAAACCATTAATCTCAGAAAAAAAAAATTGAGGGTGCGCACAGGATGAAAATGCGGTTGAAGATATTTATTAAACTGCAAAGGACACTGTTTTCGATTCCAGAAAAACTACATTAACAACAACAACAAAAAAGATTTTAAAAAAGGAAATGTCCCTTCACATTGTCACTTATACACAATATCATTTTAATGTGTAAAATGTATCCAATTTAATGTGTTTACATCAAAACGACATATTTTTATTGATTTTTCTGCAGTTTCTGTGCATTTGAGCCAAATTGTTACGTGTACAAGAGCTATATTGTGTATTTTATTAAATTAATATATGGTTGTGTTGTAATATACATGGGCTTATATTGTACTTGGCAACTGATGCCTTAGTAGTCGTCAAACTCTATGAGTTTAATTTCCATTCGGTTTCATTCTTGGTTCACTTTTTCGCTCTCGCTTTCTGCTTCGCCTCGCTGCTGTGCGTTTGGACAGGTTATGTTGTTTTAAACACGTGTTGGAAAAGACTGCTTAAATGACATGTTCACTACTTGCTGAGTAACTTGTTTTTGTCTACAAGAAACAAAACTAAAAAACAGCCACACACAACTACAGTTTGCCTAGTTTTTTTACAATACCAGCACTGTTTTATGGGCAGCTATTTGACAAAAATGTCCATTGTCAGAAGTTCTTTGCAAGTGTTGTTTAGCTTATTGCTCTATTTTGATTTGATGAGCAGAAACAAGTCCTTGGTGAATGTTTAGTGATGCTGTCTAGTCTTTTTAAGGTCATTTGTACTGCAGAGGTTTGGAAGGATTCAGAAGAACATGCTGTTCGTTTTAAAATAAGGACCAAAAAGTGGTTCCCTCTGAGGAACTAGTGAAACAAATCAGAATTCTTTCTCTCAACGCATAAAGCCTGCCACTTTTGAAAAAAAAAAAATACATTTGTTGTGACTTTTGTGCTGTTCCACAACCCAATAAGCTGCCTTTTTTGCTTACTGCCTCAATTCTATGTTGATTTTAAAGTCACCATGAAATGAAAATTGACCATTACAGTATTTATTATAAATGATTTATCCATGCTCATCATGTGCGCTCATAATCTTTAACCAAAATAACTTTCCCTTCCTCTTGCAATGACTTTTTTGGCTTGAGGGCGGGACAACCTGTCACTCACACAAGATCAACCAATAGCAAACCACAATGATCCAACCATCCAACCAATACCTGCCAAAATCAAGTACCACCCAACGTTATTTTTTTATTTTTTTCTTGTTTGAGAAGCCGTTTCACTCGGATATACCTCACAATAGGGAAAACAACATGCTATTTTGAAAGCATACGTCCATACATTTTAATATTGAATCAATTTAGTTTAAATCATATCATCCACCATCTTGGTCATCCACTGAGCTTTTTGCAATGTATCCCGCAAAGTTTTCTTATTTGCTGCCTTTGAATATATGGCCAAAAGTGAAGGGAACTTAAAAGACAGCATAAATAAACCTAACTTTTGAAACAACCTTTGCTCACTAGGTTCTTGGGAACAGAACTGTCGTTTTCATCTTTCTCGCATAAAATGGATCTCAGTTGTAGCAGTATTGGTAGCTCAAGCTATCATTCCAATTTAGCTTATAATGCTCATAATGACCTTGTGCACTCCTCATATCATAGAATATAAACAATGAATATATGAATATATACATATATGTCTATATGTTATTAGAACGGTGCCCTGCCCACACAGTGTCCTTTGGGATTTGAACTATTCCCAGGCACAGCAATTAAATAAAAAAAATAAAAAAAACACTCCTTTTAAACAAACTGCAGTTATATGTTATGTTTTCAAAGTTTTGCCGCATTGTAACTAAAATGAGCTGCCACAATCACAAAAGAAGCAGGAAAAAAACTCAAAGGGAAGAAATCCATTTTCACGATCGGCTATTTATGTCATCAGAAAGCGTTGCCCGCGGTGTGCGTTAAACACAGGTCGCCCTGCACAGCTGCCACGGGGAAGGGGAAAAAACTTCTCTCATCTTCCATAAAGACGCAATCGTGTCTGTTCCATTATTTATTTATATATTTGTTTTATTTATTTATTTATTCATTGTTCTATCCGTGCATGTATTCCTGCTTCAAAGGAGGCTCTCCTAGACTTTCTCCCTTTTTTTTTTTTGTTGTTGTTTTTTCTCGTTTCATTCTTTATTTTCCACACAGTGGGTTTATCAGTACCCGGGAAAGAGAGAGCAAAAAAAGCAGTTTGTTGCGAGAAAGTGAAAGAGAAGCATATCCAAATGAGTTTTTTTTATTTTTTCTAAACACAGTGATGAGTCTGACATGCCGACACACTTGACACAACCGCAACAAATAACAATACACAGCACGGCGGTTGCGTCTCAGATCTCGCTGTGGTGTGTGACACAATCACTTTTTATTTTCGACTGAGCCGATTCTCCGTGATCAGCGCACTGCCATGCTTCAGTCTGTTTCATTTACACAAACAACGTCTTCAAAAGACATCAAGGTTCTTAAGAACGCTTTAACCTGAAGCCACACACAGATAGAAATAACTTCCCTGCTTGTCGCTCAGCTCAGTTTGTTTCCTTTTTATATCTTTAGTTAAAGTTCATTTTTTTATTGCTCTTGAATGTGTGAGTCGAGCGCCGGTGGATGCCTCCATGTCTATATGTGTGTATGAGAGAGCTAGTTTGTGTGTTAAATCTTCTAATTACCCAAAATTCAGTCTCTCTACTATGACTGCCTGTTAACACTGGTTATGTTTGCAATAGTGGGGGATGTTGTGGCCTATTGGTTAGAGAGTCAGACTGGTATCCTGAAGGTTGCGGGTTCGATTCTCAATACCAGCAATGACTGAGGTGCCCTTGATCAAGGCACCTAACCCCCAATCACTCCCCGGGCACCACAGCTCCTAAAAAGCCAAAAGCTCCCTTGTTCTGCATCCTCTGCCAGGTCTTTCAGAGCCTGAGATTCCAAGATTCAGAAAGGTAGAATGTATACCAATGTAGGAACATTTAGATTATGCCAGGTTGTTGTGAGCCAATCACTTGAACTGCAAATGTCATGTGAAAGTCAAGACAAACCTTCACTAGCAGGTTAGAGGGATGTTAAAGGCTGCAGAGAGGGAAAATTATGCCCAGTTCATAAAATCCCAATCCCATCTATAATGAAGTATAACATATAATAAAATATCTGTGATTATGGGTACATTTACACGACAACGATGTAATAAGAGGGGAATAGTTTTTCCTTTGCATTTTTCGCTTACAGACGACAACATTGTCATACCGATCCCTGTTCACACGCGAAGACGATTTAAAACGCTGTATTGTGCCAGGCCAGTAATTGGCGATGTCACTTTGTAAAGAAAAACTACGCGCCTATAGACTGAATACGTAATACGCATGCGCATGACGTCACTGTTTTCACAAATTCATGTTTTTGTAGTTCACACGGAGACAATAACGGTATCGCTTTCAAAAACTTGCATTTAAAAAGTCGTTTTCAAAATTTGTCATGCCCCCAAAACGCTGTTGTCGTGGAAATTAACAGCCAAAACGCATAAAAGTGTCATATAAACGGCCCCTCTTTTGCTGCTACTTGGAACAAATATATACACAAATACACAGCTCATGCTAAACATAAAAACTGAATACAACAGAGCACACTTTACTGTTTCCCACAATGCAATGCACGTTAGTTGATTTCCATATGAGGCAACTGAGATTGACTTGCATTGTTTAATTGGACTGCCAAATGTTATGACACACAAAATTGGATTAAAATGCAAAATGATTTTAATTAGTAAAAAAACATTTTATTTTCAATATAATTGGCTGTCACTCACTGAATTAAGCATACTATTTTTTAAACATTTAAAGTTAAATAATTTAAAATGACCATTTCACTACTTGTTTTGAATAGCAGACAGTATAAAGTACAAACTGTGCAGTATTTGTTAATTAGTAAGCTGGTATTCTATTCTTAACAGTCATATTGGTTTATTTCCTGGGGTCTCCAAGGATTTTCTATGAGGCCTCCAATGCAGCACAGTCTCTAGGCACTGCCTGTACATGTAATGCTTCAGTCCTCAGCTGAAGTGGAAGGCATGGTTTATTATGCTAGCCTTGTGAGCTATTTGCTGTCTAATGGACTATAAGTTGCTGAGGTCAACACATAGTTTGAGATCCAGCATAAAGCAGTTTCCTCATTATTGTCTAATTATACTCAGTAGGCATGGAGAGAGATTGATTGCAGTATTAGTGAACAGGGGTATTTTTGGCCATCAAAGTCTAAGGCGTAAATCCATAATTGAATGATACTTTATACATACCCCCTCAGTCGCAACACGCACACAAAACAACAAAGCATATCGATGAGAGCTATTGTCTAAGGCTGTATTCTATATGATCTATAACATTAAAAACAAAAAATGTTTTATTAATAGATGCATCTCCGTGCTTCTTGTCATCGTTTTGCCATGGTACACATTAAAAGATTAAAAAACAGCTACCCCGTCTAGGTTTTGCGTTGACGAAGATGCCATTTTTATTACAATCATCAAACATTGAGGCGAGGGGAATATATTTATATAACGTATCGCAAATCTGCAGTGAATTTCCATAGTATTGGTTATCGCATATCATTCCCACCCGCCTCTTGTACTCCATTGCTTTGGGTTGAAGGAATCTGTTTTTTTGCAGAACATGGATGATATCTTTAAAGTTTAGCTCCAGGCTAATGATTCTTAATTTATCTCATTAGTTCACATTCCCACCACTCAGAGAGATTAAAGCGCGAAGGTAGCCGACAGGCATGAGTCAAGCAGTGATATAAGTCGAGCGTGAGGATGCTCTGAATCACAGCGATGGCACTTCTGCACAGTTCGGATGCTTCAGGCGCCCGGCCAGAGGAACCTACAGGCAGGTTTATACACGAGAGCAGCTTTACTAAAATGACAGACAAGGCTTATAACGTAAACATCATCCTTCTTTGCATAATGCGGGGTCCCTTTTTTTTTTTTTTTTACCATTAAAGATAGTAGTTTTTGATTGTTGCTTTGATTCTTTTTTTTCTTGTTTGTTTTCAAAGGAAGTCATAGAGTCAATCTGTGTAACTTTTATACACAATCAGAATAATATGCTTTGAATAAAAATAACTAACAATTTACATTAGATACATACATTGCAAATTAGCAATTAGTAAAATCACTGTAGCAAAAAAAAAAAAACCTCTTGATAGCCTATTGCTTTAGACAATGGTAATATAATAACACTGATGTTCAATTAACACTTATTTATATTCATTTAAAAAAGCTTTATATATATATATATCACATTAATATCAGATTAAACTGATGATGTGCTCGTCCATTTAAAAATGCCTCTGTGGATCATTCTGTTAGATTTAAGAATTTTATAAAATTCTATGTATTTATTCAGTACGCAGGAGACGTTTTTTTCCCAGATTGGGAATATTTTCCGTGGGTAAAAAGATTTGCAGCGGAATAAATTCAGTTGGACACTGATATCGTTAGCCCTAAGAAATTAAACAGAAAAGTAACTTCCTTTCCCACTTCTAAAGCCAATTAAGAATTTCACGAAAATGCATAATGCGTGGTACAATATTTATTTTTGAAAATAATGTTGGATGAAAATTCATTTCCATCTCTTATCTTGTATTTGCTTCAATTTGCTGGCGCATTTCATGTGCATTCCTTCTTGTTTGTATATATCAGTAGCTTGGGGGCAGGTATTAATTAATGAGAGGGAGGATTCTGGGAGAAATAAAGTCTGGTCTTTTGCACAGTGCTTTCCTGTGCCAAGCTCATTTAGCTCAGAGCTTTTTCTCTGGGTGCCTGTCCGCCGTAAGCTAGACAGACCTCTAGCTAAGGCTTAAACACTGGGGCAACTAACAAGCATCACTATCTGAACTGTGCAAGAACTGCTTAACTTTACAAGTCATTAACAACCTAGCAGATTTGGGGAATTTATTTGAATAAGATAAAGTCTTATTAGTAATCCACTGTGAAGTGTGCACCAGTGCAGGCTTGGCATATGGGGCGTATAAAAGAGGCGAAATTGTCTCATGGACATCATAGACTTGCACGAAAGTGCACCATTTGGGACAGAAATATTATGATCAGTTTGAGCATTAAACTAAATTCATGCAACAGTTGCACATTGATATACATTAATGTGCAATGTTTAAAAGGATTTCAGTCAAAAATGCCATCACGAAGCGACCACTAACAGGAAATGATGTCATCAGCTTCATAAAGGGCAACTAGAATGACCTTGTTTTGCACACCAAGGTGACAAACCACACCACGAAGATGCTAACACAGGAAGAAATCGTAGCCACTTGCTTGCTTGAGTGCTGAAACTACCATGTCATCAAACAGCCGTAACAGAAGCAGCGGAAAACCGATACGCCTCAATGTGAGAGAAGGAGAATCTGCATTCATGGCCTTTTTGTGCATGATCGGGTGAGACCTTGATTAAACCAAATGAGGAAAATTCCCCTACATGCGTCCTTTGAGCAGAGCCTTGCCTAGTTTTGCAATACATTTTTTTAATGATATCTCTACAGGCATCAAAATTAAGCTACAGCAGAACAGAGATGGACAACAGCGGCAAAAAAAAGTTCCAATTACCAATATCAGATCATCACACAGCGGCCATGTTGTTTTTTATTGGATTAAGTGAAATGTCAGGCAGCTAATTAGAGAAGTCGAACGCGCTTTGCCCGTGTAGAGGAGGGGCGTCATATCCCCAGCATTACATTCAAAAGGTTAATCTCCAAACCCTTCGAAAATATTGTAGCCTGAGTGTAAAGTGCATTATTTGTCTGTCTGCCTGTCTCACTTTGTGCTTTGTGCTAGGAAGAAAATGTCTTCCATTAAAAACATACCTGATTTTTCTGAGCTCTCATTCTGCTGTGCAACAAAAGCATGTATTAGTAAATGGGAAAGTATATACTTGGCAATTATAGAGAGCAAAAGTGTACATCAGAACTACAATGATGTATGGATTCCACAGACTCGTTTGTCTTGCACTGTTTTCATATTAGAATTAGTAAGTAGCTAAATCACCTCAAAGTCAGCATGAAATCTGTTTTCTAAATGCATGTTATCAATCTCACTGTGAACGATTCAACCAGATGAAAAGATGAAATGATGGTTTCCATGCAATCTGCAATCAAAAAACTGAAAAACAGCAGAGTCTACCTTTATTGTAGCTTGTCAAACACTAAAATATAAAATACATGCAAACTTGTAAAATGTAAGACTGGAAGTTTAATTGAAATTGAACACTTGAATCCAACCCCATTTTAGCATCACAAGTGTTTGAGAACCAGACATAAAAAAGGCAGAGGCTATTTACACTATGTATAAATAGCAATAAATACCGTGATATTTATACTTGTAGTCATAGTAGAGCTATGTTGCTGTTTTGAGCTGATCAGAATCCCCAAACAAATAGAGCAATGATGGCACCTCAGATCCCATGTTATGCTTTAGGGGGAATTCTTAGTATCAAATTGGCTGCTTCTTTGCAAATTGAATTATTATTTTTTGTTACTGTTTCCAAAAAACTATTTGCTATGATTTGTGCTTCTAATTCTGTAGTCACATACAATTTAGGATGGTTTAGGATGGTTTAGCATGTGCATTTGGACACAATGTTGCTTTTAGACATCTTTTCATCCATATATGAATCTATTTATCACCTAAATGATCAGCGCTTGCTTTGATGGGAAGGCAAAACCACTGAACCTGAGGGCTATTATGACTGTCGTCTCCACCCAGTCGCTCAACACACACAGCAGCGATCCGTGACAAACAGGGTGTGCTCCCGTGCCACCCCAGGCTTCTATTTTTTATGCCTTTGTTTTACAGACTATAAACGACAGCCAGCACACACACACACACACAACTGCTCGGTAAAAGATGCTCTCTCTCGTAACAAAGCAGCAGTCAGAACATAATGAGTCCTGACAAGTCCATAGATGTGAAGGATCGCGTATGCCAGAGAAAATGAAAAGGTCAGTAAGCAGTGAGGAAACTTAATATGAAGTAGACATATGAATCCTATCCAAAGAATTATTGCCATTAGCAAAGACCAGCAACGCCCGACAGCGCCAAATCAATTCATAGATATATGCAGAGATTATGCTCTCCTTAATTCAGCTAGAAGGGATTTGCTTCATGTGACCTGCACCTTTGAGTGCCGCTCTTACACTGATAAAATAGTTTTTTTGGTCAGCAAATGAGAGCCTGTGAGATTCTAGGAATCAGAAGAGCAGTTTATTGCAGTCTTGAGTGCTGTATTAAAGAGTAAGTTTACCCAAAAATGAAAATTCTGTCATCATTTACTCACCCTCATGTCGTTTCAATCCCATAAGACTTTCGTTCATCTTCGGAACACAAATTAAGATATTTGTAATCAAATCTGAGGGATTTTATTCGTAGACAGCTACGCAACTGACGATGCTTCAAAAAGTTCATAAAGAGATCGTAAAACTAATCCATATGAATTGAGCGGTTTAGTCTAAATTCAATCTGTTCATCATATAAAGCGATCGTGTCTCTTCAGAAAATTTGGACTAAACCGCTCGATTCATATGGATTAGCTTTACTTTCACTTTATTAATTTTTTGAAGCACCAAAGTGGTAGTTACGTAGCTGTCAACAGAAATCGATCAGATTTTATTAAAAATATCTTCATTTTTGTTCCGAAGATGAACAAAAGTCTTACTGGTTTGGAACAATATGAGGGTGAGTAAATGATGACAGAATTTTTATTTTTGGGTGAACTAACTATTTAAAGTCGACATGAAATCAAAATTGACCCGATTTACTTTGTTAGCGCATATTACTAGTCTTGTGGTGAACAATTAATCCGTGCAAGTTAATACACAGAAAAAAAAAAAGTTTGCCGTGGTAATCTGAAAAGTTACTTCCGGTCTGGAATGGCGTTCCTTTTCTGATGACGTCAGTTTGACGGCTTGGGTTGAAAACGCTTAACCACTCCCCTCAAACCATTAGTCTGCTATGAGCGAGAGATGGAAAGGATGAGCGCTAAAGTAAAACCCTGCCCTCGGTTCAATATTCCATTTCACTTGGAAATACGTCACAACACTGGAGAAAAGTCGTTTGCAACCTCCGATTCACGGGGACTTTAAGCACACCTGCTTGTAGTGATGGGGACGAGACCGGCTATGCCGAGTCCGAGTCAAGACCGAGTCTTTGAAGGGTCGAGACCGAGTCGAGACCGAGTCCGTTGGTTTTCAAATACAGTCGAGTCCGAGTCAAGACCGAGTCTTTGAGGAAGCAAGTCCGAGTCGAGACCGAGTTTTTAGGAGTCGAGACCAAGACCATAAAAACATGTCAGTTTTCATATTCATGATTTAATATCACCCCAGTTAATAATCAACAGTTAGGCCTACAGACTAAGCTAGATTGGGAATTGTTTAGAGGAGCAGTCTTAACGTCTTAATATGGACTATGCTTTTACTATCATTAAAAAAATCCCTACCACATGCATCATCTTCTGCCTATTTTTCTAAACTGCTTCAACAGTGCTGCTCTGTCATCAACATGTTAAGCCCACCCTGACTTTTTTAATCATAGTTAGGACATGCAGAGCAAATTAAAATGTTCTAGTGGTATGTCTAAATTAGTAGGCTTAGCTACTTTTTAACATTTTCCAATATTTCCCAATTTTAAACATTTTGACAATACACTAGAATTCTTAGAATATCTTAGAATATCTTTTAAAACTTTATTCCCCCATAACACACACAAACATTACATAAACACAATTGCACTGTGTAATGCAGTTAATGACTAAGATACTGACTCTTTTACACCCCCCTCCCCTTCCACAAACACACACACCCAAATACACACACACATAGTGTATATCACACTACGTCACACTGCTGTTAACAACTATGTTCTATGTATGTGTTATTAACCCACCCCCAAACCATTTAGCACCCCACATCCTAGTGGTGGGGACAAGACCGCCTATGCCGAGTCCGAGTCAAGACCGAGTCTTTGAAGGAACAAGTCCGAGAAGAGTCAGAGAAAGCAGAAATCGGACTCGAGTACTACATCACTACCTGCTTGTCCGCGTTTTGATCAATTTAATGTATACGTACTGAAGAAAAGGTTTAATTTCTTTCACACACAAAAATTAACAAATGCACAGAAGCATTAATACAAGTGCTTTAACCATTTTGAACATTCCTTTCATTGTTTACCTTTATACTATTACAATTGTTATTTCCTCTAAATCCAAGACACCCAAGATAAAGTTGGAAATAAAGCATAAATGAGGACTCTATTAAGTCTCAGGGGAAGCTACACCTTGCCCTACATACTTACATGGAGTGCCACTATAACAAGCAATGAGTTGCCAGGCAAAATACAGAACATCTACAAACATATGCTCATGCTCTGAGGATGGATTTTTAAAAACACTAGGTTGATGATCTGTGGTCATGTAAGGGACGCTTATATCATTAAAAACTACACATTGTTTTTGGTGATGTTACTCTCATGCATTGGCACAGAATACGTACCCATTATTCACAGTTGTGAATGTGGAGGTAAAAAAGGTGGAGGTGTCATTTTTCATGCTGCGTCGTAGAGCTTTGTTCAGAGCACCAGCCAATATGAGGACATTCCTCACTGGAATTAATAGACTGTGATCCTAAAGACTGAATGGAAAAATGAAAGAAAAAGAAAAAGGTGCTGAGATAAACGAGGATAACAACCTTGAAAGAAGAGTTCACCCAAAAGCACCATAAAAGCCTCATAGAAGTCTTCTGAAGCCGTTACGATATATTTGTGTGAGGAACAAACTAAAATGCAAGTTATTTAGTGATCATATATGTGACCCTGGATCACAAAACCAGTCATAAATAGCATGGGTATAATCGCCAACAATACATTGTATGGGTCAAAATGATTGATTTTTCTTTTATGCCAAAAATCATTAGGATATTAAGTAAATATCATATTCCATGAAGATATTTTGTAAATTTCCTACCATAAATATATAAAACATATAAATCAGGAATATAAATGGACAAATTTAAAGGCAATTTTCTCAATGTTTCGATTTTTTTGCACCCTCAGATTCCAGATTTTCAAACAGTTGTATCTCAATCAAATACTGTCCTATCCTAACAAACCATACATCAATGGAAATTTTATTTATTCAGCTTTCAGGTGATATATAAATCTCAATTTCAAAAAATTTACCAATGTGATTGGTTTTGTGGTCCAGGGTCACATACAGTGAACATGCCCATGTTCATTTTTCAAAAATTCTCCATCAGCTTTGATATCACTGTATGCTAAATGCTATTGGTTCTTAAATATCGATATTAAACATATTAAACAAACCAGACCTGAGAATGAGATTTGAGAGATTTATTGGATATAAACAGTGAGTTCACGCAGAGTGAGTTTTTCCATTCCACTGCGCTACTTTTCCATTGTTTTTCTATGTAAACACATGATAGACGGACATGTTTGACCATTTCGGTCATGTTTTGAAGTGTCTCCTGCATGACAAGGCATTCTAAAAACAGAGCTATCAGGTTAAAAGAAGCTCAGCTTTTAAAAAATGCATCTCTAGACCTTGCTTTTTTTCGTGAATGGCCCCCCAGAAAGCAACATAGTGTTGGCCCAGATCCGGCCTACATCTGGGCCATGTGGAATCCACATGTAAGATGTGGGCCAGATATGGGCCGACACTATGTTGCTGTCTGGGCCCTGACACTGTTGAATCTATAAATCTACTGTAGCTATCTTTGGTAAAGCATGGTCCAATAGCACAGTCGTTTTCCATCAATGATACAAGTAGGGTAACCTGCCAGTAATTCACACACCTAAAACAGTCATACACACTCTTTCTAATTTCCCTTCAGGCACCAATATCTGGAATGCAAATTGAAGACGCATAATCACATTTAAATTAATACTTACTGCATTCTGCCCCCCTTTTTTCCCATTTAAACTTTGTGTTGACACTTGTGTTGCTCTCCCGGAGACCACATCCTGAGACATCTAATTAAGTTTGCTTTGTTATGGAACGTTAAGGCAAACAACAACACAAGGTAATTAAAGCCCGCCATCACCAGTCTTTTGTTTTGGCCCAAGTGACCTGCTATGAGGCCTTGACGGGATTTTAATTCTCTTTATCTCAGGATGCCGGCGTTCGCGTCTCGGCAAACGGGCTGACATGGTAGCTGTCACCCCTCGGAGGAGATTCTAGCCTGGCACGACACTGCTGACAGCGGGATGTCTCTGGTAATTAGGAAGATAGGGCACATCAGCATGCAGCACCCAGTACATGTCAGACGCACGGGATGAACAATGCCCAAAATGATCCACTCATGATAAAGTACTTGACAGAGACAGTGTATGTTCTGCCAGGACTTTCTTTGACACTTTTAACTCTGAGATCGGTCCCTAATTACACAAATGAGGAAAACAGATTCCCAAGTGTCAGCATGAGTTTGACAATAGTGTGGCCTGAAATGTATTAGATCTATCTATCTATCTATCTATCTATCTATCTATCTATCTATCTATCTATCTATCTATCTAAAACCAGTCAGTATCTGGTGTGACCACCATTTGCCTCACGCAGTGCAACACATCTCCTTTGCATAGAGTTGATCAGGTTGTTGATTGTGGCCTGTGGAATGTTGGTCCACTCCTCTTCAATGGCAGTGTGAAGTTGCTGGATATTGGCAGGACCTGGAACACGTTGTCATATACGCCGATCCAGAGCATCCCAAACATGCTAAATGGGTGACATGTCCGGTGAGTATGCTGGCCATGCAAGAACTGGGATGTTTTCAGCTTCCAGGAATTGTGTACAGATCCTTGCAACATGGGGCCGTGCATTATCGCCCTATATGCCCTAACCCTAACCCACCCTAACCCACCCTTACCCTCCCTTACCCTCCCTTACCCTCCCTAACCCTCCCTTACCCTCCCTAACCCTCCCTAACCCTCCCTAACCCTAACCCCCTGGACTGAATGAAGATGATGCCGCTTAATGGGAAGACTAATTAAAAAGTAAGTAAACAACTCAGCCTCCTAGATATCACCGCTTTATGTCACATCAAAATCAAACTTGAAATAGAAAACATGATAACTGTGGGTTTTTTTTAGTGAGCAATCAGCTTGGGTAAATTAAAGGTACATATTTGTGTCTGTGTCTGTGTCTGTGACCAGTGTGTACAAGCTTGATGACTATTAAAAAGAAAAGCTGAACATTAGTTCACAAATAATATATATAGTTTAAATTGTAATTGCCTTATTATTTTGGAATGAAAAAATGCGTAAAAACAATAACTTGATGAAATTTATGCTTGGTTTTAATAAATACAACATTACATTGTTAGTGTAAAAATACAAATAGAATTCTATTTGCTCTCTCTTTTATATAATGTTTATTTAACCAGGAAACTTTTAACACATTCTTAGGGGTGTAACGATGTCACAATTCGATACATATCACGATACTGATCTCACGATACAATATTATTGCGATACTTCAAGCCATATGATAAAAGGTTGAAATATGAAAAATGTACTGTTGATTTAAAATGCTCAATTTGATATTACATTGTGGGTGTAAATGATTAGGCTTTGTCTTGGTGTTGATAACCCAATGCACAGGACAATGGTGTCACCAGAATAAAAATATTCATGATTCTGAAGCTGAAAATACAGAATTATTTTATACTAATATGCTTGAACTCACTGACTAGATATATTTAAAATAATGTAGGCCACTTTTTACTGGTAACAAGACATTTGGCATTATCAGGACCCACAAATATTCCCCCATTGCAACTTTATATTCAACATATAGTAGTTTAATGGAGTACTGACACTAAAACTTTTGAGAATTCTTTTCTCACACAGTAATTTTTATTTTGGGTGAACTATACACAATATATATTGTCACTATCCATGATACATAATGTTGCAATTTTGTATTGTGATGTATTGTGACATGATATATTGTTACACCCCTAATAAATGTACATTTGATATAAGGCCTATAAGGCCTATATATATAAAAAAAAAATAATAATAATAATTCCATTCAAAACGTTAAACTTCCATAGATTATAGATTCAGGGCCCACAACTTAAACGATTTCAAGTACTGTATTTAGTTGTTTATTTGTACATAAATTGGGCTTCCAGCTCATAAAACCCACGAAAAATTTGAATATTACATGAAATCACACAGTAATTACACAGTGATACCATGGTCATTGAACCAGGTTTTGGTTCTTTTGGCAGTGTGGGCAGGTGCAAATCCTGCTGGAAAATGAAGGAAGCATGAAGTGCTCTGAAAATGTCCTGGTAGACGGCTGCGTTGACTCTGGATTTAATAAAGCACAGTGGACCAAAGTCCTCTTTTCTGATGAGAGCAAATTTTGCATCTCATTTGGAAACCAAGGTCCCAGAGTCTGGAGGAAGAATGGAGAGGCACACAATCCAAGATGCTTGAAGTCCAGTGTGAAGTTTCCACAGTCTGTGTTGGTCATTGGCTGGTGTTGGTCCACTGTGCTGTCCACTCAACGCAGCCGTCTACCAGGACATTTTCAGAGCACTTCATGCTTCCTTCAGCAGACAAGCTTTATGGAGATTCTGACTTCATTTTCCAGCAGGATTTGCACCTGCCCACACTGCCAAAAGAACCAAAACCTGGTTCAATGACCATGGTATCACTGTGTAATTACTGTGTGATTTCATGTAATATTCAGAAATCCTGTTTTCGTGGGTTTTATGAGCTGGAAGCCCAAATTATGTACAAATAAACAACTAAATACTTGAAATCGTTTAAGTTGTGGGCCCTGAATCAATAATCTATGGAAGTTTAACATTTTGAATGAAATTATGGAAATAAATAAACTTTTCCATGATATTCTAATTTTTTGGAAAGGGTCTGTATTTGGCTCAAGATGTTATGAAATGTATCTCTTTCAGCAGAAGTATAAAACAAAGGTAAAGTGAAAATTGCACAGTTAATTGGCCTTGTAAGATTAATGCATTGGCTAAAGTGCAAATTATTAGTTTGACAATTCTTTAGAGCTACTCTTGCAATGGAAAACTAATCAACACTCATAGTGGTATTAAAGTGTCTGAGTCACCATTCTGGCATATGGGATATATCTGTGATTTTCCCTTTGTCCTCATAATATATTACTAATAAACTTTCTGCCTATCTGAGGCATGTGACCTGTGAAAACACAGAAATGCTAACAAAGCTGATTAAGCTCGGCACAATGTCTCTGGTCTGATTGGTCGGCCGCCTCTCTTTGAAAGCTCCCGCGATGACAATGAAAAGCAAAACGAATTGATGAGACAGGCCAGCCTGAGCCCCGGTGGACCAACTATCAAAGCAAATCAGCAGGAGACAAACACAGAGACAAAGTGATGCTAAGCTAATGGTCCAGGAACGCAGGCAGAACTACCAGTGAAAACAGCAGTTTGGAGCGGATGTTTCTGGTGTAAATGAATACATGGTAAGCCAGTGTAACCATTAGCTCCTAATATCCCTCCATGGTTGATTTTTCCTCTCCAGTCAATACAGGAGTAAAAACAGGACGCTAATTGGCCCTGGAAAGCTACTTGCATTCCAACACCAAAATATTAAAGGAGCAGTTCACCCTTAAATAATGACATAATTTTATTTACTTACCCATAACATCTCAAACTCATATAGCTGTCCCACAGGCTGTCGAGCACCAAAATGCACAACAAAATGACTACTGAAGAAATCCATGCACTATATTCCAAGTCTTCTGAAGCCAGGCAATAGCTTCACATTGCAAGTGCAATGCTGTACCAGGTGAGCTACTGTACCGAACAAGTTTGCTACCGAACAAGTTTACTGTACAGAAAAGTTGTACATATGGAGCTAGTTATGTGTATAAATTTACAATAAATGTACAAAAAATATTTTGAGGTCATGACATAGTGTTTGTGCGAGGAACCACGCAAAAATAAGGTTTTATTAAACGCTAATCTGTTCCTGTAATCATACAACGCTATCTCGCGACCAATTCATATGTATTTTACGAGGTGGCTATTTTGTACGAATTCGTACAACCTCACTCGTACGAATTTGTATGATTTGTCTAAACCCCAGTGATAGGTAGGTTTAGGGGTGGGGTCAGGGGTAGGTCATTCGTATGAATTCATACGAATTGGGCAAAAAATCGTACGAGTGAGGTCGTACGAATTCATACGAAATAGCCACCTCGTAAAATACGTACAAATTGCCGTGAGATCGGGTTGTAATCATAATATGTCTGAGAAGACATATGAAGTGACAATGTCTTGTATATGAAACGTTTCCAGAGTTTTGCAAAAATGTAGGTAGGGGCACGTTTATCCACTGAGCCAAGGTTGGTGCTAACAGACAAGTTCCGACAGTTTATAAGAAGATAAAAAGGGCTTTGAAGTTTGAGAACCTAGATCACGTTCCTGTTGGTGTTAAGCTATGTTTTGTGGTCAACACTGCTTAGGATTTGACTGACAGCTGAACAGAAGAACTTCGATGATCGCCAGCAAAACACAATGTGTCTCTGAGGCTAGTGCTGATCGGGTTACACACGGTACATCTTTCTCTCTTCCTCCCTCCCCCCTCTCCTGTTGATGCTCCGGAAAAACTCGGGCCATTTAATCCACAAGCTCTATCGCCTCAGACAGACAGCACCGTTGTTTGGCGAATAAATCTGATATGAAACTCAATCATCAGGCATCTGATAACTCGGAGCGGCGGTCATGCGATCACCTCCATGCTGCTGGAACGATTTTAGTGCTCTTTCATTCATCACGGAGAAATGTATAATGCATCTTGTCGAAAGAATGGCGTTCATGGGAGCAAATTAACTTGAGTGATCTTCGAGGATCTTCGATTGTATGATCTGGAACTCCCTAATTAGTTCCAGAACTTCGACCCTCATAGCATAAAAGAGCTCTCTTCTTCATTACCATCAATGTGGTTATCAAACGCCCTCCCCTGGTGTGCGGGAGGCAGGCCCGTGTCTGATCTTCAAGATCAGATTTTTTGATAATGATTTCATCCATTTTGGAGTCCCGGGGTGTTGTTAATTCAGAGTCGAAACATATAAACACCTCCCAACCCAGATGGTAGACCATTCTGCTTTTGAACCGTTCAATTTGCTGGGTTTTTGTCGTGCCATGGGTAGGAGGGCTGCAGCTGGTGTGGAGCGAGGAAGAGAGGAAGTGCGTATGTGTAACAGACAAAGAGAGTGTCAAAAGGGAAGAGATGGAATGCCGATGTGTGTGTGTAATTTCTAGACCACGTCAGAGCCTGATGGCCCTATGCAGAGATACTGGAGCAGAAAATTATCTCATAGGCCGCATCGCTACCATGGAGGTTTGTTCTGTTCCTCAAAGAAAAACAACAGCGGCAAAGAACGTAATAATAAAAAAAATTACATTTGATGATAAAAGACTCCATCTGTCCATATTGATTTCATTATTTAAAACAGCTTCACAAAGAATTTGCAATGAAACAAAAAACACAATGGAAAAAACAGTCCAGTTTTAAAACATATTCTCTGTATTTTGAACAATTATTATTTACAATTAATCAGAAAAAATATACATTTCAGCTAACGTCCTTTCTGTATGAAAAGGTAATATTTTTTCTGTCAAAGTAAAAAAATAAATTATAATTGTGAGATAAATTTGAAGTTTAAGATTTAAAGTCATATTGTGAGATATACAGTTGCAATTGATATAAAATCATAACTACTAGAAATAATGTCAAATTATCTTTTTCATTCATTCATTCATTCATTCATTCATATAGACTTCCTGTCTACTGTATATAGAAGCCTGTCTCACCTCAGAGTAAAAAATAAAACGTAATTGTACGCTACATTTTAAAATAAGAAGTCAGAATTGTGAGATATAGGCCCGGTTCCACAGACAGGGCTTAGATTCAGCCAGGGTTAGGCCTTAGTTTAATCAGGAGATTTAAGTCGCTTTTATAAATGTGCCTTAGAAAGAAACGTTACTGGTGTGCGTCTCGAGACAAAACAATAGCACTGACATATTTTAAGATATATCAGTGCAAGTTGCTTTCATTTAAAACAGCTCAAACTTGCACTTTAGTCTGGGACTAGGCTTAAACCTCGTCTGTGAAACCGGGGGATAAAGTCGTAATAGAGATAAAGGCACAATTACAAGCAAAAATGTAACATTACCTATTCATTCATTCAGCTGATGTCCTGTCTCTATGGAAGCCAGAGTAAAAAAAATAAAAAAAATAAAAAAATTGTAAATGTGAGATAAAGCTTAAAATAAAAAGTCACAATTGTGTGAAAAATTGGCACAATTGCAAGATTAAATGCCATATTGTGATATCTAAAGTTGCAATTGTGATAAAGTCACAATTACAGTCAATAATGTCAAATTGCCTATTTATTTATTCATTCATTCATTCAGGTTGGGATGTGTCCTCTTGCACATACATATTTAATAAAGTAGGCCCATGCCTGAATAACAGATTTTTTTCAAAAATGTTGTTAGATGTGCTTGGATTTGCACACTTAACAAGTTGATGTTCAACTAGTAATGTATACCTGGCATGCAAACCTCTCACTTTGTTTAAAAAAAGAAATAAAGCAGTTTTTTTCAATACATATAAACTTGCTTGCAAGGAGGTGCACCAGACCCTTTCTGCACCCTGGTTTTGATATTGAATTCAGGATCTCGGCAGAACTCGGTGCTCTCTGTGTGCTGGTGGCAGAAGGGCTTGTGTTGGAATTTGTGATGAAGAGGGGAAGGCTGGGATGTGCTTGGCCCACTGAGCTCCACATTATGGATGTGTCCACGGCTGTGAGGCTGCATGTCTCCGTGACAGCTCTCTCTCTCTCTCTCTCTCTTTCTCTCTCTCTCTGTCCGTCTGCAGCACGCCGTGTTAGATTAGAAAGCCTGTCTGCTTTCTGCTCCGGGACGGCCAATGCATTATGAACACCACAGATCTGACAGAAGAGAAGAGAAGGGTGTTTGTCATATGTAGGGCTGGTTATTCCTTTGCAAGTATAAAGAAGAGCACTCTGCTGTGAGCTCCAAAACACTGCGCCGTTGTAAATACTGCAGACAGAGGGTTTGTCACTCCGGAGTGCCGGAGTCACATTGCCTGAGACTTGGCAATATGCCTCTTGGCTCTGCGGTGACAGCGCCATATATTGTGATGTATTGTTGTAAATGTTTAAATGCATTCGCGTCTAAGCTGGCAGAATTGCGCTGTAATGTAATTCCTTACAAGCTATGGGGAGGAAATAGTTCTGGTGTGAGCGTGCGGTGACGTTTTCGTGAATGTGATCGATTGTATTCCGCTTACAGGTGATTGATGTGCGTGAGCGGGGCCCTGTGTATTACCGTGCATAATTTAGCCTTTTGCTCTGTTGATAGAGTAAGCTTTCAACCGAGCGCGTCTCACAGGAGATGGACGTTATCTGGGCGCCAAGTTTCCGTGGCCGTTTGAAGTCGCCTGTTTACTGTACAAACAGGTGAGTCACAGTTAAAGAACCTGGGCTAAAGCTAACAAGCTTACCGCGACGTGTCACAAAGTGTGAATCTGAATAACTCCTCTAAGAGAGTTTCGAAGCGATGATACGGGTGCCAGGACTCAGCGTACGATGACACTTGTTTACGTGACAAGTTCAAAATCCGCCTTACGAACAGCCACCATGCTTATTTGAATGAAAAATAACTTGTGCCCCCCTAAAATATACCATTTGCATAAAAGCTTTCATTTAGCACAGATGAACACGGGAGGCGAGCGCAGAGCTTGCTGGAGATTAGAGCAGTTAATTTGTCACATTAAGAAGAATTACGTGTGTTTGTGTCACTGAGCAGAAGGAAAGAGAGAGTTTAGTGTGAAGGAAAGAAACGACAGAGAACGAACGGCGTTTGAAATGACGGGCACGGGCAAATAAATAGAAGAATAAATGAACAAACCGAAAACAAACAAATAAATACATTTGAGCCCGCAACAACTAAATGACAAGAGTAACAGTATTAGGAGGGATTTCAGGAACTAATAAATGAGGGTGCTTAATGGTGGCTAAAGAGAAAAACTAATCTAAATGGAGCTTGACTTATGTGGAGGGAAAGAGTGAATTAACTCAGTAAATAAAAAATCTAAAACACTGACCGCATTCACTGTTTTGTGGTCTGATAGGGTTGGATAAAATGTAGCAAATATCACATTTAAACAAACATTTGTTTTTTAACAAAACACGAGAGCCGTGAGAGAACGGCTCGTGGCCGGTCTCGTAACTCTCACAGAGGCGATTCGGACGCATGGAAGGAGGAGCGATGACAGTGAAGGACGAGAGAGGACCAGGCCTGGACTATTTTACATTAAGTTTTGTTTATGTGTCGTCCGTGAGGGGCTACAGCTTTTACTTTCGTTTTGTGTTTGTTTGATTATGATTATTAAAGTGTGAAACGATCTCCGGTATAGTATTAATTTAAATATATATATATATTAATATTACAGTACAAAACTACAAACGCACATTTGTTCATAAATCATTTTAATCAGAACACACACACGCACACACACACACACATATGAATTTATGTATAGTAACTCAGTAAACACACATGTATATATATATATATATATACAGTAACTCGGTATATAACAGTAAACACACGTGTATATACACACACAGTACTTTACTAATCCTCCTAATAAATGCAATACAACTTTAACCAAAAACCCTAAATATTTTTGCTGTCTGTTGCGTGGTCTGTGTGTGTGTGTGTGTGTGTGTGTGTGTTCTGATTAAAATGATTAATGAACAAACACACAACACTGGCGTCCTGCAGAACGGCAGACGTTTGAACAGATGATTGCTCTGACATTGACGGATGTAAGACAAACGTGTTTAATGTTCCAGGTTCAGACAAATCTAGAATGCCCTTATTACAGACTCCAAAGACAGCGCTTGTCTTTTGCAGCAGGCTGTTTATTGAATAGAAAGCACAAATGGATACAGAAATCTTCCTTTTAGTCCTTTGTGTTGAAAAACATTTAAAAGCTTTGCACCAGATAGTAAAATCACCTCCCCCTTTAGCTCTCTGCCCCATAGTGGGTGGAAAAAAGAAACCTTTTTTTTTTGCACCTGATTGGCATTTTCCCTCTTTTCTCCAGCATGGATGAAGGTCAAATAAATAAGACCGCTGTGCAGGGTAGCTTGACATGGCTTGGAGGAGTGTACTTCATTTCAGCCGGACTTGTTGGATAAGGCCTTTGTTACTTTATTTCTGGAACTCTTGCCGCTAAACACAGGGGAGGGACAGCTCATGACAGGAGCAGGGCCTTTGTGATTCTGTGGGCAGAATGACCCACACTTTAACAAGCAACGACTTGTTTTATAGGCCTGAAATCCACAGCACTGTATCAGACGGTCACTCAAGCAAGTTGTGGCCTCCTGCTAAGCAAACACTCACAGGTACATGTATCTGCGCTCCATTAAAACTGTTTAAATCACATTTTGAAGGACCACCTTGGTTATCTTTGGATGTCTGCATGTGCTTAAATGATGCTTCGAATGTCATAATGTTTGTGAGGTATGCCGTAAAGCAGTCGAATTTTGTAGTTCTTTTTGTGCTCGGGTTACTACCCGAACCCAGAAGTTCCGTAGTGCCAGTAAGAGCGATACAGACCCCGTCAGGCTACGGCAGACGTGTCATTCATCCTATTGTAAGTCGATGTACCATCACAAGGGTCTTGGAAATATATTATGAAGGTTGAAAAACTACATGGTGTTGCTTTAAGGGATTATTCAATTGTCAAGAAATTTTTTTATGGCAATGTTACTTTTTTAATGTTCTCAGCATTCTGAAACAAGTACTTACATTTAAAATCCGTTACACGAACATCCAACTAAAACATTTAAGATTTTTTTTTTTTCTATTAACAATGTATAAATGACGTTTGTGCTAATATTTTTAGTTACACCTTACAACTTTGAATGAATATTCTAATAATGTTACTGAAAGAATGTTTGTTCATAACTTTGAGAGATGCCATTTTGAGAATGTTCCCTGATACAGATAGTTGAGTATACTGTACATTTGTGTACATTAGAAGCAAGCGAGTACATATTTGAGACCTGACAGACGGGTAACTCATTTTACAGTACATTAATACTAGAATTTTGCATTAAGATTCAATAAATAGAACCGAGAATAAGAACAGTAATATCCTTTCTTTTTTTCACTGACAGTAAAGAACAAAAATATATCTTTATAACAAACACTAACTTGGTTGTTTGCATAGTCCGAACCTGAATTCAAGTGTCATAAGCTTTTTTGAGAAATATTTATAATAATAATTAATATGCTACATTTATATTTGTATCTAAATATTAATAAATGTATATTAATATATATTTAGTTATTTAATTAATAAATAAATAATTAATATTATTTTTATTTCTTAAATTCCACAAATACAAACTTCTCTCCAAAGGCTACAAGCACCTATGGGAAAATGTGAATTATACTTCAACAGAAGCAGTTAATTTCAACATTTTTGAACGGACTGCATTCATTCCAAAACTTACCGTAATGGTACTGGAATCCACGTGAACCTTACTGCAGGTCAAACAGACATTATGTCTGAACCAAAAACTTGTGTGAAAGGTAGTGTTGTGTCATTCCATTTTGGAAACTCTTATTTGTTATGGTAAACAGTTTTATTTTCCACAGACATCATGCGTTCCCTGCAATGTTCTGCACTGAAGCCTAAAGCCAGACTACAATACGCTACAATATTTTACTCTCTAATTTAGCTGTAAAGACAGATGCTGATACGAAGGTGACGCGCCACCTTGCTTTGCCGATGTGCATTTGTAATTGTGTGAATTGCTGGGGTTTCTCCATTCTAATGTATGACAGTGAAATAATGGGATTGTCTCACCTGTTTTAATGTCCAGAATGCTGAAAACGCGTGTTCAGTGTGTGCCAAGATTGCACTGATCCACCTATCCCTAAAAAAAAAAAAAAAAAAATTATAATACTAATCTACTTTAAAGCTTTTTTTTTTTTTTTTTTTTTACAACATCATCTCACACTGCATATTTTTTATTACTTTCTGTTTGGCCGTGGTTAATGACAGACCAATTTCTTGACACCTTTTTGACCCCGTGTGTCATCTTCCTGTCCAAGGGCGTCTCTGCGTGTGGCGGAACTGTGCGAGAGAGAACGGCTTTTGCGCGTGTGCCAGCAGTGTTATCTGGAACAGCTGGAGGTGTTTGAGAGAGAAGCGTTTTGGCTCGTCCTTGGTTGAGCAGCATATGGCAGCTGGCCCGCACCTGTAAGCCTTGACCTCCGCATTCAGACCCGGTGGACAAACACTTACCACGAAATATAGCACATTAGAGCACTGTGGATTCCAGGCTGGAAACCAAGAGGCTTTAGAGTTCAAACTACAGAAGAAGTGATCCAAGATCTGGACAAATGCTGGGTTCCCCTTACACCATTGTGACCTTGAGCGAAAGGAGACCGGCCCTGTAGTTATCGTAATGTAAGTTGCTGCTATATACTCTCTGGAATACTTGATTCTGATTGGTCAGCCAAGGGCTTTAGTTTTATTATTACTGTAATATTGTTGCAGTGTTCGTCTTATAAGGTTGTTTTGTATGACGTAGGCTAAGAGACTATGTTTTTCTTAGTGGAAGCTCTATGATAATATAATTAAATAAAAAACATTAAACTCATATAAATGTCTACAAATGTATTTATTGAGCAGTTTATGCATTCATAGCACATGTAAAATAATTAGAACATTTTGAAAAGAGGGCATTATGAATTCTAGAGGGAAATCAGATGCACTGAGATTAATTTGTGTCTGTAAAACTCTCTTTAATACTTCTTAAAGTCATATTTTAAGCTGATATGTTGGGATGTTCCACAGTGTTTTCTGTTCAGGAACAGGATTTGAATCCATTTGGTCAGATTTAGCCTAAATTTAAGATTTATGTATTTGAATTGCATATAAATTTCTCATACTTTTGGGTTACATAAACTAATAAAATGAATGTGAGACATATTTGCTATTCTTACATAAATGTAACTGAGAAGAAGCAAGTAAGATTTCTGTAATATACTTATAAACGGAATGTGTTTTAAAAAAAATACATAATAACCATGTTTATTATCAATAAATAATTAGTTTCTAAATAAATCTTTTTTAATAAATGAATACTGCTTGTTCCACAGCTGGTCAAAAAATTTAATTGTTTTCACAATTATATATATATATATTTAAAAAAAGAAAAGCAAAGTCATTACATTAAAGTCCAGTAGTGTTCAGAGTTGTGCTCAGGTCACCAAAAACCAAGCTAGCGGGATAGAAAAAGGGCAAGCGTAGGATTGATGCGATGTATAAAGATATGTGTTTTGTGTTTTGGCAAGCGTTCTTTCGTCAAGTGTGTAACATTCTATTTGTTTCAATTCTTGTGGTGTTGGCGCCAGCCAGCATGCCCCATATGACCCCAATGCCATATTAGCGAGTTTCACAAAAACAAAGCTGTGCTGTGAAGTTCGCAAGCGTCTCTGACCCATGTCAAAGCTGGTTTGTCTTCTTGTAATGGCACAACAAATATGAAACATTCTTATTTAGCTTTTTTCTCTTTTCTTACACACTAAAAACGTAAACAATAAAGACTTGGCTCTCTTCGCCTTCTGGAATGATATATAAGTTCTGCGTCTCTAATGATTCCGGGCGTCTGTGCTATCTCGCCTACTTCAGCAGGCATCTGCCACCAGTCCTCGACACGCGGTTCACAAAGTCGACGGAGGCCGCTTCTGAATATCAATTCATTAAAACACATCACACCATAGCAGACGGCTGTGTAAGATCTATTTCTAGTGAATTAAACTGCTCAGCTCGAAAGTTGTTTGCTCTAATATCATCCTTATGACTCAGTGTGCTAATGCAAAGATTTTTAAAGAAAAGTAAAAAAAAAAAAAGCTGTCAGTTTAATGTTTCATCTGAATATGTGTGATTAAACTGCAACTGACGAAAAGTCTTCTTGTCAATAATGGTAATTACAGTATAGGCCTGCACACTGTAATTACCCTTTACTCTTTTGGGGTTAATTCCTGTAATGTCCTTGATAAGACCTGATGCAGGAAGAGGAAATATACTGACCCTCTGTGAGTGCCCTCTAGCCTGGTCAAAGTGATTACCCACAATGCACCGTCTGGCGCAATCTCTGAGCCATCTGTGTGTGACCAGGGAGTGGCAGTGGCTCCTGTCCAGATGTGACACGATGAAGGGATTGGGGGAGAGACTGAAGGGGATGAGTGGAGGCCGGGTGGGGGCTGAAGGTGCAGGGCGTCAGGACGAACGGGCTGTGGGGATCTGACGGGAGCAGCTGGTCGTTACATGTGTAAAAGTTCAGCTGTAATGCATTAACCCAAGCAGCCGCCCAATCCCTTATACGGACACTCACAGCTAGAGACACCTTGGTACAGGGGTATTATAAATGGGGCATTGTTTTGTACAACACGTGTACATATACAAAAATGCACACAGTCACGATCAGTGTTGTGGAATGTTACTTTTAAAAGCAAAGCTATTCAATATTGCATTACTCCCTGAAAGGGTAACTAATCGCATAGTTACTTTTTTGGAAAGTAATGTGTTACACATTCAGCACTATCTCACGACCAATTCGTACGAGTGAATACGAGGTGGCTAATTTATATGAATTCTTACGACCTTACTTGTATGAATTCGTACGATTTGTCTAAACCCCAGTGATGGGTAGGTTTAAGGGGCGGGGTCAGGGGTAGGTCATTTGTATGAATTCATACGAATTGGGAAACTCGTAAAATATGCACGATTTAGCAAAAATCGTACGAATTCGTACGAATTAGCCACCTCGTAAAATACGTACGAATTGCCGTGAGATTGGGTTGGTAACATTACATTTGTTTTACTTTTTCTCACTTGGGCTGGGCTTGTTTTTTTAATGACAAAAAGTTCTATTTTTGGCAAATGTAAAGACCCTTTCACATCAAAAAGTGAAATGAATAAGGAAATGCAAATTCATGCCTGTACAGTAGAGGGCCATTCTGGATTGCAGAAGAATAGGATGCAGGAGAAGTTCTTACATCAGCAATAAGAACAAAAACATGAAAGGCAAATGTGATATTTAACTAAAGTCATTTGGTTGAATTGGATCATTGAACGTCAGTAGCAAAAAAAAAGGTTAATAAAGTGAGCTTAAAGTGTAAGTTCGGTATTTTACACTTAAAGCCCTGTTTACAGATCGTTTCTGATGAAATAGAACGGTTAAGATTAAAATTTGGACACATGCTGCTGTCCCGAGAATTTTAGGTTTCTTTCGCTTTCCCCAAAACCTCTAGAATCCTTCATAAAACACATTAAACTTTCGTTTACAAAGACGTGAAACTCACCGAGTGGTCAGGGGTGTTCACTGATATGCTCACACAAAAATCGCTGCAAAAGATGCTTTCCAACAGGTGTTTTACCATTCGTTGTAAAACTGTGGATCTATTTTTCCAAACGTCTCACACCCGTACATTCTTCCGTTGAGAGCTTGAATAATAGACACTCCAGCCCAGTTGGTGGCGATAATGCACCTTTGCCAATTGCAAGCAAACCGCTGGCATTTCATTGAATACACAGAAGAAGCAGAAGAAGAAGCGGCGGAGTAATACCGTACCTCACACAGCACATTCAATACAAGTCAATGGAGTTGGACAAAAACTTCGATAAAACCTGTTGGAAAGCATCTTTTGCAGCGATTTTTGTGTGAGCATATCAGTGAACACCCCTGACCACTCGGTGAGTTTCACGTCTTTGTAAACGAAAGTTGAATGCATTTTAGGAAGGATTGTTCCAGTGCCCATAGGCTGCCATTGTGTAGGTGGGGGGGGGGAAGCGAAATAAACCTAAAATTCTCGGGACAGCAGCATGTGTCCAAATTTTAATCTTAACCGTTCTATTTCATCAGAAACGATCTGTAAACAGGGCTTTAAGTGTAAAATACCGAACTTGTCCTTTAAATACATAAAGTATATTTGTGTTATTTATCATTTAATTATTGCAGGTTTTGTATTTATCATTACATTTGTGTGCACTTTTTTCAGACATTATAACAAATTCCATGGTCGCCTGTTTCTAGAGTTTTCTCTTTTCATCTCAGCCAGTTCCAGAGAACTGAGAGTCGATCGACAGTGACACACCTGACTAGACTTATAGAAAAGGCATCTGTGTCGTTGTGTTATAGTTTGACAGTGAGACTTCTCAGGTGAATCTAATGGGCCATATCTAATAGCCAAGTGAACAAAGAGATGAAGAGTTTATTACGCTAACAGCATTATGTGTATATCTGGGCAAAGCATGACTGTAAATCAGCTCCAGTGGTTTTACTATCTCACAGTGACACTTTAAATTCACAATGACAAACACCTCAAATATGTGCCTTAATATTCTCTGCCTCCCTCTGGAAGTCTTCATGCCATCTCTCGCCTGTCTAAATATACTCAAGACAAATGCCTCCAATAAAAGCAAGTTTTACAACAGTTAGCATAGCTCCTCTTAAAGTTTGGAGGTTCTTAAAAAAATGATCAGCTAAACTTTAATATACGTCAAGTTTTTGAAGGCAAGAAGCCACGAAACATGGCTTTCAGCAACGAAGCTTGCATATAAAGCTAAGAGACAGCCGGGATCAGAGCAGGCGGTGTAAAAGTGATGCTATTTGAGCCCGTTTTTTATGATTCTGTACTTTGTGATTTATAGCAGAGCTCTTCCTCATAAGTGTTGAGTGTGTAATGTCAGTGAGATATATTGTTGGCGGAGTGAGAAAGTTTTTCTCAGGTTGTTGGGATTTTATATCTTTCCCATTTTGATGGACGATTATAGAAAAAGGCAGCAGGTTGCGCCATAAATCAGGGCTCAGTCAATGAGCGGAGCAGGTCCGCCGTTTATGTTTACTAATTCTCCAGGTGATGTCGTAAAGAAGGAACGTTCAATGTCATCAGGGACTATAAAATGGCAAAGGAGAAGACCACTGTTTGTCTCTCTCTCTCTCTATCTCTCTCCTCCACCCACTCCTCCTCCTGGTGAGATTGGTGCTGCATATCTAATAACGGCCATGAGTAGAAACTTCTTACATGCTGCTTTTTATTAACCTGTAACTCCCGTCCTTGCTTATTCATACTGATGAATACACAAGTTTTATAAGCTTTCTGCTTTTTTTTTTCTCGTTTCATATTCTACTATGAAACCGTTTAAGGTGCTGGATGTTATACAAATATGTTGTGCCATGCTACATCAATGCAATATAAATTCATTTTTACTTCAATAAGAAAAACAAGCATAAACCACAAACAAAGAACATTACGAGGTTTTTTTTTTTTTTTTTTTTTTACATGGTACCAAGGTAATACCATGGTTTTTTTTAGGAATGTACTATGACATTATTTAAAGGAATAGTTCACCCAAAAATATAAATTATGTCATTAATTATTCACGGATGTGGAACAACACAAGGGTAAGACCTTTGTTCATCTTCAGAACACAAATGAAGATATTTCTGTCCCTCCATTGGGAGCAATGCAAGTTACACATTCAAGGTCCAGAACGACAGGAAAGACATCATCAAAGTAATCCATGTGACTCCAGTGGTTTAACCTTAATTTTATGAAGCAATGGAAGTGCTTTGTTTGTGAAAAAAAAAAAAAACATAATTTACCTCTATATTTACAAAATAATATTATCCAAAGCGCGATCACGGAACTACGTCAGCGCTCGAGTCAACACAACACGCATGCTTCGTGTTGCTCCTCCTACTGGATCACAGGTAAATATTTTTGTAAATAAAGCTTCATAAAATTGTGGTTAAAAATAAATAAGCACACTACAATACACTCTAATTTCTAAAGTAAAAATATTACCAAGATTTGAACTAAATATTTCACCTTAAAAAAGAGCAAATATGAATACATTTGTTTTATTAATTTGATTCTAATTTAATGAATGAATTGAACTTATAACACTTCATATGGGAGAGACAATCAGTGCCTCAGCTCATTCATCCATGTGATATACATATATTAAAAAAAGAGTTTTGTTGCTTTAGAACAATTAGTAGCTAAATTAGAAATTGAGCTACTGTCAGGCTACTTAATGAATATTACATAAACCTTAGTTCTTCCTGCTGTGATTCTATAATGTGAAATGTAAAATGTGGAATGCCACGTGAATGAGGATTAATTATCCGTATTTTACATATTGCCCTCGTAGATCAGTATTTGATTAGCGCTTCAGTGATCCTGTACAATAAGGTTGCACACATTTAGCATCAATTAGCATCTTCGCATGGGCCCCGACAGCATGGGTTAACTGCTCATCTTCTCATAATTAGCTCTCTCTTGTTATGAGAAGTCTCCATAGAGCTTATCATAAGCACATGGCTCATACTAAACTCTACATGCAAATTGTTCCTATGATTATACACTATATGAGATTAAATGACATATGGGAAAAAAGGGAGGAAATGCTATCGCAAGTTGTTCAGCTATCATCTTGTAAATAAAAATAGTCGTCATCCGGGTACTCCATGAATACATGTGCGGGTCCTAACGCTCCAGTATAGTGATGGGAACACTATACTGTAAAAGCATTGTCCTTCGGAGGAGATGTTAAACCGAGGTCCTGACTCTCTGTGGTCATTAAAAATCCCATGGCACTTCTCGTAAAGAGTAGGGGTGTAACCCCAGTGTCCTGTCCAAATTCCCTCCATTGGCCCCTATCAATCATGGCCTCCTAATAATTCCCATCCACTGAATTGGCTCTATCACTCTGTCTCCTTTTCACTTATAGCCAGTGTGTGGTGAGCGCACTGGCGCCGTTGTACTGTGGCTGCGGTCACATCATCCAGGTGGATGCTGCACACTGGTGGTGGTTAAGGAGAAACCCACTGATATGATTGGAATGCTCTTTGGGTGTAAAGTATAGTAAATTCATTAATTCATTCAATGCATTTAATTGCACGACTTGCTATTGTTAAGACATGTCTGTGCGCTTGTGTAGGAGTTTGTGTGAGCGTGTTTGTTTTCAGTCATTTTGAATTATGTTATCGAGGGCACTTGAAAACAAGGCAATCAGCTCGGTCTTCTAAACGGAAAGAGAATCGTTTATCACAACACCATGTGATCGACATCCAGTGTGTTTTTACGGCGTCGATATGCATATTAGTTTTAGGAATAAGTATCATTTGTTCTTGGGTTGTCTTCATGCTTTCAATAAAAAGATGTGTGTGAGACAGCTAATTCAGAAGCGGACATGCGTTTCTTTTGTGGACATTCATTATGGCCGTGCTGCATGAGATGGATTCACTTTAAACGGCTCCCTGTCAATTAAGTCTCAACAGACCAGTCACTGTTCTGTTTCATGATGCCTAGCTGGACTCTCTCTTATGTATAAGGTGTGTTTTAGCATATTTTCCATAATGCATAGAGGCACTGAATCATTATACCACAAAAATATATCATATCACAAAAATATAGCCTTATACACTGATATAATTGCATTGTCACATAGAAAAGTACTTTGAAAGGTGATTTTACACAAAATATCAATATCTAAACTAGCAATATTTTCGCATCTTAGTGAATTGGAGAGACCAGGGAGTGTTGTAACATCATCAGAAAGAGGTGACAGTAAAGGGAAAATATAAAATATAAAAGATTTACAGGACAAAACTAATTTTGAGGTATAAAAGTACAAATGTATGTCTGTTTTATGATTTGATTTTAATAATCTACCCAGACCTCAATATTGTCACTATGATGTCATGTATTGTCTGCACCTGTTCTCGTTAGTCCCTGATTAGTTTACCATCCTCCACTTGTGTGCCTGTTTAGCTCCCTCCTCACTCTGTGTATTTATACTCCCCGTTCTGTTCATCCTTTGTTAGTTATTGAATGTGGTCACGTATGTGTTACTCACCAGTAAGCTTTGATGTTATTTGGATCCTGCATCCTCCTTCCAAGGCAAGTTTGTGACAGAATAACTGACCCCCTAAGCGAGTATTTAATTACAAGAAGATGGACTCACCCGCACTGCACCTCCTTCTTCGCCCAGAGAACCGACGGTGGCTGGGGTATCTAGCCATGATGCTCCAGAATGGTGAACTCTCTCTCACCATTCGAGAGCCCGAGGCATCCACGGAGAAGATCAAAGCGCCGAAACTTGGGCAGGCGGATCTGTACATCGCAGAGCCAGGAGCGGACATAGACCTAATAGACCTGTGGTTGGCGGAACCTATTCCCACCCAAGTCCCCACCCAAGTCCCCACCCTCGTATCATCAGTTTCTTCACCGGTTCTGCCCGGAGACCTTCTTCTGCCCTCTTCCTACTCCACCATCCTAAGCCCATCACTGGTTTCGGCCAGTCCCTTGGGTCTGTCGGCACCACTAGTGTCATCAAGCTCCTTGGCTCTGCCACCGTCGCTAGCTCCGTGCGGCTCACCTGCCTTGCCTTGGGCCTCTCCAACACCAGTGTGGCGTAAAGGAGAGTCCCCGGCTACGCATCGGCCCTCCGGGCCCACGTCTCCATCTCAACATGTCACTTGCACCTTGCCTCACCACTCCCTCGCCATCGCCGTGGCCCGGCTGCCCGGAGACTCCGCTGGGACTCCAGGTTGGTCTGGTTCCATCAGGACTCCAGGTTGGCCTTCAGCGGTCTGCTGATACAGACTTCCGGGGTTTCGGGCGAGGCCTACACCCTGCACCCTTATGTCATCATCGAACTCCTCCCTTCCTCTGGCTTCCCCGTCACCTTCCGGGGCCCACATCGTCGCCCCGGTCAGCCGGATCCCCGTCAAGGCCTCAGTCCCGTGAGTCAGCGGCTGGGCTCCAGGCTCCCATCGCTTCAGAGTCGCCCCGGTCCGTCAGCCTCTCTACTACGCCGGTTCCTACCTTCACCACGGTTCCGCCTCCGTTGTCCGGACCCTGGATTCTGATTCTGCCTAACCCGTCACGCAGGTATCCACCCTGGCTCCTCCCACCTTCAGCTGCACCATGGTCCACCATTCCACCGACTCCTCAATGTCATCACCATCCATCACCAGCTCCACACCCTCCACCTAAGCCTCCTCCTCATCTCCACACCCTCTTCTCTGTCGTCATCATGGCGCGAGGACACGCCTACCCGAGGGGGTATGATGTCACCCTGATTAGTTTACCATCCTCCACTTGTGCCTGTTTAGCTCCCTCCTCACTCTGTGTATTTATACTCCCCGTTCTGTTCATCCTTTGTCAGTTATTGAATGTGGTCACGCTGCATGTGGTACTCACCAGTAAACTTTAATGTTATTTGGATCCTACATCATTTGTCTTCCTTCAACAGCAAGTTTGTGACAAATATGAGTCCTTGTTAGGAGATGATGTTTCGCCTCACCTGTGCACGTTTACTGTGTAAATCAAATTTACTTGGTCAAAAGTATAATGTAAAGGTATAGTGGAGGATTTTCCCGAATTTTAGAAAAGAACCGCCCTCTCCACTTTTTGAAAAAAATGCACATGCGCAACACTCTATCTGCTCCCGAGAGGGAACGCCTATTAAACGTGTGTACGAGAGAGCATGCACGAGCCTAGTTCCCTATGTCATACAATTCGTAGACACTTTTTCTCTTGCGACCCTCAGACATTTTGAAAAAACCCGATGAGAACGGCGAGCTTCAATGAATGGCTGAAACCTTAGCTCACCACACACATACACCTGAAAGTGCGCATGCGCAGAAAGCGAAAACTACCTAGGGACGAGCACGTACGACGGCCTTACGTAAACATATCACCAGAATGATTGACAACTAGGAGGACCAATAGTCTTGATGATCCACCTGGAAAAATAAAATCCTCCACTATACCTTTAACATGTATACCATTTAATTAATAATCAAGGTAACACTTTACAATAAGGTTCATTAGTTAACTTTGGTTAACTACATTAGTTAGCATGAACTAATAATGAACTGCACTTACACAGCATTTATTAATCTTTGTTATTGTTAACTTCAACATTTACTAATACTTTATTAATATCTTGTTAACATTAATGCACAGTGAACTAGCATGAACAAACAATGAACAGCTGTATTTTTTTTTTTTTTTTTTACTAACGTTAACAAAGATTAAAAAATACAGTTAACAAATGTATTGTTCATGGTTAGTTCATGTTAGTTAATATATTAACTAATGTTAACTACTGAACCTTATTGTAAAGTGTTACTTAATTATTATTTTTTTTAATAAAATGGTATATAATTTGATGCTAAGTGATACTTTTGACCAAGTAAATTTGATTTATGCCAAAACATTATGGCCAGTCACAGGTAAAGTGAATATTGTTAATCATCTCCTAACATATTGAGGTCAGGGTAGATTATTTCAGGGGTTCTCAAACTTGGGCAAACTTGGATCCCACCCCCACCTTTGAGGACTTTGCCCTCTCATTTCAGAATGGCACACGTCACTGCTTCAGGGGTCTTGTTGAGTCCATACCTCGGTGGGTCGCGCTATTTTGGCAGCATGCGGAGGACCAACACCATATTAGGCAGGTGGTCATAAGGATTTGGCTCAATGGTGTTTAAATAAAGCATAAAACATCTGTCTCTTACAGCCCATTTAGTAAACTTATTGTATTCTAAACTTATTTCCACCTTTTATGGATGAACTACATTTCTAAACAACTTACATTTGTGAGTTTAAAAAAACACTCTCCTAACAATTTAGCTCCAGCATACATACAGTTTCAGTAATGTCTCGGGGTCACTGTGATCTCTGTTCTAAGGTCAGCACACAGTCAGATCAGAGCCGGTGACCACAGCTCTCAGACCAGTCCCTTGTCATAAAGTAATAAATCAGTTGTGCTGAAATGCTTCCACGCTTTCATTTCATTCTGTCAACACGGCCGCAAAAGTCTGTGAAAGGGTTGCAGAGTTTCGCATTGATCTCCTGCCAGAGCTCTCGTCCACCATGACTAGGCGGCTTTTAGGAAAGATGTCGTGAAGAGCTCAGTCTCAAATCCGAAATGTCTGGGAGTGCTTGAGCACAGAAAACTCTGTCTGTAAGGCAGGTCTCATTATTTGTGAACTAGTGTTTAGATTTGCCCTGGAGATTTGTTCACTTACTGCAACTGAAAGACACTGTTTTCCAGATAGAGTGCCGGTGTGCGTCAGCCAATTTTTTAGAGGCCTTCTGAAGCTATCGAGCCTTGCTTTCTCTCTCATACGACTTTAAGAAAGCACATACATGTCAAACATGATCTCATTAGTATTTATAATAAATAGTTGTGCAGGGCTTGACAGTAACACCCGCCAACTCGCCAAGCGGGTGGATTTCAGCAGTGGCGTGTCACTTTGGAGGGCTGAATTTTATATATAAAATGGACATTTTTCAATTGGTCTTTTAAAAAGGCAGTGTTATCCAAAATATAGATTTTTCAGTACATATCGATATGCCTACTGAAATATCTGAAATGCTTTCAATACTCATTTTCAGCATAATAGACATGATACCAGCTGCGCTTTCTCGCTCTCTCGTCTCTCCGACAGTGAGTTGAAACACAAACTTGCCTCCCCTCACTCTCTCATTTTATTTGTTCCGGATGAATATTGTTGTTGTTAGTGGGATTGCAGGTATTGTGCATAATTTTACACCCTAAGTGCGTGCACATAAAGCCCCCTCTCATTACTATTGAGTTCTTTTTCGCTGCTTATTGCGCTTAAATGGTCAAATACACACAATTAAAAAAACGAATGTCAAAATGCCGGTCTTGGCGAGTTTTCACATAAACACAGTCAGTTATGTTTTAAGTGAACTTAAACAGTTGAGAAAGAAAACGCATGTGTAACAGTATAATGGATCCATGAGTCAGGTCTTAAAGTGACAGCAGCCTAATATAGGCTACCTGCTGCCAAATTATAATATAATATTAAAACATATATATATATATGGCAGTTTTTTCCCATGGTCTCAAAGTCAAAATTGTGGCCAGTGAAAATGTTGAGTGGCTAATAACTTTGGAAAACCACTAGCCACAGTGGCTGGTGAGCAACAAAGTTCATGTCAAGACTCGGGCTGTAACATAACATCTAGCATAATGTACAAAACTTTACAATATGTCTATTTAGGTTCAAAAAATATGTAGCCTACATTTTATTGCATTTTCATTGACACTGTGTGTCAGTGTCTATTCAAACGTACATGAATATGAATATGATTGTTCAGTACACAGTATATATAAAAGTACCCTGGTACCATCTGATGGAAACAGAATACATTGCAGTGTATTTGAACATGATAAGCATGCAGAACAATGGTATGTGTCAAAGGTTTTACCAATTAATGGTCAATTCCATAAATACCATCGTAGGTTTACCCTGGTTTGATGGTAAAATGGTAATCATATTCATGGTAATATGATTACCATATTCATACACTAGTGTTCAGAATTGATACTTTTATTCAGCAAGGATGCATTAAGTAAATGACAGTAAAACATTTATAATGTTACAAAAGGTTTCTATTTCAAATACATAAATGCTGTTCTTTTGAACTTTCTATTCATCAAAGAATCCTGATGAAAAAAAAAGAATAAAAAAATATTAAGCAGCACAACTGTTTTTAATATTTAAATTTAAATTTCAGCAACAAATCATCATATTAGAATGTTTTCTGAAGGATCATATGACAGACTGGAGTAATGATGCTGAAAATTCAGCTTTGCACCACAAGAGTAAATTGAATTCTAAATTATATTCAAATAGAAAACAGCTATTTTAAATTGTAATAATATTTCATAATATTACTGTTTTACCCCAAACTTTGGAATTTTTGAAGTGTATATTATAATTTATAATCGTGATAATCATATCAAAGTTCCCTGTGCCAGCATTACTGTTTCATACTGCAACCAAAATGCAATTTTTTTTTTTGTAAGTCACAGAAGCAGATATCAGCAAACATGCAAGATAACGTCTTCCATCTTCATTCTGTCAAATTATTGCTGCTTTTGTTATGCTACAATGTACACTTATTCACCTCTGCGGGTGGTTTCCAAGGTGATCTATCATGCATTCCGTAAATTGTCCTGTGTCTGTGAACTTCTGCTGCTTTCTGTACTCATTATTCTCAGTGTTTTCAAAACAACCGGTTAACGAAGATTTTTTTATATATTTGTGATAAAGATTAAATATAGAAAGATAATTATTATGGAAAATACGTTGTGTTAACCTTTACCGTTCTTCAAAAGTGGCATCAAGCCACTAGAAAAGTACAGAAACCAGTCAGAATAATGAGAGTTGCTTTATCACATGTCAGACGGTTTGTTATGTAAATATCTTCTTGTGACCTACATGTCTTTAAAGCTTATATTTTAAGCGTGGCTCGGGCTATGCTAGCAGTGGGGTTTTTCCCTCCAATTGCAGAGGAAACTTCAAACAAACATCTCGACTGTTTCTCTCTCTCTTCCCATCAGCCGCAGCACTCATTTCCTCTGAGCAAAACACAGCTAAATATTTTGTCTCCAAAAAAGCAAATTTACATACTGTTTTGGAGGTAATGGAGCAAAAAGCTTGACGCGCTCACACGCAGACAGTGACTGAAATGAACTATTAGCCGTTTTCTGTCGACGTGGCCATAGCTCATTTGCGGCGCATTGCATAATTGTGTTTCATGCCCTTTTTTTTTGCAGGAGGGTGGGGGTTTTATTGAACACTTTGATGAGGAAATGCTATATATGCAGAAAGGGAGTTTGAGGACTCAAAGGTGGGAGGACAGAGGCAAAGAGGGCTGAAAAGAGGAAAATAAACTCAGGCTTACGCTAGTGCATTTATGTGGGTTTGGCAAACTAATTGAATGTACTTTCGTTTTGTGATTGAGGGTTTTATGATCTAGAGGCAAAGCGGAGTCTGCCAGTGCAGTTCTGGCTCCAGAGACTCAGTCTAATCAAAATGGGTTTGGTGGCATAGCCCTTCAGCACCGTGATATCTCAACAGACACTCGTGGGTTTAAGCCATCTGCCCTCAATAATACACCCACCACACGCGAGCTAAAGCTCAGTGACTATACCGCATTACTGCTCACCAACACCCGCTTTAGAGTTTAAAGGCACAGAAAAGTCTCCAAACCCCAACAGACCGGCAGAGCTTTTGATATAAAAGGGAAGCCTTGAAATTGAAATGCAAGGGGATAGAGGATTGTATTGCGAAAAAAGCTTTGTCAACATGAGCAAAGTTACACACCAATTCTTTGATGAGCCGTCTAGGTAAGAAACTAAGGAAAGTATCCTAATCGCGTTTAAGACAACAAGATTTTGTGATGTACTGTTAAGGTCTTCTGAGGAGCTTTGGTCTCCATGTTATGCATTGGAAGAATAAAAGAGCAGCTGACATGAAGTACTTTTGGGAAGTCCTGAATGTGACATGCTGTACTCCATCTAAAACTATTTTAAACAGCACATTGATCATTGATGACGACTATACATGAAGCTTTAATTATCTAATTTAAATTAAAAGATTACATGGAATATTTATGCTTTAGTTAAACAAAAAGTGATTCAAATGGTTGGGAAAAAAAGAAATGGTGACCAGTTACAGTACTGTAAATCTTCGTCAAATAAAATTATATTAAAGAGGACCTATTATGCCCTTTTACAATGTCTTGATTTTGTTTTTGTGGGTCTACTAGATGCTTGAATGTTATTTTTCACGTATTTTACATTATTGCAGATTCTTATCATTATTATTATCTCTTCCCATTCTGTCAGTAACTCTCTGGAGTGCTTTTCCCATACAACGACTCGCTGCTTAACTACCATGATGCATCGTTGAAGAAATGCCTCTGTTTCCCAACCGTATAGTCGTAAATGTGCCGTTCAAATGCAGGTGGTGGAGTAAAAGCTTATTTTAATTAATCCATTTGAGATCAAATTAATGCCAGATTTTTTTTTCTATAAATTACGGACATGGCGTCCCTCAGATATTTTATTTCCAGACTCAATCTTCTTACATACTAGAGCACGTATGCACATGCGCACTCTTCAAAAACAATTTATTGGAAAAAAAAATATTGACTAACTAAAAGACGTAAATTACATTTGTATATATTGGAAATAAAACATTCAGATTGTACTGGATGTCAGCTTGCTTATTTTGCTCAAGATAGGGATTTATTTTCAGTCCAAACTCTGCTTCTAACCACAGGTCGAGAGCTGTCCCACACAACTTTGCGAAGCTGTTTGCAAATGTTCGTTGGAACTATGGTTTCGGGAAACATCAACTTGAATGCTGATAACGACGGAACTTGTGACCATAGTTGGCTAACAATGCTTTTGGGAAACGCACCCCTAGTTCTAGTCTGGAACAGTCCGAAAAGTGCTCTGATTGATCAGCTGCTTCAAGCATGTTTTGCTTACCGCGAGTACTAACACATTACTAACGCAACTCAACCAGGCCTTTACCTTTTTTTTTTTCTTTGCATTTTTAAAGAATTATTTAAATGAGGAATATGTTCCTGGAAACTCAAGACTACAACTGAGGCGTTTCAGGGAGTTCAGAAACAGTGATTACTCATTTAGAGAATAACTCCCGTTAGTAGACTTTGTGCTTCGTATCATTGCAGACCTTTTTTAATGCTCAAACAGCAACATTACTCACTAAAGAAAGCGCAAAATGTAAATAAATAAAACAAGAAAATGAAATGTTGTTGGACTTTTATGAGATTATGAGTTATGGACATTATGGTTTTAATTATGAACTATACAAATTGTTTTGGATGAGCATCTGTGCGGGTTTTATTTTATTTTATTTTGATGACTTTTATTTTGGTATCATGCACCTGTATTCTGGGATGAAACTGGTGGGCAGAGCAGGTGTAGAGCTTTTTGATCTGCATGATTCAAATGCACACAGAGATGTTTTTGTGTGAGTACAGCAAATTACTGTGTATCCAAAGTATATCCACAAGTACACATATATTTAGGTACATTCATAGGGTGGAGCGAATGCCAGACTATAAATGAACATGATACAGGCCATTGTGTGTATGTGATTTCAAAATTGCAGCATTACATCTCTGATTACCTCTTTATACAGCAGAGATCACAGCCGGAGTAAGATCCTCGAGTCTGTTGTGAGTTTTACTCCTCCTTCTCTCTCAGCGGTATAGTGAGTCTGTACTGTTACCATTGTTCCTGAGCCATGCCCATCACCTTCTGTCGTCTCTTTCTCAAGCGCCAGATGTTCTGTCCTGGAGACCTGCCCCATTGTGCTGGCACAGCAGGAGCTGATGAGAAACTCTTTGTGTGTGACCATACTCACTTGAAAAGTTAAATTGGACACATTTTCTTAATGTACAGAAGTTTTTCCACCTTCAACAACAAAAAAGTGTGAATTTACAGTCAGTAATACAGTCATATCAACAGTTGAACAACCATAGCACACAGTATTTCAATGACCTGCATTTTAATCACAAACCTTTCAGGGCAAGTTATAGGCTCACATTTTAATAATATAATTCATGTTTACTAGAACTTGTTTTTAAAGAATTGGATTAATTTAAACACACATTAAATAATTTAGACATCAATAATTAAGCAAGAACTATAATGCTTTTAAAATATAGGCCTGTTTAATTTTAGTGATATGCTCCTCTGTAAGTTATTTTTCTAAAGAACAAACTATGGACATTGAATGACGTAAGTAACATTACTGTAACATGTTGCATAAACTGCTTAGACTAGCCTTATAAGTTAGTCATATTTTTCTTGAAGACTGATCATTACTGTTTGTATGTCAGTTACATTAAAATAATGATCTAATTTTATCAGAAAAGTAAGACTGATTACTCAATTGGCTAACTGCTAGTAGTCAAACTATCTGGACGTGTCTTTCGCAAGCTGTTTGATTGATGTCTTTTTGCGGGTCAAACACTGGCTAGGCGACTACTGTACATGATGAGAAATTGTATATTTCAATAGGCTGAGTTATAGTGTATCTTTCAACATACCTTTTCATGTTGATTCATGTTTATGTTGTGCTAGTGCTAGTAAAGCAGAAGAGATTCACTCACGCTGCGTGCTGCCATTTGAACTGAAACGATATTGTTTGAATTTGTAATTTTATACATAAAAATATATAAATAAATTTGAATCTTTCATCACAAATAACACACAAAAAACGGCGCATTGTGGCTTCCAGATCAAAATGATAGTGCATCACACTTTTTCGCTGTTGCCTGATTTGCATAATTCCTTGGTGACTCGGATGCTGAAACGGCAAACAGCGAGTGCAAATAAACGGCGCTATCGGTGGGCGCAAATCGTTATTAGTAAATTCCTACATTTCACAGTCCGGGTGGCACACATTCATAGACATGGACACAAGTTCAAAAACAAATCATCTCATGCACCAGAGGACACATGCAATTCCATTACATGCAGATATACTGGCAAAGGATGTGCACAAGTGAACACACAGTCTCCATCCCTCCCTCTCTGTCACACTCGCACACACACTAATGCTTTGATGAGTTAAATCCTTTGCTGCTGCAGTCCCTGAGGAAGAAAGTGGAAGTGTGTGTCCTAAATGATTGGCCTATTTGTGCAGAAAAACAGATTCTTTCATTTGCCTAACTCTTTCACGGTGCTTTGTTGTTGTGTCAGCTTTAATTTGGATCTGTAAACAGGTTAACTCTGTCTCTGCCTCTTTCTTACCATTGAGTATGCCACACCACCTAATTAAGTTCTAAATGGTCAAAGCTAGACTTTCTCCATTTTATGAACGGTAATTAACCTTTAACATTTGAGCTCTCTCTCTCTCTCTCTCTCTCTCTCTCTCTCTCTCTCTCTCTCTCATGTTCATTGAAGAATGTACTGAATGACTGTGATGTGTATTGCACTGACATCACTGAAAACTGTAAAATACACCAAAAGTGTAGAAGTGGTTAATGTGAATCATGCACTTATATTCCAAATGAGCTTAAAGTCATTTGATTCATTTGTGTGCAAAACCCCCCCCCCAAATTTCAGTCTAGCTGGAAGAATAATTAATGGAATTGTTATGGAATTATTAGGAAACCTGGAATCTCTTCTGTATCAGTCTTCCAAAATAAATGTTCTGGGCCTATAAGTGGATTTTGTATCCTCACCTACCATTTCTTCCCTCTGGCCCTTCACACATCACAAATCACACATTTTCAGAGAAAAAAAAAACAACAACACACAAACAACACTACAACTTTTTACACACTAACACACCCAGACGTATAGGATGAGTTGTCGGACAGACGGCTTTTGGTTCTTCTATTCAGTCTGAAGACAGCGACAGCTTGATGGAGAACCTGCTTTTTTGATGCATGACCACACTTTCATAAATGACTTCTGTCAGAAAGGGTTCGGGCAAATGTCATCTGCACCAGACCAGGATGAAGAGTGTCTTTCTCAGGTTGCCAGATTGACGGACAGACTTTTTGGCACTTGCTGGTAAAATTAGCATAGGTTGTGCATCTGTGTAGAACAAAAACAGTGGGCGTGCAAAACAAAGAGAAACAGAGGATGACAGCTGCCATTACTTTACATAACTTTTAATGCAGGCTTGACAGGAAATGGGTTTCGCAACACAAATATTTGAGCATAAAATCTGAGAATAAATGTTGTCACATAAACACTGATTTCATCATGACTCAAGATTGCACTACAATTATATTTCTGTCATGACAACTCTCGGGGTGATTGGCATGGTAATGGATATGACAATATTTTAATGCTAATATGTTTGGTCTTGGCAGAATAGATCTGATACACTGCTGTTGTTTCAGCTGCAAAGAAAGTACAACTTGTTACTTCCAATACCTGATCTCACGGGAAAATGTACATATTTTACGAATTGCCCAATTCTTATGAATTCATACGAATGACCTACCCCTGACCCCGCCCCTAAACCTACCCATCACGTGGGTTTAGACAAATCGTACAAATTCGTATGAGTGAGGTTGTACGAATTCGTACGAATTGGTCGTGAGATAGTGTTGGCAAGTAAGATATGCTGCTGCTGTACAACATTGTGCATGAATTACCCTTAGCAGATCTGGACAGGTGGCGATAGGGAAAGTGGAGTATATCTGAAAGCGCGCTGCAAACTGCTGCAACAAAAGCTGACCAAAAATTGGAAAGTTGAGCAGCATGTTCATTGGCTGCTGATACAGCAGGAACCAATCAGCTGAGCCCAATCCAATAGAGAATGATGTGATTGCAAGCAGATTGAGTTAAGGACCCATCAGCCTACATCTAGAGGTTCATGACAGAACTTTGTATTAACATTGTATTTACGTCTATATTTAAATTATATATTTAAAAGTTTAGAAACAACTTAAATCAATACTCAAAAATCATATATTCTCATTGGTCTTAGAAACAAGTAATTTGTGTCAAGCCGTAGCCTTGTGCGCAGCGCTTTAGGCAACACGAGTTTGAATCCCAGCTTGTGGTCCTTTCCGTATTTCACTCTCTCCTTTCCAATTGTTAATATTCGCAATCAACTGCTTTCATAATGTGACATATTTCAAAGTGAATCAGGATTTTCAAAAAAAAAAAAAAAAAAAATTGTAGGGTAAGAATACCAAGGAGGACTATAATACCTGGAAAAAGCAATCCATTGGCATTTCCATACATTCCTGAAAGTAAATAGTACAATCATGTTGACAATAATTCACTGTTCAGTTGCCACATTTTTCAAAAACTCTTTGCTTTAAAAGAAAACAAACAAGTAATAAAAGTAATTTAAGAATATATATATATATATATATATATATATATATATATATATATATATTATTTGTCCAGTTTATAAGTTCAGTCTCAGAATTTGCTTAAAAATAAATAAAATACCAGAGATAAAAAAGAAAAGAAAAAGAAAACAGGAGACAGCTATTACCCTACCCTGGAGACTTACCTTGATACCGTAAAATAATTCACCCCCCAGACTACACAGAGTGTTTTAAAGAGATTAAATTTTTTTGCTACTTTTAGTATGACAAGTCTATTTTTCATACCTTTGTCTCGCCTCACAGTGGACCGTGTTTTCCTCTTTAGAAGGCTTGTTATTGTGTTTAAGGAATCACCTGGGGAAAAGAAAGTCTCTCCAGTCGGAGCTTGGGGTGATTGTTCTTTAACAAACCCCATTCCTTCACCCCATCTGTTACTTCTTCCTGCACCGATCCTCTTGAATCTGTTCCTCCTCCTCCTCTCATTTCTTTTCATATCACACACACGACTTTTGCTGACCATCCATCTTCCGGCGCAGTGAATAAGTTTGTGTTTATATGCTCAGTTCCCTGTGTTCACATTGCCTGGAAGTGCTTTCATTACGGTGTGGTGCTTTGGGCTTTGATGGTGCTCTCTATTGTCTCGGCCAATCATCATCTCTCCCACTCCACCTCCATCTCCCGGGAATCCTCAGGCCCGGGGTCGTTGTTCTAATCCTATTCCAAATTTCCGATTCAGTGAGATCGCAGACAGCGGGTCATCCGTAGCCTGTTCTACACTCCTGATTTAGTAAACCCACTGATCCACGGACAGTCCTGACCCATCAAATGTGTCCGTGGCCTCTCATCCTTTATATAACGTACATGTCAGTGCCAAGGAGCTTAATGGCTCCTCTCTAACATGCTTTTAATAACATGCTTAAGAAGTCAGAACAAAGAAGAATTACATGCTCAAAGAGCTCAATGCAGGCGTTAATGTATTTTCTTTGCCTTGTAATATGCTTAATGAATAGCTTGCCTTCCTCTCTTCAAGCACATTATGTTGAAGTGTTCTCTCTCTATTTTTTTGGAGACATCCGTTAAATGTGGCATTGAAGGTTATTTACGTGTTACTTGTACTTACTGCTAGATGAAAGACATGCATTTAATGATATTACTGTTATTGAGTTGTATTGCTTTGCTTTTTGATTCGTTGAATTGCCTTTCAACGACTTTTTGTAGTGATGTGATGCCAAGCATTTTTTTTATATATTTTTTCAATAGCAGCTCACCATCCAGCATGCTGTTGTTTTATTTGTGTTTTTCTCAGTGGATCTTACAGTTTCCCTCCTCATCCTTGGGCTTTGCTTCCTGAAAAGTGGCCTTCTTATCCCTGCTGGGTCTTGCTAGGATGACATTTCACCCTGGATCGATGGGAGTTGTCATCCCGGGTCTTTAGGGACCTTACCAGCTAGAGAAGAGTGACCCTGGGGCAGCACCTGCAAATCCTGTAGGGTTAGCTAGGGGTCAAGAGGGCAAGAAAGCCTTTTGTCAAAAGTCACAGGTCAAAAAAACAGTAACAATGTTGGAGAGAATAGCCTCACTTGGCACATTTGGTGACTGGAGAAGATTGGACCATATTGTCCTTTTCACTGCCTTAGTAGTTGGGCCTGCACAGCCACAATTCACCTCGCTTTGAATATAATACCTTTAATAAGGTGAGAAAAAGAATTACAGAGTAAAAGAGATAATGTGTGCAGCATCGTACGTGGTTAGCATCACTAAATTTAACATATATCTGAAATAGTTGCTGCAAGAACTTCATTTTCCATCTCTAGAAGTGTATTAAAGTAAATATTACCTGCTCCCCTGTGAGTTTCATTGTTTGGGTTTGCAAATCAAACAGAAGGAAAGTGTCCACCTCTATATTATGCCTTTGCACAGAGCAGTAAGTGAATTGGCTAGCAGGAAATGGCAGGTGACATTTGGAGAACTGCCCAGACCGTTTAAATATATCACACTTTCAGCTCAGCCGCTGAACTATTAACTGGACTTTGAAGGAAGAAAAAAGGTTTTCTTAAAGGAAGAGCTAATGTTCTATCGCTGTTCACCTTTGGTTAATAGGTCCGTGCCTGGGTTTAAGTACCATCACTAAAAGCAAAGGTCACTGTTCGTATGATTCAAGTGAAAGGAAAGATGGATTAAACTCTGCAGAGAGCTGATTACTTGTACAATAGAGTTAACATCCCCTGTCTCTTTTAAAGCGATGGTTCACTCAAAAATGACAATTCTGTCATCATTTTCTCACCCTGATTTAATTCAAAACCTGACTTTTTTTTGCAGAACACAGATATATTTTGATGAATGTACCAGACACTATTTGCTGTATAATAAAAGTTATAGACACAGGGTACACTCTTAAAAATAAAGGTTCCAAAAGTTTGTTTTTTGTTTTTTGCTGTGATGCAATAGAAGAACCATTTTTGGTTCCCCAAAGAACCTTTTAGTGAAACGTTCTTAAAATAACCATATTGTTCTTGTTGTGATAATAATCCAAAGAAGCATTTTCCACTATAAATAATCTTTTGTGGGATAGAAAGGTTCCATGGATGTTACAGCTGCTTCATGAAACCATCAATGCAAGAACACATTGTCAAACACATCCATCTAGCACATGTTTACATACAAAAACAAAGGAAAAGCAGCAGAGTGCCATGAAGAAAACCTGTGAAGACATTTTTGTCTTCATTCACTTTATATGATTGTTATATGGAAAAAGGAGTAACTAGCACACACAAAAAATACAGGTTTCAAACAACGTAGGTTTCAGATTATTAATTTTTTATATTCTATTTAACTATTCTTTTAACATAAGATAACGCATTTATTTAAACAGGTGAAATATATTGTATGCTAAGCAAATAAGAATCTATAGATCTGAAACACGGCAATCTCAAACCATTTGCCTCTGGATAAAATCAAAAATCAAAATCAAATGTTCTGGGGCACAACAAACGCGCGTACGCCTCTCTTTCAGATGAGAAATCTATAAATCGCAAAAGACCTTGAAATAGTGCTCAGCTGAATGGTTTTAGATCTCCGCCTTATAAACGCCACCTAATTAATTTCATTAACATATAAAAATAGCACCAGTCAACGTCCAAATCCTTTTCTTTAGAATGCAATACTCCGACCCTCTGCCACAAGGAAAAGTGTGTACGTCTGCTTAGACCCTGATTTAGCACATTTCCACGTCAAAGACCGTGGCGCAAGTATACGCACACTCTAAGGTCAAATCTGTGCGTAAGCACGTTTTATAAATGAAGCCCTAGGAGCGGTATTGTGAGCTAGCCCTGAATGGCCGTCCCTTGCGATTGGGCTCCTTTGTAGTTGGGCTGTTATGATGCTTTTTTCCTGAGCATCTGCGGTTTCTGGGCAAATATCTAAGAGGGCTACTGTGAGCTATTCTCCTTCATTTCCGTCCATTATTTATATGACAGGATTTCATTTGCTGCCACGGAGCACAGTTGCTGTACCTTGAAACCCCGTTGGGATTCCCGGTGTTAGGTAAGAGCAAGGACAGCTAGTCAGTCGGTTTCCCCCCTGAGGCTCCGAACCTCCAAACGAACCGCTTCCTCTTCCAGCTGGGAGGAAAACGGACGGTGATGGAAGGCCTTGAACAGTCCTTGTCTTTCCTGGCTGGCGTTGCCTGAACAGTTCAACGGGTTTTTGTTTCTCAGTGTTCAAGAACCAACATGTTAAAAGGTATGACTAAAAATATATAGGAGTTAAAATCATTCCAGAAAGGTCTCAAATTGATAATTGAGACTCATTCAGTGCAGCCTAAAGGCCTGATTTGCCCTATTTCTTCTCCTCATCGTTCCAGACGCCACTGTTACAAGGACCTCCATTTCGTAGAAGGAGGTTATTGAACATGGCTGCCCCTCTCCTCAACCATAAGGGAATACGGAGAGGAGGGTATTTCCATTGCTATGTAGGTCTAGGTGATTAAAACGAAGCCGTATACCCACGATACATCTTAATTGAAGCGCCGCCAAGGACACGGTTATTTCCCTTTCCCCATAAGATATCCATTTTAAATCACTCCCTAATTCTGTTCTCTCCCTCACCTTTGACAGAAGACTTGAAGTTCTCACACCTGCATTTGCCATCATCATTTGCACAAATGGCATAGAGACAGAATGAAAATGAATGGATACTATAGGGGCATATCCTTCTCTCACCCTCCCTCTCTCTCTCACCTTCTGCTCTGATATCCTTCGCATGCGGAAAATGCCAGAGAGCATCTCGTGGGCTTTCTGCATCTAACCCAAATCCTTCACTTTGCTTGAGAAATGGCTGGCTGAGCCTGGCCCAAGAGACCGGTCTGCCCCGCGCCAGCATCGGTTTACTTATTAAATATAAGATCTCCCGCTCTCTCCCTTTCTTTTTCTCTCCCTCTCTCCATTTTTCTCTCCATCCTTCAGTATCTTCTCCGTCTCAGAGGCTGCACCAGAGCTCCCCAGGAGTTTAGGCCCAGCATTTGTTTGAAGAGCAGTAGAGAGAAGCAGCATTCTGGGAGCTTTAAAGCAAGAGAGGGGGGTGGAGGAAGCTGGTCGCCCAGGCTGGATGGATGTTCTGTCAGCTTGCTTCTGTGATGTGCCGCCCTATCTGAAAGGCCCTGATGGGGAGATAGGAAGACTATCAACCAGCTAGCTTCAAAGTCCGACGAGCCAGTCTGATCCTCGAGGGGGCAGGCAGAGCGGGAGGGAGGGGGTGTAGAGGAGATATGGGATGAACAAATGTGAAGGAAAGAATAGGACAGAAGGACATAAATGATGTGACAAATGGTAATTGCGAAGAGAAAGTGTTAAAGGGATAGTTCACACAAAAAATGAATATTCTGTCATCAGTTTACTCACCCTCAATTCATTTCAAACCAGCATGACTTTATTTCTCCTGTGGAACACAAAAGGAAAAATTATGATTTTTTTTTTTTTTTTCAACTTACAATGGATTGGAGATTTCCAGTAACACAAAACCACCATAAATGTATCATATGATTTAGGCCCTATATTTCAAATCTTGTTAATATTTCAACTGATTAATTGAAAAGATCTGATTTAAAATACAAGGTTGATGCCACTCAGAACTGAATGAATTGGGGATTTAAATTCCGATTTGACTCCTGAATTTGAAATAAGATAGCAAACAGGATGCAGAATTGCAACTCGAAACTGAAAAACAAAAAGATTCACATAACATAACTGAAATAAACGTATTTTTTTACACCTCATTTCCCAGAATGCATCATCTGCTGAAATTCTTTTTTTGTAAATTCTACTTCCTATATTCCAATTAAGTTTGTTGTTTTTTTTCTCAAAAATCTACCTTTAGATAAATTAGTTGTAATAGATTATAGTTGCATTAAGGTGCAATAGAAGTAAGATACTTTATCATAAAAATACTCTCACTCACAAAAAAAAAGTGTTTTTCAAAATAATTGAAATAAAAAGCTAAACAGTGGATAGAAACGAAGGCAACTGTTATTTTTTATTTATTTATTTTATATAGGCCTATATATATATATATATATATATATATATATATATATATATATATATATATATATATATAGGCTATATATATATGGTGTGGCCCAATTCAAATAAAATTCTAACTTGTGAACTGAAGGCTCAATTCTTAAATTCAACCCTGTTAAAAGAAAGATTGGACAAAAACAACACCACACACCTGTGGAAGCCCATCATTCCTGCACATGGAAAGATTCCATCACATCAACAACAACAAGAAAAGAAGGGAAGAGGAAGCCATCCATTCTTTCACTCTTCCACAAAGGTCGAAGTTCACAGCTGTGACAAGTGCACCGAGGCATCATCTTCTCCTCTGATCTCTTTCTCCATCGTGTCTCTTTTTCCATTTTTTCCCTCCCTGGCACTCGGGTGCTTTTCCGTCCCCACAGAAAGACGTCAGGCACTCAGTCAATTAGGCACAGATGGCGAGATTACAGTGAGAGAGAGTAGGGTGAGAGGGGCCTGTGTTAAACGCTGAGGAACACACACACCAGACAGAAGAAACAGCACTGCGGGGACAAATCCAACACGAGAGAGAGAGTGATAGGGAAGGAGAGAAGAAGAAAAAAGAGAGGGAGAAGGATGGGGTCACAGAGGCTATGCGAGAGAAAAAAAAAAAAAGAGAGAAGTGCCTCATTGAATATTGAGAAGGGCTGCTATTCCCTGCTTTCTGGAGGCATGGCCTTGTTGTACTGCTACAGATGTAGACCCACTAAATGGATTGTTGTGTGATAAGAGACAGTGATCCAGGAATAGAAAACAGCCAGTAAAGCATTTCATCACATGTTTCTTCAGATCTCCTGCATGTATGGATCAAACATTGACAGATATTATACCTTCCTGGTTAAAAATAAATTGTACAGACAGCATCTGTGGCATGATGATGATTCATCAGTTTATAAAATGAAGCAAATATTGCCTTTTACCATAATGCACATACATTATAAATGTATTTGGGAAAGAGAAAGGGTTTCAAAGCAAAAATGTTAAGCTTGCATTGTTGTTAAAGGTCCCGTTTTTCCTGTGTTTTTGAAGCTTTGATTGTGTTTACAGTGTGCAATATAACATGTGTTCATGTTTCGCGTGTAAAAAAAACACAGTATTTTTCACACAATTTACTTACCGCTGTTTTCACTGTCCTAAAAACGGGCTGATGACTTCCTTGTTCTATGAAGTCCCTCCTTCAGAAATACGTAAGGAGTTCTGATTGTGCCAGCGGTTCCTGTGTTGTGATTCGACAGCAGCTTAGCGCACATTGCCCGGAAAGGTCACGCCTCTTACCATAACGTGGAGATGCATGCGCTCAGTGTTATTGTGATTTGACTCTGGGATGAAAATAACAGCGTCTCGACGACATGGCGACAAACACACTCTACAAACGCAACTCTTCCTCTTTTCCGTGGGAGCGCAACAAGACCACGCCCCCTTTTTTTGTGTATTCCTGTGGGCGGAGGTTAGTCAAAAAACTGTTCTAGTGACGTCATTAAAGAAGGAAGTAGAGGGATGTAGTCCAAACCGGCCGTTCGCTGTAGGCTTTGAAAGGGGACTTCTGTTAAATAAAATATCTCGCTTGGCATTGAACTTTGAGCTTTATAATTTTACAGGTATAATTTATGCTCTAACAGCAACATTACACACTAACTAAAATTTGAAAAATGGGATCACGAAGAACAGGACCTTTAAAGTGCTCATAACATTTTCCATATAAAAATGTGTCATATCTGAGCTGTAAAGGTGATATCATCCCCTTTATAAGAGATCTTTATAAGATCTATCATCAACTTATTCTACTAACTCAAACACCTAACCCTAACCTAACAGTTTATTAAGTCATTACAGTCACATTCAAGAGTTACATTCAAGCTATTTTAAGGCCTGAAGAATTTTTTATTTTTTTTGTCAGATATGTAATTTACTTTTTATCTTGGCATGAATTAGTGTTAATTGTCCTTTTAAAAATAAGATACAAGAATACAGTACTCATCCCATCTGCCATTGTTAAGCCAAACAGATAGCCCCGCCCCATACTGATTCCATTGGTTGAACTAGTGTTGCTGTGTCAGGATGCAGAAACAAACAGAGTAATAATTTTCAGAAATTTCCATCAAGAGGTGCATACATTTTTGATCAAGATCTTGTATTGACAAAGGAAGAGGCCAGCACTCTGTAAAGTCTCCTCCAGCACATCCCAAAGACTTTTTTAAGGTCTGGTCTCAGAGGTGCCAATTCATGCGTGAAAGTGATTCTTCATGCTCCTCCCAACCATTCTTTCACAATTTGAGTCTGATGAATCTTGAATATGTCATCCCTTCCTACTTGGTTGTTTAAGAAATGAAAAGCTACACACTCCATCAATTAGGATTAGAATAACTGACATGATAGAAACATAATAATCACTGCAATAATGATCCAATCATTGACTCTTAAGCCTTTGTCTATTTAAATCCCAACTTTTTTTATGTTTGGCTGGGCAATGTATACATGTATAATTTGCACTCTTGTATATTTCATCCAAAACATCAGTGATATTAGCTCAGGAATTCCAGTGACTGTAGAATGTGACAGCCAGAAGGCTGGATTAAGAGAGAGAGAAAACGGTGTCCTAGATTAGGACAGTCGAGCATTTGGGAAGTGTCTGATTCATCGAGCTTGAAGTGCAACGAAGGTTAAGTGAGATTTAGAAGGTGTGTGCTTTATGTGTGTGTGTAAGGCCCATCATTCTTAGAGGTTTGCGCCGGGCCACCAGGACGCAATTAACCCAGCGAGAAATGTATTTATTCATGCCTCTGAGCCACACTGAGCTTCACACAGGGTGAGTCAGCAGCGGCATCCACGCACACGCACACACAAACGCGCATTTATACATGCTGAAATGAGGTAAATAAGCAGAGAAAGAAACAAAATATCAGTTTAAATGTGGCATTAGAGTGCATTCTCACCGCCTGTTATGGTTATTTAGAAAGCACGCAATGTTCTCGAGGTAGCCAATCATTTAGCGCTGGACTTGGAACGCTTGCGCACACACATACTGCACATGCTTAGGCAAGTGCCATACCAAACACAGAGCTGACAATACCTCATCTATGTTCACACAGACACGGTTCGGGAGTCGGGGGAGGAAGCTCAGCAGCGGAGAAAAGCAGAACTGACAGAATGAAGAGGCCCTAGCAGGAAAACATCAGTAGAGAAGTCATCCCAATGCACGGCAACCGAACAGTTCCCATGGTGCACCGCAGGCAGCCTATCTCTGGGGCTGGAGGCAGGTAATAGGAAGCTGTAATGATAAAGACGGGGAGAGAAGCCACAGAAGCATCTTCCATTCAGCCCTTTTCTCAGAGAGAGGGATGAGGGGAGGAGAAAAGACTTTCTATCAGAGGCAGACTTCCATTTGAAAGCGGAGTTAGGCAATCTGATGCTGAACATGAGATCTTAAAGAAGAGATAGAAGTGGATGTGATTGCAATACAAATGTTGACTTAGGACTAGCAATGGGAATCATATTTAACAATTATCTGAAAACATTCTTTTTAAATGGAGTTTTAAATGCAACACAGGCTCATTAGAAACAATCTGTGGCAACATTTTTGCAAAACGCAAAATACGTACCAATACGTACATATCACTGCAGTTTCTAAAAGAAATGAACACTAGAGGCAGTAAAACAGCAAGCACTTTTAATCGGTTTCAATTATGATTACAGGGGAAGATTATGGATTAATAAAGACTTGTTTTCACGCGGCTCCTTGCACAATTATGTTATGACCTCAAAACACGTTTTACCATAGTGCATGATTTGTAAACGAATATATTTTGGAATTTGCATCACCTAACCAGCTCCATATGCTCAGGTTTACTGACTTACTAAGCTTGCTCAGTAGCTCAGCTGGTACAGAAATGTACTTGTGATGCAAAGAGCGCATCGAGAGAAGAGTCACGATTTAAGAGCTCAACGTTCAAAAACAACCTTAAATACCATGGTTATGATTACCTTTTTTATGTCGCATTTGCTTTTGTTAACACTATCGGGTATAGGTTTAGGGTATAGTGTAGATGGACATTTTTTTTTTAAATAAAACCCATCTGCCATTGGTCATCCAAACGGCTGCTTCAGAAATTGTGAGTAAACTGTCCCTTTAGCAGACATTATGAAAAATGGTTCAGTTCGATTTTAGATCACTTCAGTCCTTGATTCCCAACCTCAAATGGGTTGAAAAAATAACATCACATTAAATGATTGGCATTATCAATGGTAATTGATGAATGTTTGGGATTTGTAACTATGGCTCGTAACTAAGCATTCTTGGATATAGGCCATCCGTATGCAAAGCATTCTGGAGGCTAAATTGAATCACATTACATACAAGACAGACAGTGCCTCGCAGGCTACCGCAGCAGATGAGATCGTAAAGCTTAATTTCCATGAGACTGCATGCGTTTAAAGAGATCTGGCATCCAAACTTCATATTTATTCATCGAAACATGGAGACTTGAGCACTTAACAAGCTTTTCTCTCCTCCTCTGTTAAACCCATCAGGCCCTCTTGACGGTACAGCAGGTGTTTATGTATTTTTATTTATTTTTCTCTAACAAGGGATGAAGAAAAAACTGAGAAAATACTTCCTTGTTGTTTTCTGAGTTCATCTTAATAGTTTCCCATCTGCCATGTAAGCCGGCCACTCTCTAGAGCAAATGCTGTTTGACTGTGTGGTGACATCTCTAGGATTTTAATCCGGTTTGGCACTGCTGATAGGTGGCCCGATCCCCCTTTCTTCGCATGGTGACCAGAATATCGATCTACGGTCAGCTATGCCCCCCTCCTCACCCCTCACACGCTCCATCTCACCACTGACCCCCACCGGCAGGATCAGTGGAAGAAGTCAAACCGACCAATCAAGCGTGAGTCTTGGAAAGGCTGAAGGGATATTGGCTGATCGTATATTTGAAAGACAGAGCAATGAACTGCTTAATTATGTCAGTTATTCATGTTTTCTCTGTGCCGAGGGTCAAAGGTAGTGTCTGGCTGGCTCCACCGATGATCTTTTGGCTTATAACTGACACATAATTACTGGCCTAATTACCTTTGTGTTGTTTTGTTTTTTTTATAAATTCAATGTTTCCCATGGCTATAGCAATGCAAATCTTATAGGCTATATATAAATATATAAACAGCGCACTTTGTGCACAGCGCAACAGTGAAAATCTCTATTAAGAGAAAATTGTGACTCTAAGAAATAGGAAATGATGCCCCCATCTCCCCAGCCTCCGGGTCACATTCAATGTGTTATCATCATTTAGAGAGCCAACATGGCTCTAGAGCAGAGACGTGTAATTTTGTCAACTCCAACAAATATAAGAATAGTGTCTGCCGATATGATGGTTCTCTTGCTCTCCACATCCATCCACAATTTTTTTTTTCATAACCTAAAACGTTTTTTTTTGTTTTTTTTGGTGGTCTGTCTTCACCCCAAAAATAAACAGAATTTTGCATTACAATCTCTCTCTCTCTCTCGCTCTCTCTCTCTCTCTCTCTCTATTCTGATTAGCCTTTTCCAGCCGTGCGATATTTGCGCAGTAACAGCACTCTAACCGTTTCACCGTTTGTATCACTCCACTTGCGGCGACTGCAATGGAGGTCGAGCAAATCCACCATATTTAAAAAAAAAAAATACTACTGTTATTGTGTCACGAAATGTGTTTTTTTTTTTTTTTTTTTTTTTTTGCGAGAATGTAGTTATTTAGACCTTAAATATGTGACTAATATATAATCATAGTGCCTATTTTACGATCTGTTGAGACGCTTTCGCAGATGCGAGCTCCAGGCCGTCCAGTGCTAATGTACCCGCAGAGAACAGCGTCATCTCGGCCAGTCCTTCGGGAATTTGCTGCTGGCTCTTATGTAGATTGTGGTTAAACATGAGATATATTTTATTTGGCGTATATAAAACGGGCAATATTTGGTCTTATTAAAGGGATAGTTCGGTCAAAAATGATATTTAACCCATGATTTACTCACCCTCAAGCCGTTCGAGATGTATATGTCAATCTTTTTTCAGACGAACACATTTTCAGTTATTTTAGAAAATGTCTTAGATCTTATAATGTGAAACTATGGGGTCCACCTCCTTCAAGTCCCAAAATGTGCATGCATCCTTGACAACAGTAATCCATCCGGCTCCAGGGGAGCTTTAAAACTTTATAAACGAAAATAACTGGCTTCCGGTAGCAGATGGATGCTGGCGTATGACTTAGGACGTAGCGTAGGAAGCGTCGTGACGTAGAACGAACGTAGAGTTTTGTTTTGCTCTGCTCTCTGGCTGCCCTGTCACGTTCCTTCTACGTCACGACGCTTCCTATGCTACGTCCTACGTCATACGCCAGCATCCATCTCCGTGAACACGCGTCGACCGCTACCGGAAGCCAGTTATTTTCGTTTATAAAGTTTTAAATATGTATATTTTTACGACAAAACCGCACGGATTACCCTCAGAAGGCCTTCGTTTATCCCCCTGGAGCCGGATGGATTACTTTTGTGAAGGATGCATGCACATTTTGGGACTTGAAGGAGGTGGACCCCATAGCTTCACACTATAACCACTGAAAGATCTAAGACATTTTCTAAAATAACTGAAAATGTGTTCGTCTGAAAAAAGATTGACATATACATCTCGAACGGCTTGAGGGTGAGTAAATCATGGGTTGAATATCATTTTTGGCCGAACTATCCCTTTAATATATTTCTTTTTCCAGTGCAAATCGATTTTTGGTTAAGGGGAAAATTAAGTTGCATAACTCTATAGAGTGCTGCTTGTACGTTTGACTGAATTGTTTGCTTGTGTTTATTTCCTATTGTCTTTTATAATGGCTATTGTTGTTCATTTAAATATTGCTGTTCAATAAATATAATTTTAAATAAATAATATGCCGTATTTGGTATTGCGAAAGGCTTGTAATATGGACTTCAGTGAAAGTTACATTATTACACCATTAGATGGCGGCAAAGACTGTCTTTATGAGCGAGTCAGAACAAGGAAGTTGTTTTAATGGGAAGGACAAAGACGAAAATGTCGCTTTCCTCAGTGGACATTCAAACGGATTTTTTGGATAGAATATTATGAACATCGACCTGAAGAATGAATGCTATTTCAGTTCAATGCTGCCGAGTTCCTACAGCCAAATCACACCCACGCTGATATAGGCTACACCAATATCGCACTGCTACTTCATGTGATATTGCTCATATATATCAGCTTTCATTGGCCAATGACCACCTAAGAGAACATCTGACTGACAAGTAAAGCAACCAATCACAGTTCACTTAGGCAAACCATTAAAGAACGCAACACACAAGCCTGACTGAAATCCTGGAGAGTTCAACCTATCAGATGACGACTTCGAAAGTTTTGTTTCCCATTTTGTGTGCCATATACATCAGATGTTCAGCCAATGGTCTGTGTGTGTTGAGACTAGGAATGAAGTAACCTTCCTTGCTCCCCAACAGATCCAGGGTGGATAATAATCATGTTTTTCTGGACACAAGCATGCATTTTTCCCACTTGCTTCGAGTCGCAATCTAGTGCACTTATCAAAACACAAAGAAAAAAAAGGGCTGACCGAAATCATATTAATGCTTCACTCACTCTTTCACTGCCTGTCTCTCTCCCTTCCTGGTGTCTCACACACAGACAGATGCAAATGCATTTAACAGTACACCGTAGTAGCCGGTTTTTTTTTTGGGTTTAGTATGTCTGCAGCCCCTTATCGGGGTTGATACACATCACAATGTCCCATAAGATTAAAAAGCTAAGTGTCATACAATGTCTCATGGTAATGAATGTGCGCTTCTTTATTAAGCTTTATTCAGACCATTCTCTCTCAGAAAGACAGCCGCTCCATCGGCTAATATCCCGTCTCCACAGAGCCGGGTCACCCAGGTCAGTTTTGAATGAAATTGCTGCTCAGGTTTAATTCTAAAATCTTATATTATCTGAGTGAGAGAGATCGAGAGTAAATGGGGTGGGTTTTCATCTATTTTTCTGCAATAACAAAGCAGCTCAGAGATAAAAAAAAATTCTTAAGAGAAATTAAAGGAGTTTCATGTGAACGCTCCAACGCATTAATTTGTATCACTGTTACTGGAGGTAATTCATCTAGCGCTCTGTGAAGGGCCATTATTTGTCCATTCGTGGCTTTTCACATGCAATTAAAATGACTTAGTTCAACATATTCCACTGTTAAAGTCACTTGTCTCTTAATGATCCAGAATGATTTCAGAATATCCCAAAAACATACTGAGCTTCAGAGGAAGCAAGAATATCACATGCTCAATGTCACAAATTTACTTGCATGTGAATGGTGACCAAACCTGAAATGGTTTCTCTCTATATTAACTTTTACATATTTCAAATCTATCTAGATTGACACAAACATAACAAAAAATTGCAATAATGTAAAAAAGGTATATTTTTACAACAAAACTGTTCTGAATGTTTATCTTTAACTGCACTTTGTCACATAAACAGGTCAATAACCAGTAAGTAAACTGATTTAAGTAACACAGGCCTTAAGAGAAACAAAAAAGACAGAAATCAAACCACCAGAGCCATGTCTGAAATCATGGGAATACTGTCAGAAATATTGTCACAATTCAATCTGTCAGCGAGACAGGAAGACAGAAAAGTCAAGACGGGAGCATCAGAGAGCCAAATATATATTGAGTCACAGACCCTGACATGAGCTCATGCACCAACCTAAACCTCCCTTCTTCTTCTTCTTCTTCTTCTCTCCGGGCTTTTGTTCTGATGAGCATCTGTTCACTGAGCGTATTTCTGAGAAGACTGAGGGACCGAATATGTTATAGCTTCACCTCAGACAAAAATAAACCTGAACGTTACAGGCTAAACACAACCATGTCAATGTTTCACACTTGCTGGAGAAAAGCAAGTTTTCCTTTGGTTTCATTTCTCTCTCTATCTCACTCTTTGTTAAAAAACAACAACAACAAAAAAAAAAAACACATTGAGAATAAGAGCTCTTACAGCTGTGAGCTTTAATGGCTTAGAACATTTGAGCTGATCTGCTTTCCTCTTTTGTTTGACTATTTATGTTACACATTTTTAAAAATGTCAATATCTATTCCGTAGTCTCATATTTGATCCATCATTTGCTTAAAGACCTCAAATTCTAAAGAGTTTCAATGCACTGTAAAAATCCTAAAAATGTATACATCTAAAATAAGTGGCTGTCAAAAAAATTACTGAATAAATCTGAAGACATAAGGTTAAAAATTGAAGAGAAGTTTTCAAGTATCAGATTAGATCGAAATTGCAATTTAAAGGAAGTGTGTCATATTTTAACTTTAAAAATGTTGACTTATTCAAACACACACCCCATCTGTCATTGGCCGAGCAAACAAATAGTCCCGCCCACAAACAATGCCATAGAACAGTGCCTGCCCACTTTTTTATCGTCCAAGTCTAAGTCTGATTAAAAACAATAGAAAAATATAAAACTTTTGATTTAAATATGCCTACAAATATTTAAGTCATTTGAGAGTGTAGCGAGACTTCATGGGTGTGTGTGGGCCCTAAAGTGTTCTTTTGGCACAATTTTCTCTAATTGGTGGAGATTTCTCTGATTGAATATCTAGATAAAATCTAAGTTGAAATAATGCTTCTAGAAAAGTATATAGCATTGTATACCTGTATATATAGATTTTTACTTCCAGAACCCAATGGTTTGGCCACTCTGCATTTTTGGGGGGAATCAACCTACAATTGGCTTACATATATTTTCCCTGAATTTAAAGTAAACATTTTTACATTGTGGCCTTTTCATTAAGTAATCATTGTTCTAAACAATTAAGTTTCTATAATCTGTTAGACAACAAAGATTTTAATTTAACCTCAAATCTTCGACCACCGCTCCATATGCCTTCTTATTTTCCCTTCACGTTTCTAACCATTTCTCACTCCTATCTCCCCATTTTTCCATGCCGTCCCTGAATAAAATTGAAGAGCGCATCCGTGGGTGCTCTGACGCTCCTGCCATCTGTCCAGAGGCTCAGATTTACTCCCCAGTATCTTCATAACTCACGCACAAACACACGGAGCGCCACACAAGCCAAGAGAGCGGCCAATGACATCTGAAGGTCTTGGGCTTTAGCTCCAGGGCTCGATGATTTGAGTGACTGATGTGTGTTTTAAACGCCAACGCAATGAACTCGCTGGTAATAGAAAGAGAGAGTGAATGAGATGGAAGGAGAGTAAGACATGAAGAAAGGAGAGGGAACGCTAAGAAGGGAGGGTGGGAGCCTAATGTTGCGAATGGCTATGTTTGGAACAGAATACTACATACTTCCTCTATTTTATAATGAAATAATGCGGCTAATGTTTAACTATTTACTATTTAATTGTTTTAACTAACTATTTTACTATTTCTATTTAACAAAAAGGTGGTTTATTTTATTTTTTTTATTATTCACAATCCTCATTTGATCTCAATATTGATTATTAAAATCTCCTGATTGATATTTTAGTCTAGTCTAGTTTCCTATGTTTTTCAGTAGCACTCTGAACCAACAGCACCGCAGCAAAATACATCATATTTTACCATATTTTGCTGTCCAAATCAAATGTGATTAGATACAAATGAATGCAGCACAATACAATGGCAAAAAAAAAGTAATTCTATTCAGTTACATTATTCTAAAAATATACACGCAACAACATACAGAACATACAGAATGACCAGCGTAGTCCGATTCACAAACAAATGACTTTTATGAACCATTTCTAGTGAATCGACAACATATAATGAAAGCAGTGAAGTTCAAATCACAAACAAATGACTCTTATGAACCAGTTCTCTCTTTTAGCGAATCGACAACATGTAATGAAATCAGTGACGTTCAAATCACAAACAAATGACTCTTATGAACCAGTTCTCTCTTTAAGCGAATCGACAACATATAATGAAAGCAGTGTTCAAATCACAAACAAATGACTCTTATGAACCAGTTCTCTCTTTTAGCGAATCGACAACATATAATGAAATCAGTGACGTTCAAATCACAAACAAATGACTCTTATGAACCAGTTCTCTCTTTTAGCGAATCGACAACATATAATGAAATCAGTGATGTTCAAATCACAAACAAATGACTCTTATGAACCAGTTCTCTCTTTTAGCGAATCGACAACATATAATGAAATCAGTGACGTTCAAATCACAAATAAATGACTCTTATGAACCAGTTCTCTCTTTTAGCGAATCGACAACATATAATGAAATCAGTGACGTTCAAATCACAAATAAATGACTATTTTGAGCTGTTATTTTTAGTGAATCAAACATATACAGCAGAACCAGTGTAGCCGATTCAAGAACAAATGACTCATTTGAGCTGATCATTTTAATTAATCATCAAAAAAAGTCTAACAAACTCAGGAGTTAACATTTGAATCAGTCTGATGATTCATTCACTGAATGAACTCACTGAATCAGAGTGGTTGATGGAATAACATCTTGTTATTTTAATATTCAGTGGAGAGAGAGAGAGAGAGAGAGAGATGAGTTGATGAAGGCATAGTTAGAGAGAAATAGGAGGAGGTTGAGAGGAGAGGTGCGAAGAGGGAAAAAAAAGACTTTCCTCCATTTGGGATGGGCAACATTTGGTGGAGAGATAGAGATTTTTAAGATGAGCAGATGATGTGATTTTCTATCTCCCGTCTGATTATAGAGCTATCGGAAATGTGCTGGGGAATTGTGTTCTGTCTGTGCTCAAGGCTTAAGCACTTGTCAATTTCATTCCTCTACGGCAAACGATTACTTACAGACCCCTACGACAGCAAGCTAATGGGCTCCTCAGATCTTGGCAGAGATTAGATGGTAGGACACTGCGAAAGATGGAGCAGAGGCTGAGAGGACATTTTTAAGGGAAATTACGCAAATGCCCTTGGTCTACTTATCATTGCGCTCTTTGCCAGGAATGTAGATGGTCTCCTTGAAAATTACAAATGATCTGAAACGCACTTGAACCTTGTATAACTGATGTTTTTTTCTTCTTCTTTTTTTTTCTCAAAAACAAAACAAAAAACTGAGTAAAACAAGATGGAAGTGGTACATTTCTCTTTTCTTTACCTCTCCTCAGGTCATGACTGAGTTTACAGCAGCTTTTCGAGGTTAAATACAAGTTAACCTTTCTAGACAGCGTCTGCGGCATGCTGTTGATTACCACAGAACATAATTTAGATTTTATGAAAACAAACCGTGTCAACAGAAATTTAGAAGTCTATGGCTGACTGCCTGCGTTCATTTTTACTACATTGTATGCTACGAGAAGATACCCAGATTAGTTTGGATATTCTGAAGCTGTGTATAATAATAAAATAATAATCATAATTATTAAAAATGTTGGAATTACATGAACTTTAAAATTTCCGTGTGACCCCATTGAGACCCAGTTTAGATATTCTGGTTTCATTTTAATTTAAAGTTTTAATAATTTTGTTGTGGTGTAATTGTTCCTTCCTTTAATGTCTATATAGATTTAATGTTTTTAGTTCAGTTTAAGAATCCTGGATCCATCTGTCTGCATAACTAGTCGTGCAAAAGTATTTGTGCAAGCATGTCAGTGCTGACAAGAGGTTAAGTTATATTTTACCTGAAATATTCCAAGAAATTATTTAAACTGAATTTAGACAACAATATAACCTACTTTTTCTTAAAAAGAGGGTGTAACAGACCCAGACAAGCAGTGAAAACAAATAAGCATTCGCTCTTTAAAAACAAACCGCTGTAATTTAATATGACACTCACTGATTTTTTTCCCCCATCTTTGTGAGGTTCTCATTAAAAAGTTACTCTCTGCTTCTCTCTTCCTGTCATCAGTTGCTCAGAAAAAGCACTTTAATCACCAGACTGATTCTTCTTGTGCAGTCTAGTGCTACGAATTCCTATCTACTTTAAACCACAATATGCATGACCATTTGAATGGGAATGTAGGAAGATTTTTTTTTTACTTTTTTTTTTACTTTTTCTTAAGAAAATGTACATCATTATGTGGTTGTTGAGTGGTGTTGCTATGCGGCTGGTGATTGCTAGGGCATTGCTAGATGGTTGCATAGTAGTTACTTTGGTCTCTGTATATCATTTTTTGTCATCCAAATTCATGTATCATCTGTAGCACAAATGCTGGGCAAGGTAGTGAAAAGCATGTAAGTATGAGCAATAATAATAGTGATACTTGCCTTAGCAAGCACTAAAACACCTAAGAGCTACGACAGCAGTCTCAGTAGAATAGCATTACTAGATTAGATTACCAGCAGACATTCCTAAATCATGTTATTTAGCTAAAATGAGTGTAGTGCATGAAAGGGATATTGCCACCAGTCCTCTCATGGCTGTTGGCCACCCAAAGATCGGGAACTGAATTAAGAGAAGCTGTGCACCCTCTTTATTTATTGAATTCTGTGTTCTTTCCAGTGCTTCAGTTAGATTACCAGAAAAAGAATGGAGGATTTCCCGTCTACCTGACCATAAATAGTGAACTAAAATCTCCGCGCTATAAATGCTCAAGGTTACAGATGTTGGACGCAGAATGGAGGATGCACACAGTAATACAAATGGCAGAAAACTCAATGAAAGCAATTGGATCATTGATTATATAATTCAAAGGGATTTCAATTATAAGAGTTATTCACGTTTCTCAACACACAGGGGCCAATTCACTGTATTTTAGTGCAAAATTACACATAAACCAATGAAACCAGGTACTAAATCCATTGAAATGGGGAAGCACTGAGTATTTAAATGAATTCATTGTCATTATTTTGATGAAATATGCTTCCTTTCTATGTGAATTATATATGGCACATTATTCAAGGAATTCAGCACTATTATATGTAGTCAACATGACATCAAAATTGATTTATTTATTTTATAATGCTAATTATTATATTAAGCCTGGACTTAATATCAATGATTCATTGTAAAAAAAAAAAAAAAAAAAAATCAATTTCAGAAAATAACTCGAATAACCATTGCCAATTTCTCTGAAATTACTTTTCTTAAAATAGCAACATTTTAGCAAACTTGCACACAGTTTGCTTTGAATCTATTTTTGACACCATCTGATAAATTCCCAATGGATAAAATCAAGTCCCGTCCAACATTTGGTCCCTTTGAATATGCTGTTTAACTGTTTAAATGGTGTATCAAGTGCTAAAACAATGCAATGCGTGTAAATAGATGACTCCACCAGATGGCACAAATTATTTGACCAATGAGTTGCATTATTGGTGTAGCACACCACATTTCAATTTGAAATATTTGATGTGGCAGTTTTAGACCAGAGTAATCAGTCTTTCCATTGGAGTGAGCTGTTGGTTAAATGTTTAGACCCGAAATCTTTCATCCTAACTCTCCAAAAAAAGACGTATTTTACCCGTAATTGTACTTTTCAGTCAAATCTGTCTCTTTTGCTGCTAATTTGTCTTCTCTCAACCATCAACCACCAATCTGCTCAAGGAGAGGAATCTTTTTAATGTCTTTCGTGCAGACAACCCACTTTCCGACTCATGCATGCACGCTTGTGGGATTCGAGATCGATGAATACTCGCTAGCCTCACCATCTGGCCCCAGTTTGTTTTCTTAGCAAATGAAGCTAATTAGCGGGTATGGTAACGACTTTCAGGTCTGTGGGGCGGTTTGTGTTTCCAGCTCCACCCATGCGATTCCAGACTGACGACATTGCATGGTCGCTCCACCCTTGTGCCCTTCCGTAGCGCTAATGAAATCACCTCCAGCGCCGTGGCTCCTCAGAGGCGGCTGTGAAAGACAAAGGTTAAGATCTCAGCACTTTGCTATATTGCTGTATTCGGTTACAGGTCACCGATTTGTTCTTCGGGCAAACTTCTTTTGATAGAGGGCTCTATTCTGGGTCCAACTTCTACAAAAGAATGCAATTCACAAGGGTTTTTCGCCTTCAAAGCAACAAATAACTTTGTTTTGTTGTCAAGCTCTTAGTGGACTGCCAAAAGTCTGCTTGAATCCAACTTTCAAGTAGAGCTACAGCACTCTACTTTCTAAACTTTTCGTTACACTATAATTTGAAGTCACCCTAGAGATTGCAGTTTGGTCCCCATTTTGTCAGTATTCTATGAAGAAGAAAAAAAAAAAACATATGTATGTGTTTGTCTGAATGCATTTCAAGTGTTCCCCAAGCTGTCACGTTGAAGGAGGTGGATGGAGGACTTGGCGAAAAGCTGCAAGTTGTAGTAGTGATTCAACCGCTAAAAAGAAATGGTTTAAAAAGCTGACAGACTGACAAGGAAACAGATGGAATCGGCAGTCATGTGTACTTAAACACGTTAATTGTTGGCGACGGAGCCAGACTACTACTTTAAACGCTGGAAGGAAGGCCGCCTCTGAGTCGCGAACGCCGCGTCTATCCTGCATTGATTGTTTACAAGAAACAGTCTTCCAACCCACCCATGGAGGAGGGTAAGTACGTTGGAGCTTGATTTCTAGACAGCTGAAGTAATCAGGCCAATAACAGAGACAGCTTCCCATATGCTTGGCTCAAGAGAACCATTTCTGCACAGACTGAGCGAGTGTGTCGATTGTGTGTGTGTGTGTGTGTGTGTGAGCGTAATTCACTATCTAATCAAATTCATACCTAATCTCTCACAAAGGGGAAAAAAAGGAGTTCTTCTGTCTTTGCTATAGTTTAATTCTGTAATACACATCAGTGATGCTGATTGCCAACTTGTTGCCATGGCGTTTCCAGGACATTATCATCTTTTCGTCTTGAGGTTCGGATCAAGGCAGGGACAACACCTGACAAATCCATTATACAGAATCACTCTTTAATTTACCAGCATTGACAACAACAACAAAAACGTGCTCATACGCCAAGCCCGCCTGTAATTTCCTCCATTTGAATCTCTCGCAGGAAAGGCTCATCACTGTGTTTTTAAATTAGACAGAATATCAAATCCTGCTGGCCTACGTGGTTGAAATCGTAATCAGCTGATAGTGGCATCGTATGATGCACAGCTTTTGTCTGGCTGCAAACACACCTTCATTAAAGAGCGGACCAAATCTGTGCTTTGGCTACAGCACTTTTAATAAATGCACAGCAAACAGCAAACAAAAACAGAGGTTTCATGCAATTCAACAGGCATTTGTTTACCCAGAGGAGTAGCGGAAGGAGATATAACAGAAATTCAGCTACATGCCACTGTTGTGACTACTTCAAACGCAGACGTGATGAACGATTAATTAGTTATCTCAATAGCGAAAGGAACATTTCCTGCATCAAACAATCTCTGCCTGCCGTGATAATGCCCTCAGATTCATCAAGTACTAAATACATCCGTTTATCATTCGCCATTCAGCGCTAACCTGTGGTCTGTTCTCCGTTTTCAAAAAAACAATCATGCTACAATCCACTTTAGCTGCCATTACTGTACTCTTGTGCTGTAAAAGGCAGATAAGCAGCATTTTACTGCATGATGCTACACAACTAAATTGAATGTGCAAAAGGTTTATTTGTGTTTACGAAGGGTGATGTATCTCCAAATGCATTCTGAACTCTCCTAATTAGGTTGCGTGTTATTAGGGAAAACAACACTGTGTGTTAAATTACATTGAAACGAATTTAACAGCAGTCACGGAGTGTTCAAATTTTCTGATTAATTGCTGCATCCGGAACACTCTTTCTTTCTTTTTTCATCAATCTATTTTGACTCTTTTTTTTATCATAAAAGGACATAAAATGTGTGTTTGTTTGGATAAAAGAAACTCTCCAACATGAAATGTTTGGGAGATCCGAAAATAGACAGATCAAGCGAGCACAAAATGGGAAGAAAACAAAAAATATGGCCTCTGCATCAGTCTGATGTAATGATGCCATTACGTATAGTTTTCTCTCAACGCAATAATTTGGTGCATTTGTTTCAGCATGCATTCAGGTGATTATGTTTGCTCCCCACACACAATAGTCATTACTCTGTACTCCAGAAAAACAACCCTATTTAGCCTCCACCGCCTCTTAATATCTCCTCTCTGAAGCAGGCACTGCTGTGCTGATTTAGCTAATATTACCTCCCCTCATTTTTCATCCATGTCAGAGGTATCCATGACATTGATGTTAGCATAATGATTTTATTGAAACCAGGTTATTTTGTCATATTTGTATAAATGTCAGCATCCGTAAACTTGCTTTTTGTGTATTCCACGCAAAAGCTGCCTGTTTCCTCTGTATTGTATTAAGCTTAGGCACAAATAAAACTTGGGGGGGGGGAAAATATGTAATTTGTGTATTAAAAGTGTGTGAGATTTGGCAAATCAATCAAAGGTTTGAGGAGGCAAGAAAAAGCAAATGTTAGAAAAGATTTCTATTTCAAGTGAATGCTGTAAATTAAGCAGCACATCAGTTTTCAACATTGATAATGATAAGAAATGTTTCTTAAGCGCCAAATCTGCATATTAGAATGATTTCTGAAGGATCATGTGACACTGAAAGACTGGAGTAATGATGCTGAAAATTCAGCTTTGCCACCCAAGTAATAAATAACATTTTAAAATATTATAAAAATAGAAAATGGTTATTTTAAATGGTAATAATATAATGGTAATACTATTTAATATAATATATCATTAATAACACTGTATATTCGGATCAAATAAATGCAGTGTTGGCACTTTATTTTACAGTCCTGTTCCTCATGTATGTACTTATTATAGTAATTGAAATAACTGGGTAATAACTTGGTATTAACCCTGAACCTAGCCATAAACCTAACCTTAACCCATGTAGTTACGTTATATTAGCCAGTACTTATAGGCAAGTACACTGTACACGTGCTGTAAAATAAAGTGTAACCAATACAGCCTTGGTGAGCATACAAGACTTCCAAAAACAATAGAAAATATTACCAACCCCAAACTTTTGAATGGTATATGAATATCTAAATGTTTGTAAATATCATTGTGAGGAAAATAGCATATCTTCTTTTGTGTTCAAAAGAAAGTAATCTTTCAGGTTTTAAATGACTTGAGGGTGAAAAAAAATGACAAGAGTATTTTATTTCTGGCTGAACAATTCCATTTAAACTTTAAAATTAATTTGTTTAACTTTCCCATACACCAGTTTGAAGGCATTTGTGGGGGAACTTCCTGAAGAGTCTAGTGCCTCAGTAGTGCTATCAAAACGAAGAACGACTTCTGGCTCAACCAATGGTGTGAGTTCGAGTTTTGTCTGAACAGGCAGGGAGAGAGTCTCTTACTTTGTCTTTTATCCAGACGTTGTGGCAGAATTCCGAATAGCTATATAGAGACTCGCTGCGCATCATCACGGATCTGTAATTCCCCCTCAGAGCAGTGAGGACTCACATCCTGTTTAATGGGAAACGGCTCACTCAGTTTCCTGCGCTTGTTGTTTTGAGTCTGTCTGATTTATGAAGGTCTTGGGTAACACTCACGGAGGGTTTCTGGGAGCGTCGGGTTGCAGATAACTACGTTGATTTGAATCATAATCTAATTTCTTCTTCACATCTAAGGGAATGTTGACCTGAAGATGAGTTTCAGTTTATCCTGGCTCTGTGTAAACTTCTGGTTCGGTGCTAAGAGAGAGGCAAACGAGCACACACACGCATTTAAAACCCATTAATTTCCATTAGGTCCCCTCAGGCTGAACAGTGCGTGGTTGTTTCTCTCAGTCTTCTGTATTTAGGCTGCCAAGTCAATCTTGCACAGTGAGCTTATCTACACAGTGCTTAAAGACAGGCTGAGGATTAGCAGGGCCTGACTCACTATAGCAACGCACCGACAAACCTTTCACACACAGCAGGCCCGGTGCTACGAGGGGGCAAAAGGGGGCATTGCCCCCTCGGATCTGATTTGTACCCCCTCAGTTTAAAAAAAGGAACATCTAAATAAAGGTGATACATCTGTCATACAGTGTCAAAATAATGTTCTAAAATAACGGTCGCCTTAAAAAACTCACGCTGGGGGCTCAGATAGAATATAAACTCCCCCAGCCCCCAACACCATAGCCAATCCTAGTTTATTATCATGTTAAACTCAACAGTCAGTTTCTTCTCAAATAATAAAATAATTTAAATTCAAATCAATAATGTATGTCCATTTGTTTGGGAAGTAGCCATGCATGTAATAGGTGGGATAATGTCCATTAGCCATCATTATCTGAATATAAACCACTTCAGGCCTATTCATTCTCATATATATATGGGGGGAGTGTGAAATTTGATATTAAATCAATCAAAACCTCAAAAAGCCATTTTCTCAGCTTTATTGTTGGCTTAGTTGCTGCATTTTGCACGGCACAGAAATTTACCTTCAACAATAAAGCCACCTTGAGAAATATATTAGAGTAGAAAAGGTGTGATGACAAGCCCTGTTCTCCCCTATGTAGTTGTCAGGAATGGTTTGTGATCATTTTGCTGAGTCATCAAGTCACCATCTTAAGAGTCTGAGAATCCCTTATTTCTGTTTTCTCATGTACATACACACGGCAGGCCTTAGGGAACCAAAATCAAACAGTGTTAAATTGCAAACTATGCAGGTTGCTGGAAAGCCCTAGTCATCTGTTTGCGAGTCAAATGTTTATTATCAGTAATCAGGTGTGTGGTTGTAAAACAAAAGGAACTCTGGGAAAAAATGAATTCCCATGTCAAAAAGATTTCAGCTCTACGAATGTTTCTCAGCATCCCTAAATTTAGTCAAATTGAAGCTATACCCAATCCAAGCCTGTCTTAAAATCAAAATAAAATACAAACCATGCAGTTGATTATTTTTCCATTCGTCTTTGAAATTAATTTTTATTTAAAAAGTTTGTAAAGTGAATGCAGGAACTGTTTAAAAAAAAATGCATACAATGGCAATGATTACAGACAAATTTTGCATCAGTCTAGATGCAATGCTTACTTCATTTGAAATTATACAGACAGGCAAATTCAGCCAGCAAAGATATGTTAATGTACAGTATGAGACATGCTTAAATAATAATAATAATAATAATAATAATAAACAATATAAATATACATACATACTATTATATGAATAGCGATATCACTAATACTAAAACTAATAATAAACGAAGTAAATTAATTTATAAGACAACAACATCTCTAATAATAATAATAATAATAACACTTATTGTTGGTAATACAATTATTATTAGTAGTATTGGTATTAATATTTATTACGATTATTATTTATTATTATTATTATTATTATTAAAATGTAAAATTATTTAAAATATTTGTTTGGTGATTTTATTTTATGATTGGTGCATTCTTATTTTGTTTCTGAGATTGAAATGAATGAAATCAAAACAACAAAAGCAAACATCATAGGGCCAGGACAACCCCTCCCATTCGATAGGCCCAAAGTGTAGGCTATAAAATAGAACATTCCTGGGGGCCCTTTTGTTACTTTGTAAATTTTATAAATTTGCCCTTTATAAAACTTATGTTGCGAAATGTGAACGTGAACTACATTCTAAAGGCTAGACCTTTCCTGAATTGTTTAGCAATAACAGAAATCCATCAGCATGCAGTATGGAAATGTACCACAGTGGAATTTTCCACGAGGGAGCCTCCCTTTCCCTGGCCCAAAGCCGTTGGGGCAGCTGCCTGCTGTAGGGGCCCTTTCAGTCTAATTGACTACAGGGTCTCACCTGTGGCGGCATAATTATGGGTTTCAGCACTGCAATAGTGGCAGTTGCTTTCACTGCCTCCCTCCTGAGGTTATCCGCTGGGGTTAATGAATTTCAACTGATAGTGTACGAGCCGTTGTAATCCCCTGGGTCTTCCAGCACAGCACACACACTAATGCCCAAAGGCAATGCTACACCCTTTCACCAACAAGAATGACTTTCAAATGGAGCCCCATGTCTACAGATGGTCAACAAAGGGTGCAGAGGCCACACAGTCCATCTAGTCTACAAATGCAAAAGAAACAGATTTCCTTAATCAGCTTCCTCATTATCAAGCTGTTCATGGTCTCTCTTCTCCTGCTGTTGGCCTATTCAGAGATTCTCAGTCTGTTGAAGTGCTCCGTAGAGAGGGGCAGAGGCAGGAACAGGATTTTGAAAGAAAACATGCATCCTATGCAAGCCAGTAGAATTTGAGCGCTGGTGAACAAAGCTGCCATTGGTTCTGAGGTGTTATTTTTTGAGAACGGGTATGTGCAGAGCTGGCTATGTCAACACAACATGTCAACAAACGTATATATGACTAGCTCTTTCATATCTCAATATTCCTTTAGTGGTAAGGGTGGGCTGTATGACTAAAATCGTACATCACGTTGCACAAATATATCTACCATGGTTTAAATTTTACATCAAAATATCTATAGCTTGGCGTTATACAGTGGTGGACGAAATACTCAAATTAATTGTTGCTGGGTCTGACATCATGCAAGTAAGAAAGTTAGTAAGGACGATTAGTGGATGAAGATACAATATGTATTGATCTGCAAAACATTTTATTTTATTATCAAAACTTGTCATACACTGTCAAAACATTAAATATATTCAAATATAATTTTAGGTTACTGATAGCCTACTACATGTGTGCTAACAAGTCATAAACCAAATATAACATAGTATTTAAAAATGAGGAAAAACAAAATTGACAAACAATATACAAAGACATCACATAGGGCAAAATGCATATCATTTTAAGAATGCAAACATGCTAGTTTTATCTCATTTGAAACTGCTACGGCAGCGGAGAAGAAATTGAACACAACCTAAAACCTATCTGCTGAGATGGTGTTACACGAATGTGGATATGTCCGCATTCAAGCATTACACAGAGGGCTTAAAGCGGCACTATGCAGTTTGGGCAATTTCTTCGCTGTTTTCTCGCGGCACACCAGCCCAAAAGTTGCAGGGGTTTTTTTTCCGCTTACAGGCGCTAGGGGGAAGCGAGACGGCCACCATTCAACCTGATAAAAGTCATATAACCATTTCAATGTCTCCGAAGCTGTTCAGTTAAAGGGGTCATATAATGCCATTTTTGTACAAGCTAATATGATTCTTTAGGGTCTAAATTAAAAGTTTGTTATATACTTTAATTAAAAATTCTCATTAGTATTGTAAGAAAACACTCATTTTACCTGGTCAAAAACAGCTCTGTTTTCAGCACGCCGTTTAAGTGCATGCGTCTTTAAATGATAATGAGCTTTGCTCACCCCGCCCCTCTGTTCTGTGCGTACACCGTTTGCAGAGCCATATAGAGAGATATGGCTCTGACCGTTTGTAACACAATAACACAATAACCATAACGCGTTGTTCATTATAAACGTAGGATTATGAATTATATTGAGAACGTCGTACATAGAAAACATGCCGTAGTGTACCCTGAGTGTAAACAGCCGCATTCATCGAGAAGCGTGCAGCAAGCGATTTGCAAAGATTAATATAAATATTAATATAAAGGTTAATAAAACGTTACACTCACTTCAGTTCTTCTGGAGGTGCAGCAGGAACACGAATAGTTGGTACCGATCCTTTTTCCAGGAGCAGCTTCTTAGCAAAACCAGCTTTATACTGACCCTCGTTTGTAAAGCAGTCTGGTGTGTGAAATGATTCGCGCAAACATGAAAGCATTGACGTTGATCGTGGGGAATATTCCCTTCGAAAACAAACTCAGCCACTGCGTCTTCAGCGGTTCGGATTTAGGAACATCAAAATGACTGCTGTGTTCGTTATTACACCCAAGAACAGAACATCACAATCGCTTAGACGCCATTCTGCTCATAGACAGTGCTCCTCAACAATGACCGCGCCAGTCCGCGCGGTCTATGATTGACAGCTCGCTCACGAGCGAGGGCAGGTCTGTGTTGAAACGCTGCTGTCAATCAACAATCGTGGGAGGGGAGTCCGACCGTGTGACGTCACACGGTCGAACGGCTTGATTTGAGCGAGGGGAAAACATATAAGAAGATTAAAAAAACAAACACTGGATGGATTTTTATCATTTTATGATGGTTGTGTACAGGCACTGCCAACACACATTTCAGTACAATCAACTTGTAAAAGTGCATGTACCATTATATGACCCCTTTAAGGTAAATAAAAAAAAAAAGGTAAAACTGCATAGATCCCCTTTAAACAGCTCGACCTTTTACAGCAGATTTAATGTTATTTAAAATAATCAATCCTAGAATTCGCCATTAATAGCTTGCTTTTCGAGCCATCAGTCGCTCTCAAGCGCTCTCAAGCTCAGAGCATCTCCCGGTTCTTAATGGCTCATTTTAAATCAGACTTGTGAATTCAGTGAATCATTAATTGGAGACTCGATCTGAATGGATAATGGAATCAGTGAGTTGTTGACTCAAGAACAGCAGCAATCGTCTAACGTTCAATTTGCGAAAAAATCGGTCAGTGTGATTTGCGAGCCGATTTAACAGGTTCATTGAAAATGATCAGTTCGTTCATGAATCAGACATTGCTATTGTTTGAGGAAATGTAGGGGACTAAAAAGTATGATATTATGCTTTGGAATGTAGTGAAGTAAAAGTAAAAGTAAAAGTAAAAAAGTAAGAATACTTTGTTATTGTCCACCATTGGCATTATATCTTGTGCCTTTACTGCTTTTCTTCTCTATTTTTTCATGTTTACTCTACATGTTCTGCTATTTCATACCAGCGTTCATCCGCCACCCTTTATCTGTATTTTCCTTTCTTAGCCTCAGCCCTTAAAGTCTGGCAGTGACAACTCAATTTGGTTCTTCTTCTAAATCCAATATTTGATTTGAAAATGTCACACTGGCTCTCATTAATGAGTCGGAAAAGCCACCTGCATTTTGGTGCTATTTATTTGAGCCAAAGCTGCATTCCGATTGGATCAAAACAGACCCACCCACTCATTCTGCCGTAAGTTAATATGACTAGATGGATTGGTGCAGGAGACTAATAACTGGAAATGTGATGGCAAAAATACATCAGGCATCTCTCTCTCTCTCTCTGGTGCGAGATCCATGGTGGTTTAAAAACTTTGATCTTCTGTGAGGGGATGAAAAGCCCATCTCTTATCACCTGCCTCACTGTTGTCTACTTAACACTTAGCCTCAGACGGAGGGCCTGACAGTTTCAAATCCAGCGCAAAAAAGAGGCTTTTAAATTAACAAACTTTGGAAAATATTTTAACCACCCGCCGTCCCAAAAGTGACACTTGGCAATTCAAACATGACGGCTTTTTTTATGGATTCAATTGCAGTAATGGGTTTCATTGTACACATCATACAATGTTCGTCTTAACCAATACATGCCTTTGCTTTAAATGAATGGTTCATACAGAAATAAAAATAAAAAACCAGTCATCAATTACATATGTTCTGTAGAGAGAGAAAATCTTCACAACAACTGTTAAACTGTATCTTAATGCAATCATAATCACCAAAAGTTTAGAAGATTTCACACACAAAAAAAGACCTAAATGAAAATCATTGTTTCCCAATGTGATCATAAATGAGATTTTGGATATTCTTCACATTACTATGACTTCAGAAGTCTTGGAAAATACAGCTATGATTCATATGGACTAGTTTTATGGTGCTTTTGCCCTTTTTTGGAGCTTTATGTAGAAAATAGCCTCAAAGTACAAAAAACTTCACCTTTGTATTCAACGAAAAACAGCAGCATCGGTAATTGAACAAAATACATGAAATATTTTTCATGTTCCACGTAACAGCATTTATTACATTATGCAGGATCAACCGGCAGTCGGACAGAAAAATCTCAATAAAATGTTTTTCCACAGCTCTCTTCTCCCCCTTTCCTCCAAGTGTGAAATAACACTTGCCTGTCTGTGAACCTGATGCTTGGGGTCAAATGTAAACAGGATCCACACAGCTGTTTGATTTCAAACGTTCAAAAATGCCATCACCGTGGCGACTGACCTGTTATGATTCAACTGTGAAAGCCTGTGATTGGCCAACTGCCGGAGGCTCCGCTATGTGTTTTTGTTTGAATAAACCAGCTGGCACGTGTCGAGGTGAATGAATGCATGAGGCCCCTCAAACACACACACACACACACACACGTTGTGGGCAGGACTCATCTGTTGACATAACGATAGACTAAAGACCCTGGCTATTTAAAGGCAGGGGGCGTGTAGATGTAAGGAAATGCTGACTGAATTATCTGTTGGTGCGTATTGTGTCTGAAAACAATGGCAGGCACGAGCGACCTATTGTCTGAGGGAAAGCGAGACATAAGGCACTAACCACCTCCGTTTAGCATCACACCATACTGCCAAAGTATACATTCAAATAAATGAAAACATATTTGTTTTATGTCTATAACCATAAACTATTGTAGTATGTCATGTACATTAAAAAAAGCATATGCGCTATAAGATTTTTTTTTTTTTTATTTTTTTTTTTTATTCAACTTAATTGACTATGTTAATCCAATGAATTTGTCCAATGTATTTGAATGGACAAAATAATATAATAATAATAATAATAATAATAGGGGAGTAAACAAAAGAAAAATCTTAACTTAACTATTAACTTAGCATAACAATTTTTTGATGTTAAGCATATTTACTTTCTTGGGCCAGAGATATTGATAGGTGCTAAAGGATAAAAAAAAAGTCAAATAAATGTCAATAATAATAATAATAATAATAATAACAACAACAACAACCACCAAAATATCACTAACATAAAACCCAAACGGATTGTGTTATGTATCAAATGAATAATTTGGGGATTTCAAATCAAACCTGTGAAATCCCCCCCCCCATCACATTGTTTCATCACAATGTCGCACATATGTTAGAGAGTAACATTTACTGCTTCAGAATGGAGCGACTGGGATGTATGTGTGTGTGTGTGTGTGCGTGTGTGTGTGTGTGTGTGTGTGTGTGTGTGTGTGTGTGTGTGTGTGTGTGTGTGTGAATTATGAGCACAGAGGAGGCCACACAGGCTGAGCGAGGCAGCCATAAAAAATTGGTCATAACGGCATAGCGAGCTCTCCCCACGGCAGGGAGCAATCTATTTGGTGTGTATTTGTGTGTACAGTTGTGACAGTTGATGATTTTCCTGCCGATATTACCTGGGTGTAAAACAGATCTCAGCCTAGAGATTGGTGGTGGATGAACAAGATGAAATCCAAATATATTTAGAACATGCAATCATTGGAAACAGCTTACAGGTTTCTGTATAACAAGAAAAGCACTGTTAGAAAATGAGCTGGTTGTGGCGGCATTTCATTTACATGTGACAAATGGCTTCAGTATTACTTCAGTTTCAAATGAGCTATGTTACGGTTTTCTATCGACCAGATATAATATTTGTTTACCAATATGTTAAATATTTGACATTCTGCTACCGTCACAACATTTGTATTGATCTGTCTTTAGTGGCATTTAGTCAATGAGTGAAAGACCTACAATTTATACAAACACAGAGATACTTTTGGCACTATTAGAAAATGTACTCTTATACAGCACTTTTCACAATATTTTTATGATGGATTTTCATAGTTTAAGATTGAGAGTGTGGAGGTCTGGGGGTAAAACAATAAAATAAAATAGATAAAAAGCATTTAAAAACTGATGAAGGCATGATAAATAATTTCCAAGACAGTAGGTAGGGTAGGCAATTTTCAAGAACGGCTAGCAATAGCGAGCTAGTTTTGAAAGTATGAAGCCACGCCTCCTTCAAAACACATGAACGCGCACAGCCAGAGCAAACAAAAGCACAGAGACGCTGTTAAACTACCTCAAGTCTCAAAGCACATAACATTACAATAGTAATGAACATAAACAACTTACAGATCTCTAGTTGTACCACCTGACTGCTGCAGATTCATTTTGGAGTTGATAGTGTTGCATTGAAACGCATAAATTCGAGTCACCTGTCATCCATTATCCATATACGCTCTGAGTGCAACATCACAGGATTCAATCTCTTCCAAATTACAGTAGTTATGGCATGAACGCAGCAGCGCATTGTTTTGGTTCAGGAGGAACTGTAGAAGGTGGAATGCAATGATTGGACGGACATTTTATGGTCCTAAGCCTTCCACAGACGATATATAGATACATTTAAATACATTTAGACCACTTAATTTAGGGATTACTATCAGGATATGAAGAGACTTTTAACCAGCATAACAAAAAAAGAAAAAAAGGGATCAAATACCCTACCTTTAATGTGGCCATCATGTAACAAAGAAGTTGTTGAAATCTAGTATAGTTTTAATAAAAATCATCCCTCGGACAAAAGTGCACGTAGGTTAAGAAACACCCATATAAAAAAATGACTGTTTCGCTCCATCTTGCTCCAAAAATATCTTGGCAATAATGATTTGGTAACATAAATCTTGTTTGGTGACACTTTGCACATCAGGCAATAAACGACCTCTGTGTAACAGAGCCAACAGTTGGGACCTTCCAGAGGAAAAGCTCTGATGGAATAACAGCACTCATGCATAAAAGAGAGCAATCACTCACTCCATCTCTCTCTGACAGTCTTCAGTTATGGGCCCTGAGTAATCTCATTTCGTTTATCATCAAATATCAAATTTCTCTCTCTTATTGGCAAAGCCACACACTGACGGAATTACTGGCATATATAGGGCCCCAAAATATCACAGCCTCTTTATCCCAGTGTCTCTTGACACCAAATGTCACCCTCTAACTTTGTTACGACTTTAAATATTACAGTGGCCCAGCACTCTGGGAGTTCTCCGCAGCCGCAGGTGTTTTATTTTTTTATTTTTATGAATTTAAGCAAGAGAGAGAGATAAAGAGTTTGAAGTGTTTGTATCAGGGTGTCACACTGTGACACTGAGCATCTGTGATTTTAACAACATGAAAGTTCTTTGAGCTGCAAAGTTCACAAAGAGAGACACGGAGAAAGCAGGAGATTACACCGAATGAACAGACATATGAGAGAAAGTGACGCTGAAAAATCAGAGATGAAGAACCCAAGGTCACAGACGGATGTGATTTCGTTATTTTTATTTCAAAGCTTCAGCCGTCTGCGGCTGTTCATTTTTTATTTAGCGAATCTTCACAGGTACTTTTTTTTTTCTGTTTTAATATAAAAATATTACCAAATGAAATATCTGCTTTAGTTGTATCCAGAAACAGAAACCCAGCCTAGCCCTATTTTGACAGAACTATTCAACCATGAGGAGCTCAGGTAAATTCGCATTTCACAAGCACTATGTGTGACACCTCTATATAAAAAATGTCCCGTCTGTGATAAAAAATTGCTTACACTTTTTTTTGACGGTCCACTTTAGAAATTCTACTAACTAGAAGTAACTTTGTAACTACATGTCAACTAACTCTCGGAGTAGTAGACTGTAGTAGAGTGTTAGGGTTAGGTGTTAGGGTTCGGGTTAGTAGAATAAGTTGACGCAGTTGCAAAGTTATGCAAAATAAAGTGTTAGTAGATTTTAAGCAGACAGACTACTAATACTCTACTGAGAGTTAGTTGACATGTGGTTGCAAAGTTACTTATATTTAGTAGAATGTAAAGTGGACCATCGAAATAAAGTGTTACCTGCATGAAAATCATGCATTCAAACAGAAATTAATTTGCAATAGGGTTGTGACATATCTTTATTCGGGCTACGACATGTAAGCACATGCAGCTGCTAAATTAAAACATTACCTGAACAATCATTTAACGGAATCACACCCATTTTTAACTGCGGTTGTCACTCCAAAAGCTTTACCAAGTGGCAATCGTTAAATTGAGTTCCCTGAAACAAGCATCCTTTGTACCAAATGCCCAGATGGCCATTACCTTCAAAAGAGTCAAACAGCAGCCCTACGGCAGTGGTCAAAAAAGATTTTCAACACCACTTTTGGGCCAACTGCTCCAAGTAATCGAGAGATGACTGATTCGGACAGGAATTAAATTACCACACACCCCTGCTGCTGATTCAAAAACACTAGGTAGTTCATCCAGTGTGATGGGAGAAAAACATCAACATTTCTCATTCAAACGGCAATAAAATCACCAATTGAGCCTGTAAATAATGCAATTGCATCACATGTAAAAGAATTACCATCCGAATAGAGTTACAGACAAACTTTTTGATTTTAATCCTATCCAAATCCACCAGTTTTTTTTTCTTTTTTCTTTTTTTTTCTCATATACAGTTTGTACTGCTTGCTTTCCTTGGACTTAGTATGTTTTATGTGTGTGTGTGTGTGTGTGTACATTTTTTTTAAAGAAATTACTACTTTTATTCAGCAAGGACGCATTGAATTAAAGACGTTTTAATTCAAACCAACACTCAAACCAAAATGTATTCAGACACCTTCAACAATTCTCTCACATTATCACAGTTTATTCACTATAGTTTAGAAAATTATAATAATATATGACAAGAACTCACTGGTTTTGGTCATCCTTCTGTTAGAGCTCTGCAAAGTTTAGCTCCAACTCTGATAAACTCTCCAGCCTGTAGCTTTCTAGTAATCCTGAAGACATTGATTAGCTGGTGCAGGTGTGTTTGATTAGGGTCACAGATAGATAGCAACCATCGAAACAATGTTAAATCGATGTTAATGTGTCAATTTTTTACTCAACCTCACTTTTGCTCCCACAATTAATGTTGATTTTTTTTTAAAGATTTCATCCAAAAATCAATGGGAATGGCACTGAATCAATGTTGCAATGTGAGGTTGGTTCAACATCATGTTTACACTCTCAGAAAATGAAACACAAGAACTATTACTGACTTAAAGCCACACAGTCTGAAATCAACTGGAAATAAAAGAAGACAATAAATCTCTCAAGATCTCAGCCGAAGTTCTTTTTGACAACAGAGGTTTAGATGTTGATGTTTTATTGAAAATATTTGGTCACCATTATGTTGGTCAGTGTTTCCTTTAGTTGGGCAGTTTGACTCTTGGCTTTTATGTGAGTTTGTGATCTTTGCAACAATTTGTTCTAAAACACACAATTTATTGCAAAGAAAGCCAGAACCAAAGATAATCAGGTGAAATAGATTTCAGCATTATAATTCACTAATCTTACCACTGACCAAAAGTGGTCATTTGTTATTAAGTTATATTCACAAACAATACTTTCTTGAAGTACATGCATGAAGCATGTCACCATTGTTGAGATTTGTATGCTGATACTTGATGTATGTGTGTCTGAAGAAGAAAATTCCTACTTTAAAAATCAATATTCTGAACATTTGATCTGTTGCAAGAAAGTATTGATGGTGAACATACTTTCATGATAACAAATAGTCACTTTTGTTCAAGGGTAAAATTTGTAAACTATTCTAATTATGCTGAAAACTGTTTCACCTGATTATCTTTGTTTCTGGATTTCTTTGCAACAAAATATATGTTTTTATCAACACTGATACAAAGACCTGAAACATGCATAAAAGCCAAGAGTCAAACTGGCCAACTAAAACAAACACCGATCACCATAATGGTGACCAAATATTTTCAATAAAACATAAACTACTAAACCTCTGTTAATTCTAAAATATATATATTATTTGCAGTTGATTTCAGGCTGTATGGCTTTAAGTCAGTTGTAATTGTTGCGTTTCATTTTCTGAGAGTGCAAGCATGATGTTGAACCAACATCACATTGTAACATTGACTCAATGCCATTACCATTGATTCATGGATGGAATTTCAACATTTTGTCAACATTAACTGCGGGAACAAAAGAGATATTGATTCAATGCAGTTAACATTGACACATTAACATTGTTTTGATGGTTTCTATCTATCTGGGACCCTTACCAAACACACCCGAACAAGCTAATCAATGTCTTCAGGATTACTAGAAAGCTAAAGAAACAGGTGAGTTTATCAGGGTTGGAGCTAAACTCTGCAAAGCTGTGGCCCTCCAGGACAGAGTTTGCCCATCCCTGTGTTAGACTGTCTCACAAATGAACTAGGTTGAATAGCCGTCAGCCTTTAAATTTAAGTACACAATTAGATAATACCAATTTAGGTCAACCAATTACCAAGCAATGCTTAATTTTGTTTAGTCTATGGTGTAAAAAGGTCGCATTAGCAATTAAAGAAAAAGCACTTAAGCAAAACATGGTCAGGTCAAAGTGTAATTTTTGGTCCAAAAGTTTTATAAATTTTACTGGTAGTCCACTGTATGAAGAATCTTTGCACATAATATGTCACAGTTTACTTTATTTTGCTATCCTCACTTACATAAATGAACTATAGTGTCCTGCACCCACTAGTAAAAAAAATATAAAAAATGATATCTGGTTTCTGAATAATTTTTGGTTTGACTGTATATGTTACAAACTATTTATAATTCAAATACATGTTTTGAACTTTCTATTCATCAAATAATCCATAAAAAAAAAAAAAAAAAATCATGTTTTTTAACATCGATAATAATAAGAAATGTTACTTAATCACCTAATCAGCATATTCAAATGATTTCTGAAGTTCTGATGTGACACTGAAGACTGGAGTAATGATGATGAAAATTCAGCTTTGCCATCACAGGAATAAATTACATTTTCCCATATATTAAAATGGAAAATGGTTAATAATATTTCACAATATTACAGTTTTTTACAGTATTTTTGCTTAAATAAATACACTCTTGGTGAGCATAAGAGACCTTTTACAAAAACATTACAACATCTTAACAACCCAAACTTTTGAACTAAAATTCCCATTGTTAGAATTATATTACATATATAAATTTGTTTATTTCCATGTGTTTTGTGATCCGTGTATCATTGACCTTCTGTAAAGCCCACATTCAGACATCAAACACTCCAATCATACTAAAAGATCTCATTACCATCTGAATCAGTACATAAAACCTTAGACATCCTGTGTTAATAACTGCAACTCAAACGTCATTTGAAAAACTAATCCTGTTTATGATTCTGATACACACCTCTCCTGGCGATAAATGTCTTCATATTAGCTCATTACATCTATGTTCAAGCTCCATTACACAATACACACTACACATAATTACATGTGAACAATTTTTGCTCTTTAGCTCAGAGAAATATGTCTATTACAGCGGTTTCATTACTATGAGCGCCTGCTCATCAATTCAATCTGCTGGAATAATTAAAAATTATCTAGGTATTATTTCGATTTACAGCGAGAGAAAGAGGGAGAGAGGAAACGGCAGAAAATGAGAGAAATCTGTATTGTGGGCTGTTTACACATGGATTTATGTAGCGTCTGCTGGAACAGGTGGAGAGAGTGTTTTGAGCCCATGTGGTGAACTGCGCTGCATTGTTTTATTGGGTAGGAAAATTAAAATATGTGACTGGAAAACTTTGAGACCGCTAGAAAGAATGGATATCTGATCTAACCATTTCAGAAGGAGAATGAAAATAAAAGTTCTCAGAAAACACTGAAAACGCACATCGACCTTGGTAGAAAAATGGTAAACAAACTCTGACGGTTCAACAGAGTTCGAGCTCTTTGTATACAGGATTTGCAGTATGGCTGTTGGAACGTTGCCTACTGTTTTGCTTTGGCAACACCTCATTAACACATCAGCAAACATACAGTACATTCACACACTTACTGTACAACGCTATCTCACAGAAACTCGGAGGAAGGTGGTCCTCATTAACTCTAACCCTCAGATAGGTGCAAATTTTCAACTGAGAGTCAATCATGATGGCGTCTAAAAACACATTTCCAAAACACAAGGGCAGCACATCTCATGTAATTCATCCAGGCTGTTTTCAATCTGTCAACTGTAAATTGTTGATTAAACTGCCTTTCACCCTCTGCTGTGACAGTAAATTTTGGAGAATGACTGCATCAGAAATTGTTCAAAATACAAATTGGAGCCCAACACAAATTTACCTGGTTTTATCAGTTTCATACAAATCCCCCCCAGCTAAAAATATGTGCAGAGGTTACAGAAAAAAAAATGTTTAGTTTTTCCTTCCAAAGTTAGAGGTAGACTTTCAGCCATTTGGCTAACTTTAACCATTTTTGTCATGCAAAAACATGTTAGCTAAAATATGTGGCTGGCCCTCTGACTCTCGGGTTGCTTGCACTTGGTTACTTAATGCACTTTTCTCTAAATTGATATGTATTCAATGACAATACCAAATACACACTACAATCCAAAAGTTTGAGGTCGGTAAGATTTTTTAATGTTTTTGAAAGAAATGCTTACCATGGCTGCATTTATTTGCTCAAAATACAGTAAAAACAGTAATACTGGTAAATATTATAACCATTAAATAACGGTTTTCTATTTTAATATATTGTATCTTAAAATGTAATGTATTCCTGTCATGGCAAAGCCATTTTTTCCAGTGTTTTCAGGCAAAAGAGTTTTCAGTGTCACATGATCATTCAGATGATTCTAATATTCTGATTTGGTGCTCAAAACACATTTCTTATTATCAATGTTGAAAACTGTTTTGCATCTTAATATTTTTTCGATAATTTGTTTAGGATTCTTGGATGAATAGTAAAATCAAAAGAACAATTTATTTGAAATAGAAATATTTTGTTACATTATATATGTTTAGCTGTTATCAAGTGAATGCATCGCTGAATAAAAGAAGTAATTTCTTTTGAACGGTAGTGTAAACTTTACTTATTCTAAACAGACGTTCATATACCGACGTTTGAGAGCCCGCAATCCACACATGAATAGTATAGCATCGGAATTGACATCCATTCTGTGACACATTTATGCGGCCACGTTTAAAAGGAATGAGAGCAATCCGATCCATCAATACACATAAAGCGACTAAGTATAAATATGCCCTTTTTTGTGGTTTAGAGGGCCTAGGGCTGTCATAAGGACAGGTGTAATTTCTCAAGACACCTATATCAATGAGATCTGACATGAAGGGGGGCATTTTATGTTTGGTATTCTAAAGAAAATACAAAATAAATAACAAAATAAAAACTGCCCTCCATCCACTAAATTTCTGAGGATGACTGCATCAGAAATTGTTCTAAATAAAAATTGGCGTTTATGAAGCACAGCTCAAAACCGACCAAAGCGATCTGGCCTCATCAGTTCCATACACCTCAATTTACTCAAGAAGCGGGTCGGCTAAACACTTTAATATACGCAGAGGTTACAGAGAAGGTGAAAAGAAATGTGTTTTTGTCTTTTCCACCCTAGTTAATAGGAGTAATACGTGCCAAATCACTGATCAGACTCTCTAACCTCTTGCTCTCCACATAGTAAGATCACAGTGACATTCTTATAAATTGCTTTCTATCTCTCCCCGTGTTCTTATAAGACTTCCCCTGTTCTTTCTCATATGAAAGTGCTTTTATCCGCCCTTCTGAAATGCATGCTGTAGGTATTTCCCTCAACAAAATACAATTAGCCAAACTAGATTTCTCCAAGTCCCTAAAAAGCAGCGCTCGTCACGGATAATTTACACTATGGGTACTTTCTTCATTAATCATGGCCAATTTTATTAATGGGAATGAAAAGCAAAATAATGGAAATATAATTGTCTAAATTGACAAAGAAGCATGGGGCACCTGCAGAGAGGGGAATGGGGAACCACTGGTGCGTTTAAGCCAGACTTGACTTCCCCTGTTCGACAAGTCATTGACTTTGCACACATACACATGCACACAGAGTTTTCCAATACTAATCAAACAGTCAAACACATTTTTGGCCCTCCTCTCCCTATATGAAGGCATATGATGAAAGGGCCAGCAACAGGCCTACAAGTTAGAACAAGAAATGCGGTCTTTTAACCAGATCCCACGCAGTGAACTCTGATAGCTGAGGGTGGCTTCACACGATTTGGTGTAATTGTGATCTACGACCACGCGATTGAAAAAACGCAAGTCAATATCACAGCTGGGCGGTATTGGGATGAAGCAAATCATGGAGTTTAGCTTTCCACAGATTCTGGAACCAAATAAATGTGGGGGAAATAGAGACCTGGACATTGGCACTGGGCTGTAAAAGTGGGAGAACAAGTGAGGAATGATCAGATTCCATCCAACATTGGCAAAAAGCACGCTCTTTGCTTCATTTTAAAAACAATCAGAGGACCGAATGGTTTCTCCTGTGTTACCCTGCAATTTGCAGCGAGCAGATTCGGGGATTAACGTGTGATTTGACACCCGTGAGCTGGAATAAGTGGTCGGTCTCCATGGTGAGCAGAACCCAGAGGAGTTCAGAGAAAGCAACGCCTCCATGCCGAGCGCCGCTGTTAAATCTACTCACCCAATATAGATTTCAGAATGGAATTAGTCTACAGTATGTACATAACAAGCAATTTAACTCTAAGACAAATGCCAGCAGCTCCCTTGGAGATCTTAAGTAGCACTCTCAGGGAAATTTATTTTAGGGTACGGATTCTCTCCGAACAAAATTGCAGACAGGGGGACTTACAGGTGTAAAGTGCTTTTATGTTGCCCCTAGGCTTTGATTAGGAGGTTGAAAAGTAATATGTTCTCTTATCACGCACTTAACAGTGTCTTTGGTGTGGGAGGCATGTGTTTACTTACCTGTGTGTTTCAGTAGGACGGCAGCATTTCATAACCACAAACTGACTGTCAAATTGCCTGTGTGAGAGACAGCATGATTTTTAGTTTTTTTTGTTTGTTTGCATCACATAAACACATTTAAGGGTTACAAATTTACACATTACAAAATGTCCTTGTTATATTGTTACTTTGTATGATGGCTCAAGTTACACAAAACCATTCAAATGTTTTGGGTAAGATTTTATTTTAAAAAAAATTAAGAAATAATACTATTTTATTTAGCAAAGATGCATTAATTTGATCAAAAGTGACAATAAAAATCTATTTCAAATAAATGCTGTTCTTTTAAACTTTCTATTCATTAAATAATCTTGTAAAATCAACAATACTATAAGCAACACAACTGTTTTTAACATTATAATAATAATACAAAATTATTGTGCACCAAATCAGCATATTAGAATGATTTCTGAAGGATCATGTGACACTGGAGTCTAAAGTAATGATGCTGACACGGATAAATTACACTTTAAAATATATTAAAATAGAAAACAGGTATTCTTTCACAATATTACTGGTTTGTACTGTATTTTTTGTATCCTTTTTTTTTTTTTTTATCATACAAATCAAACCTTCAAACAGTATGTGTATATAATATAAATATTGGATATGCTATTGGAAATGTGTTTTTTTTTGTTTGTTGCTGAGGACACTGACAGATTGCATGCGATGCATATGCTACACCACAAAAAAAGGTGCATTTCCTGACAATGCACTGCTGCTTTGAGGCAACATCCAAAATTTGTTGTTTTGTCAGCTACAAATGACTGGATTTTGATTAAATACTCTGATTATCATTTAGCAGCAGTATTTTTAAGCTTTTAAAACATAAATCTTGAGGTGGGGTGAAAGAAAACGTTGTTGCACTCTGTACATCACTGATAAGCATGACAAATACTCAATAACTACAATACCGCCAAACAATGGGTGTATTTCAATTGTATTTGTGTGCATTATAGTGTATTTCAAAAGCATGAGCGAACGATACCACAGAAAGGTGAAAGTGTATGTCCAATACATTTCCCCTTAGACAGCATTCTAGAGGTGAGTGTGTCTGTGTCAGGGTTTTTCTCGTGGGACATGTCAGAGGGCAGTGGTGTTAATTACCTCGCCACACTGCCACGTCAGCAAAACACCCTCATTGCTTTTAATTGGCCCATAGTGTCCTCTCTAATCTGTTCATTAGGCTCTGATCTAAGCATGCTAGCCGCTACGCTAACGGTACACGCCGCAGAGGGCAAGAAATTACTGGCCCACAGCAGAAAAAAATGTTAAGCATATATGTAAATTACATGTACACACTTAATAAAAAAAAATTAATAAAAACTCTATATCTTTTTGCAGTGTATCATGCCAACAGCCCACTCAATAAAGGAAGATACAGTAAATATCATTGTGGTCAAAATGATTTATTAAAAACAAACAGGTATACAGCAGGAAAGTATGACAGTTTTAGATCTGTGATTGTAAGCGACATTCTGCTGGTGTTGTGGTGTTGGTTTGTCACACGTAGGAGTGATCAAAAAGAGACTTTGCTTTCACATTGTGTTAGACAACCCAATGAAAAGGAACCTAACAATAGACTGAGTCAAGTCTGACGCTTACAAAGAGCAATACTGCCAACTAAGAGAGTCATTCAATTTAATATGACAAACATTTGAAAGCAGCAATCCATCATCTAAGTCATTTCAATTCTTCTTTTTCAAAAGTTGCACTCAAAGAAAGAGACGAAACGAGCCTCTAAGTTTCAGCAATTCAAAAGCGATACGTCCGGATCCTCTTGGAACAAAGAATTTTGCCTTCGCCATAATAGGTAGTCGAGTTTGACAAAGTGGCATGTCAGACTACCTCAGTGAGAAATATATCTTAAACATGATATTTCATTGGGAATACAGCTTTGGGAAGAGTCTTTACCTGTCCTATTACGGGAGTCTTGTGGGGATTAAATTAATTTCTTTATAACTTTTGAAGCTTCCGCCCAAGTCGTTCATGAATGTTAACTCTTGTGGCAATGAAAACAATAGATGATTTAAGTGAAAGTAGGTCATTTCCTTTTTCTATTTGTGGCTCATAGAACAAATGTGCCTTCAGATTATAGCAAATTGCTACATAGGGTTAGATGTGAAATATACTCTTAAGCTCAAAGTTTTTCTGAAGAATGGAGTGAGAGAGAAACAGTTTTGTAAAAGTAACTTTGAAATCCCAAGACTTAATTTTTCTCATGGGGGATTTCAGTGCTTACACATGACAAACATTAACCATTAGATGTATGTAATTAATTCAGAACATGTAACACAGGTAATTACAATTATAGATTTGTTTTGCTTTTCTTTTGTCTTTGTCTCCAAGAGGGTTTACAACATGTCCCATTTAACAGGATCTCTACCCCTTCCCTTGAGCTGTGTTCATGTTATTCCCAAGCTACAGCCAAGTCTTAAGGAATTTCATTTTTCTTTTGGAGGCGAGAGGTTAACCCAGGCCAGGGGGTGCTGGGGGATTTGGGCTCCACCCATTGAGCCTCATAATTTGAGCTTGAAACCTCAGAGGTCAGCCTGAATAATGGGCTCATCCTCACTAAATTGGGCCAAGTCTGGAGCCTAGAAATGACTGGGGAATTCAAAGAATATGAATTAATACTTGTTATGGTGAGAAGGACGCTATAATAACAGTGGAACCAATGTAATATGTATAGATGTACAACATCCAATTCCATTTAGTCATACAATTGCAGGATTAAAATACCTAATTAACTATTAATACTGTATCATTCATTCAACCGATTAATTCAAAAATTCAATAATATGCAAATGACTCTTGGTCATTGAATCATTGAATCATTTTCTGAAACGATAATTCTGGACCAAATCCAGTAGTGAGTCATGGAATTAAACACTCAACTGATTCGTTCAAAACACCTGTATTCACTAAAAATAGAGAAAGCATGAAGGCATTATTTTGTTTTAAACGTAAGTTACCCAATATCCCAGCTAACAATTTTTGGTTCCCATAACGTTAGTTTTTGGTACCCAGAACATTCTCAGAATGTTAGTTTATGGTTCCCAGAACGTTATTTTTTATGGTAACCACCCAGCAACGTTCTGGGAACGTTATTTTATTGTTACATAAAAATAAAACCAAAAAAGAACGTTCCCCTAACGTAAGTATTTGGTTCCCAAAAAAATAACCAAAAAATAACATTGGTATTACTTTACAATAAGGTTCATTAGTTAACTACATTAGTTAGCATAAACTAATAATGAACTGCACTTATACAGCATTTATTAATCTTTGTTAATGTTAATTTCAACATTTACTAATACTTTTTACTAATTACACTGTGAACTAACATGAACAAACAACACACACAGTGTATAAAGATGAACAAATACAGTAACAAATGTATTGCTCATGATTAATTCATGTTAGTTAATGCATTAGCTAATGTTAACTAATGAACCTTATTGTAAAGTGTTACCCATTAATTTTATCAACATTTTGGCTACACCACAATCTTTGACTAATGTGATTCTGAAAGTTGATTGGTTTAGACACCTAGGTATGAAGGAAATTATTTTATATTTTGAATTATTATAATATATAATAATAAATAAATTATTATATAATATTATTGCACGTCATTAGGTAAATACATTGATCAAAGCAAAAAGTTTTTACAAAAGAATAGACCCTTCAACTCAATTTGGTAACATCAATCACACACGTATGAACTTTCCTTGCTGTCCTCCTACAAGTGAAAAAATGTTTTTTTTCATTATTTCTTTTAAATTAAAATGCATTGTGCACAGTTTTTCACACTTGACAAATGTGAAGAATTTTCATGATAAATTATTCACCTGAGGCAGACTGTTTAAAAAAAAAAATCTCACATCTGAAAACGGCTGATGGGCACAGATTTTAGTTATGGTTCCAAACTTCCATCAAGCAACCTGTCAAACATAATTACATTTTCTCCATTGTTGCTATAACCCCACCAAATACCTTTTAATTTGGAAGTGACTGACAGGGTGTTTTTTGCACCTGACGCAGGTGATTCTTGTCTTTGTTTGGCCCCTGCTATTCATCTGACGCACATCCACAAGTCTCCTCTCAAACCAGCCGTTTGGCAGCCCCGGGTATGAAAACATATGACTGCAGTTTTTGTCCTATTCTGGAACTGCACTCATTGCTCACCTTCAAGGAGGTACAATAGGCTTTCAGGTTTTGGAGGCCACTTTCCTACAATAGAAAACAAAGATTGTGACAGTAATGTTTACATACGAGTCATATTTTTATTGTAATGTCATGTGTATAAATGCACTACATCTGTGTTAAAGCATGAACAAAGGGCATTTTGCAGATTTCTCCCAGTACAGTTCATTTTCAATGGAGCATGAGATATTTAGCTTAATGTAAGATGCCTTAATTTTGTCCATCGGGAATTGATTGGATGGTTGTGGTTTGTGATTGACAGATTGTCCCACCCGCATGCCAGTAAACACCATCAGAGAAGAGAAGAGATGTCGCTCCAAGAGTTATTGTGATTAAAGATTACAAGGGCACATGAAAGTGCACAGATTTATTTATTTTTTTTTTAAGAAAAACTCCAATATTCCGTTAAAAAAGGTCAATTTTGATTTCATGGTGACTTTGTCACTTACAGAAAAACACCCATCCATAATGGACATATGTACAAGAACAGCTTGTAACCGTGTAAAATGCATGTGATGCCTTTCTACATTCAAAATAAATTCATTTCTTAGTTTTGTCTAACAGATCTGTGATCCTACATGACTAAACTCCCCTGCTCTGTTAAAATGGTGCGAATCTCCACAGTTTTTTTATTGATTTATGCAGCTTTCTAAAGATAAATCCATTGACTTTGCAATCAGCTGCAGGCCAGACAACCAGGTGTGAATCCCTGCATTATCACAAAGCTAATCTCCTTCTACGTGTCCCCCTTCAACCCGGGCAGCGATCCCCCAGGATGTAGGATGAGTTTTGACCAGGACACACTCTACTGATGGAAAGAGAGAATTGAAAGAGAAGAAAGTGAGGGAAAAGAGGATTAAAGGAGCATTGAGCTCAGGACATCTGGGTAGGCCTTTATTAGTCTCGGCATCATCCCACAAAAAGAAGCCAGGAGGGTTGTTTCTCCGAGAGATGATTGGAGAGAGATTCCCAGCATCCTTCACTGCTACAGGAAAGGATCTGCATAAGCTCTCTCTCTACGGAGCCTCAGTGGTATCAGAGGCCACGCTAGGACGTCATGGCTCACAGCACTAATATGGACCCTCTGAGACACTGTCGCCTCTTGTGAGCAAAGCACTCCAACTGTTTCTGTGTGCTTAAAGAGCACTCACCATATAGACTACTTTGGCAGATTGGCAGATTCTCCATGTGGACAGAAATCCAAAGTAAATCTGACTCCAGATCTAAAGCACTGTACTAAACACCAAAGGCTTTTTTGGTTAAAAAAAAGGCTGTATTTAACAGCGAATGCAAAGAATGGACTATTTTTTTTCTTATTAATTATTATTCGAGGCAAATAATACGGAAGATAATAACAACATTTCAACTATTTTACACATTTCCAGCATCAGACACTGACAGGTATGATATACTGTACACTGCTGGTCAAAAATTATATTTAGGAATATTTAAGATTTCGTGATGTGTGTGTATATATATATATATATATATATATATATATATATATAGATTTTTTTTTTTTTTTTTAAGCCTCTAATGCTCACCGAGGCTGCTTTTATTCATACAGTAAAATATTGTCATATATTATTACAATTTAACTGTATTGACAGCACTATATTTGACTATATTTTATTCCTGTGATAACAAGGCTGAATTTTCAGCATCATTACTCCAGTCTTCAGTTTCACATGATTCTTCATAACATTCATATATACACAAATATCATAATACACTGGTTTGATGATCAACAAACATTTCTTATTATTATCAATTGTGAAGACATTTATAATGTTACAAATTATGTCCATTTCAAATAAATTCTGCTCTTTAGAACTTTCTATTCATGAAATAATCCAGAAAAAAAACTATGACGATTTCCATAAAAAAAAAAAAATGAAGCAGCAAAAACATTTTCAACATGATAAACTGAACTATTGTTAATTGAGCAATAGGTAACAATTAATAATAATTGAGCACCATGACATCTATTGAATCGTAGGCTATGATGCAATGATGAATCACACTTTGGCAACTGTGGTTTTTATGTGCACTGAAAAAAAGAGGAGGAAGCGAAAGAGGAGAATATGGACGCAGTCATGGCTAGGGAAAAGAAGCCAACTTGACGGAGCTTGAGGTTAGTAGTTTTAAGTTTTAAAGCCATGTTGCAATGATCAATACGTCATTTCATGTTGCATTTTTTTTGGCTACTCAGATGTAGGTCGTAGCAGCAAACACATGAGATAATCATGCTAAATTTCTAACACTGTCAGCAAATTATTCCAGGCTACTGTATCTTTGGTCGCAAGACCATGACAGCGACCGTCCTTGAATCTCTCTCACTGTACGACGTTGAACCACCGTTTAGGAGCAACGAACACAGAAATCCACCACAATTGGTCATCTTTTATGTGGGACAGCCAAAAAAACGTCCAATACCAGGCATTAGACTGAAATCCTAGAGTTTCCACTGGAGCCTCTCCGTTATCTTCTCCACACACCGGTGTCTCGTCTGAGTACTGATAATCCAACAACCACTTTCTGTTCTGTCACACACCCAGATATTTATGAATCCCTGGTTTAGAAGAATTTGATGTATACACCCAGAGTGTAGTTCCCAGTATTAACAGATGGATAAAGGCCGTCTTCCTAACAGCAGCATTTCCAATATAGATGGATCAATCCCTGCTTATGCATTGCTTATGCATCACAGTAGTCTCCAATATTTGATGGATCAATATTGCTCTGTTCTGACGGTATAAGTCTGTGGTAATCTACTCTCAGCCATTCGGAGGAAAGTTCTTTTATTCAAAGAGATGGTGGAATTTTCACCAGTGAAGCTGTGGAAGTTTGCGCATTCGACCTGGGTGTCTATTTTTGGCTGGTTGTTTTGTTTGATTGAATAAGCTCTGGTATGGCTGTAAGAGGCAATCATACAGATATTTCTGAAGTGCCTTGAGAGGTCTAGCGAGCAGCAGCGCAGACCCCCACAGACACTTGAGTGCTGTTAAATAGTGAGATTTTAATGTCTTGCCAGAATGTTCCTTGAGTTGAATTGCAGTGATAGAGTTTGGAATGTTGAACGCTTGTGAATAGACACGTACGAACAGAGGCAAATATGTACAGGTAAGTTTAAACATCTGAGATAGATCTATCTATCTATCTATCTATCTATCTATCTATCTATCTATCTATCTATCTATCTATCTATCTATATATCTATATATATATATATATATATATATATACACACATGTCTGTCTGTCTGTCTGTCTGTCTATCTATCTATCTATCCATCCATCCATCCGTGCGTCCAGAGGGGGTGGATCATAGCGAAGGGGCGAATGAACAGATGAGTTTAAACAGCTAAGGATGAATGAGTATGGACAAATTGAGCATAAACAGCTGAAAATAAACACGTGAGTATTGGCAGGTTAAGTGTAAACTGCTGATAATGAACAATTAAGTATGAACAGGTGGGGCTGAACAAGCAAGAATAAACAGGTGCGTATGGACAGGTGAAAATGGACAGTGAATATGGCAAGGGCTTGTACCCTTTTGGTTAGCCACCTTCATGCTCAATTGCCTCATCCACCATGCTTGCTATACCTGACAAGCAGCAATTCAGGAGGGAAGACAGGTGGCCAAGGCATTTTTTCAGACAGGACAGAAATGTATGCAGGCTTCTCTCAGCTTAGGTTGGAATTCACAGTCCCCACCTGGATAACAGCCAGTATCTGTAAAGAAAGGTACAAATGCATGAGACCATTTCAGCATTAAAGCTTGTAAAGGGTCCTATTATGTTCATTTGCAGGTTCATAAATTTGTTTATGTGGTCTTCTAGAATACATTATTAGAATGTACAGAATGTATTATTATTATAATTTACATTGTTGCAGTGCCAGTTTTAACCCTATGTTTGAATTTTCCATTTCAGTTTCAGTTTCTTAAAAACACATCTTCCAAAAAAGCGCAGTCTTCGCTGATTGGTCAGCCGACTCAAGTCTGCTGCGATTGGTCTACCGCTTACAACATTACACACTAAGGGTGCATGATCTCATGAGAATACATGTGTATTTTTACGTAAAGTGTAGTTCTACCACACGTACATTTACTTACGTTTTATACACACAGAAACGTATAATACTGACGTATTTACAGCACTAAAACGTACAATATTTACGTATGAACAACTCTACCAATGTACAAATTTGTACGTATTCCTATTAAAATCGTGGCATTAATGTTTTGACTATTGCATTCAATTGTCTTATCAATTACGTTTTCAGTTTCATTTATTAAATGCAGTTTACTCATTTAAGAAACAATAACATTTCGTGCCTTCTGCTGCAAACTCGTTTAGGAGGATTAGCCTACATGGTGTTAAACAAGACTACACTTTAAAGCCTTAAAAATACCTTCTTTAATCGTTTAACCATTTTTAATCGTTTAACCATTTTGTAATATTTAGTTTATTTACCGTGAGACACAAAAGGCGTTTTTCTCCTATAGAACCATAATACACCAAAACACAACAAATTCACAAAAGACATACATTTTATTAGCTTGATGTAATCAAAATCTTTAGAATCCATACGTTTGCAAGAAACAGATCCAAATTCAGCCATTTATCCAGCGATCTTCATCTCCATTCTTAGCAGCGACCGTAAACGTTAAATCCCGCGCTCGTGATGAATTCAGATTCAAATATTGCGCCCTCTAGAAGCATAACGACATGTTTTACGGCAGTGATATCAAACGCTCATTGGCTCTCGCCTGCTTCGTCACAGATTTGCGACATGCCGTATTTCAGTCGGTGAACTACTTTTGAAATGGAGAAGTGTGCAAGCCTTCACACGGAGCGAAGCCGGATTAAAGTGGCTATGTGTAGTTTTTCTACTAAAATGAATCCTTTTTTTATTGCCTGTGTATGAAGGGGTTGTAATCTCATATTAAAATGATTCACTTGGCGGGTTTTGCTATTACCTCTGAAAGCAAGTATTCCTATTTCTATGTGAAGGCTCCGGGTCGGATTTACCGTGAAATCCAGTGACGTGACTGAGACCTGCATGCGCGATCCCGAGCCTCTCGCCTCGTCTACTGACTTTGCACTCAACAGCGACGACACTGCAACTTATGACATGGAGTCTGCTAACACTAAGAAACAACCTGCTCCCAGCACAACACAGACTCCAGCACAAACTCCACATAATGATAAAAAAAAGTTTTATCTGCTGAAGCTCGTCAGGCCAAACATGAATCGGATCAACTTCGGACGAAAACACGGATCAACATCGGCAGGGCTTTTGAATCATGGAGAAACCTCCGCTTTGTATTGGTTGCAATCTGAAACATCACCGCTAGAGGCCGCTGAAAACTACATATAGCCCCTTTAACATTTTCATGGATTAATCACTTAAATTCTGCTCTGTACCTCACCCAAAACTAGCATATACTGCCAGAGAGGACTGCGACTGCAACACATCGTCATGTGAATGACTTTTGGTACCGGTTTTGACATTTTCGCAATAAATAAATTATTGTGATTACACACGTCTTTTGTTTTTCTTCATAAATGTAGCCTACGTAGTTTTAAGAAATGTTGGGTAGGTTTAGGGGTAGGAGTAGGATTAGTGGCTCAAAATATATTTTAATGCTATATTGTTAATAAAAATGGCATTTCCCTACACATCTCTCCATTACTTTTTATCCTTTTTATATTCTGTATAAAATGGGTAACGTTATGTTTAGGTTTGGAAGTAGGGTTAAGGGATCTTACATTTATCTCTAAAACGGTTAAAGGGAAAATATACAGATATCTTTATGATATGAAAGATTCGTAAATAGTTAACGTTTTGTAGCTGTAAAATCGTAATAATGTTACGTTTAAATGTTGCAGATTCGTCCATATCATACGTTTCAGCATCTATCCAAACGTACAAAAAGTATGTTTTCTACCTTTGGGAAAATTACGTATTAATACAACAATGAGATCAGGCTGAAGGGTATGTTTACATGATAACGATGTACTAAAAACTGAAACATTTTTTCGATTAGAGACAACAACTTTGTCAAAACGATCCCGTTCACAAGGTTCAGTGAAAACTATGAAAATTTTTTTAAATGTTTAAAAAAAAATGTTATTATGCATGACAGGCCAGTAGTTGGCGATGTCAATAGACTGAACACGCAATACGCATGACGTTACCGTTTTCACAAATGCTCAATTTTGTAGTTTACACGGAGATAATAACGGTATCATTTTCAAAAACCTTCACTTTAAAACCTGTTTTCAAAAGTTTGCTTTTTCAGGCCCCCAAAATGCTGTTGTTGTGTAGATGAATGGCCAATTTGCATACAAAGTTTTCTGTTTTTAGTTAAAAACAATGTCATGTAAAAAGCAAAAATGTAAAAAGCATAATAGGACCCCTTTGAAGATAAGATCTTTGAATGCAAAGCCACTGCTTTAGAAAAATTCTACATGTTGGTTCTCCTATATTACTCACTATACTTGCAGTATGATTATTATTATTTTTTTAATGTATATTGACATCTTGGTGATTTCATCCACCACTTTTTATTCAATATCCCAAAATTCATAATTAGAAACGTGGATGGAAACGCAGCTAGGGAGGATGTCAGAAAAGAACGTGGCTGATGATGTAAAACGGCCAGTCAAGTGCTGTCAATCATGACCAAATTCTTCAGATTTATCATACCGGCTGGCATTAAAGAGCATTGATGTTCAAACATCTGCCTTGGCTTTTGCCCAAGATCCCCCTCGGGGTCATACTGTAAAATCTGACAAGCAACAAACGTAAGGGTAAAAGCAACAAACAGATAAACAAACAGATAAAACTGTGCAGTGTAGACCGGGCTTAAAAGTTTTTTTTTCAGTGCATATGAATCCTGCCATCACTACAGGCTCATAAAATGCGCATGAAAACTTTTCAGACGTGTGCAGGGAACAGTCTGACAGGGTCAAAGCCATTTAAACGTCTTCACTCTTTGGCTTTGTTGTGGCGTTTTGTCAGTTGTATTTTCTTTTCGCTTCTTCATCTCTCTTTTCTGGCTTTGTCCTCCCCACATTAGAGAGTGAATGCATAAATAGAAGCACGTTTCAAAGCCTCCTCTTGTCTTTCTGTCTTTCTCTCTAGTCCTCCAGGGACAAGGCACCGAGATGAGCTCAGCAGGGGCCACGGAACAAGGAGCCGGGAATGAGACGAGAAGGAATGTATAACCGCTGTGAGTTACGGAGCTCTCCAGTGTGCTGATGATCAGGCTGCTTGGCAGATTGTTAATTGACCAAGCCAACAGTTAATTTAAAATCTCTTAACTAGTGAACTATCACATCTAACCAAGAGTCCAAAAATTTATTCTCGTAAAAAATAGTTTTGTGAGTAAAAATGTTACATAACTCATGATACATAAATTAAATGTGTTAAAATGAGAATCTAATACTCACAGACGAAAATGAACAATGCAAATCAAATAATTTCTCACTAGAATAGTTAACATCATAAAGGAGTTTCTGTTAATATATTTTCCAAAGCATTATTTCACCAAATTGGAACAAAATCATGAACTGTGACAGGTGCATTTTTAGAGAGACTCACCTTGAATATGACCTGGTCTGTTTGTCATTAATATACAAGAAAAAAAAACAGCTAACTAACCCCGTTGTCATAAGGGAGAAGTTATTTCTAATATTTTTAATATTAGAATATATATATAGTTTATTTTGTACCCTTTAACCAAGTATGGATAGAAACAATATGATTGAATTTTAGAATGCTATTGAAAAGTTCATAAAATATGTTAGAAAGATAACCTCTCTTTTTAGTACTATGGTTTGTAATGTTTAGTGCAAGAGGGCAGGATTGTTCTACACAATCTGAGTTAAGGTAAATCAGAAATCTGACAGAAAAGATGCATGTTGACAGGTGAGGATGGAGAACCTGTGCTCTGGGTCTCATCGGGAAGTTTGCCACCACAGTTGTCAGTCAGAACTGATGTAACAAGCGTGAAACACATTCGTTTGCTTTCTCTCACTCTCTCTTTCCACCTGACAGCAAACAGACAACCACAAGCACACGTACTTTCTATCCACATCAAGAGTGAAACCAGTACTGTACATCATTCAGCAGAGAATGCTGTGCAGGTTCCAAAATCACAAAGCGCTAGAAATACTGGCAAGAAATCAGAATATGCCATGATATTACTAGGTTCTTTAGGCATGATATTACCATGGCTTTTTGGAAATGGCATCATGGTAATCCCATGTTTTTTGGATGTTACAAAAAAAACTATGGTATCATGGTACAGTAGTGGTATTGGATGGTAACAATATGGTACTTTATGGCAACCATTTAGTACTATGGCATACATGGTATTGGCATCTGATACTATCACTATACCATTGTGCCACCAGAGAATATGAAAATATGTCACACCATCATCTCACAATTATGCTTGTTAAAAGCCAGATGGTTCCCAGCATCCTTATTTTACACTCATTATGCTAAAGAGTTCAGGTGATACTTAAGATGTGTTTTAAAAATAAAACCCTTTAGCAGAACAAATGTTCTTGATATAACAGAGAGTAAAAATAGGAAGAAATTGTAAAAAACTAAATGATTCCTTTTCAGTAGCAGATGAGTCGGGCTAATGCCTGTTCTGTTATTCACGGTTAGAGCTCATGGTCTGTTCATAGTTTGAGAGAAAAAGATTGCACAATTCCCTGAAGTTATTAAAAACACCCTATTTACCAAAACAAGACACACTCCATTAAAACAAAAACATTCCCAACACACATAAAATTATGGAATTTTCACTTCTCACAGTTAATGCTGTAGAGATCATTATTATAGGTTAAAAAGGTCAAATAATACATTTTTGTATTACTTGTAGTGGTTTTTTTTTTTTTTTTATAATTTAGTTTAGTTATGCACTCTCAGACCCTTAAAATTATATGGAATGTTTTTGCTTCTGGGCCTTTACAAATCTGTAAGGCTAAATATCCTCATCATGTGTGAAATGAGAAACAATGCTCACATGTCATTTTGAAAATCAAATCAAATCAACTGCATCTTTGCAAAACAGTTAGCACTGAAATGTTGAAAAGCTGTTAAGATCAGACTATAATGAATGCTTATAAAAAATAAACTTCAGCCACTTAAGTTAGCAAATTCTCTCTAACGTTGTGATCCTTCAGACAGAAACATAGGGTGATATTCAGACAACAAGGAACAAAACAACACTAGGTTTCTGAAATCCCCAAATACTCGGAAGAGTTGTAAATGTGGGTGTCATGTCACATTTTAATATTGTACGTTTTTGACATCAGAAATCAAAATATATCAGGACAAGTCGTAAAAGTTACTCTTTTTGCAGGTTACACCACGCGTTATTTTTTTTATTTAATCAATGTTGATTATGAAAGTGAGCATGCAGCATGAGAAAGATAATGATACATCATGAGATGCGCAATATGTCTGGAGACATGGAGTGGGTAAGACATGATTTTGAACACTTCATTAAGTTTCTCTTTTTAAAAGATTTTCGTTTTGTATAAATTGTATCTTAATTTTGATCAATGTCTTATCAACCAATTGCCTGTATTTAATAAATAGGCTAAGAAGCAAATATATAGCAGACAATGTAATAAGACGCCGGGCACGATCACTTGCATTGCACGTGAACTGGAGGGCGCCGAAACTCAGCTTGTGCCTCACAGATTTGAAAAATATAGGCTATCTATTATAGAAAGCTTGAAATGTCTACTTTTAAATGAAACTATTCAAAACGAAAAGAAACAGGCTACTCTCTGATTATGTAATCCATATGAAATGTGCATTTCTCTCTGCCGTTCATGGCGAGTCTGCATCGCCAACTTCATCTTTGCAGCGACACAGAAAACACCAGTTTATTAATAAACAATTAAATGTCTCCTTGCTATTTTTGACACATTCATACTTTTGCCGGTTCGTTGTGGCAAGCTTTAACGCGTGCGGTTGTGCGCCTGAGTGAAGCTATATTATGTAAACGCTCATTATCCTATAGCCTATTTAAGTAAATTAATATAAAGGGGCGATTTGTCCACTGATGGCTTAAATGAACAACTACTAGTCGACTAGAAAAAAAACTTAAGTCGGAGGCAGCCCTTATTTCACATATTTCTTTCACCAGCAGGCCATTCTGGGTTGAGCGAGCGACCCTGAGCATTCCGCGAGCGAGGGAGCAGAATATTCAGAAATGCGCTCTTCGCTCACATGCTCTGATCGGAACAAAGCATGACAAATTCAATGTACTTTTTAGCGATCATGAATTACTTATTCAAAATAAGTACCTATACTCAAGAGAGTATGCGATTTCGGACACAGCCAGGGACTGTCTTTATGAATGAGTCATTGAATCATTCACTCATTCGATTCATTCAAAACATTGATTCATTCAGAAACAAAATGAGTGAGTAACAATCAATCAATTTGTTCAAAACACTGATATATTCACAAACGCCACTCCTGTGTGTTGCTCGGAGACGCGAAACGGTTCTGCCTCGGCATTGTTTTGAAAAAAAGTAACAGTCAATAGTTATTTAAAATGAACTTTTTGATAATTGAACTGTTGTATAAAATTAATATCACATTCACAATCATCCAAATATCAGCAATGCAATGATTAACAGGAAAAATAGTTCTCTTGCTCATGTGATATCGCTTAATTATCTCTAAAGATCACAAAAAAAACCTTGATTTTTCATGATGGTACCCCTTTAAGGCTTCTTCCTCAACTATTATCTTTTCCTGCGTACGTTTGTTGAGGGCGAGGTAAGAGATTTCACGGGAAAGTTGAAAAGAACACCACTCAGGAGGTGAGAGAAGTTATTTCCTGGAGCCAAAGCCACAAACTGCAGTCCTTCATGGCAAAGCTGATTTACAGATTAGCTGAAAAGTACTCTTCTTTTCCTCCTGAGGAAGTCCCACTTGAGAAGACATTAAGGATGTTTAAGAGGGATTAAGCCTCCTCTACCAACTGCTCTTTAAAACCTTTTCTTCAGGTTTTCGGAACAGATTACAGAGGACGGATCAGTAAATGGTAGAGGACTGACGCTTTAAAGGATGTTGGTAAAATAACCTTGTCAGTGTAATTAGCTTCTCCCCATTTAAGAATGAAATTATACAGATACTCTTCTACTAGAATCTTTCATATTCTAATGTGGAACGAATTAACTATATCTTGAAATAATAGGACACATTCCTGTAGTTCTGCACATACGCTCTCATTTCTACAGCTTCTGAAACTTTGATCACGCCACAATTTCGTGAATGCAATTATGTGTTCCATATATAATTTATTAAAAGGGACGTCTAATGTGCTCATTAAGATTTTTAGGTTACCAAGTTCAATATCGGATTCCTTTTGATCATCGTCTGCTTTGTATTTCCCTCTCCAATAGCATGGCAGTCAGCATTAGAAACTCCCTGTGCTTGAACAGTAAGACCGCTGTGCGTATGAATGCAATTGACCGTACCATACAGGAGACACATTTTTGGACGTGTCTCTGAAAGGTAATGACTTATTTTAAAGAAAAATCTTAAACAGCAAGACTACTCACGCATGACACTGCAATTTAAAGCTTTAATTTATGTCTCCTCCTATATTTTGCAAGAGATCAGACACTCGTTATAGCTCATTTTATGTTTCAAGACAGTGTTTGCAAGGCAGACATATTCCTCAAATGTTCTATTTTTGGGGAATTTTAAATGTTTAAATTTAAATTTAATTAAAAAATAATATTATTTACTCTCAAATCTCATGACCATTGTGGTTTGAGACCTGCACTCTAACGGTTTCTCACACAAATCTATTTATGATTTCAGAAGACTTGAAATATAATGCATTACTGATATGTAATACTTTTCATTAGCCATAGAAAAGAGCTGCTTCAAAATTCTCTGAAAAAAACAAACAAAAAAACACCATATGAGTTTAAAACAAGATGATGGTGAGTAAATAATGACAGATTTACATTTTTAGGTGAACTGTTCAGTAAATCTGATTGCAATCTCGAGGAAACAATTGAGATAGTATGATGAGATCTCCTCTCCTCTGTGAGGTAGAGTGTGTTAAAGGAGGATCTGAGTGAAAGTCCAGGCCAGTAGAGACGGATTTGTACAGAGTCTAATCCTCCATGTGAATGAGCGAGCATGTGGTGCGGGCCAGCTGTGCTGGAGGAGCGCGCGAGAGAAGAACGAGAGCATGCTGTGAGGATGATGATGAGGGATCTCTTGCGGCTTGTGGCAATGAAACTAGAGTAGCGGATCAGTTGCTTGCGCTGATGTCATCACTTCCATTCTGGACACGGCACCACGTCCCCAGCCAAATGCATTAAAAAAGAATGTGTATCTGCAATCCTTCAAATTGGACTTATTCTCAAGTCTCCATCTCTCCATGGCATTCTCTTTCTCTCTTGTATACACACTCGTGCCCCCTGTGTCTCTCGCTCTTTCCGCTCACCGTCCATTGTGGCATAGACATCCATCTCTAGTTCATAATGAGATAATTAACGCTGTTTGATTAATCGCAATATGGCGAGAGGGATCTGCAAGGTCTTCCCAAAGACTTAATTCAAAGCATGGCCTAGCAGGAGAGCTAAACTATGTCACCTTCCTCTGGGCTGGGGAGAAAAGCTGCGGGGTAATTAATGGACTTTTGGACATAGGGGGTTGGCGTTAGACTTATGATCAAATTTCACTGTGTGCAGTAGTATTTGGAAGGTCAAAGGATGGTTTAATTAGTTATTATGAGAACCACAGAGACCATTCTAATGCACACGGTGGGGAAAATGGGTTGAACCAGTTTTGATGCATCAATGAAGTAACTGATTGCATGTATGACGTTTCATGTTGATCTGAAAATTAAAACTGTTAATAGTTACCCTGAGCGCAAGATGAGTTGTCCATATCCATGGTCCATTCACCTGGAAGGCACAGAGAAATTGAAATGTGCAAATCAACTTTTAAGCACACACTACCATATAGACTGTCTCATGATTATTAAACATATGTCTTAGAGTCATAGATAGCAATTTATGCTTTAACAGGGTCTTGAAAATATTTGATGTATTGTATTTGCCCCCTGCCACTCCGTGAAACAATATATTTTTGTCTAAAGTGCTCAAGTTCCATATCTGTCATGCTACATTCATCCATCACCATCTTTTCACTAACAGACCTTGAAATTGTACAAATACCATCAGAGTCAAAATGTAGGCTAATGGTCAACGTGAAGAACACAGGTTCAACCAGACAGCTTTGTTTTAATGTTTCTGCAATATTGCAACCCCTTCCATGTCAAACCCTTCATTAAATCTTAACACAGATGTGCAAAGACATGCGGAGACATGCCAGTGTTTTCTAGAACATAATGGCTCTCATGAGACTCCATTTTCACAGAATTTCATGCACTGGAATTGTATTTTAAACTTGGAAAAAGACTGATGTGTGGAATACTACTAAACATAAAATAAGGACTATACAGATCCTTTTAAAGATCTTTGTATCACTGAAATTACAGAAATAAAGTTTGGTTACATTTTATTTTAAAGTGTCCTTTTTACAGTGTAATTATACATTTAAGGACTGAGTAATATAAACTAACAACATGTACTTACTGTAGGGTAAGGGTAAGTATTAGGGTTAAGGGTTAGGTTTAGTTGCATGTAATTATGTATAATTTACTGTTATTAGTAAGTACATGTAACACGTGTAACAAGGACACTAAAATAAAGTGTTACCAAATGTTGTTTTTATTCATTTATAAAATTGACTAATTCTGTTTTTGAATGTTAACATTTAATATTTCTGATATATTCGCTTCATCCCAATTTTACAGTAATTATATTCAATATGAAAATGTTTAGCCTTCACATACAGTCAAATATTTTGTTTACAGCCTCTCTGATCCTTTCAAATATCCCAAAATTGGTATAGTTATCACTGAAAATACAGAAAATAAATGAAATAGCCTATGTTGTTTTATATTAATATTAAATTCTAAAATTCAGTTTTTTTTAATGTTAGCCTTTAATATTTCTGAAAAATTCTCTTCATTACAGGGTTTTACTGTAATTATACCAAATATGAAAATGTTTAGCCTTCACATACAGCCAAATATTGTCTGTTGATATCCTCTCTGCTTTCCATTGCTGAATGATCAAGAGGTTTTGGCCTTGCTTACATTTTCTCAAACTAATGATGCGCAGCGAAACTCTTACAACAGCTCCTGAAGTTTGAATAAAACATGAGAAATACACATTCATGTGAAATACCATCAATAAGGGATTCCATGAATACACTGTGCTGTTTATTGCTATTGTCCCAGGACTGTGAAGTTGGAATGCCACCATGCCAAGAGTCATAATGGGTCTCTTCAACTCTTCAATTTCAACTCTTTTGTGTTCCATGGTAGAAAGTGGACTGCCTGAGAGCAAACAATAAAATAAAAAAAATCTCATAATGTGACTACATCTTACAATTGCAATTTTATTTCTCTATGTGACTATATCACACAGGTGCAACTTTAAATCTCACAATATGACTATTTCTCATTTTACCCTTTAAATTAGCCGGTTTAAATTTTTACACTATAGCGGAAACTGGGTTCCACAATAAAGTAATATGGGGCTGGAACAACACAAGGGTGAGTAAATTATGACAGAAGTTTCATTTTTGAGTGAAAAGTTGCGTCACTACTTCTGCTCCTCACACTGTCTTACTGAAGATTTCTAAACTCAAACTTACTCTCATGTACAAATGCACACACACACATACACATGGGCTAGCATTGTTTGGAGCCATCACACTCCTTGCTTCAGCTCCATGATCCCTGCACTTCAGTAATGAAGGTATGACTTCACACTGAGCCTATACATCAGCAGAACAGAGGAGTACGTGAACCGTGCATTAGCCTCTGTTCTGTCTGCCATCTGAGTTCCTCTGCTGTGTGTGTCCATTATTGTTCTATATTCCCTTTGAGAGGCATGGTGGGAGAGCACAGAATTCTGCGATAGCAGCGGCGAGCAACATAGTCTCTCACAAAAGATGAGCTTTATTTATCTCCCTCATCTAATTATCATCTTGCTCTGTTTCACAGTGTGTGTACTGAGAGTCGGGTCCAAAACAGAGCTTGAGTAGCGAGCCATCTGTTATAGATTTTAGAGGTTTTTTTGTTTAGTTTTTTTCATTTAATAGTTTTTAAAGTCTTTGGGTAATCTAGATATTTACAGGATTTCTACCTTTTCTCAGCCATCCTTTTCAGGCCCGGGAGTCAGTGAAGCAGACTTTTTCTTTTTTTTTCTAAACATGTAGGAGAATTCAATGGCTATTCAGAGAAGCATCTTGTGTATATAAATGCACAGATTGTGATACTATTACACTGCTCTTTTGAGACTTCAGATCACAAAACAACCAGTAAGTGTGAGGAAAAACACTTTTCATTTTAACACAAATCCACTTTAAGCAGAGTGGGTTTCTGAAAATACATAAATAAAACCTTTTAAAGTTCATGTAGAAATACAATAGGCAGAAATACAACAGGTTCAATACACATAGATGTGAATTCAGCTCTGAATACAGTTGAGACATATTTGTACACAGTATTTCAGTGGAAAGAACTCTGCCTTATATACCAACCACACAATTCGGTTTACTGTAAGTGCCAGGTTAAACTGGATTGCAGACACAGCAGTTAACGAGTAAGGGGCTATTGACACATTAGTGCGTTTTTGCCTTTACATTGTTTTTCTATGTAAACAAGCTAGACGAAAGTATTAGACCATTGAGCTTATGTGTCCCAATTCAGAGGCTGTATCCTTCGAAGGCTGCATTCTAAAGTTCGTTATTCGGTTGCTCTGAATTGTCAAAACACCTCTCAAAATGCTTGCTACAGATGCGAAAAACGCATAATTTGTTTTTATGACGGACGAAAGTTTTGGGGGCAGTGTAAATGTGATTGACACAACATGAGGTCGAAAATTTCATTTTTAAATATAAGTATTGGGTTTCAAACTCAAAATGTTGACAAACATTACTAAGATGCAATTTTATAGATAGTTTATACTCTTTATTAAAAATGAAGTGAAGCCCAAGTAAGGCAACCCATAACTTGGGTTTGTCCTCTGCATTTTACCTATCTGAGTTAGTGCACACACATTAGGAGAGGTGAGTAGTGAATACACACACTGCAAACCGTAGACAAACACTGCCGAAGCAGTGGGCAGCTATTCACTACAGTGCCCGGAGAGTGATTGGGGGTTAGGTGCTTTGCTCAAGGTCACCTCAGTCATATCCTGCTGGTATTGAGAATCGATCCCACAACTTTCGTGTTACCAGTCTGACTCGCCAACCATTAGGCCACAACTGGGTACATGTACCCATGTACATACATGGATCAAGGTGAACAGTTTTGTTTTCTGACAGTTTAATCTAGCTTTCAAAAAAAAAAAGTCCACTACAAACATTACTGCAGCTGTCACCGATGCAAGGCGACAAGAGCAATCCTATGTAGGCTAGACCATCCCATTTAACAATGCTTGCTCCAAACTTTCGAAGGCCTTGCCACAGCTATAGAGTTTTTTTGTTTGTTTTTTTCATTCCAATGCCTTGCATCTAAAAAATTTTAAGCAAGAAAGAAAAAGAATTACCCCTGTTTTTGTGCTGATATATCACAGAAAATTCTGTCATTTACTCACCCTTGTAGTTCCAAACCTGTATGACTTTTTTTCTATTAAAAATAATAATGGACTATTAAAAATAGATGTTTAAAGAAATATTTCAGTGTTTTTTTGTTTTGTTTTTTTAATATATAATCAATGGAAGCAAAACTATTTAAACCCAAAACTAGAATTATAATATAGAATTCGCTCTATTCACATCGTCCCAGCCAAAAATGATGGTCACTGAAAAAGTTTGTGTACATTTTAGAACATGACCTCAAAATCAGGAATTGCTTTTTTGTCTTTTTTATTATTATTTAAATAATTTCTTTAGTGAATCAGGCACTTTTCATTCTTGGAGAAACAGTTTTTAATTTGCGTAGGCCTACCCGAAGTATTAAGAGTTCTCCGATACTGCACCTGGAGGGCCAACGTCCAGCAAAGTTTAGCTCCAACCCCAATTAAACACACCTGAAGCAGCTAATCAAGCTCTTACTAGGCATACTAGAAACTTCCAGGCAGGTGTGTTGAGGCGAGTTAGAGCAAAACTCTGCAGGACAGTGGCCCTCCAGGACCGAATTTGGACACCACTGAGTTAAGGTCATGCTGAAACCCTATAGAAGCTTCTGAACCAACATTCCAGCTTCCCAGTTACACACGGCAGAAACACTCCAGTAATTACTCCACATGAACGCTAACTGTCCCAGAAACACAGATCCCCCGCCCCTTTGCACTTCTCAGTGAAAACATGGAAGGATTTACGAGAGGATGGCACGACTACATCCTTTCCTGCTGATGAAAACTTGATTTGCCAACTCTGGGGAGGGAAGCAGCCATACTTTTCTATGGCGGACAGCCGCCGTCAACTAACAAATCCAATTTCCACAGAAACATGATGCCAAGTGGAGCCCTCTGGGACACCGGTCACTGCGGACAACAACCTCCCTCTACTCCTCTTCTCATCTCTGGCATGCTCATCCGCCCGCATGAACAATTAGGCCCCGATTCTTTCCTTATTACTCACAGTGCCCAGACAAAGCACACGGTGCAATCGTAATTAAAATCTATTTGGGAGCATATGTGGCTGAGTCCCAGAAGACACCCGGGTGACAACAGGAAAAAATTAAGTGGTAAAAAAAAGAAAAGCGATAACAGCAACAACGTCAAACGTGAAAACTGTCACGTTCACACGCAAGGATCATTCCGGATGACAAAAAGAAATGGAGGAAAGTGTCATCAGATGCGTATGAGAGAGCGAGAGAGAAAGAGAGAGAGAGACGAGCCTGAGAGAGGAATTTTCTGTCTTTAGGGGATAGAGATAAATTAAATGCTTATTTGCTTTCTTGTCTGCATTTATTTACCTGGAATGAGTCCAAAGAAAGACAAAATGGATCCAAACAACCCAAACAGAATGAATAACATCAATGATATCTTATTAGAACTTTGGGGCCGCTTCCAAGAAAGAAAAGACATTCTCAGAGGGTATTAACAGAAAAGCTTGTTATGCTCCAATTTTACAAAGCGCTAAGGCTAGTGAGGAGATTACGCCAACGAATCGGGTCTGTTGATTTAGCCTGATTTCAGAACAGGGTCACGGGAGATCGTCTCTGATAAGCCACCTTCATCCACCCTCACGTGAGTAGCAAAGGTCTCCACCAACAGATTGAGATCAAATCAAGGGTCTGTTCGCAACTGCCCTGAAAACATAAATCCAAAACCAAAGTGATGAGAGGTCTGTGTTTACAGGAGAGCGACAGATTGCCAAAGATGCCAAGAAGATTAGGATGTTCATTTTTGATCGCTTGCTTAACATCTCTGCTTTTACAATATTGTTTGTGTGTGTGTGTTTTTTTGGCTTACAGTGTTATCTGAAGGGTTTGTGTGTGTGTTTCCATAGTTCTTCATCTGATAGCAAGCGATAATCCCTTGTATCTTAGGGCTTCATCTTGGTACGGGAGGGGTTTGAAACAAAACAACAGAAAAAGACATGAAATCAGATAAACCTCTTAACAAGATTTGAATATGCAATTACTGTTTGGGTTTATGATGACTGAAATAGATAGTGTAAGATGTCATGATGGTGTTCTGCTGATTCGGGAACAAAGACAAGCCAAATTGGGCTAGAAATGCATTTTTACATTTTACTTTAGGTTTGAAATCATACTAATACACTTCATAAGCACTTAAATGGATAGTTCACTCAAAAATGACAAACAATGAAACACCATAAAAGTATGATGAAAATGGGGACTTTTGCGTTTCATGAAACTCTCCTTGGCAAGTTTATGAGAGAAATACTGTCTGAATCATTCTTTTGAGTTGGATCTTCTTAATGTATCAACTGATTCACAAAACCAACTTGAATTCTTTGTTCACAAATCAGACTGATTCATTTCTCAGGATCAATTAACTGGTTCGATCTGGGAACAGCAGTTAACAGCCATTTATTATAATGACTATTATAAGCAAATATTACCAAGACAAGTCTATTTCTCACACAAACCTACTGAATGGTCTCAGAACATTTGAAATATAACTCACAAATCATATGGGACTTTTATATAATTTTTATGAAATGTTTTAAGCTTAAAAGCCTTGGTTTGGAAAATAAAGAACAGCAGAGTCTTCAGATTTCCTTTTTTCAACCAAAAAAAAAGAAAGTCATACGGGTCAGGAATGACATGAGGGAGAGTAAATGACTGAATTTTTTATTTTTGGGTGAACTAATCCCTTAAGTGCTCTTGCTGTGGCTCAATTCCAAAAAAGGATTTAAGATTATTGTACTATGAAACCAGGAGCAGGTAAACAAAAAGTGTCTCACTTCTTAAAGGTGTCAGTTCCCCTCCTGGGTTTTTTATGAATTAATTCCAACTTTGTTTCATAATAACATAATTACCACCCAAGTCATTTCTTTGGTTAAAACAACAAAACAAAACCATTGCAAGGCTAACAACGTGATAATACGGCGAGCTAAACACTAAACAATGAACCAGCACTAAGAATAGGAGTTAATTACTTATGAGTCATTGTACTTGTTAATAATGAATCAAAGGGTGTTGGGGGAGCATGGTGAACATGCACTGACTTGTAAACACATTATTACTCACGGCTGCCGGTGCTGGACCAGTGTTTTCACCCATCGTCTTGAGAAGTTGAGAAGCACATACATTAGCCGGGAGCCAACTAACAAGTCTGTAACAGGTGCATCAAAGACACAAGCATGTATTGATCTGTCTGTGAGGTGAACACACTAACCATGCCACACTGACTGAGGAGTGTTGGTGTTGGATAATGCCCAGGTCCACACTGAATCTGGCCGCAGAACCCTGCCTTAGAGTGCCTGTAATTCTCAAAGTTCTGCTCCGCATATGGCATTTTCTGAAATGCTTTGCCTAATACCATAATGTATCAAGTTAGCAATAAGTGTGAGGTATATTATTCAGAATCCTACTAAATCAATGCAGAAAAAAACGAACATTTTAAAAACATCTCATACAATCAATTTATAGACTATATTCAGTCAATTTATGGCTTGCATCATGCTGAAGTACATTTAGCATTAAAAGGTTTATAATAGACTGCAAGGTCCATCTCAGCCAAGATTACTCAAGCAACGTGCCAGTTTCCATCGACAAACTTCAGACTATTGTTGTCCTCTCGGATGCCAAATAAAGCAATGTTTTCAAATGTCTTCCAAATATTGGTACTGTGCAAATGTAAAATATAGTACCAACATATTTATCAAAGTTGAGACATTACCAAAAGCGGGTCCCTTGAGACTGGGGTATGCTTCGTTGTTCTGCCTGTTGTAACATATTGTGCATGGTTGAGCATCTCAGCTTTTCTGAGTATACTTCATTGACCAAAAACTCACTTTGTAGTTCTTCACCTGACCTGCACATAACATAACGTGTTATAATGTAATGTTATACACTTTATTTTGATGGTCTACTTTTTTCTACTAACTATGTCTCTTTGCAACATGTCAACTAACTCTCAGAGTATTAGTAGACTGTCTGCTTAATATCTACTAACACTTTACTTTGATGAACAGACATTTTACTGACTACAAGTAACTTTGCAAGTGCATGTCAGCTAATTCTACAAATCCAAACCTTAAAACCTAACCTAACAGTCTACTACAGTATACTAATACTCTAATACGCTGATTTCACGCAGCCTCCATTTTGAAATTGAAAGCGAGGCTCTAGTGCAGAGGTCTTCAATCCTGCTCCTGGAGGGCCACTGTCCTGCAGAGTTTAGTTCCAACCTGCTTCAGCACACCTGCCTTTGAATATTCAAGCAGAGAATGTCTAATAAGGCGAGAAGTTTCACTCTCAGTACACTTCTGGCTTCTGAACTGGTTGCAGTCCCACTCTGATTCCATATGAGGGCGCTCACAGGACGAGTGCAGAATGAATGGAGGTCTATGGCGCTATACCAACCAAAATCCACTTTTCTCAGGATATAATTTTTTGTCTAGTAATTTGAATGTTGTATTCGAAAGGAGATGCAAAGAAATTACACATTGCTGGGTGTTAGATTTTTTAGAGTCACTTATTTGCTTAAAAAAATGTTTTAAAGTGTCAATGACGTCATACACATCGTACGACCAGAGATACTGCTTTACGGCAATCCTTCAGTCACTCTGGTGCTTTCGCGCTCTGCACTTTGTTTTCTCTGGAGGCATTGACAACACAGCTGACACAGGTAAATACACGTGCTAGAAGAGTTTTTGTTTTGTTTGTTTCTGGTCCCGCTTCGGATGCCACGATGCCATCAAGCGGTATCTCTGGTCGTAATCAGTCCTTTACTGACCAATCAGCGTTCATTAGCAGAATGCTAGCGTGTTATGGGCAACAACAACTCAACCTGTAAGAAATCGAAAGGACATAAGTACTCGTTCATTCAACTTTCGACCTATAACCCATGTTGAACTTGCAAAATCTACACTCAAATCTGAGATTTCTCAACGGCAATCGGGTGAAAGAGACACATTTAGCCGTCTAGCCCCATAGACTCCCATTCATTTTGCACTCATGGCGATCGCCCCCAGTGGATCTCTGGTGGAACTACAACCAAAATTTGGTACAATTGGACTTAATAGGGAGTGGGCAGGCTCTCCGTAGATGGGCTCTGATTCAAGCGATTCTGAAGAGCTTGATGAGCTGATTCAGGTGTGTTTGATTAGGGTTGGAACTAAACTTTGCAGGACAGTGGCCCTCCAGGAGCAGGATTGAAGACCTCTGCTCTAGTGGGAAGAAACCCAGAAGTAAAGATAAACAACAATGCCTTGGACTACCAACCTGGAGCTGCGATTTACACTCTTGGATGTGGAAAATTGGGCAGAGGATGGATGCCGAATCCCACGAGCTGTTTTGTTAAAAGGATACAGCAACTGGATTGAGGGTTACCTCACTGATATTTAAGGTAAGGTTACATAAAGCCAAATAAGCTAGAGAGATACCTCTGACTAACCATTCGAAATACATTATGTTTGCCCATGTTATTTCGTTTTTAGTAAACATCAGCATGACATTTTATGTTAGCATGCATTTTGAATTTTTTTTTTTTTTTTTTATGTTTACAGTCAGTAAAAGTGAGTCAGGCTGTGTTGTGATGGCAAGGGCATTTTGCTCAATGCGAAAAAACGATGCCCCATACATGGTGCATGTAACGGTTACACGAGTTCAAGGTAAGGCGGTAGGTCAAGTGCCAAAGTTTGTTCCTGCTGTTTTTTTTTACTTTCTGAATTAATCACCTTTTTTGCAATGAGACTGGTTGTAGGAGGACTGTAGGAGGACAATTTGACACCTGTGTATGCCTATGTATGTATGTATGTATGTATAGATAGATAGGCCTAGATAGAGTGTGTGTGCGCATGATATTCTGATCTCTTTCTTTTCCAAACACATTTTTCCAATCCCAAACCACATCAATCTTAATAACTGCTAATAATTTTATATGTAAATATTTAGAAGTGATATATAATTGTTAATGAGGGCTGGAAGGGGACAACGCCTTATATTCAGGTGTACTCGCACTGAAAATCATTATTAAAATTATTTAATAATTTAATAAAATTAGTGCGAGTTAGCCTAAATGTCTTTTTTGCCCATTTTACCTGCAAGAAAACCTGCTTAATTACGCACACCTGAATATTATGCACACACTTATATATCACTTCTAAATGATTATGATTAATAAAATTAATGGTTATTAAGATTGACATGGTATGGAATTGGTAAAAATTGGCTTGGGAAAAAAATTTTTATCAGAATATTAACTTGCATAATAATTATGCACACACTATATATAGTCCTATTCAACCCCTCTACCAAGAGATCAGTTTGCTAATGACCTTCATGAAAAACTTGCTAAAATTGGAAGCAACAGCCAAATGTACAAACTGCTGCAGGCATCAAAGACATACCCTGTGGACAAAGTTGCTACTGAATTCGGGCATCTGCCTCATGGATCAGCGTTGACCTACCAAGTTGTCGGGTTGCTGCACCTCCACTGATCCCTACCCTCCTTTTGCTCTCCCACCACAACCATGCAGTTTTTCAACATCTCTCAGTGAAAAGGAGAGCACTTTTTATGGTGGTATGACTGTTACACTCTCTGATTCCGAGGCATTAGAGAAAGAAACGAGGGGGCAGCAACAATAAGATGTGGCACTGTGTTCGTTCCCAGCGCTTTACTTCATCCAATTTCAAGAGGATAGTCTCACAAGTTGCAGACTTTAACAGCCTTGCCACCAGCCAGATGCAGCTGCACAATACGAGCAGGTAACCAGTAATCACGTTTACCCTTGTGGCCTTGTCATAAATCCCCATGCCCCACATTTAGGCGCATCTCCTGATCGGAAGGTGGTTGACAGCACTGGTGCTCTGGGGTTACTTGAAATCAAGTGCCCTGATGTAGACAGTGTCCTAGAGTGCAAGTACCTTTCCGTAAGAGCAGATGGTATGCTTGCTCTCAAAACCAGCCATGAATATTCTTATCAGATGATTGGACAAATGAGAATCACAGGGATGACAATGTGTGACTTCTTTGTCAAATCCAGAAATGACTTTTACCTGGAGCGCATTCATTTTGATGAAGAGAAATGGGAGTCAGTGAAAACTAAGTTGGACTTGTTCTTTTTTAACTACTGTCTGCCCAACTTGTGCTTATAAACCCAGGGATACCACACACACTTACTCCTAACAGACATACATATTTTTTACACGCGAAACATGAACACGTTATATTGCACACTGTAAACACAATCAAAGCTTCAAAAACACAGGAAAAACGGGACCTTTAAGTAAATATATGTACAGTTTTAGAACAACTCATTTTTACATTAAAGGAACGGAATTCCACTGATTGTACAAAAGTATAATTTTATTTATAAAGGAATTTCACTGTATATAGTCTAAAGTATGAAAGAAATATATGTACAGTTTTAGAACAACTTTCTACAGCCATGGGTACAAACACATATTTTTTGTATAAATTTGTTCCAGTGTATATTTTCCATCTACTGTACATATTATAACAATAAATCAAAGTAACAACATTTAAATGACTATTCTCGTTTATGTACATTTTTGTTTAACTCTAACCTAAAATGTATGTTTTTGCGATTAAAGGAATATTTCACCCAAAAATAAAAACTCATGCAATCCAAGATGTAGATGTTTTTTCCAATTTTATCCATTGGCGAGCAAGTGATGGAATACAACATTTCTCCAAATCTGTTCTGATGAAGAAACAAACTCATCTACATCTTGGATTGCCTGATGAGGGCGAGTACATTTTCAGCAAGTTTTTATTATTGGGTGAAACTTTCATTTAAAATAGAGGTCCTTGAAAATGTGTCAGTAGAGCACAAACAGTCCACATCTGGTTGACTGAACCACAGAGTGAAAGGGGTAGGACACCATCAAAAATGTGATATTCTTTGATGCGTCTGATAGCCCTCTCCACATGTATCCTCAAGCGGGCAATCTCTTGGGTGTGTGAAATTTCATCTTTACTGAATTGTCTGCTTGGGCCTGTGAATGTTGGGGTTACAAGACTGACATCGATGTCAGCAAAGAGATCTCTGATAAGAAAGCCCTTATCAGCCATTACTTCATCTTCTGGCTCAAGGAGTTTCAGAATGCCTGACTCTTTGGTGATTTCATTGTCAGAGATGGGGCCTGTGTATAGGTTGCTTACAAAGCTAACTGACCCAAAGAGGGTAATGCCAATCAGGGATTTCAAAGTTGTGGTGCCTTTGTAATGAGAGTATGTCACTGTGTTAAGAACCTTTGAGTTTGCTGTTTGAATATGAATCTCAGTACAATCTAGCACTACGTGTGTTTTGGGAAAGGTCTGCTTGAAGCAAGGTGGCATTAGCTCGTCTACAGCCTCTCTACTTGGCCATACTGGTAGTGTGCCAAGCATGAAATAAAGGTAGTTAGCCCAAGTTATACATATCTGACTGACTGTGGCCTTTGACAGATTAAACCTTACAGCTAAATCTGCAGAAAGAAGCCCCTGCCTCATACGGCCGAGAAACAAGAAAAACTGGTCAAAGAGACAAATGTCGTGAGCATGAAAGCCAGCTGTTACAGTCTGTTCTGTTTTATTATGTCATTGCATTTGACTCCATCTCACCAGAGACTGTGCTGTAGGTTGAAGAGACAGGTAGAGTGCTTTGAGGGTCTCATAATCTTTAAATCCTGTGTAAAACATGATCATCTTGGGCTCACATTGGAATCGCTGTAGACAAAACTGCTGACTTTTTAAATTTTCATTTTCTTCTGTCAGACGAGCAATCTCCATCTGTGCTGCATTCAGCTGCTCTTCCATGGTAGGAGACCATATTTCCAGGTAATCATGGTCTTGCAGTGCCCCAAACCCAGTGTTAGATCTGTGTATTAAGAAAAAAAGAGAAAATTACATGAAGAACAAAAATAAGTATCAAGGAGGTCATTAGATATGTTAACATCCTCTAATTTTCATCAATGAATCCAATCTGATTTCAAGTTTGTTAAGTTCAGTTTATATGAACCCTATAAACTGCAATCTGATTCTCAGAGATCTTACTGTAAAAGGGCTCTGGTATGCATCAAGACTGATGAAGTCTGGTTCAAGAGTGTACACGCTCAATTCTTTTCTTATTGATCAGATTTTTTCAGGTCTACAACACCCCCTTTCAATCCGATCAAGATTTAATTCAGATCAAGCTTAATCAGTTCGATTGAGGAGTTGAAGGCTTTTCAGTTGGATTGAACCATTGACGGATTTAACCGACATTGGCTGACCGTCGGCTTAGTGTGTCCCTGCCCTTAGGTCTGAGATAGATGACTCACTGTTCTCTTGTGTTCTGATCAGGAAACGAATGGTCCTCCTCTTCTTCCTCAAGTGTTTCAATATCACAGACACTGGAAATTAACATAATCATGATTTCAGTCTTTGCTGTTCATATAGGCTAGTACTGTTATGTACAGTCGTCACATTATAGACATTACATAAACTGAACCTGAAACAACCTGTAATATCAATCAAATATGTATAGCAGCCAATAAGATAAATACACTGTAAATTATACCAAAAAATTTGCAACTGTAAGAAATGACAGCAATCAGCATATATATATATATATATATATATATATATATATATATACACATAAATAATGTCAGTTTGGTTAGGTACTTGTAATATGATAAAACATTACAGTAGCCTACTATCACATTCAGAGAGGTTTAAATGACTCAATGAAAAGACAATAGTATATATTTTGGTTATTAAAATACATTTTCTCATAACATAACATCCTAATCTTTTTAAGATTATTCAGATTATGTCATCAAACAAGTTAACCCTTGATTTCGCTGAAGTGTCCTCCTGGGCTTGAGTTCACAGCACCATGTAAACAAAGTCGGCACGCTTCCCCATTTCAGTCTATGTAAACCCGTGAGCGAAAGAACAATGCAGTCCTGAGTAAAATTGAGCCCTTGTCTGTAATCTTATGAGAGAATCAGTTAATTAGTTTGATAACTGCCATCCAAAACGTGTGTAACTTGGAAAGATAGCGTTAGCTAACTAAAGATATTTCACTTACCTGAAAATGAGGTCCAATATCCCTTCTTATTTTCACAATCCACACACGACAGGCTTTTGGGTCACTCAGAAAGTGATGAAAGGATATATTTTTATCACTCTCTTTCCATTGATAGGATGTACAGCCTGGTCCACAACAATACGCCATTGCATTCGCAACTCTCCTGTGATTCAAGGCGATACTTCCAGGTTTTTTCCCACCATAGCCTCGCTTTCTATTTCAAAATGGCGGCTGCGTGAAATCAGCGTATGGGAGTTAGTTGACATGTAGTCGCAAAGTTACTTATAGTAAGTAGAATATTTGTAGTGGACCGTCAAAATAAAGTGTAACATTATCTTCGCCATCTGACCTTGCATCCATGTCTATTGCTTTTGTTTCCACCTTTGTCTTCTGTTTGTTTTTACTCGACTAGCATTCTCCATCTTCTTCGACTACTTTGCTGCAATATCCAAACTGTGAGTGTTGCCACCTAGTGGATTCACCTAAAAGTGCAGTCAATACCAGACACATTCGCAATCGAGAGACGTGTGAAGTGCATTGATCCTGTGTCCTGAAAATGTGAGAAAGTCAGTTTGGTTACAGTGTAAAATGTGATTAGTATTATTGTTAAAAGCCAAACTTTGTTTGAATGTAACCCTGTTTAACACCTTAATCTGCTGCTTTGTCAATGTAGCCGATCTGTCCTGTGACGGACAGTTTTGGCTCAATTACGCTCTCATTTAGAGTGTGAAACTTGATATCAAATCAATCCAAATTCAATCAGAACTTTTTCCCGGTTTCAGTGTTTTGAAATTTGGACAGCAATTGAAATCTTTTTTGCGCTAAGAGTCACAACAGCGTTGGCACTGTCAGCTAAATACTGTATCATGCAGAAGTGCCAGTCCATACAGAACAAAAATAGACAATCATGAGGCTCCTATCTACAACTATGGCTTTATTTCATGCATCTCTCTCTCTCTCTCTCTCTCTCTCTCCTCTTGTTCTCAACAGTCTGTAACTGTGCTGTTTGTACTTGTTCAGCGGATTAAAGAAAGGGCTCCTCTGGAGAGATGCTCTTGTTTGAAATAGCTCTTCTCTAAAACAGCAACGTTGTCAGTTAATGTCGGTTTGATGTGACAGTGGCGTCATGGGAGAGTGTTGACAGCGTTTCACTTCCTGCTTTTATTTTTTAGAGCAAACTTCCATCAAATCGCTCACTCTGTGGCACATTAATGCTCTTCTTTTTTTTGTTTAAATTAGCAGTTTCAACGCAAGGGCATCATAACAAATCGACTTCGCGTAAATGGACCACCACCTCTGTTGTCAACTCTCTCAGTTTTTGGCATGGTAATGGGTATGACAATGTCGATAGGCTATATTTGGTATCGGAATAGATCTGCTACGCTGCTGCCGCTGTTGGTCATTGGTGCTGCTGCAGAGCAAGTAGACGACTTGCTTCTGCCAATACATACATGACGTACTGCTGTGAGCAAGTAAGACATGCTGTTGCTGTACAATATAGCGTACATGAAATACCAATAGCAAATCTAGACAGGTGGAGCTGGGGAAGGTGGAGGGTTTCTGAAAGCATGCTGCACTGCCAAGGCTAAATGCTAAAGTATTTGAAGCTTGAGCACACAAGCTCATTGTCTTCTGATACAGCAAGAACCAATCAGCTGTTCCCTATAGAGAGGTATGTCATTGCAAGCAGGTTGAGTTAAGGACCTATTAGCCTGCGCCATCTAGAGTTTCAAGACAGAACTTGGTTTTTTAAGAGGTCTTAAATTTAGGATGTAAAAACATGAGTCGTGAAACAGCTATTATTATTAAACTTCAAAAAGGTATGGATTTCATCAAATAGATCGACAGGCTAGCAGTTTCAGAGCAGTTTCATCAATGAATACCGTTTGAGCAGAAAAAAAAAAATAGCTAAATGGTTACCGTTAGGTGCATAATCTAATTACTATTCATGAGCCTTAACCATTTCATGACATCACAAAAAGCAGGTCTGTGACTTCCCCAACTGTCCTGAACCATTTTTTAAAACGTGCAGGCCATATTTGCTTTTCTGCCAGACTCACAAACACATGCACTGTTTTTACGACTATGCACACATATTATTCTTAGTTTATGCAACAAAACAAACAAAAAAATCACAGATATAAGCACATATATTGTTGTATAACAGCTGCTACTCTTTTTAAGGGATAAAGAAACAGTTGTTTCCTTGAATTTAATCATTTGGAAAATTAGCAATTATCAACAGCGCCCAGGACAACCCCTTATGTTTATAGTAAACAAATACAACATCCATCTGCATGTGGTGCTTATGTAATAAACCCCCTCATATGGCTGCACATCAAGTCTCTACACGTACAACAATTATCCTAATTCTGCGTCCAGAGATCAATGCCTCTTTTCTTTATCAACCTGCAATTACTTCACAAGGAGAAGGAGTTTACAAAGATCACACTCTTTTCCAGAGTATCATGGAGAGCTCTGGTACACACCACCAGATGCCTGTAAGTGTGTGTGCATTTGTGTTGCCGCTAAAGCTTGTTCAAACTTATTAAAACATGTCTCATTGATTAAGCTGAGTCGGAGTGCTGTTTCGCAGGTTAACTCCTTACTCACTGCAGTGAGTGAGTGAGTGTGTGTGAGTGTGTGTGAGTGAGTGTGTGTGTGTGTGTGTGCGCACATCACAATGGATAACAACTAATTTGTTAGTCATACCGCATGCTCCCACGTGCACATGAATATCTGATCAGCCATTATTGACCCTAAGATTTTGTTATAACTTTCTGTGTGCAAATGATCTCAGACCATTTGATCAGATCATTTGATCAGCTTTTGTTGGAATTTCAGTAGGGATAGGACATTCTCAGGAAAAGATAGCAAGGGAATGGGCTCAAGAAACATTGAGAGCCTCAAATTCAAGTCACACACAAAATCTTGAGAGCCAGGTCCATGGAAATGATACAAGAAAATATTTAAATTAAATAAAAACACCTGTTGAGGGAAGAGGAAATTACGATGAGAGAACGAAAGATCTGGAAAAACTGGAGAAAAAAAAAAGATAGAGAGGAAAGTATCCAGAAAATAAGAAACGGTGAGAAAGGCTGGCAAAGAGATTGACGGGTTGTTCAGACAGTGTCTGGCTCTCACTATAGGGCATCTGACAGAAGTGTAAATCTTTCTGTTGAATGGTTCAGTCTGAACATATACACGGCCTTCTGACATACTTCTCAATAACAGATGGACACATGCACTGAGCGCCCTGCCAGTGCCAGAGCAACACATTCAGGTTTACCACTCAGCTATGCCGGTACCACACATGAACACACACATCCCCATGCAAATCTGGGGAAAGTGTGTAAATATATGTGTGACAAAACCATTCGTACACATTTAACAGTGCTATGCCAGTGAGACAAGGAGAACTAATGTCCGCCAAGTGGTTAGCACACATGCTTCCAGAACTACTGAGCTACAATGTTCATGTTGGAGTGGGTTTAAATCTGGCCCACGGCATGTCTCAATCCCAATCCCCTTGCTGTAGGAGGATTTTGTAACACATGTACTGTGAAAAGTATGCAGTATACAGTACTAATGCTTCATTCTATTCAACTCAGAAAGTCTGAATCTCCACTTTTATGGAGGTAGATTTGTGTCTTTATTATTCAATCAAAAAAAAGGTTGCTTCAATCAAAAAATATATTTTCAATCAAAAAAACCCGTTTCAATCAAAGAAAAAAAGTGTTTGAATGCAAAAATATATTTGAGACTCAAAAAAATGCATTTGAACACTATTTTTTTTTGCTTGAAAATGTTTTTTTTGATAGAAGTGAAGGTTTTTTTGTTTGAAGCAACTTTTTTGATTGAAGTATTGTTGTTTTGCGTTTGGGCCATATTATGGGTAGGACATTTGTGTCTTTATAATTCAATCAAAAAAGAAGTTGCTTCAAACAAACAAAACATATTTTCAATAAAAAAATCACTTCAATCAAAAAATAAACCTTTTCAATCATAGAAAAAATGTTTTTGAATGCAAAAAAATATTTGAGATTCAAAAAATTGCACTTGAACACTTTTTTTTTGATTGAAAATGTTTTCTTTGATTGAAGTAATCTTTTTTGTGTTTGGACCATGTTATGGGTAGGACATTTGTGTCTTAATTATTCAATCCCAAAAAAGTTGCTTCAATCAAAAAAAAAACATTTTCAATCAAAAAAAAATAATTTCAATCAAAGAAAAAACTGTTTAAATGCAAAAAAAAAAAAAATCATTTGAAGTGTTTTTTTTTTATTGAACTTTCTTTTTTTTTGAATGAAGTGAAAAAAGTTTTGAAGTCGTTTTTTTTTTAAATCATTTTGACACAAACGTACCGCAGTGGGGGCGGGTGCTTCCCCATTGGTCAGACATGCTTGAGTGACAAGTGTCTACACCAACGACGTCTTTCTGACAAGCAAGTCATGGTCGCCACTCGCCAGCGAGCCAGGAAGCAGTGGTGGAGTTGTTGGTAAGTAGATAAAACCGTATTAAAATGATTGGTGTCACGTTATTAGCCTACTCTGTTTGATATTTCGATTAAACATACAGCTTGCTAACTTAGCTCACGTTGACTAATTTGTGTGATGGTGTTAGATATCTGACGCCTCATATTGTCAGGCAGGCTAGCAGGGTGCGCTAACGGCTAATTGAATTGTTTATTTCACTTAAGTAACGTTACAGAGGCTTGCTATGTGCTAGTGCTATATTGTGTTATAATACGTAACGTCATTAGTGGTCAAACAACAGTCCACAGGCCAACTGTTGCCCACAGCGCTGCCTGTTTAGCAGCAACAGGTCATGCAGAGCCTGAGTCTATCTTCTCACACAGCCCACAGGATTACAGCTATTTGACCGTCCCGCTCTCTCTCTCGCTCACGGGTAGTGGTCTCCCCACCATCACAGTCAAATGCTCGCAGACACAGAGGCAGATGCTGTTATTTTGAGAGCGGGGCTTACATATGCCGTCCCGTACGGAAAATAATGTTGCATACCACCGGTAACATGAATATATATTCCGTTGCTCGGTGCGCAAACTAGCTGTGTCAGGCATTATTTATAAGTAGCCTAATGTCCTGCACAACTCCACATGGAAAACTGGCAGTTCAATGAAGTGATGCTTATTGTCTGACATAGTGTACAAGTAGTTACTAGCTTAAAGTATTGTGCCAATAATGATCCTTCTGGTAAATTTGGCATTCAGTTGAGACACAAAAGCTCTTAGTTTAATGAAAATCCTTGGAAAAGAAGACAAGATGGTTTGTTTAATTAGTATTCATTTATTTATATTTCTAATATCATATAGTATTGTCCTGTCAACCCATTACAAGTCTTGCCTTATTCAGTGTTGATTTATTGACATGTTTATGTAAGATGTTTTATTAGAAGGTGTGTGAGTGAAAGTTGTCTGAAGTTGTATTTTTCTATTTTATTGCAATGCTGATTGATAATGTAGGACTCTGGTCCTGGCTTGGCCTAAGTTTTGGTGTCTCTAAATGCTGTGCTCTGTAGGCATGACACATTAATTTCTTTATGTGATACTTTATTTTTTGCATCAAATTATTTGAAGTATTGATAAGCAGTATTGATATCGATACAGGTATTGCTGCACTCTCAATTATAACTGCTCAATAGTGTCGTATGGTTACTTTTATTATACAAGCCATCAATTTTGATGGCTTGTTAGTGTAACCGTTAAGCATAATGGCATTAATGCTATATATAGCGTACATTTAGCCAGATATTTTTTTTTTTTTTTTTTAAAGTAGCTAACTAGCTAAAGCCTTAAGTAGCTGAAATTAAGTTGTCTCATGTCTCTGTCTGCAGCAACACACACACACACACACACACACACACACACACACACACACACACACACACACACACACAGACAACGATAGCTACCTACATTAACTGCAACATCTTTCCAGGCAGCAGATGGACTAATTGTTTTTCCTGTTGATCAAATTATGTTTTTTTAGGCCAAGAACTCCACTAAAACTTTTTGGAACAGGATTGCTTAATAAAGGTAAGAATGGATGGGTAGATTTTATTTATGGTTTTGCTCTTTTTATGTGTCCGGTGTATTGTAGGTCATAACCATTTTCACAACAGCCATCTTTTCTCCCTCCCATTTAGAAAGACCAATACTACACATCACCTCTTGTGCATGTCTTCATGGCAAGGCGATTATCACATACTCAGGTTACACTCCACTTGCTGTTAACTGGATTCACACTTTTTAATCTTTTTAAAAATATATATATATATATATTAGTCTTTTTAGACTCTACCTGCTTCATCTAAAGTGATTGATGGTGTTATTGTTGATAACAGTGGTTAACTTAGGATCTAATCTCTCATCCCAGTATGACGAGCAGGCAGCCACTGCCGCTGCGCAGACTTTTCTGTCAGTGCTTAATCGCACCATAGAAGAACCCAGGCAGAGGAGTCAGGACATGCCTACTCCTTCAACTGTACAAAACGAGATGTCCAGGTAGTGTAGCCAGCCAGCAGTAGTGCATTTATTTTTCAAGTCAGCCATGCGGTATCAGAGCTGAGGGTGTAGCAACAATAGTCTTGACTCAAATGCACGACTCAAACACAGCGTTAGGCAGGGTAACAGTCTTTACTGGAAAAACAGGTTCGGTACACAAGTAATCCATCAGCGGGGGCAAACAAACCAGACAGGGATCAGGCAAAGGCGAGGTCAACCAGAACACAGGCAGGGGTCAATACCAAGGAACTAGAAAATACTACAGAGCAATAAAGGCTATGAAGTAACGCACGGGGACAAAAAGACGAACTGGCAACGGACAGGGGAAACACAGGGACTATATATACACACACACAGAACAGGTGAAAGTATTGAGGGTGGGGACAGACAATCAAGGAGGAGGACGAAACCACACGAGGAGGGAAGGGGAATCTGAAACGAGAGGAGAAGTCAATACAACAAGATGACACAGGAAACAGAACTATAACATGGACCGAGTCATGACATGCAGGTTGTAGGGGATTTGTGAAATGTTATTCCACATACACAGCCATCCCATGCAAATTTAATTTTTTACTGACCCCTTTTTGTAAAATATTACAAATCTATTTTACAAACAAGGGTCTCACATTTTTTTACTTTTTTGCAGATCATTCCCTGGATTTTTCAAAAGAAAATCTGCAGACAAACACAGAGACAAGAAACATAAACCATGGAAAGGATTTGACATGGCTTTTTTCTTATTGAGTGACAAAGCAGAAACAACCCCGACCACACAAGATGAACTGGAGCTACTACAGGCAGGGCTGGGAAAGAGGACTCTCATTATTAACATTTAGCATTATAAGAGGAGCAATTTTGAAATTCATGTATAAGTGTACTTGTATGAGATAGTCAGTGCATTACCTGCAATAGATAATGGGGAGCACAACCCCAAAATGGAGAATCAGCAGCAGAGGTGATGTGTAGTATTGGTCTTTCTAAATGGGAGGGAGAAAATATGGCTGTTGTGAAAATGGTTATGACCTACAATACACCAGACACATAAAAAGAGCAAAACCATAAATAAAATCTACCCATCCATTCTTACCTTTATTAAGCAATCCTGTTCCAAAAAGTTTTAGTGGAGTTCTTGGCCTAAAAAAACATAATTTGATCAACAGGAAAAACAATTAGTCCATCTGCTGCCTGGAAAGATGTTGCAGTTAATGTAGGTAGCTATCGTTGTCTGTGTGTGTGTGTGTGTGTGTGTGTGTGTGTGTGTGTGTGTGTGTGTTGCTGCAGACAGAGACATGAGACAACTTAATTTCAGCTACTTAAGGCTTTAGCTAGTTAGCTACTTTAAAAAAAAAAAAAAAAATATCTGGCTAAATGTACGCTATATATAGCATTAATGCCATTATGCTTAACGGTTACACTAACAAGCCATCAAAATTGATGGCTTGTATAATAAAAGTAACCATACGACACTATTGAGCAGTTATAATTGAGAGTGCAGCAATACCTGTATCGATATCAATACTGCTTATCAATACTTCAAATAATTTGATGCAAAAAATAAAGTATCACATAAAGAAATTAATGTGTCATGCCTACAGAGCACAGCATTTAGAGACACCAAAACTTAGGCCAAGCCAGGACCAGAGTCCTACATTATCAATCAGCATTGCAATAAAATAGAAAAATACAACTTCAGACAACTTTCACTCACACACCTTCTAATAAAACATCTTACATAAACATGTCAATAAATCAACACTGAATAAGGCAAGACTTGTAATGGGTTGACAGGACAATACTATATGATATTAGAAATATAAATAAATGAATACTAATTAAACAAACCATCTTGTCTTCTTTTCCAAGGATTTTCATTAAACTAAGAGCTTTTGTGTCTCAACTGAATGCCAAATTTACCAGAAGGATCATTATTGGCACAATACTTTAAGCTAGTAACTACTTGTACACTATGTCAGACAATAAGCATCACTTCATTGAACTGCCAGTTTTCCATGTGGAGTTGTGCAGGACATTAGGCTACTTATAAATAATGCCTGACACAGCTAGTTTGCGCACCGAGCAACGGAATATATATTCATGTTACCGGTGGTATGCAACATTATTTTCCGTACGGGACGGCATATGTAAGCCCCGCTCTCAAAATAACAGCATCTGCCTCTGTGTCTGCGAGCATTTGACTGTGATGGTGGGGAGACCACTACCCGTGAGCGAGAGAGAGAGCGGGACGGTCAAATAGCTGTAATCCTGTGGGCTGTGTGAGAAGATAGACTCAGGCTCTGCATGACCTGTTGCTGCTAAACAGGCAGCGCTGTGGGCAACAGTTGGCCTGTGGACTGTTGTTTGACCACTAATGACGTTACGTATTATAACACAATATAGCACTAGCACATAGCAAGCCTCTGTAACGTTACTTAAGTGAAATAAACAATTCAATTAGCCGTTAGCGCACCCTGCTAGCCTGCCTGACAATATGAGGCGTCAGATATCTAACACCATCACACAAATTAGTCAACGTGAGCTAAGTTAGCAAGCTGTATGTTTAATCGAAATATCAAACAGAGTAGGCTAATAACGTGACACCAATCATTTTAATACGGTTTTATCTACTTACCAACAACTCCACCACTGCTTCCTGGCTCGCTGGCGAGTGGCGACCATGACTTGCTTGTCAGAAAGATGTCGTTGGTGTAGACACTTGTCACTCAAGCATGTCTGACCAATGGGGAAGCACCCGCCCCCACTGCGGTACGTTTGTGTCAAAATGATTTAAAAAAAAAACGACTTCAAAACTTTTTTCACTTCATTCAAAAAAAAAGAAAGTTCAATAAAAAAAAAACACTTCAAATGATTTTTTTTTTTTTTGCATTTAAACAGTTTTTTCTTTGATTGAAATTATTTTTTTTGATTGAAAATGTTTTTTTTTTTATTGAAGCAACTTTTTTGGGATTGAATAATTAAGACACAAATGTCCTACCCATAACATGGTCCAAACACAAAAAAGATTACTTCAATCAAAGAAAACATTTTCAATAAAAAAAAAAGTGTTCAAGTGCAATTTTTTGAATCTCAAATATTTTTTTGCATTCAAAAACATTTTTTCTATGATTGAAAAGGTTTATTTTTTGATTGAAGTGATTTTTTTATTGAAAATATGTTTTGTTTGTTTGAAGCAACTTCTTTTTTGATTGAATTATAAAGACACAAATGTCCTACCCATAATATGGCCCAAACGCAAAACAACAATACTTCAATCAAAAAAGTTGCTTCAAACAAAAAAACCTTCACTTCTATCAAAAAAAACATTTTCAAGCAAAAAAAAATAGTGTTCAAATGCATTTTTTTGAGTCTCAAATATATTTTTGCATTCAAACACTTTTTTTCTTTGATTGAAACGGGTTTTTTTGATTGAAAATATATTTTTTGATTGAAGCAACCTTTTTTTTGATTGAATAATAAAGACACAAATCTACCTCCATACACTTTCAGTTGATGTCAAACTTCCATTTGAAAGCTCAGCTACAGTATGTATATAATAATCATTCATTTTTGTGACTCATTGTTCCTACATCACCTTATACTAAAACCTTTTTAGCAAATGTTTACATGGTAAATTATTGTTCCTAATGATATTCACACACCAAGCACTATTTTTTTGCAAACATTACTAAAAAAAATTCTTGGTTATGCAAACATTAAGTACATTCTATTTGATCATTTTGCAAACATTATGGGAATGTTACTTTTGAATGTTCTAAAACATTCGAAACTTTCTGAAACAAGTAATATTAAAAAATATATATAACTACGATTTAAAAAAATAAAAATGTTCAATGAATAATAATAATAATAATAATAATACTTAATAATTTGTTACATTATATAGTACTTTTCTCGGCACTCAAAGAGCTTTACATATAAGGGGGGAATCTTCTCAACCAGCACCAATGTCCAGGATCCACCTGGATGATGCAACGGCAGCCATATTGCGCCAGAACGCCCACCACACACCAGCTTAATGGTGGAGATGAGACAGAGTAATGAAGCCAATCAGTATATATGGAGAGGATTAGGAAGCAATGGGCAAATGTGGCCAGGATGGCGAGGTTACATCCCTACTCTTTTTCGAAGGACATCCTGGGATTTTTAATGACCACAGAGTCAGGACCCCGGTTTTATGTCTCATTCGAAGGACGTTGGTTTTTTTGACAATATAGTGTCCCCATCACTATATGGGGCATTAAGACCCACACAGACCACAGGGTAGACAGAATACTGCTTTTCACTTGTTTAACAGCAATCTGTTTATAAACCTCATCAGGTTTCCTTGCACAACAAGAGAAAGAATTTCGATGTTAGCTAAAGCTAGCGGAAACACCTCTCACCTCCACAACTGCCTAGCAAAATAAATGAGAGAGATATATAGATCAATACCTTGTTGTGATTCTGAGCAGTTCTCTGGGCCCAGCAGCATTAGATGAATTCAGAGGAGTGGTGCTGGTTAACTACAGACTGCTTCCTCTCTCTGCTCACACCTGGCTATTTCTGCTCCTGCACCGTTCTAAAAAAATCCTTGTCTGAGATGTCCGAAGGGCTCGAGTCTCCACAGGTGGCACCTGGAAGAAACCGCTCCATCAGCTGAAGAAGGCCAAAGCATAGTTCAGCTAACCCAGCCAGACCTCTCTCCCACTGGTCACGTCCCCTCTGGCTGCCCCTTCTACTGTTTGGAGCTCTGGGATCTGACAACACAACCCTGCCAAAGTCCATTACATTTACTTCACTAGTTTTGCAAGAAGAGCATTGAGAGAAAGTGTGTGAGATAGAGAGTCAGGAAAGGAAAGAGTGACTTGAAATGAAGTACTACCTGAAAGAAAAGGAAGGAGAAGATTGATGTTTGTATTCATGAGTTTTCACCTTGTAACCTCAGCTGGCTGTTACACTGATGGCGAGAAAGAGACATTCAGCCCTGGGTTATTGGAGATAGTGTGGTTAACTAATTCTACAAAAATCCATTTAGATATGCTCCCATTGCATCAGAAGGTTGTAAGGCCCGCTATATTGGTCCAATTGCCGGTTCGCCAATACACGGGGAAGGTATCACGTGTTCTGTCCTCACTCATGCAAAGTATTGGTTGGTTAAATTTGTAATACATTGATCATATGTATTTACTCGTTACTTCATCTGACTCCATAAATGGAAGGTTTTAATAACATCTGTGTCTCACTAAAAGTGAGCGAATGTATGACTATTCCTTTTAACCATTAAATGAACAATGTCAAAATCAGTTAGAATAATCACATGTAACAATTTAATATTTCAGATATCAGAGATCAATTCCAATCAATTCAAATATCTAGAACATGGTTATACATTGGTTACACCAAATAATCTTACCCAGAGAGAGAGAGAGAGAGAGAGAGAGAGAGAGAGAAAGAAAAAGACCACCTATTCCATTCACGTCCAGCAAAGAAGAGACCCGAGAGAGCGAGACCACATTCCTTTATTCTCTCTTGACCAGGTGACATGGGGGATGGGGGAGACCACCCTCAAATGGCTTTGAACCAGTTTTCTCTAAACTTCCATAAACCTTATTTCCTTTTATTTTATCGATCTGGATATGAGATATCTGTACCACTCACTTTGAGACATTTCAAATGACACCAAAAACATAACAGTCAATCATAAACATTCACATTAAACCATGTTCTTGTGTGAGTTCTTCGTTGTTTCTGAGAGGAAGTGAACCTCACTTCCTGTATGGGGGAGGTCGGACGTTAATTAGCTAGCAGGGCCCTTTTGTCTCAGACCCCAACCAGTATTTTCAGTCTTACAGTATCTTAACATGCTCAGTATAATCAAGCTTTTGCGCAGTCGAGCTACAATGTCGACACAACAAAAACCATAGTAGAAAATTTTTATAATTAAATACATGTGACACGTCACTTCTGTCTTTCGGAGCAAATGTACAGTGTCGAGACCGGTTGTAGTCAGAAATATGTGTATTCATGCTGGACTAGGCTGAGCTACAATCACAACATTTAGGTCTGTTAATTCGACTTTACAAAAATTAGACTGGTACGATACAAATTCAACCAGACTAAATCATTTACATGCCATTTTACATTTACATTTATGCATTTGGCAAATGATTTTATCCAATGTGACTTATATTCAAGGAATAAATGTAGGTATTAGTTTATGCATTCTCTGGGAATCAAACCCATGACCTTGCTGATGTGATGCTCTATTGTTTGAGCTACAAATTAAACTAAAATAAATAAATAAAATAATTGCTTTAGTTCAACTCAAATTGAACTTTTTAAGTTCATGTAAATGCACTTTATAAAAGAAATTACAATGGTTTACAGCGGTTGAGTTGGTAACCAATCCTCTAACTAATCACAGACAATTCTGTTTAAATTAATCTCTATGCAAATTGTCAATGTAGCATCCAAAAAGAAACCTTACTACACAAATGCATTGGAATTATTTTGTATTTCCTATGTTGCATCATTGCTTGTGATGTAGACAGAACTAGAATGCTAGCATTACAAAATTACACCCCTATTCTTAACAGTAAAGGCCCTTTAAGGCATATTTTCCTGTTGAAATTCAAATCCAGAATGAGCAGTTATGATAGCATGCTGCTTTTATGGAGGAAAAACAATATCATCTGTCAGCTGATCCAAGCCTTGTCCCATGGAACAGTGTGAAATGCATGGGTGGACACATTGGACCGGAAAGTACCAAGGTGACCCATCAGAACTCATATAACAGAAGTCTATAAACAGAACCTGAATTAACCTGGGGTCCGAGAGCTCCAGAGGCTTCTGGAGTACCTGCGCATCTTTCACTCTGTCCTTGGCAACATGGATTGTCTCAAATGGTACTTTATGGAATATCTGCATACATATGCAAAGTTAGTACATATTGCATTTGAATAAACATAAATAGTTATGCAAGAAAAGAGCGTACATCACCTAAAGGGGGTAGGTACTGAGAATTTATGCAGGTTATGGAGAGCAATGCAGGAGAAGGACATCAGGTGGGAGGGTGTTTGTAGATTTATGTGCGTGTGCATGCATAATTCATAATTTATATACAGTGGGTACGGAAAGTATTCAGACCCCCTTAAATTTTTCACTCTTTGTTATATTGCAGCCATTTGCTAAAATCATTTAAGTTCATTTTTTTTCCTCATTATTGTACACACAGCACCCCATATTGACAGAAAAACACAGAATTGTTGACATTTTTGCACATTTATTAAAAAAAGAAAAACTGAAATATCACATGGTCCTAAGTATTCAGACCCTTTGCTCAGTATTTAGTAGAAGCACCCTTTTGGTGGACAGCCATTTTCAGGTCTCTCCAGAGATGCTCAATTGGGTTTAAGTCAGGGCTCTGGCTGGGCAATTCAAGAACAGTCACGGAGTTGTTGTGAAGCCACTCCTTCGTTATTTTAGCTGTGTGCTTAGGGTCATTGTCTTGTTGGAAGGTGAACCTTCGGCCCAGTTTGAGGTCCAGAGCACTCTGGAGAAGGTTTTCGTCCAGGATATCCCTGTACTTTGCCGCATTCATCTTTCCCTCGATTGCAACCAGTCGTCCTGTCCCTGCAGCTGAAAAACACCCCCACAGCATGATGCTGCCACCACCATGCTTCACTGTTGAGACTGTATTGGACAGGTGATGAGCAGTGCCTGGTTTTCTCCACACATACCGCTTAGAATTAAGGCCAAAAAGTTCTATCTTGGTCTCATAAGACCAGAGAATCTTATTTATCACCATCTTGGAGTCCTTCAGCTGTGCTTTCATGTGTCTTGCACTGAGGAGAGGCTTCCGTCGGGCCACTCTGCCATAAAGCCCCGACTGGTGGATGGCTGCAGTGATGGTTGACTTACTACAACTTTCTCCCATCTCCCGACTGCATCTCTGGAGCTCAGCCACAGTGATCTTTGGGTTCTTCTTTACCTCTCTCACCAAGGCTCTTCTCCCCCGATAGCTCAGTTTGGCCAGACGGCCAGCTCTAGGAAGGGTTCTGGTCATCCCAAACGTCTTCCATTTAAGGATTATGGAGGCCACTGTGCTCTTAGGAACCTTAAGTGCAGCAGAATCTTTTTTGTAACCTTGGCCAGATCTGTGCCTTGCCACAATTCTGTCTCTGAGCTCTTCAGGCAGTTCCTTTGACCTCATGATTCTCATTTGCTCTGACATGCACTGTGAGCTGTAAGGTCTTATATAGACAGGTGTGTGGCTTTGCTAATCAAGTCCAATCAGTATAATCAAACACAGCTGGACTCAAATGAAGGTGTAGAACCATCTCAAGGATGATCAGAAGAAATGGACAGCACCTGAGTTAAATATATGAGTGTCACAGCAAAGGGTCTGAATACTTAGGACCATGTGATATTTCAGTTTTTCGTTTTTAATAAATGTGCAAAAATGTCAACAATTCTGTGTTTTTCTGTCAATGTGGGGTGCTGTGTGTACAATAATGAGGGAAAAAAATGAACTTAAATGATTTTAGCAAATGGCTACAATATAACAAAGAGTGAAAAATGTAAGGGGGTCTGAATACTTTCCGTACCCACTGTATGTTATATATTTTATATAAATATATTTAAATCTTGGTGACAAAAATGTTTCTGCCTCTTTTGTTGGTTCTGGAACACAATTCTGTCAATATTCTAGCCATAAACCAATTAACTAACACTAAAATGAGAGGGAAATTATAAGAATTTGAGGTAACATTACAATAGGTTTAATTGGTTAACATTAGATAGGTTAGTAATTTTTACAATAAAAAATCTGCTACTTATTCAATGTACTTGATTAAAATGAGCTACATTTTTGTCTCAACTACATTTTATTGGGTTTTATCCACTTAAATGTGCTAAATGAAAGTTTATCTGACCAATTTTTGTTATATGACAATTTGTTGTTGCATTTACTGAAAATGGGTAATAGATATCTAGATCCCAAGATGTTTTGAATGGAACTGGATCATGAGAGTACATGCTGAAGTGTCATTTTATATTTATGCATATTAATGTATCATAAAATGTTACTGAATGTTGTTCAACCCCCTCGCCTTATCCTAAAATCTGATTGGTGAATAGGAATTTTGTGCCTCTTTGGACCCAAGAAACCATAAATACGTCCTACTTTGCAAAATCATACTGTACTTACCTTATGTGCTTTTTTTTTTTTTAAATGTATTGCACACATCCAGCGACTCTAATAAGAGGCTCAAAAGAATCTAAAGACTGTTACATCTTTAAAAAACAAACAAAAAAAAAACTGGAAAAATTCCAGTAGCTCTAACCTCTCAAGAGCTGTTATACAAAACAGCGGTCCAATCAGGTTAATATAGGGAAACGTGCCAGAAACTGTGAATCAGGTTAATAGAGAACATTTCAGGAGATGTGAAAGGGTGTTTGTGTATCAGTGATTTCAGATAGAGTCCCATTCCACCAACACCGCTGTGACTGATCCAAATAAATAATGACATACCTTCTTTCTTTCGCACATTCTTTGCGGGACAGATGCTTGGTTAGGCACGCCTTCATCCGATGTATCACCTAATCCACAGCAGATTTGTCTGAAATTGAAAGAAAGGGGAAAGGAAAAGGAAACAATGTGTGTGTGTTCCCCCCAAATGACACAAACAGCTTTTCTATTTCATCAGTTTGATTGTTATCACATTACAGAAAAGCCCCCCAGTCCCTCGAAGGGAAAACTACAGGACAAAAAGGGAGGAAGTCGACATGTTATACGGTATTATTCCAGGGAAAAGCAATATTTTTTATCTATATTGCTCGCCTGGCCATATCAAACATATGGAATGAACAACATATTGCTGTCTCAGTAATATCTCCTAACATAGGATCTGCATGGGTGAATTATTGACTTAACTTCAGAACAAACAATATCTGCCTCAGTATTCATGCAATTCACAGTCATTTTTCACCTTCATGCAATTCACAGCTGTTTTTCGATTTCAAATGGATAGCGTGTGCATATACTGGAACAAACGATCATGCCATGCACAGGAACATAACATAAACTCTGAGTATTACCTATCTGTTAAAATATTAAGTATGTTTAATGGAATCCATGTCAGCACAGTGTCTTTTCATTCAGGGTCTACTTTTACATACAGAAGCCACTGTTCGCAGTGAATCATTCATACTTCCCAGGAGAGCCGGAGTGGAGTCTAATACACAAGCATCTATCAGCAGAACATGAGCACTTATCACTAATGGGGCCACGAAACTGTGTATTTGGACCCTGTAGATTTGCCTACAGTACATCACTTTATATCGCGACCTAAATTAAGATCTAATGTCAATTTGAAGTAGTGCTTATACTGGCCTTTTGTTCTTTGTGTTCGTTTTATTGCACGAGGTTGTTACTTCCCCTCATGATGCTATTCTATAATTCAGATGGTACAATCCATGAAAGAATAGATGAAATATAAGTCTAATGTAATTTATTAATATTACACAGAGTGCTGCTAAAGTCCCTTTTAGGGACAGACCTGACAGGCAGCCATTAATCGCGTCTCGAGTCATCAAGTTGCTCTGAGCCACAGATTAGCATACATGCTAACGTGGGCCAAGAAGGCGTTAATTAGTAAAACAAAGAAATTAATTAGTATGTTTTGGGTGAAAGTCCCCTACGGAAAGCAGATAGAGGAGAAGGGCTTTGCGGACATGCACACACACACATCTTTCCAGAGTGCTTTCGGACTCCACAGGTGTGCCGATATGCCGGTCTGGAAGATGTCCGAGGGTCCAGCTGTCAAAATCCCCACCCTCGTCATTATCACCAAGATGGAACACACCTGCACCTGTCGGCTCAGCGGGGGCTGACACATCCGACAACCCCCCAAAGTCCTCGGAGAGTCAGTCGCAGGTAACATCATGTTGCACAGCAGGGAGGTGGTGCAACTAAGCCGTCAGAGCTGCGTGGAGCCCATCTGTAGGACACTTCCTGCTCGGAATGTGAGTAAAGTGAGATAGTGGCATCTCAAGAAGCCGCATGGACTCTCACTCTGGATCAATTCCCTGAAACAAAGACTCTTAACGAGAGCGAGGGTTAGCGCTAGCCTAACACAGGGGTAAAAAGTAAGGACTGGTGGATAATTAAGCTGTCTTCAGATTCAGAATCAAGAATTGTGAATTCAAGAATGAGGAAAATGTCCTTCACATTTAGTCAATATTTTCTGTCATATATTTTAGTCCAATTAAGTCTGACTGAAATGGCATATGTACATAAGTTTGTGAAAAAACTTCAAATTCTCAACATTCTGAAAAATCTATAAACATTTATTAATAATAAAACACTAGCTGATTTTTTTCTCACACTGAATATAGTGATATTCAAATGGACCAGGGTTTTCAAGAACCCCCAAATATGATGATCCGTTTGTGAAAAAAACCCTTCCTACAGTATGAGAACAGTAAGCATGATATTATAAAGACAATATGTTAAAAAATGTGCAAAAAAATGTTGTTTAAAAGAATTATTAAACATTAAATGTATTTTTTTGTGTCAAGCTTTTATGTGTCATTGTACTAGTAAAATATATTAAAATATATATGTACTTAATTTTTTTAACATCATTTTTTGTAGTTCTTTGGTAAATTATAAAATTTGAATAAACTTATGGTCTATCACATTTTCTACGGACCCAAAACCTCTGGTCTGGACCACTTTTATGATACCTTTATGATGTGTTTGTGTTCTTTTTGAACCTTGAAACGTTCTGTCCCAATCCATTTTAAATGCATGGAAGAGAGTCATCAGTAGAGTCTTCAAAACATCTCCTTTTGTGTTCTGTGGCAGAAAGAAAGTCAAACAGGATTTAAACAACATGAGGGTAAATAAATGATGACAGCATTTTCATCTATGAGTGAACTATGCCTTTAAGAAAGTGGGGGCTATTGAATGAGAAGCAGTGTCATGGGTGTTCCAAAGCATGATAAATCCACTTGGTGTTAGCGGTCCATAGGGAGCTTTAATAATTGATGGAAATGGTACAAATTTATACAGTTAGCACAGCCGGACCATCATTTAACTGCCCTCTAGAATCCTAAATAGTTCTCCCTCTATCTCTGACAGGGCAGGGAGGTCTCCCATCAGCAGGAAGCTAAATGAACCCACCATGACTCTCCAGTTCAACTGCCTCTTGGAATAGCCTCTCCAACCACTTTCCAGATTGTTTTACGCACGTCTGCATCTATAACAGTAACGGTGTCTGTGTTTGAAACAGGCGGACAAGCTTTCTCAAGGCCAAACTAAAAAGTCCGGGAAGAATGTCACCCATTTCCTGCTGGGGACTCGGCATCCTGAAAAACATGCAAATCATCCCTCACTCCTGCCTAAACTCTCGGAGACATCTGCTGAGCAGACTGAACTCTGACCCTGACTTCAGAAGCAGTTAGCCTCACTGCACTCCAGAGGTCAGAGGGCAAACACAAGGGTGACAACAAATCTGAATGTGTTTAGGCTGGCACTGTACCAGCTGGCCATGGGGACGACAGTGGGCACATTGACCACTGCAAGCTCTAGTTCCGCTTGTTCTTTTGTGCTAAACTCTCATACTTCCTTTCACTTTAAAAACAAAAAATAAAAAATCAATCCTCTTTGGGGGGGAAATGGCTTTGGTATTCATTGGAAAACAATTATAACCTTATCATGTACCTGTTGCTGAAGCAATTTCACACTTAATTTCTGTCAAGCTGTTAATTTCTCCTGAGCTGCTTTGTGCAACGTCTACTGTAATTGTCTATTGTAAGGGAAAAAAGAGGGACGCAAATTAAATTACACAAAGACGCGTAGGGGATTTGAATGAAACCCTGCGACTACCGTATGTCAGTTTTCATAATCACGAAAGAGGAATTAAATCTACTTGAACGTCTTTGAACTAAGATAATATAAATATTTTTGCGAATGAATTCAGTAATGGGTGTCCAGTTGTGTTGGAACTACAAAAAGTAATTCTGTGCATGTAATAAATAAAAATCGATCTATTTTTTAAATGCATGTTATTTACCTTATTGTGAACAATTCATCCATGCATGTTTCAGTTTTAAAATGCATGTTTAGTGTTTAAAATCAACTTCCGGTCAAACAAAACTTTTTTTTAGCCAGACTTCTTTAAAGCAGCACTCAGTAGCTTCAGGATTTCTTCGCTGTATTCTCGCTTTTTGCTCGCAGGTTTCTCTCTAGAGCTCCCCCCACAGCTTCGGAATAGATATTTGACAACACTTGTAAAAACTCGTTGGTGATTCTCAGACACCAGAGGCTAGTAGATCAACGACATCAAAGCAGATGGGACATTCTTTAAAACGTCTTCTTCATTCGGGTTCGAACAGCGTGAGGGAGCGCAATAATGACAGCATTTTAGCAGATTTCTTTTGGCCGTAAAGCAATTGTTTACATCGCGAGACCTGATATCACGCGAGACTTCCTGACGCGGCGGCCGGCGGCCCGCCGCCTCAAAGTTGCAAGTGCGTATTTTCCGCTCACAGGCACCAGGGGGGTGCGAAACGGCCACCATTCAACCCGAATAAGTAATATAACCATTCCAATGACTCCGAAGCTGTTCAGTTAAGGTAAAAAAAGTTACTTAGTTCACCTTTAAGCACTCAGTTCACCCTTTGCTTAATAAAGACCGCAAGCTTGCAGTCAGATCTGACTCTATCCAATCAACAACCAACAACTACTCTCCTGATTGACTTTTAACTGTGATATTTACAGTAAATGTGCAAATCACTGCATGGTCTATTATTTTAGCTTCTAAATAAATTACAAACTAGATATGTTTTTGTATATGGTCCATTTTGTCAACTAAAAAAGGCTGGAAATTTGTATTGTTAATATGAAAAAAATTAACTTCACTTTGGGATTTAATAAAGACTTTTTAAATAAAACATTATTTACCAACTGAGCAAGTGAATAAGAAACGACAGAACAATCACAACAGTGTGTATGTGTCTAATTAAATCACCATACTTTTGCCAATGATATGTCTACATATAGAAACTATAACCACATCATTTCTCCTTTTTTTTCTTTTTCTTTTTTTTTTTTTTACAAATGCAAAACACCCTTAGCTTTTAGCTTTGACATTTACAGGTGGCCAAATGTGTTAATTACTGTATAGTCACTTTTCATTTTATTTTAACATTTTAAATGTTGTGGTAAGCTTGTAGAATAGGACTAAAACATTTTGAAAGTACTGCAGGGATGCCTATTTCTTCATCTTCTAACCATTTTGGAGCATTGTGTGCATGGTAAAAGATGAAGAATGTTTAAGTGTATTAATTCATGCATGTCAAAAAAGAAACATTTCTCAGCATGATTTATTACTTATGTCTGGTTGAAGTTATGCAGGCTACTGAGCAAGCAATCTATATAGAATGGAACAAAATAATCACAAATGTAAAATGTATTATGCCACTACAGATACATTTATACAAGCTATGTTTAAATAAGTTAGATTATGTTTAGATGCGTTAGATAGGCCACTGGCAAGTCATTGGCTCTGATCATTAAACCATATCACATGACACAATATACAAACTATTGAGCATACATGAACAGTTATAAAAAGATTAACTTCGTTCAACGCTGAAACACAGTCACATTACTGAAAACAGTTCCTGTCAACCGAGGAGCTTTTCAGAATATTTCAGAGAACCGGCCCTGTTTGTGAGCTGTTTAAAAATATTAAAACACAATTAAATAAAACGAAATTCAGAAAATGGTCCCATGATTGGGAAACCCTAAACGGTTCTATATGTGAAGCGCCTGACAGAACCCTTTAAGGCTCTATTTAGAACTTTTTGTCATCCGTTTCACTCGGATGTACTTGACAATACAGCAGAAACCATCTGCAGCTACTTCCATTTCATCGTGACTTTAACCAAAGTTCACTGTGAATGGTGTTCCTAACTATTAATATAAAAATCTTCTGATCTGCTGAATTCTGTTATTCTAGGGTTGCATTGCCATTATCTGTACATACCATCTGTAGAAGAATCCTGTTTGATCAAGTGAGCATCTGTTAAGAGCAAGACATCAAAAATGTGGAACTTGAAATGAAAAGACTGCCCCAGACGAACAGCTACTGAGGTTAAGAGTCTTAATGGAGCGTAATGAAACGTAAAGGGACAACAAATCACAACCTTATAGATATTTCAAAAACAGCATTTGAAGTCAAAATCTTTTGTAACATTATAAATGTCTTTACTACCAACTGTAGTTTAATGTATCCTTGCTGAATAAATGTAAAATATATATATATTTATTTTTAAAAAATCTTACTGACATCAAACCTTTACACGGTAGAGTATATATACGATCTAACGTGAATTTGTATTGGGGAAAGAGGTTTACATTTCTCTACACAGAAAGTGTTTAAAAGATTGCCAAA